>NC_092415.1:164305436-165505436 GCF_040894005.1 Engystomops pustulosus | reverse complement strand
AGTACTTGTGCCATATCTCCCTGTCAGAATTCAAACATGTTCATCCTATTTTTAAACACCTGGCATATTCATGGATCAGTTTCTAATTGGCTTTGATTCAGTGATAAATTATTGCATTTCACACTCTGTAGGTTATCAAAATGCTGGAACAAAATTAAATATGATAACAAGCAATGTGGATCTCTTATGCAATGTGACTAGCAAATGACAGGTTTAGTGCTAGGAAAATATGTTTGTGAAATATTCTACCATGCAGTTTGCATGTTACTGTTTTCTATTAACAATGACTAGTACAGAGAATTTTAAAAGGACAGAAGTTAGAAGTGCGGCAACCTTGTATGCTGATCACCAGCTCTGTGACAACTGTAATCCCGTTGGGAATATTAAGCACACACCAGATAAAACTATCACAAACACTTATAGCCTACTTGCTTGATTTTTCCAGAACTCTTCATAAATGTGAAAAGTGTGCATAAGAACAGGACCATGACAAAGGCTGAAGGTTTTGGCACTTTATTAATGCATTTAAAGGGAACCAGTCACCACATTTTTCACAAATACAGTTAGTGGCGGGTTCCTATTGAACTCTATTAACTAACTGACACCCTGCTTTTAGTTAAAAATTGTCTCCCTCAGATCCCCATATATTCAACTTTATAATTTTACCTGATATCCAAGGATATCTATAGTGAGTCGAGGTGGGCGTGGTCTATTTAGGTGGAAATCAGAAGCTCATACCCATGCTTTCTCAGCATTAACATCATGTGACCATGGGAAAAACGTGATAAAACAACGTCACAAAACAATGCAATAAAACAATGACATCATTTAAGTAGTGTATTAGTGTAGCTGGAGGGAGAGGGGGCAGTGTGTCCACAGGGGTAGGGGAGGCAGAGTGCACACAGAGGCAGTATGGCTACTTGAAGGCGACCCACGAGGGGCCCACTAAGGCTCTGTCGCCCATAGGGGGCAGTATTATAGTAGTTATATTCCTGTACATAGGGGGCAGTATTATAGTAGTTATATTCCTGTACAAAGGGGGCAGTATTATAGTAGTTATATTCTTGTACATAGGGGGCAGTATTATAGTAGTTATATTCTTGTACATAGGGAGTGTTGTAGTAGTTATACTCTTGTACATAGGGGGCAGTATTATAGTAGTTATATTCTTGTACATAGGGGCAGTATTATAGTAGTTATATTCCTGTACATAGAGGGCAGTATTATAGTAGTTATATTCTTGTACATAGGGGGCATTATTATAGTAGTTATATTCTTGTACATAGGGGGCAGTATTATAGTAGTTATATTTTTGTACATAGGGGCAGTATTATAATAGTTATAATCTTGTACATAGGGGGAAGAAGTATAGTACAGGTGGTCCCCTACTTAAGGACACCCGTCTTACAGACAACCAATACTTAAAGACGGATCCATCTGTCCACTGTGACCTCTTATGAAACTCTCTGAATGTTTTAGTATAGTCGCAGGCTGCAATGATCAGCTGTAAGGTGTCTGTAATGAAGCTTTATTGATAATCCTTGGTTCAATTACAGCAAATAATTTTGAAACTCCAATTGTCACTGGGGACAAAACATTTTTCTGTCTGGATCTACAATAATAAAATATACAGTTTCGACCTACATACAAATTCAACTGAAGTACAAACCTATGGAACCTATCTTGTATGTAACACGGGAACTGCCTGTAGTTATATTCTTGTACATAGGGGCAGTATTATAGTTTTTATGGTTTGGGATCACCGCAAACCACAATTTTTAACGAGGAACTGTATTGCGGGGTCACAGAATTAGAAAGGTTGAGAACCACTGCAGTGTATAACATGTCAGCGTTGCCTATACAGAAGCGTATCCACGCATAAAGCCCCATAGTCTCTGTGTACTGCCATACAGGCTCCATTGGATGATGTAAGTGTGGAAATTATCTCTTCTAGAAGCTAAAGCTGTATGAATTCCTGATACAATTTACACATATACTGCTTTGCTTTTTCTGAGTTTTGGACTTTTTTAATGTGTCTTAGAGGGTGATATATCAGGCATGTGTGTCTGTTGTTTGTTTTTTTTTTTAAATTTATTTATTTAAAAAGTTGTATAAAAGTCTCAAATTGTTCTTCAACCCTTTACTTAACTTTTGCCTACGCCTGCTCGGGACTGGAGTTTATTTGTGCCCAAATTGCAACATTTTACTGTGATTTGCAAAATGGCAACTTTTTTATATGTCCACATCTGGATTTTAAAATGGATCTGCCGCTGAAAAGGCACATGTAAAAGTACCAAAAAAAGCTGCGAATATAAAAGAAAAGTCTAAGATAAATGACCTCCAATGTCTTCTTATTTTGAATCTAGAATATTATTTTTACATAAAAATGCAACAGCATTTTCTTATTTCACTCCTATACAAAATATACTCACAAAATTGGGGAAAAGTCTCATGTAACCAGATTGAAATATGACATGCTATGGTGGCACCAAAACAGATGCCCTCATATAAAATCAGAGGTATCCAGAAGTAGAATATATAAAATGTGCATGTGTCCTTCCATGGTGCATTATGAACACATAAAATTAATTAATAAGCTGTTATGATAAGCTGCCGTAACAATTGTAAAGACCATCCACAGGAATCTTCAGTCTGCCTGACTGAAATCTGCAAAGATGGACCATAAACATTTGTGAACCACAAGTGCATATTTTATAACTTCCTGATCTCATTAGGAAACTTCCTGTATCCCTGCTGTGTGAGGGCTGGGAAATTCCTGCTGACACTTGCTGTAAACATTATATGGGTGTAACTTAACATAGCCGTCACACTTAGAATACCAACCGTCTATTAACACAAAAATGGTCAATGAAAATATCTTTGTAAATCAGATAATGAGATGAAAACATTCTCTAATGAGACAATCAACTAAAAAAAATAAGAAAAAGTTTAGATTTGAAAATGTTTATCTAATGAAACATAGATCAAGACTTCTGTATAACATTTCATAAAAACATTTGGAATCCAGGGAATAGAGAATACAGGGATTCATATAGTTTTCTATGTATGCCCTCCCACTTGCAGGCAGTCCCCGGGTTACATACAAGCTAGGGTACATAAGTTTGTTCTTAAGTTGAATTTGTATGCAACTCAAAACTGTATATTTTATTATTGTAGATCCAGACAATTTTTTTTCAACCCAGTGATAATCGGAGTTTCAAATTTTTTTTCCTGTAATGGGACCAAGGATTATCAATAAAGCTTCATTACAGACACTTTACAGCTGATCATTGCAGCCTGGAGTAAAGCAGAGAGCTTCACCAGAAGTCACAGTGGGCAGAGGGGTCCGTCTGTAACTACAGGTCGTCTGTAAGTAGGGTACCGCTTGTACTAACTAAAAGGTTAAAAAGTTTGTTTTGATTGTAAGTTTTAGAGAACCAGGGGAAGCTTTTAGATTAAGAGTTCCTATTATTTCAAAAGGTGTTAACTTGTTTTAAATGAAACATATTTTTAAAATTGGCCATGAAATATTACATGGTTTCCACTGTGTACTAATCATATGCTTTTTAAATGATTATAAGTAAAAGTTAAGTTTTATTTTATATCAACCATCTTGTTTGGTTTATGACGTAATGAAGTATACTGCAACGTTTACCATAAATTTGTTTAAATTAAAAAAATTGCTTAAAACTGCTATTTCCATGAAAACAAAATTCTAAAATATACTCAGGATAACAACATAACACATTCTCTAATTCACTGTTATTAATAAAAATACAGCATTTCACAGATATAATTCCAACCTGTTTCTATCAGTTCTGGTGTTTACAATTTTGTCCCTGGATACAACCGTAAATCTTCTGACTATGGTCGGATTCTTCTGCCTCCTGCCCCCCCCCCTGCATTACAAGACCAGCTCAGACACAGGTACTTCCTGACGGCAAGCAACAGAGTGCAGAGACTAGCTACAGACAGATAAGGTCTTTATCTGGGAGGGAGGCATATATAATAGAGCTGACTCTATTGGGCAGATTTACTTACCCGGTCCATTCGCGATCCAGTGGCGTGTTCTCTGCGGAGGATTCGGGTTCTGCCGGGATTCACTAAGGCAGTTCCTCAGACGTCCACCAGGTGTCGCTGCTGCGCTGAATGCACTGGAGTTCACCAAGCCGGCCGAGTGAAGGTAAATGCGGCGTTTTTTCCAAATCTGTCGGGGTTTTTTTACGGCCACACCCCCCGATTTCCATCGCATGCAAGCCGTCACCGATGCGACACAATCCGATCACGTGTGCCAAAATCCCGGGGCAATTCAGGGAAAATCGTCGCAAAACGGAAAAATTTGCGTAACCCACCGGAAAACCGTGAATCGGGCCCTTAGTAAATGACCCCCTATATGTATTATAGGTAAGTTAGCAGAGCAGAGAGTGTCATTGTGTTTTATTTCCCTCTCATGGAACTCATCATCTCTGATCCGGTTGATCTATCTTTTTCTATGTGTCAGATACTAATAGACTGTTCAGAAGCAAAATAAAAGTTTAGATAAAACCTGTACCCTGCTAATCTAAGCACATTGTCAGCACACAGCATCTCATAGCACAGAGGAATCATGAAGTGTCTGCTTAGATTCCTCACCCACACTTTGAGTTATAGGAACATTGTAAAGCATGGGGGTTAAAAATTATCTTTACTGTGTAAACATCACTAGAGGATTAAAATTTGAGAAATTTCTTTCATGGGCAAACCCCTTTAAATATTTCTGAAAAAAAAATAGTATTATTTATAAAGTGTAGGTAAATATAATGGACTCCCTTTGTGACCTACACTCACCAGCCACTTTATTAGGTACACCTGTCCAACTGCTCGTTAACACTTAATTTCTAATCAGCCAACCACATGGCGGCAACTCAAGACAATCTCCTGCAGTTCAAACCGAGCATCAGTATGAAGAAGAAAGGTGATTTGAGTGCCTTTGAACGTGGCATGGTTGCTGGTGCCAGAAGGGCTGGTCTGAGTATTTCAGAAACTGCTGATCTACTGGGATTTTCACGCACAATCATCTCTAGGGTTTACAGAGAATGGTCCGAAAAAGAAAAAATATCCAGTGAGCGGCAGTTCTGTGGGCGGAAATGCCTTGTTGATGCCAGAGGTCAGAGGAGAATGGGCAGACTGGTTCGAGCTGATAGAAAGGCAACAGTGACTCAAATCGCCACTCATTACAACCAAGGTAGGCAGAACAGCATCTCTGAATGCACAGTACGTCGAAGTTTGAGGCAGATGGGCTACAGCAGCAGAAGACCACATCGGGTGCCAATCCTTTCAGCTAAGAACAGGAAACTGAGGCTACAATTTGCACAAGCTCATCGAAATTGGACAGTAGAAGATTGGAAAAACATTGCCTGGTGTGATGAGTCTTGATTTCTGCAGCGACATTTGGATGGTAGGGTCAGAATTTGGCGTCAACAACATGAAAGCATGGATCCATCCTGCCTTGTATCAACGGTTCAGGCTGGTGGTGGTGGTGTCATGGTGTGGGGAATATTTTCTTGGCACTCTTTGGGCCCCTTGGTACCAATTGAGCATCGTTGCAACGCCACAGCCTACCTGAGTATTGTTGCTGTCCATGTCCATCCCTCTATGACCACAATGTACCCAACATCTGATGGCTACTTTCAGCAGGATAATGTCATAAAGCTGGAATCATCTCAGACTGGTTTCTTGAACATGACAATGAGTTCACTGTACTCAAATGGCCTCCAAAGTCACCAGATCTCAATCCAATAGAGCATCTTTGGGATGTGGTGGAATGGGAGATTCGCATCATGGATGTGCAGCCGACAAATCTGCGGCAACTGTGTGATGCCATCATGTCAATATGGACCAAAATCTCTGAGGAATGCTTCCAGCACCTTGTTGAATCTATGCCACGAAGAATTGAGGCATTTCTGAAGGCAAAAGGGGGTCCAACCCGTTACTAGCATGGTGTACCTAATAAAGTGGCCGGTGAGTGTATTTCACAAGCTTACGAGTTCTACATGTTTAACTTTTGAGTTACATGAGCATTGGGGGAGGGTTAAAAAAGCTTGGTCGCCATGATAATATTAAGTATATTAATGTATATTTCGACACAGACAACTTTAATTGGGTTTCAAAAGTGCAAGCATTCAATTATATTTCTTGGAACAACCTTCAATACATATGTTCACTAATATACCTCTAGAATAAAATGGTCATAAATTTATCTGAGATGAGCAATAGGAGACCAGGAAACCGTGTACTTAAATTTGGTGTAAGTTAACGACAAGTATCAGACAAAAATTGAATAGAATTTTCTGCAAATAGCTGGTAAACTGAGGCAAGAAAGTCAAACTCCAAGCAATATATTTTGGTTGAATGATGATATATTATATCTGCACACAGCCGATGCTTCTATAATGTCCAGAGGTTATGATAGGCTCTATAAAATCTATTGGAGAAGTGTCTCCAGACTGTCAATGACAGCTTTCCTGCAAATTCTTCCCCCGTGGAGGATGAACAAATATATAGAGTTGGAAAAGGCCATCACTGCAGACTACTGATAGCATTCAGAGCACACCGACATTTGTCACACTTCTCTATCCGAATTTCATTTTCTTCCATTTGACTTTTCCTATTATTTGGCCACTTGACTTTCTTCTCTGCAGTCAGCTTATTCCCAAGAGCTTGTGATTCACATGGAAAGGGTTTAAATAACTTAATAATACTTTAGGATTACACTTCAGAAGTTCTAAACTTATATGTTTTTAGAGGCATACTTCATAGAGTATGATATCTAAGTTACATGTTAACAAATACCAGTGGTTTCAGAAAAAGTAATTGGTCAACTCCTCCGGAGCTCCTATTTATTGTATTCATACATAAAATCTGACGACCGACAAGTGTGCTTTGGCCGTGAGCTAGATGAATAAACTGCAACAAAATCATGGCTCTATCGTTTTCTATTAGAAATGTTCACGGCGCGGTGCATCACCATATCGTGAGTGTGTCGACTGCCTGTGCCGCAAAAGATAGGGCAGATTCTATTCCTACTCACGTTTGAGCTCTGGGCAATCAATTAATTTTTTGAAAGGGCTTATACTGTAATACCAGTAGAACAGTGTTTTACAAAATTGCCAAACTATTGCCAAAGTATATCAACATAAAACCTTTATTTAGTAAAAAATGTGATGATCATAATTGAAGAACAACAATGACTGTAGCACAGAAAAAGATGATAATTAGATTTTCTGAAGGCTACACCAGTCACCAATCAGTGGGGAGTGCACAGGCCTTTACTTTGAATGAATTCAGCACATCTGCGGCCACAGGACATCACTAGTCTCTCTCACTGCTCTGGTGTGATTTTGTTCACCCGTCTTCCAGTCTCTTCTATAATTCTGTGACTGTTGTGGATTTCTTGGCCATATCCTTGTCACCAAGGATTTTCCAGAAGTTTTCTATGGGGTTTAGATCAGAACTGAGGGCTGGCCGTTTCATTGTTTCAATGGTTCTGTTTTGAAGGAACTGCTTTACCCATTTTGCTGTGTGGCAGGGAGCATTGTCCTGCATGAAAATTTCTGTGAAAGGGCCAACTCCTGCCACAGGAAACATTCCCTAAACCATGACACTTCCTTCACTGACTTCTTTACACACTTTGGGTTTAGTCTTTCCACAGTTTGTCGACCAACATAATGTTTCCCTTCAGATCCAAATAAATTAAACTCAATTTCATCACTAACCACCGAACTGTAGACCACTCCTCTGTCCACATAACATGCTGCTCAGCTTTCAGTACAAATACTCTTAAACATTGTGACACTCTATGACGAGACAGAGCCTTACCCTGTACCCAGTGCTGAACTGGTGAGCAATTTCAGCTGCAGTGTTGAAATGATTACCCATGGAAATTCTCTGCATTGTCATGTTCTAGCATGTATTTGTCTCTCTTGGGGGGGGGGCTTCTTTGTGATCTTGTAAAGATGCAATATTTTAGAAATCACAGACCTGAAACAACCAACTTCTCTTGCTATGGCAAAGGGGTCACCCCTTTGACCTTCATCTGAACAACCTGACAGAAGGTTTCAGTCACTTTGCATAGCACACCATTTTTGCTAAGTCAGTGAAAACTGGAAAGTAAGGCTGCCAGTTAAATAGGGTTTGTCCGATAATGAAGTAAATTAGCACCTGGTGCAACATTAACACTAATAGCCTGCAGGTATCTAAATCGCATAGAAGTGCATCTCCCGGAGCGGCCAGAAACCCGAAGAGATGCTGCGGGGAGAAGAGGATGCCAGTGGACAGCATCGTAGGGTGAGTACTAGCTTTTTTTCTTTTTAGTCAAGTGGAGCTTTTTCAGCAAAAAAATTGTGCTGAAAAACTCGGCTTATACTTGAGTATTTAAGGTAACTATTTGAGGAGCACAGGTAATGGCCAACATAAAAAAGTTTGCTGTTTTCTCCAGATACACACAGTGCCCCCTTGTCTTTTGATTTTATTTAATCTGGAACAACATATTTTTTGTATGGACCATTCATATTTTTATATAAATGAATCATGCCCCCTCATAGTCGTCTCTTTTCCAGACTAAATAAATCTAGTTGTTTTAATCTTTTCTCATAACCGAGACCCTCAATACCCTTTATTATTTTTGTGGCTCTTCGTTGTACCCACTCCAGCTCTAGGGCATCCTTTTCATGGACCAGTGCCCAGAACTGGACTGCATATTCCAGCATTATATGCCAAGATCGACATTGTTCCTTTAAGCAAGCCTCCTTAAAGGAGCATCTTTTATTGTGTTGAGCATTTAATTATGGATACCATAATAATAATAATAATAACTTTATTATCCCGAACGGGAACCACATACACCATAGAATGGAAAGAGAACACAGGTACATATAAATATGCATTACACCGATTTACAATAAATAGTTAAATGGATTATTAAAAGTAATTAAATAGTACCCCCCTGTTACATTTCTTGAAGTCGTTCAGCATGATCCTTACATATTCTACCCCTGCTCGCTGTATTTGACAGCTCGAGAGCGGCCGGTATAAATGCCTTCTTAAATCTCTCCGACCTGCATCGCATAAGAATAAAACGGGAACTAAAACACTTCTGTCCCTGCTATAGTAAGTGGTTTGGACGTATCTCCCCTTCTCCTCGAAAAATTTATAACCAATTCTTTTGTCTTGTTTACATTTAGCACAAGACCATTTGACCTGCACGATTCAGTAAATGTATTCACTGACTCTCGATATTCACTATCGTCCCCCGCTTTAATACATCATCCGAGTATTTCTGAAGAAAACAACCCGGATCATTTTTCCTAAAGTCTGAGGTGTACAGAATAAACAAGAAAGGAGCTAACACAGTACCCTAAGGGGCCCCAGTACTACACACCACCTCATCAGACCATGTATCACCTAGCCTGACCTTCTGTGGTCTTGAACTCAGATAAGTCATCAGCCATTTAATCATGGTCGGTTCTATCTGCATAGCCTGTAGTTTAGACTCCAGCAGTGCAGGAATGATCGTATTAAATGCGCTGCTGAAGTCAAAAAACGTCAGGCGAACCTCTGTTTTGGGGGATTCAAGATGAGCACATACTCTGTGTAGCAAATTGATTAATGCATCATCTACTCCCAACCCAAGGCAATATGCAAATTGTAACGGGTCTACAAAGTCCTTCACCACACTGGATAAGTGCCGCATAACCAGTCTTTCTAAGATTTTCATAACCACTGAGGTCAACGCTATTGGTCTATAATCGTTTAGTGATTTTGGTCGAGGAACTTTCTTTACTGGGACTATGACCGAAGTTTTCCATAATCAGTCCTGTTTTGAAATCACAGCTTTGAAAGCAGTACAGAGCTTTATGGGGGTGGGGTCACATAATTTTTACAGTTGTATAGACAAAAAGTGTGTCCAATAAAGATTTATTTCTGCAATTCAGGAAAACCAAGTGGAATGCCAAAATGAAATAGAATACTTCAATGTTCAGTAAATTAGCAAAGGTCTTAGTTCATGATCTCTAGTAATGTCAATAGTAAATGAGTTCCCTATATATCAGGGCACAGTTTAACATAATTTCAGTAACCAGTAACAAAGACAGTCAAGTGAAAAGGATAAGATACATTTTTGCACATTGTTCATAATTTATAATCTTGTGAACAGGGCAAGTCATTTTTGCACTCAGCACCTCTTTGGCTAATTAAAACGTTAACACCAATATTGGTGAAGACAGGCAAAATGCAGAAGATTGACACGTATGTAACGCTGTAACTGATACCGCCTGTGGCGTATGCTTCAGATTTATATTATGCTGGTGTTACTACAGCTGAGTCAGCCTGTCTAAGATATAGTTATGAAACTGCTGTGCTGTAGAAATTTTTTATAAACTAACTTATCAAACATATCATATCAAAATATGTGCATATGAAAAAGCAAAAGTAAAAAAATCAGTGCTGTAAGGAACACTCCAATGACGGCTGAGCAGGATGGAAGGAACACCAAGAATAGGTGTAAACCTACATAAGATATGACATACAGGCAGTCCCCGGGTTACATACAAGATAGGGTCTGGAGGTTTGTTCTTAAGTTGAATTTGTATGTAAGTCGAAACTGTATATTTTATAATGGAAGTTCTAGACAATTTTTTTTCTTTTGCCCAAGTGACAATTGGAGTTTCAAAATTTTTGGTGTAATTGGACCAAGAATTATCAATAAAGCTTCATTACAGACATCTTACAGCTGATCATTGCAATCTGGGACTATAGTAAAGCATCCAGAGAGCTTCACCAGAGGTCACAATGGGCAGAGGGGTCAGTCTGTAACTATGGGTTGTCTGTAAGTCGGGTGTCCTTAAGTAGGGGACCGCCTGTATATGGGAAAATTCATAACAAAAACAATATATGTAAAGGATTCCAGTAACAAAAATGTAAGTTCTGATCTAAGGTCAAACATGCAAAAAGAGAGCGTGTATAGGTCAAGAATACAAAAACAATCTTTATTCGGGAAGAGGTGATACATGTAGGACACCTTGGTTTGTCTTCCCTTTATAGCTTCATGTCAACAACTTATGTCTGTCCCTCTGCTATGGCCCTACTCCTTAGTGGGGCTTTTAAAATATTTTTCATTCTTGCACTTCTTAATAAATATTGATTTTTTTCATTCTTGACATTATTCTCTTTTATCATGTATTTGAATTTGTGATTATCCATGCTCGTCTAATTCAATTATTTCTGCATTTGATCCATGCAGAATTAGTAATCTAAAAAAAAAAAAGTTTAATCAAATTTTTCAATGTCACTTATGTTCTATTGACAAAAAGTGGGAGGGGAGTATGTGGGAGGTCTTAGGGCCTCTGCATATGGTAGGGGGTGGGTCAACTGATAATCTATTGATTTATAACAAAAAAATCTAATACTTTTTGTTGGAATAAATTTATATGTAAACACATATCTTGTCTCTTGTCCTTAGGGTTATAATAGGGCAGTGGTGGCGAACCTATGGCACGGATGCCAGAGGCGGCACTCAAAGACCTTTTTGTAAGCACCCGGGCCATCGCCCCAGCACACCAGACAAGACTCAAATAATCTTCCTGCAGTTCCAAGCAACTTAAAAGATGCGTCTTTCAGTCATATTTTGACTTCGCTACTTGGGACTGTAGGAAGAGGGAGAATTAGACAGGGTCAAATTATTTTTGGAGGACCTCCTGCTGGCCTAACGATTCTCTGTGTACAGAGGGAAACTAGAAAGGAGCTAAAATGATGAAAAATGTCCATCTTTCTACCGTGTTGCTGTCCTCAGGAGGCCAATATGATTGAAACAGGGAACAATAAGTCACTGCTTTAATTTTTGGTTGGCACCTTGCGATAAATAAGCAGGGTTTTGGGTTGCAGTCTGGGCACTCGGCCTCTAAAAGGTTCGCCATCACTGTATTAGGGTATTGCAGGATACACCCACAACACAAGGGACTTTCTATCCTGTATGAGCTTTGTTTGAGATATTGTTCAGTAGCAATTAAATCCCCCTTATTTTCTATATTGGCACACGATTTTGAGTCTATGTAGCCTATATTCTCTTAAGTAGTTATGTTTTATATATACATTATACTTATTCCGAATCAAGATCCCTATATCCAATGGTCAAAGAGATAACTTATCTTTTTTTCGAGTTTATTATCCTTGTTGATTCAAGAACTTCTTTATTGTTCTGTCATGTGCAGAGACAAGTAATTCAAATAAGAAACACAAGATTTCTAACCCTGTGAATTACTAACTATATCATTTCCCCTCCAGAAGTGCATACAATATTGGAGGGACAGAGAAAAACTATCTATTTCTATCTGTTGGGATTTGATTATCTCCTCCAGTGAGTCAGAGAACAGGGTCCTCTCCCTGGCTACTTTTTTCATCAGCTATAAATTTACTAAAGGACCAGTTATTACCCATTTCCAGATATAATTAAAGATTCTAAATGTTACATAATAAAATAACAGATGGAGGCCGCGAATGAGAGTAGGAATGAATAAATAAATGAATTAATGAATCGTCGCCTGCACTGATTAAATGAGCTGCTGGAATTACATTAGTGTGAATGAGAAGCTTTTGTTTTAAATAAACCGTATGAATAGACACATTAGCAAGTCGTAATAAAGTCTACCTGTCTCTCAGAATGCCGTATGCCACTGACATTTTAATAAGTGGCAAGTTAAATTACATTTTGAATGCCACCTTTAGTACAAAGTGAATGCCTCATAATTATAATGTAGCTGCAGCAGTAAATATCTGTAAAAGCAAATGCTCCCATGATGCTTTAAATACAAATAGAAAATATATTATGCATAATTAAATATTCTTATATATATATATGAGCAAAATATTAACACTTCTTCTAAATAAATGCCATTTATGTTTGCACATTTTGTGTTCAACCCAAAGAACCCCAACAAACAAAATTAGGATTGGAGTGTGATGATCTAATGATCTCCGTACACCATGCACCGCAGCTCATTTGCATGTGTGATTGTGCCTTGTAATATCATTTATACTACATTCACATCCTTGTATCCATCCTTGGCCTCCACTGGGCGTACACTCTGGGAGGTGCGCCGTGAGTTGAGTGCAAATATAAGGACAGTTGTGTCAATGGGAAAACACCCTGAATAACACTCTGAATATCAGCAGGGGGAAGGGGTGGAACAGGAGGATTTATTCCACTATATTAGCATACCGGGACATACAGCATAAACCCTCCGTGGTAAGGTTATATTGGTTACATTAGATTGGTTGAGCATATGTGAGGAGAGGTAGGATATTCCACCACCTCTGACCACCACCAGCTTATTTATATAGAACACCTATAAAAGAATGTATGGGCGGCATGTGTATGGTACCACTCCTATAGACAACACCGAAAATAAACAATCCAAGAACTATTATTGGTGACTGGAAAAAGATATAAATAATAATGACTAAACCACAAAAGAATAAAGGTAATGGTAAACACTTTCTTAACCCCAACATTTTGTTTACAGAAAACAGAGAGGGAGACTAAAAACCTTTACCACACCACATCCATCCACACAACAAGTCCCAAAGTAATATCAATAATATTGCAAAATAAAAACATTCAAAATAAGGAGATAAAAAAAACTAAAGGTAAAGTCAATTTACCTAAGGCATATAGCAGTAATAAGTTATCCCTCAAAAGGAAGCAAATACTAGGAAAACACATGTTTGGGATTCAACTGCCCCTTCCACTTTGGGGTCTGTATCAACTATTGTACCATGTAATACATTTTTACTGCTATATGCTTAAAGGGCACCTACCACCACGATTCTACCTATAAAGGTAGATCGGGTGGTAGGTGGATGTAAGGGACGTGATAATCCTCACGTCTCCGCTAAATTTTGGTACACTTTATGGAACTAATATGTAAATTTTGTTATGCGGCTACTGGGGCGTGGAGTAGCCGGGCACGAGGCTACACAGCGTGACTACTCCACGCTCCAGTAGCCACATTACTCCTCCTACCCCGTTGCGTGCAGAGCACAGCTCCTCGTAGCTGCGCGCCCTCGTCCGTCATGATGGCGTTCTGCGCCTCCGAGGCCGGAGCTACTGCACATGCGCAGTAGCCGGCTTGTCGGACAAGGGAGCGCAGCTACGAGGAGCTGCGCGCCGCACGCAACAGGGTAGGAGGAGTAATGTGGCTACTGGGGCGTGGAGTAGCCGCGCTGTGTAGCCTCGTGCCCGGCCGCATAACGAAATTTACATATTAGTTCCATAAAGTGTACCAAAAGTTAGCGGGGACGTGAGGATTAGCTCTAAAAAGAGCTATCCTCACGTCCCTTACATCCACCTACCACCCGATCTACCTTTATAGGTAGAATCGTGGTGGTAGGTTCTCTTTAAGTAATATGCACTTTACTTAGGATTGTTTATTTATGATGGGCGTTTATATTGTTACTACGGGGCAGAAGTAATATTATTGATATTACCTTTATTCTTTTCCCTTTATTCATTGGTGTCTTCCTCCCACGCATTAGATATTTAGTTTATTCTACCAGAATTGATAGATTTGCCTATTTTAAGGGCTTCAGAGTTGTTATAAGGCTGTTGTAATAACCCAACTAACTCAAAGTCTAATTATATCACCCTCTAAGATAAATGAGATGTCCAAAACCTAAAAGAAAATTTAATTTTTTCTTTTAAGGTTTTACAAAAGTATTTAGTTACCCTACCATTCGATTGCCTTCATCTGCTTGGACCTAGAGTTTATGTGCAACTTTTGTCATATGTCCACATCAGGTTTTTAAATATATATTAGGCACATCGATGGAAAAAAGGTTATGGTGAACTTTGCTGGATGAAAAATGTTTAGTTTTGTGGTTTATTGCATGAGACTACATATGTACATAGATATTCTTCCATACAAACATACAGGGGGTCATTTACTAAGGGCCTGATTCGCGTTTTCCCGACGTGTTACCCGAATATTTCCGATTTGCGCCGATTGTACCTGAATTGCCCCGGGATTTTGGCGCACGCTATCGGATTGTGGCGCATCGGCGCCGGTATGCGCGCGACGGAGATCGGGGGGCGTGGCCAAACGAAAACCCGACGTATTCGGAAAAACCGCCGCATTTAAAAACCGAAAAAGTGTCGCTCGGGAAGCGCTTACCTTCACCTGGTCCGAGGTGGTGCATTCCGGCGCGTTGAGATGATTTTCAGCGCAGCAGCGCCACCTGGTGGACGGCGGAGGAACTACCTTCATAAATCCCGGCCGGACCCGAATCCTGTGCAGAGAATGTGCCGCTGGATCGCGAATGGGCCGGGTAAGTAAATCTGCCCCACAGAGTGTGATGGAGTCTATATGGAAGTACAGGCGGTCCCCTACTTAAGAACACTCGACTTACATACGACCCCTAGTTACAAACGGACCTCTGGATATTGGTAATTTATTGGGCTTTAGTCCTAGGCTACAATAAACAGCTATAGCAGTTATCACATGGGTCTGTAATGAAGCTTTAGTGTTAATATTGATTCTTATGACAACCCAACATTTTTAAAATCCAATTGTCACAGAGACTGGGGTTACAATGATAAAATATACAGTTCCGACTTACATACAAACTCAACTTAAGAACAAACCTACAGACCCTATCTTGTATGTAACCCGGGGACTGCCTGTACAGACTTCTTGCATTGGCTTTTGCTAGTTCCATGACCTGTGAACTTGGCCTCAGGTGCCATTACTGAAATATTATGATTCCCCATTAAATAATATTCTTTTGGCCACTTGTTCATACACTTGTTTAATTGAAGTAGCAGGACGCAATGAAATGATACGAATCACAAGACAGGCAGTAGGAAACAGCTATACACTAAGCTGCTGAAATCCAGTTACAGTAAATAAGTTCCACAGGCCAACATTTCCATCAATATGTGGTCAGTTAGGTCTGTAATGAACTGTGAGATTGAAAGTCACTGCTAGTTAGGAGTAATAAGATTCAGACATTCCTCTTATAGGATTATTCCAATCACTGACTTCTACATTAAAGGACAAGTACAGAGAATGTGTTGGAAAACCCGGAGATGCAAGTATCCTGACATCCTTAGAAAGAATTCGTTTTACTGATGATATTCATATAATCTCCTTTCCATGGGAGAGAGGTCATAAGGTCCTCCGTGCCTTGGGCTAGTTCAGCAAACCATTCCTCCAATGATGGAGTATTTGAAGACCTCCCCTTACAGAGAATGACAGACTTGGCAGCTTGAGAAAATGACGGATCAGAGATTTCTTGTAAGATGACTGTGGCGTGTAAAACAAGCAGTAGGGTAGCAGTATGTAAGCTCCCATAACATCTTGTTTCATAGACAAGACTGCTGACCAAAAATGTTATAGAAAAGAGCAACCTGAGCAAATACAAGTCAAGGGGGTGAGAATTTAACACAATTCTGAGGTGTGTTTTTGTGCCCAAAAAGTTGCATGTCTGTAACTGTGCAATCACGGAACATGCAAAAAATGGTGTATTTACAAACATGCAAGTTTTTGGTTGCAGATACGCGCCCCAGAGTTGTGCTTAATTCCTCTCCCTTACCTGTGCTCACTGATGTATCAGGGACTGAAGAATACCAGAAGAGAATTAAAGTTTAAGCCCTATACCACTGTGAGAGCACTTTAAAACTAGTCAGTTATAAAGTTCCTAGTTATAACTAGGAATTCAGCATTTTGCAGAGATTAGAGAGGGAATGTGGGACAGACCACTGTGCCAACCACAGGGATTCAAAGGGGGAGAGGGCACAACGAAGATAGCTAACCCCATTATTTCAGTTCTTCTTATTAATTCTCGCTAGATTTTTTTTTTCTATGTGCATTGTAACTGCTATTGAAAACATCCTAGAAGGTCAGAGACGGTCAGTGACAGTCACTGAAAGAGAGGGTCACAGTGACAGTCACTGAAAGAGAGGGTCACAGTGACAGTCACTGAAAGAGAGGGTCACAGTGACAGTCACTGAAAGAGAGGGTCACAGTGACAGTCACTGAAAGAGAGGGTCACAGTGACAGTCACTGAAAGAGAGGGTAACAGTGACAGTCACTGAAAGAGATGGTCAAAGACAGCGAAGGTCAGGGACAGTCAGACAGAGACACAGTGAGAGTCAGAAAGAGAGATGGATACATTTAAATTAATATTGGCTAACCCATTCTATTTTGTTATTGCTAATAGCAGTCATCTCCTATCCCAGACAGCGCCGGGATCTACAGCTAGTATATATATATATATATATATATATATATATAGTACTGCACACATTCTATTTCACTGTCATCATGTTTGCTATCTCAGTGCTTTTTAGTAAAACATTTCCATTTTCTGTACATCTTAAGATAAAATGACATGATGCTATTATAGAAATTGTGATTTTGTATATCGTGTCTTATATCCAACATTTGGGTTTAGCACAATTTCTAAAACTCTATAGAGATTGAGTTGGCAGGCTTTGAATGCAATAATGATATTATGGGTTGGGTAAGTGATACAACTATAGGATCCATGTTTATGCAAGAAACAGAAGTAATAATGACTGGGTATTAATGTCAGATTTAGTTGATCGTGATATATAAATCACTAAATTTTTATGTGCTACTAATATTTATACATGGTATATAGTACTGGCTCAGCTTGCTGGGCCTGCACATTTCTGCATCCGCAATAACCATATACCTTATTAATAATTCATCATTGCTTTTGTATATGCTCCTTTTTCCCAATGCTCCAACTAGCTGAATAATGTAGAAAAGTCCAATTTCCCTGATACACAAGAGAATCTGAATTATGAGAAAGCAATATAGCAAAAATGAGGTAAGAATCCATCAAATAAAAAAGTAAAGTAAATTTATACAGTAAATTTATCTATTTGGTCACATCACTGGTTTTCCACCTTCATCTACTGTACACATTATAAGTGACTATATGTTGAAGATGCGGAATCACATAGAGTATAAGTAATGCTGGAGCTATTAGTGGGCATCTAATGGAAACTTTGCGTTGGATTTTCTGTGGCCAATCCACTGCTTAGAATAGGTCACAAGCAAATCTTCTCTAAGTAGTCATATAAGCAAGTTTACACGTGTGTATATGTAGTGGAACAGTTTGAAATATGGACATACAGGGGACCTCAGACTGGGCTGAAGGTTCACCTTCCAAAAAGACAATGGGACACATTTACTTAATCGTCCAGTCGCTATCCCCGCGGTGTGCTGTCCGACGAGGATTCGGAGCTGCCGCGATTCACTAAGATCGTGCATCCAATTTCCTGCATGTGTCGCTTCCTCCCTGAGGTCCACCGGAGTTCACCTTCTTCTTCCCGGTGCATGCAACTGCATGGCTTGCGACACAATTTTGAATGTTAAATCCCGCACGTTGTCCGAATCTGTCGGAACATCCGATGGCCTGCCCCCCACTTTGTGTCGCAAGAAAGCTGGCGCCATTGCAGCAAAGTCCGATTACGTGCGACAAAAACCCCTTCTAAGTGCGGCACACATTGGAAATCGTCGGATGTTCCCACGATAGTGCGGTCCGCGGACCCTTAGTAAATGAGCCCCAATGTCCCTAAGCACACAGCTAAAATAACAAAACAGTGGCTTCAGAACAACTCTGTCACCATTCCTGACTGGCCCTGACCAAAACCCTATTGAGCATCTCTGGAGAGACGTGAAAATGGCTTCCACCAACGATCACCAACCAACCTGAGGGAACTGGAGAGGATCTGCAAGGAAGAGGCAGAGGATCCCCAAATCCAGGTGTGAGAAATTGTTGCATCATTCCCAAAAAGATTTACTAGCTCTAAAGGTTCTTTTACTCAATACTGAGCAAAGGGTCTCAATACTTATGACCAAGCGATACTTCAGTTTTTCTTGTTTAATAAATTAGCTAAATTATCTAAATTTCTTTTTTTTCCTTTCAAGGTGGGGTGCAGAGTGTACATTCATGTGCAAAAAAAAGAACTTTTATGATCTTAACAGTTGGCTGCAGTGAAAAATGTTACTTTCCGTACCCACATAGCCAACTTTGGTCCTTATATTAGTGAATCCTATGCAGATTTTTAGGGTGCCACTATTGGAACAGAAAGTGTTAACTGAGCTTTAAAAAAACATTACAAATCCACTAAATCATTTTGTCCTTTCAAATGCACCTCAGTTCCAGCCCAGCTTTATCAGTGACCTTTTGTCGCCCGCAGGAAGCGGCTGCACTCCAGATATATTTAGAATTGAAATAACTATAATTTGATTTAGCAAATCTGGGAGACAGACACGAGTTAATAGGACAGATACTTTAATGCTCTGGTCCAAATGATCAGGCAGGATAAGCATTAACCCATTCTATAAAACTTACTGATTCTGTCCGCAATTACACAAGTTCCAATGTAATTCCATTTTTATTGGTGATATATTGTAAGTAAATCCCAAAGCAGTCCAACAGGTTGTGAGGCTGATCCCCATACACATAGTAGAGATTTGATTCCTGTTGCCTTCCTCAAATATATCCCAACAGTTTAAAGAAAATCTGTCAGGGAAATTTGGGATACAAAACCAAGTACAGGTTCTTATGGACCAGTATAATTTTTTTTTTTCAGCCACGGACAGACATAACATAAGGCAAACAGGTTTCCTTTAAATGGTATATACAGTAGCATATACTGCAGAAGATTTCTAGAACGTCCTCTTTTACCCTACCTGAGGGGGCTTCTAGTTTAGTGGTATAAATGCAAGAATCAGGTTCTATTAAGTGCAAAATCCCTGGCTTTTCCATTGGTGATTCTCCAGCGGTCTCCAAAGTTTTTCGCTACCTTGGATGTAACAATGGGGCAGATTTATCAATCTAACAAAGAATTTATCATCTTGCGCCAAAAACTGCATTGCACCACATTTATCAAAAGTTTTTAGACATGCAAGTGTGTGCCAAAAGGGTTGTGGCCTATGCATCTTTGTATGCTCTCTTATGGATTATACAGGCGGTCCTCTACTTAAAGGATACCTGTTATCAGGTCTGTGTCACTATTTCTGTCACCTCTACCTGTTGGAGCAGCTCACAAGGATCCTACCCCAGCCTTTATCTAGTTATTTCATACATTAATCATTATAAAATCATCTTTTCTTTATTATGTAAATGAGGCTGGTCACATGGTCAGAGGCAGTGATGTCACTCCTGTTACCCCTCCCCTCTCCTCCCCCTGCTCATGTCTGTGTGTAATGTACAGTAAAGCATTGCTGGTGTGTGTGCTGTATCTGCTGACATGCTCTCCCTCCTAATACACAGAGACACAGACATCAGCTACACAAGTACCTGACCTGTGCTGCAGCCTGGAGCTGCTGTATCTCTACTATACACACACACACTCAGGCTGCAGGGGGCGTGGCCGCCAGCAAGCACATGGAACAGCAATTACATGGAGCAGCTGTCAGTCAAGCACTGGGGGTGTGGCTTTACCTCCCACTCATGAATAAGCTGGACAGCTTGAATATGCTAATGACTCATTGGACATTTCACAGGTCATTTGCATAGAGCTTTAGGACCTCATTGCTTAGGTTTACAGGCATGTAGAGGGACAATGAAGGGATAGAGGCAATGCTTTCTAATGGCAGTTTATGAAAATATATTTAGATTAGGGGGGTTATTTTGCCTGGCGGGTTCTCTTTAAGAACACTCGACTTGCATACAACCCCTAGTTACAAACGGACCTCTGTATATTGTTAATTTATTGTACTTTAGTCCTAGGCTACAATGATCAGCTGTAACAGTTATCAAAGGTGTCTGTAATGAAGCTTTAGTGTTAATCCTGATTCTTATGACAACCCAACATTTTTAAAATCCAATTGTCACAGAGACCAAAAAAGTTCTGGCTGGGATTACAATTATAAAATATACAGTTCCGACTTACATACAAATTCAACTTAAGAACAAACCTACAGACAATATCTTGTATGTAACCCGGGGACTGCCTGTAATGACAGTAATATCAAAGGGAAATGGACAAAACTATGATAAATCTGAATGTAAACGGACATGTTAAAAATAGATTGTTATTAGCACAAAGACCCTAAAACATTGAAGTAATACTGACGGTAAATATGCTAATTTTAAACAAGCCTCAAGTCTCCCCTCATGGCTTTCTGCAGTCAAATCCCCAGCAATAATTGACATACTATGTGCCTGAGATTAGTTTAAAATCCATTCACTTTACTATCACTGTATACTGCTGCGGGTTACTTACCAGCAATTCCATGGCTGCTTATCCAGTGAAACATAACTCCAAAAGTCCTCAGCCTCCAGGTTAAATATTAAGTAGTAAAACACTGTGTAAAACTGACACTGAATGGAATTTGGGGATTGCTGCAGCAGCCTGTGATAGCTGCTTACAGGGGATCACAACAGTATTCTTAGGGTGTTGTCACTTGTCACGTTCTTGTTCCATTTTTGGACCCTTTTTAAACAGACTGAAAATGCTTTCATTTTAAACAGCTGCCTACCCTTCTAGAAATTAAGATAAATAGCTTCAAAGCGGCCAAATGCATGGTAAGGGTGATGGCACACGTGGCGTTTTTGGCCCGTTTTTAAGCAGTCCGTCAAAAAAACCATGCGTTTTTAAAAATGGACAGGTTTGACCAATTATCTTAATTGAAACTGGTCAAAAACGCATGCGTTGGACTGCTTAAAAATGGGCCCAAAAACGCGTTCAAAGCGCCATCTGTGCCATCACCCTTAACATTCAAAAACGCATTAATAGACTGAAAACACGTGCTTTAAAACAGTCCAAGAACGCGACATGTGGCAGCACCCTTATGCTGGCGGCACAAATGGCGTTTTGAACCCATTTTTGGGCCATTTTTAAGCAGTCCGTTAAAAAAATCATGAGCTTTTTGAAAACGCATAAGTTTTTGACTGGTTTTACCAATTATCTTTATGAAAACACCCCAGAAACTGATGCGTTTTCAAAACACGCATGTGTTTTTTAATGCATGCCTTTTTTTACAGACTGCTTAAAACGGCCCAAAAACGGGTTCAAAACGCCATGTGTGCCGCCGGCCTTACTCCTTTCCTTAAAGCAGCCAAATGCATGGTAAGGGTGATGGCACATGTGGCGTTTTTGGCCCGTTTTTAAGCAGTCCGTCAAAAAACCCATGCGTTTTTAAAAATGGACAGGTTTGACCAATTATCTTAATTGAAACTGGTCAAAAACGCATGCGTTTTTTGATGGACTGCTTAAAAATGGGCCAAAAAACGCGTTCAAAGCGCCATCTGTGCCATCACCCTTAACATTCAAAAACGCATTAATAGACTGAAAACACGTGCTTTAAAACAGTCCAAGAACGCGACATGTGGCAGCACCCTTATGCTGGCGGCACAAATGGCATTTTGAACCCATTTTTGGGACATTTTTAAGCAGTCCGTTAAAAAAGCATGCGCTTTTTGAAAACGCATCTGTTTTTGACTGGTTTTACCAATTATCTTTATGAAAACACCCCAGAAACGGATGCGTTTTCAAAAAACGCATGTGTTTTTCAATGCATGCCTTTATTTACAGACTGCTTAAAAACGCCATGTGTGCTGCCGGCCTTACACCTTTCCTTAAAGGAGTTGCCTTTCAATCTCCTGGATCTCTGCTTGCTGTCATTCTATAGAAAGCTTCTATGTTTACTTCCAGGAAATCTGGTCATGTGTTGTCTCACAGGTGCATATTACACAGCTCTGATCCCTCGCAGTGATAATAATGAGCCGTGCACCTGTGTGACATTACCAGGGACAGCCCATGGCAGTCTTACGACGCGGTCGCACGTTCCGCTAGCGCTGCGTTTCCTATCACAATGATTGCACACAGGGGCAGGGCTTGGCCCAATCGTATATATGCATTTCCAGTGAAATGCATGTGAACAATCACCAGTACCCGGTGTCTTATATTGTTTAAATGCAAGACACCAGGTGCTGGTTTCCTAACGCAACGCTAGCGGAACCTGTGAGCGTGTCAGAAGACTGCCATGGGCTCCGTCGTAAATGAATATTATAACCCCTAAATAACTGGTATTCACTTCCTACATGTGGTAGTGGAATCAAGTTTCTCGGAGAATGGAGGATGTGCCCCTTCTGCCTACTTTTAGTCTGTGGTTTCAGGACCCTTGGAGAACCTTCAAAAGTCCTGTAATGGCTCTTGTGTACATGTGTATTTAGAGCAGGATCATGGGCCAAGGTCCTTCTCAGTTAAAATTTTGGTTTGGGTGGCCACAGGCCCTTGACTACCGCCCAAACTACCTACATTATAATTCATTACTGGACACCACAGAAAGTAAACCGTGAAGCTTCCCATAGAACGTCAGCAAGCAGAGAAGTAGAAAAACATGAGAAAAATGTACATAAATTCTATTGGAAAATTGTATGACTTTTTAGTATACAAACCACTTAATTATTTGCTGAAATTAGCTTAGAGTGGAGAACCCCTTCAAGTTTTAAACATTACAGTTATAATATATACAGGCACCTCTATCTAAAGTCAAGTAAGCTACTCGTCTCATATTTCTGATGCAGAACTCTTACTCATCTTTTTAATGTTCAAAAGATGCCTTCTATTATAGGCACGGAGTAATGGAAACTTATGCTCACATATATACGTAAGGCTCAGTGAAGCAGCTATGGGGTGGTTGCACAGGTGGCGTTTTGAACCCATTTTTAGGCCTTTTTTAAGCAGTCCATTAAAAAACGCATGCGTTTTGAAAACGCATCCGTTTTTGACCGGTTTTCGCAATTAATTTAATTAAGATAATTGGAAAACGGACAAAAACGGTCAACAAACTCATGACACAACGCATCGTGTGACAGCAGTGACAGAAAAGAAGAGGACTATGACCCCAATAAGATATTTTATTATATATTTTCATTACACTTTTAGGAGAGCATAACAGAAACTAAGAAAAGTTTTCTGTTCACATTTCCCTATAGAGGTCAATGATGCATCTTTCATTACTTATCCGTTATTTATAGAAAACAAGAAGATGTGGACTGCTGCGCTATTTTAAGGAGTACAATGGGTGGGTGAACGTGTGTTCCCAACCTCTTCCACCTAGTGGAGCATATAAGAAAGTACACGTGGTGGAGAACTGTGTTAAAAAATGAATTTTATTGAGATCAAAACAGTAAAATCCACACGTAGTGGAGGATCAAGAGGATAAGTGTATCGATGCAAAAACCGACAAAGAAGAGGGAAAGTTGGGCTATGGTGGTGCGCCCAATCGGATATGTGGGGCTGGCGGTCCCTATGAAACCCTACCGGGGTGGTGTCGGGACCTGATGTGCCCTGCTTGAAATGCCTAAACTCGGGGCCACAGCCCTATGCGGCTGCCGCCCCGACTGGAACCTCACCCTTCACTCGGTCACCTAACCCTAAGATGAGTGGGGAGAGGAAGGGGTGTACCAGGAAGCATGAAGAGGGGAGGATTGGCCTTACGTCCTAATTGGTCAGAGGTCAAGTGGGTAAGTCCTGAGCGGTCAGAGGACAGTATTAGAAGCAAGGGGAGATCGTACTGGTTCGTAGGGAGACAGTACTGGTCTAGGTACCCGGATAAGGATAAGAGATAGCGTAGATAAGCAATTCTCCAGGGAGGCAAAGTTATTAGAGTTCTTGTAGGTCAGGATTCCCTACATGCCATGTTTCGCCTATATGATATAGGCTCCTCAGGGGAAATGTGACCAGAATTATGGGTGCTTGTCAGGGGTCGGGTATCCGGGGTGTGCTTGTATGCACAATGGACCAATTGTCTTATTAGGAAGGTGTGGGGCAGGAGGTTGTCAATGCGGTGAGGCACAGGTTGCCTGCCGTCAGATGGCACAGTGGTGTCGTGCTGGTGCGCTGAATTAGGAGCGTCCAGATACGAGGAGTCAGTGGAACTGACTCCTCGTATCTGGACGCTCCTAATTCAGCGCACCAGCACGACACCACTGTGCCATCTGACGTGCTGGTGCGCTGAATTAGGAGCGTCCAGATACGAGGAGTCAGTTCCACTGACTCCTCGTATCTGGACGCTCCTAATTCAGCGCACCAGCACGACACCACTGTGCCATCTGACGGCAGGCAACCTGTGCCTCACCGCATTGACAACCTCCTGCCCCACACCTTCCTAATAAGACAATTGGTCCATTGTGCATACAAGCACACCCCGGATACCCGACCCCTGACAAGCACCCATAATTCTGGTCACATTTCCCCTGAGGAGCCTATATCATATAGGCGAAACATGGCATGTAGGGAATCCTGACCTACAAGAACTCTAATAACTTTGCCTCCCTGGAGAATTGCTTATCTACGCTATCTCTTATCCTTATCCGGGTACCTAGACCAGTACTGTCTCCCTACGAACCAGTACGATCTCCCCTTGCTTCTAATACTGTCCTCTGACCGCTCAGGACTTACCCACTTGACCTCTGACCAATTAGGTCGTAAGGCCAATCCTCCCCTCTTCATGCTTCCTGGTACACCCCTTCCTCTCCCCACTCATCTTAGGGTTAGGTGACCGAGTGAAGGGTGAGGTTCCAGTCGGGGCGGCAGCCGCATAGGGCTGTGGCCCCGAGTTTAGGCATTTCAAGCAGGGCACATCAGGTCCCGACACCACCCCGGTAGGGTTTCATAGGGACCGCCAGCCCCACATATCCGATTGGGCGCACCACCATAGCCCAACTTTCCCTCTTCTTTGTCGGTTTTTGCATCGATACACTTATCCTCTTGATCCTCCACTACGTGTGGATTTTACTGTTTTGATCTCCTGCTGCGCTATTTTGTTCAATGGAATTTCACGAATGTACATGTGAACTAATCCTAATCAACAGGTGAATTTGCCCTGGAACTTTACTCATGATTTTTGATATTCAATGAAACTCAGGTATTCTGAGTTCAGTGAGCTCAGCTTTTAAACGTTTAATATATTATGTGATCATGGAACTATCTAGGGGTATGTTCACATCTGCATTGGCTCCATATGAATCTGTTTAAAATCCCAAATTTCATTTAGTCAATGGGGGTCACCTTGAACGCCCCACTTTTAAATGCTATTCTATACCTATAATGGAAGAGAAAGAATAGAAATCCAGCAGAGATCTCAACATGGCCGCATCGTATAGACTCTTTAAAGTAATTACATAAAAGCTTTGTTCTTATCATGATACCTTGAGGGAAATCCATTATCAAAAACCATCATGATAAACCAGGGACACTTACTTATAGATCCAGGCACCGTGACTGTGGTGATTGTCTTATATGTGTTATTCATGGCCTTATTACTCTTAAAATAAACTCTTAAAATTGTGTTAGTTAGCCTAAAGGGCTCTGGGGTGAGTTACCAGAGCCCCCCTTTGCTGCAGCTTCACGGGCTGTTACTCTGTCTCTCAACCTTCCAATCTGTTCCCTCAGCACTCCCCCCTCCCTCTGCGTAATGTAATCTTACTACAGCAGAGATATTATCAGCACACAGTTGGATGGGGAGTTCTCCTGCACAGTGAATCTGCAGCAAAGAGGGTCTCTGGTAACAACCCCTGAGCACTTCAGGCTCATTAGTATAATTTTATAAGCTGGATCAATAAGTAAGTGTCCCTTGTTTATTGTGCTTGATTTTGATGGTAAATATACTTTAACAGTCTACAAACTAAAATAATTTAAAAGCATTTTTGTCTACATAACAAAAGAAAGCTTCAGCAAAATAACGTTTAAAAGCAAACATTTATGATGTCACATCTAGAACGTCTTGGGGCATTAATCCTGTCCCTGCTATCAGGTCTTTGTCTCCGTATGAGTTAAGACAACAGATGTATTTTCTCACTTTACACTGTGACTCTCGCTAGTGAATATTTTATGTGTGTAATAAAAGTTACAGCCCTACTGTAGTGAAGTATATTGTCCAAGCGGCACCTACCCTTATAAATTACAAGTAACAGGCCAGCAGTCTGTGCTCCCACATTTAACCATTTTTTGCCTATACAGCAGAGATAAAGCAAGCACAAGCAAGAACTGCTATAGTTTTGTTACTTTGTTGCATGTTACTTAGGAACGAGAGCTATTAATTATTCTTAATTACCTTAAACACTTCTCCCTACACATAAAAGTCAGAATGATCTAGCAAGATTACACAGGAAAATAATGGAAAGAAATATAAGTACAATGTCTATGAGGAGTCTACTATTCAACGCTAATGACACTCAGCCTTGATGTCAAGTGTCACTTGTCAAACCAATTACATTGATGCAAATAAGGTTTCATTTTGCTTATGAAGGCGGCTGAACACAATAACTTTATACACGGTAATATATGACAAGGAGAGATGAAGATAAAAGGAGAATGATGGGGAAGCTTAGGCCTCTGTTTCTTAGTATCCTTGTGATATCTTAGCAGGAACGCGGCTAGGGTGGTAAAGGATCCGGGGACTGGCCCCAATGCATGTGTATTGCACTTACAGTAATGTCCTCTCCTGTACATAACCCCTCACATTTGGTTGTGCCAATAACAACTTTATTGTCAGTATATACAGCTACAGATAATACAGGAGAAATCCCTACTTGTTACATCCAGTGACTGTAGGTGACGTGTCCTCCATGTTCTCAATTACGCCCTGCATCACCATGTCTCCTCTTTAGCCATATGTCGTTCCTGTGGAGTTCACCACACAGACGTCTTATGTTCTTCATTGTCCCTACATCTTGCATTTAAACAAAACAAGACACCAGGTGCTCGTTACCGACCACATGCCTTTCCCTTGCCCATCCTAGTGCCACGTGTGGCTCCCCAGTAATGTCCTCACACAGCTCACCAGTAATGTCCTCACATAGCTCCCCGGTAATGTCCCTACACAGCCCCCGTAATGCCCCTCACACAGCCCCCCGTAGTGTCCCTCACAGAGCCCCCCGTAGTGTCCCTCACAAATCCCCCCAGTAATGTCTTCACACAGCCCCCCAGTAATGTCCCTATAGTGCCCCCCCCCCCAGTATTGTCCCCCACACATCCCCCAGTAATGTGATCATGACAACATCACAGGTCCTGCAGCCTCCAGGCAGTAATATTCTCCGGGAGGCTACAGATCCTGCAGGGGAAAGCAGTATGCCTAATGCACACTTTCTCATTACAATCTGTGTCCTGAGAACACAGATAGTAATGAGAATAGGGAGGAATGCCCGGGCAGCTGACAAATTTCCTGCTAACCTGGGGAGATCTGGGGCTCTGGCCAAAAGATTTGGGGTGCAGGCCCCAGATCTTTTGACCTAGCAATGCTCCTGCTTCTTAGGATCCTAGAAGAATGAGACCCTGTCCAATGTTGGTATCATAACAATGGCACTATCACCTATTGCAGTGGCGGCGATTCTATGGCACGTGTGCCAAAGGTGGCACTTTATGGGCACCCAGGCCATCACCCCAGCACAGAGTTCGTCAGACAGGACTCAAGGCCTCCTGTAGTCCCATGAAGCTCAAGAGATGTTGAGTGCTATTTTAACCCCTTCCTGCACTTGGACGTGATAGTAAAACCTTGCGGCCACATTTTACATAGGCTCTCTGCATGGATTAGAGCTTACCAATGGAAATTGGTATTGAAATTGTGCAAGCAATATTAATCTATATTAATACGAAAATTAATCAATAGTAATCTGCAAACCCATCTGCTTACAATCTATTGCCAATGTGTACCCTTTCACAATGTAGGGGCTCTTTGTGTGTCCTTGCTGATGGGACCACAAGACACTGTCCCAAGGCACTGTGACTTATGTGATCATAGGACACAAGCACTGTGACTTGTAGGATTGCTGAATAAAGACAAACTGATTTATGGCAGCACAGATTACTGGCATTATGATTTAGGGAAATGCATGAAACTGTACCATGAGTTATGTGAGATGAAAACAATAGTGTTGTCACCTATGAGAAGCCAGAATAAAGGCAATATGACATGTTAGACAAATGACACTTAGAACAACAGCATTGCTCACACAGGGACATGAACCTACAAAGCACTTAATAAGTAGATAATTATCTGAATATTGTGCAATGACTTTAGATCTGTCTGTATGGAAAACATCAAACACCCCTTTTATATGCTGTTTTTCTCTTTTTAATACTGGCAGAAAAAAAAAAAGGGCAACAATATCTATCTATTGAATCCTGCTAACTAAGATATATATCTATTGGGGGTTACCCAGAGTATGATAACCCTGCCGTGTCGCAGCCAGATACATCAAGAGGCGGAAAGGAGGAAATAATTAACGTAACGCTGGCATATCACAGAAGCCCCGATAAATACCCCCTATTTTATCCATATATCTTTGTTATCCATCTAACTATTGTATCAATCTATCTATGGCAATGATGGCAAACCTATTGGAGATAGAGTGCCCAAGCGACAACCAAAACCCACTTAAATGTCGCAAAGTGCCAATATGACAATTTAAGCAGCAACTTATTGATCCCTGCTGTATCAAGTTTTAATTGTATTGGAGGAGAAATTTGGATTGTAGCTTCCTTCCAGCAGGAGCTCCAATGACAATCCATCTCTATGCAGCCCTTCCCGCTTCTCCTGTAGTCCGGGCAGCCAAGGATGTTGCTTTAAAATAGCGCTGAGCTTGGCACGTCCTGGGCTGTATTGGATCACAGGAGAAAGCCTTGAGTCCTACCTGGCAATTTATTATTTGGGGTGAAGGCCTGGGTGCCCACAGAAAGGGTTTCGAGTGCCACCTCTGGCACCCGTGCCATAGGTTCGCCACCACTGATCTATGGTATCTAGTTATCTATTGTATCAATCTATCTACTGCCATAAGCTATAGAAATAAATGCGTGCTTCATAAGTTAAAATGTAAACACGTTTTCACATCAGTATATTTACATAGAACGCTCTGCCCTATAAAGCTACAAAACCTAATTTAATCGGAGCCCGAGGTAATTCATGATAGGCTAAATGTTCAAAGTATAAATGTTTGTGCAATATTGGAGCTTTAAGTGGCATCTCCTACTTCAGAGGGAATGATATTCAGCTTATGCTTGCCCTGCCTTATTATTAATAACTTTATAGCTAAGAACTATTTCTGCAGTTTTTGTAAAGAAAATCTTTTTCAAATAAGCACCATATTTTTCAAAATATATAAGACGCTTCTTAGGTTTAGTCTTCAAAAAAAGTGAAAATTATAAATGACATCAATTAAAAATTCCCTAGTGGTCAGGCACACATATCAGCACAATACATATCCATTCGACAACACACACAACTCTACCACATCTATCTGTTCCCTTACACACACCCAGAAACATCCATTCACTCACACACATCTCTGCTACATCAATTCAGTTGCCCACATATAAAACTTTGCTACATCCAGTCATTCACAAAAACAGCTCTGCTACATCAACTCATTCACTCAAACACACAGCTATGCTACATCCATTCACTCACATACACAGCTCTACTAAATACATCCATTCACTTACACACACAGCTCTCTTCCATCCACTCCAACATAGCTCTACTAACTCCATCCAAACACACTCTACTACATCCCACCATTCACTCACATACACAGCTCTGCTACAGCTAGTCACTTAAACACACAGTTCTGCTACATCCATCCATTCTCTCACACACATCTCTTTAACATCAATCCACTCACACACAAAACTCTTCTATATAAGCAGTAGTAGGCAGTATGAAGAAAATATTTTTGCAATGTGTTTGCAATTGCCGTGCCTTTAACCACGCAAAAGGAAGTAATTTAAGTAGTAAGTGCCTTTTAATGGAAATCAACCACTGAAAAAACAAAAAAGTCTACAAATACTAACCTCTTTTCCTCTTCACTTTGATCTCGGCTCTGTCTGTCGCTAGTCTTGACATGCCAGGATCATCTAGCAAACAAACTTATAATTAGTAGCAGAGAGTGCAGGGATAAGATGCTAATTATGCACGCTCCTGCACCTACCTGTCCCATGCAGGGATTATGGGAGAGCGAGGTGGCGTCACGGGAGAGGCGTGAATTCACGTCTTTTGTGTAACGTCATCTCACGTCACCGCATGGGAGAGGGAGATGGTGAAATCATGCATAATTAGCAACCTGGAGTGCTGGACATCTTGTCCCTGCACTCCGTGCTGCTAATTATAAGTTTGTTTTCTAGGTGATTCCAGCATGTCAAGACTAGTGACAGACAGCTCCAGGATGAAGATGAAGAGGAGCGGAGGCGAGTATTTGTAGCCTTTTATTTGTTTTTTTTTTTAGTGATTGATTTCCTTTAAGCGATTGTTAAATATATTAGGAGGATCACGTATTGATGTGTCTTTTACTTTTCTTTTTGTTCAGATGTGGGTGTCATGACATGATGAACATTTAAAGAAAATACTGCTTTGCAGTACTATGGTATTGTGATACATGTGTATGCTGTACAAAGTAATGTCTTTATATGCTCCCACCCAATGGTAGGTTTTTTAAATTAAAGCCTTTTTAGGTCTTACAGTCTTTTTTAAGCATGTCATAGTTTTGCATTAAATTGTTCTCCTAAAATATTGGATCCTCATCCTAATTTGAGCTTAGTAAAGCATAGAGACATCTGTAAGGAAATCTAACACATTCAGTTAATAGAAATTATTCAGGGTAGAATTTCAACAGAATATAAAAGTAGAAATATGTTTTTTTACCGTTACTAAATTTACATTTATCTCACAAGTTTGAGTCATAACAAGAAAGCACATAATCACCATGTGTTCTGAAACTCTGAAACGTTGGCCCTTCCGTCTAACCTGCAATCTGTTCTGATTAGTACAAGATCAATTTGTATTTTTCCTACCTGCGAATGTGAGAAGGCACTTAAAGACTGGTATACGTAATAATCCCTGTAGGATAGATGGATGAAACAAACATCTCCACTGTAAATTAAGACTATCATTACCATTTTTACACTTCATTATGGAAGACGACATCTTCTCACAGCCTACAGTACCATGAAGATTTGACTTGCTTTATCGAAAACACTTTTTTTTTCTAAGTAGATTTTCTATTTAAAGCTAAATTATACTTCCCAAAATCTAACCGAATCCAAGAGAATAATATAAAATCCAGGCAATTTAGCAGCAAGAGACGGCTTACCAAAGTGTTTGTGCGTTTAACGCGCCTCATGCTCACAGAGTAGCCAAAATGTGAAGGTTACCACAAAATAAAGCTTTGCCGTTTTGTTATTAATTTGTTCACAAACCAAAGCGAGAAGGTCAAACATGCCCGCGCATTTCATACAAAATTTTTTACCTCACGGTTTGAGTCATGCCTTTGAATGACTCCATCTTACAAAAAAAAGCATAATTGGACTTCTGAATAACTCAAGAAAGATCTTTGAAATATATTTTTTTCCTGGGACTGAGAAACATGATTACCGCAATCATTGTAAAATAGGCATGCACTGAATTATACTAAGCAGGCTTTAAGGGAACAAAAAGCCAAACGAGAACAAGATATGCTATTGTCCATCATGGTTCTTTTATGTAAAACTGATTTTCCATATTTGCTGAAGAAGTAACTATTTAGCCTTGAACTAGCTAGCTTAGGAGATCAAAACACTTGTCAAAATCAAGCACTGCATTGCAGACCGCCAAACGTAATTACACAGAAAATATGAACTATGTTCTTTAGAAATTGAGTTAATAGGGGAGACTTATTATGGCTTTCTCTCCAGGGATCAAGTACAAGAATGAATCAAAGATTGCTGATAGGCTTGGACAAGAGCAAAGAAAAGATTTACCCAGTAAAATTAATAACCAATGAAATGTTCAAAAAGACATCTGCTACTGTCTCTGTACACTCTAATATCAGCCCACTGCGTTTGTGTATCTGACCCTCACTGATGCCCAAGGAGTGAACTCTTCTAAGGACAGACCATTACTTGCAAGTTGCAGAAAATCCCTTTAAGTAATAATGAAAGACTTAAAAGGCTTAGAATTTTATTCAAATATATCTCTGTCTTCAAGTTAAGAAGTTAAAAAAACTAGTAAGAGTTGGACTAGAAAGTCTTATGCAGCACCAGATTGATCCCTGATGCTGGATGATAAATGTCTGAAGACTGTCTAGTCACACTCTGCACCATCTAATAGTTGGTCTAATTTATGCCAGAAACTTGCTTAAAAATGTCCTTAAATTAGGGCCCTTTAATAAAGCCATTCCCCTTTTCTGAGGCCACTCCACTTTTTAATTTTTTTTATAACTTAAAGAGAGCCTGTCACCAAGAATGTCATTCTTAGCTGGTGACAGGTTCGAACAGCCTATGCTATGAAGATTTTAAAAATGCTTTTGTCAGAATTGTGAATACTGCCACTACTTTATTTCACATTACCTGGCTCCCTGCCAGCAGCATGTAGTGAGTCCCAGGATGAGGCATCTGAAGCAGCCTGTGTGCCTGTGTCTCAATCTCCTCATAACATTCTTCCTCTTCTCCACACTATTCCCCTCCCTCTCCTGTCTGCTCAATGCACATGACAGGAAGTAGGGAGTGAGCTGGATGAGTGTAGAGAATAGGAGTCTGAGACGCAGGGGTACAGGCAGCAGCTGCCCACCAGCCAGGTAATGTGAAATTAAGTTTTATAAAGGGGTGGCAGTATTCATAATGCTGGCAAATGCATTTTCCTAATGACAGGTTCACTTTAACAGTGCAGAAAATAATAGTTAACTTTGTAATATACTGTATTAAAAAACATGCTTATGTGTTCGTCACAGTCCCGGGAGAGGCTTATCTCATCAAAAAGATGAATCTTCAAGTGAAATGTTCTGTAGGTATGGATTAGCTCACATATCCATCAGAAGTGGAAGTCTAGCATTTTTAAGATTTTTGCCCCATCATTACCTTCAAAGACTGAACCTTCAAGAGAAAGGTCTCGATGTGTAAGAAAAATAAAAGCTCCAGCTGGACAGGCCATAGACAGCCCAGGAATTTGTATCAATGACTTGTATCTGAAATTAGATGCTACTTACCCTCTTTACCAAGTCTGGGATCAGTTTCTGATCAGCTTGTTGATCAGCAGACATGCAAGGTTGTACTTCCAAGCAATAATCTTCAGTATTCTGTTCACAAGTTAAGTTTCTGGGAAGATAAAGACGGATCGTGTAAGAAACACGTTTTAAGGATCAGAAGTATGAAGGATTTCATTTTGACAAGGCATACATACATACATACATACATACATATATACATACATACAAGTTAATTATATAAACAAAGTTAGTGTTTTTATGGATTCTTGGCGGTGACCATTTTTGAAAAAAAAACAAAAGGAAAGTCCAGACATTTCTTTATTTAAATCATTTAAGCCATTTTACAGACTTGTTTTGAGGAACTTATGCAAAAATGACAAGAGGAAATGTTCTTCCGAGCAACCGTCCGACCGTCCCTTCACATGAACCATAAGTTTTAAGGTAGCAGTGAAGTAAATTTTCTTTGTCCCATTCTGGAAAATGTATTAAAATAGTCCCTTCCCAGAATCCCCTCCTGAGCATGCATGGCCTCCAAGTCTCTTTACACCTTCAGAGGCAAAATCTCCATACGGGAAATCTACCATCAATCAGGATAAACCAGGGGCACTAACTCATAGCTCCTGGCATGGCAACTGTGGTAATTCTCTTATATTTGTTAGCTATGGCCTCCCTACTTCTAAAATCAAGTTATCCAAAATTATGCTGATGAGTCTGAAGGGTTCCTGGGGGTGTTACCAGAGCCCTTCCGTGCTGCAGATGCACAGCCTGTAAAGCTAGAGAGACTCTGGTAATACCCCCAGCATAATTTAAAAAATTTATTTTAGAAGGAAAGAGGCCAATACCTCTCTGAGCCCTAGGTATGCCCCTTTGTGCCAATCGGGCTTGTTGCTTAAACTTCATGTTCAAAATCTCAAAAGACAGACGAGCGGATTGGGCATTTATTTATTTAATTGGTTCACACAAAGATATATTAAAATTTACTGTCTCCTGTTAATTGTGTTTCTTGTGGATGTACAGTTCGGAGACTTTGAATTCTCCAGTCGTCATCTGGTGAGATTCTCGTTCTTGTAACCTAATTTGTTGTCTGTCATTAATAAAAGAAATTATAAAAAAAAAAGAAGGAAAGAGGCCATGGATAACACCAACAGTCACAACCTGGATCTGTGAGTAAAGGTCCTTGGTTTATCATGCTTGATTTGGATGGTAGATTTCTTTTAAGGAGTCTTCCCCGAACTGCTCCTCCAACCTTTCATTTAGCCAAACAAGTTCCCTACACTGTGCTGATGATATACAAAAACATTGAAATAGCACTGTCCACAGTTAGGAGTCTGTTCCTTCTGGTATAGAAAAACTGGTCTGGCTTTTATCCTACATCATGTCACTAGGCTTCTTGGTAAGTCATGCTTTGATATATTGGGAGTTGCCTTTTAGGGTAGCACTGAGGTAAAGTTTTCCTTTTCCCACACTAGAAAATGTATTTGCATATTAAATTCCCAAAGATATCAGTTAAACATCACTGTACTTGTAAATAAAGGCTTTTTTGGAGGGTAAAGGGTCTAATCCAGTGTAACAGCTGCAATGTAACAGCTTTCTGCCATCCCTTATGCATTGCTGTTCTTTGGGATCTTTCCAACCAAAAATTGCCCCAATTGTAAAATAATCAGAGAAAAAAATTCAGATTGAAGGGAACTATATTTACATAAACAGTTTTTATGTTTTTATGAGAAGTTCCTTTGATTTTTAAGCATTGCCCCCCTCCCTAAATAGAATCCAGTCAACAGTTTCTTGTTTTTGCTTTTATAGTTCAACCTTGGATTTCCTCTTATTTTCCTATTAATCAGGCGTCATTGTTTATATTCTTTCTGGAACAAGGTACATCACCAGCAATATTTCAGAATAAAGAAAAGCAATTATACGGCGCGAAGAAAGAAGAAAGAATTAAGTTTTGGGCAAACAAAAGAGTCCAATACAATGAACATCTCTAGTGAGCCTTTTTTTAATCATGGAAGATTACACTCTTCTATAATCGTATTATTTGTCATTGTATGGAGCCTAACAGGAGACTGAAGTGCAGGTTATACGACTGTTTGTCCTGCTGCGTCTTCACATTAATGGTAAGAATCATTTTTTCATCATTATCCTACAGGCAACTTCTAACGCTGTACATTAACTAGAGATATGCCTGGGGCTATTCCTGGGGCTCTAGTGACCACTTAGGAGACCAAACCACTACAGAGGAACATACGTTGCAACCTAATCATATTTGTAGATATCAACAAGCTATGTATTGCAATCGAGAGACAAAAGGGAGACAGTGTAAAGTATCAGGCCTACAGTGTTGTGTAAGCAAATCTTTGAGTATGTTTTAATTAGCAGTAGTACAGTGAACAATGCACATATATTTCAGGGCTGTAGCTGGACTTGAGAACTCCTTTGACAATCTCACAATACAACCTCCCTTTTGCTTCAAGCAAGTGCATTAGCATGCTTCTGTTTAGATATTACAGCAGTGGGGAGGAGTTGGGGAGCAGTTGTAATGCAGACAGTAGAGAACACTGCAATTTGAAGAGAGACAACATGGTGGCGGAGTTGTTAGCACTACAGCCTTGCAGCGCTGGGGTCCTGGGTTCAAGTCCTATCCGGGTCAACATCTGCAAAGAGTTTGTATGTTCTCTCTATGTCTGCGTGGGTTTCTTCTGGGTCCTGCGTTTCCTCCCACACTCCAAAACATACTGGTAGGTTGATTAGATTGTGAGCCCCATAGGGACAGGCACTGATTTGCGCTATATAAATAAAGGATTTATTATTATTAGTGCAGCCACAATCCTAGAATATAATGTTTTCTAATACCAACTACAACCGCTGCTACCAACACAAAGTTAGTTAGGCTCCATGCACATGACACGGGACGGGTGGAGATGAAGTGCTCCTCACTCCTCCTTCTTTATCCATAGAGAGCCAGGGAGCTGCGGTAAAACGGGCAGGAATAGGACCTGTACTATATCAAGAGTTGTGGCCGGCTGGCTTGGTCGCAGTTCAGTGAGACACGAAAAAGTTGACCATAATGGCCTTAGAAGTAGAAGTGGGGTCATTCAATATGTTATCAAGTGGTTCTACTTAGTGTTCTCTGGGAGGAGGTGAGGAGGTGCTCCATACAATTGGTGGGAATTCAAACCATGATAATCATAATATAACCATTAAAACAACTTGTACCAGCACGATCAGTTACTACTCACCCGTATCCCAAAGTACTTCCTACAATAATTACATTTAACATTTGCATAATCAATCTAACCTTCAAATCCCAAAGAGGGCAGCCCCTGTGAGAAACTGGAAGTGTTAATTATGTTGCTTTTTTTCGAGGTGCTATTTTTACATCTCAGCAAAGCAATGAAGAAATACCAGGTATAAAAGTCATGCTGTTAATGGCAGCATGACCCAACTCATTTATTCTGCCAATCTTCACCATTTTCACCTGCGTTTGTTAATCGCTGTGTAAACACTGATCACTCTGCCAAGTCTAAATATTAGGAGGATCATACGCGAAAACAGAACATTCTCTGCCGTCGGCAATCACAAATGATTACCTTGAAAAATGGATAGAAAATAGTTGTTGTTGAACATGGTTCTATTGTTCCATATTACTACTGCGGATTTTACAAGTTTTGGAAATAAAGCCGCCAATGCAGACAATGCAGCCTATGTGTAGACCTTGAGCCGCAATGGAGCGCCACAATTTAGGCAAGTATATTTATAGGACAATGATAACTCCGTGTATTTGGGACTGCATTATCCAAATGACTAGAAAGCTGGACAACAGACACTGAAAGTCACATTTTTCTCAGAGGCAGAGCATAGTATGTACCATTAGAGTGGGGGGCCGCAATAATTATCACATAGTTTAACTCTGATTGATGCATCAGACAAATCCAATATACTATACTTTGTTAGATGTTGGGCAGAAGAGTAAAGTATAACATTGGAATTCAAAGGAAAAAAAGAGGATGTCATTAGACCAAATTGGGCCTAGTACTAGTTTTGAAATGATGGGAGCATTCTAAAACGTAACCTTTAATATATATATATATATATTTATTTACAGGCAGTCCCCAGGTTATGTAGAAGATAGGTTCTGTAGGTTTGTTCTCAAGTTGAATTTGTATGCAAGTCGAAAATGTATATTTTATAACTGTAGCTTCAGACAATTTTTTTTTTTACCCCAGTGACAATTGGAGTTTCAAATTATTTTACTGTAATTGGACCAAGGATTATCAATAAAGCTTCATTACAGACAACTCACAGCTGATCATTGCAGTCCATTCATCATTGACTATTACCTCCGGTAACATCAGTAACCGACCAGTTGTGGGCAGTGTGTGTGCGCCGGCTCTACTGCATCGGAGGTTCCGTACTGTCAGGGAGCTGGAGTCTCTTTTGGTCTCTGTGACAATTGGATTTTAAAAATGTTGGATTGTCATAAGAACCAGGATTAACAATAAAGCTTAATGGCAGACACCTGTGATAACTGTTACAGCTGATCATTGTAGTCTAGGGCTAAAGTACAGTAAATTACCAACATCCAGAGGTCCGTTTGTAATTAAGTTTCATCTGCACTATTGTTTTTTGATACTGTATATATATGAAATAAAGGTCAAGTTTTAAAATACCTTTAAAAGAGGTTTCCTCCCCAAAATTCTTATTTCTGTAGTGCTAGTTTTACATGGATATAAAATGAGTTTCTTTTTCTATAATAAAGGGTTTTCCAGGCTAAAATGTTTGAAATGCCCAAAGAGTAGGTTCTCAATATCAGATCTGATCAAACAACAGCAGGAGCACTTTCCCTCCCACTGTGTAAAATTACAGCAGACAGCAGAGGGGGAAGTGATGAGGAAGGAGGGGAGACACAGTATAACAGCCTGTGAATACAGAGCATAGAGGGGCTCTACTAAGCCCCCAGATCCCTTCTAGCTCATTAGCTACTGGCTGAACAGCAGCAACATTGTTTTAACTCCTACAGTGTCTGCGCGGCTGCTCAGTACCATATTAAAGTATGATGCAAAGACTCCCATCCAATGCACTATGTTCAGTCCATGGGATCTGATTAGCACTCAAGTCTGCTTCTAAGGACCAAACACATGTACAAGATGTAGGCTTAGATTAATGGTTAATGGCGACGTTTTGGCCTATTACAGGCCTTTGTCAAACACAGATCGTTGTTGGGAAGAAGTCTAGATGGCACTGCAAGAGCTCGGTATCGACACTGTGTATCAGGGAATAGCGTGCTGTCCTGATTCATATGAATGCCCTGAGTGCTCTGGCCTCAGTGCCCTTTGCTGATTAGCTGATGTCACAACCAGGAAGTCCCACCCACTTCAGAAATAGTTGAATATGATTTAATAAGAAATGATGATAGATATACCAGACTGTATCTATGGCTAGGAAAAAGCGAGCAGTATGATAGAAAGGTTTACTCTGGCCGTGCTAAAACAATTTTTTGTCATTAACCTTACAATTACATTTTAAGATAGTTGCAGCCAGCATCATAGAAATATTTTTGACTGCCATGTTTCTTTCTTTTGACTATAACATTAGGATAAGGCTGTAGTCTTATCCGGCCCAGATCACAGATGGACGTAACATGAAAAATTGGAGGATGATTTTGGCTGGTCTGCTGGCGGCACTCCCATGAACTATGAGCAATCATGAATCTTTAGATGTGTCAATAAAAGATTTATTTATGCAGAATAAATAACTAAGTACCTTGGGACAGCAGAATGGGCAAAACATAAAAACAAAGCTAGTAAAATACACAACAAAGTATAGCGTGCAAATTTCCAGACTTTTATGTCGATATGCCCCTGGCACAATTAATTAGCTGGGAAGCTGACAGCCTCATGGTTTTATCTTGTGAGTAGGATTATTGGGTTTGAAAGGTGTAAGATATTATAAGGAGCGCTCTAAATAATGAACTTGCATAACACCGCAGAGTAATCATTACCATGAGCATCGGCAATGATCCAACCGTCTGTTTTATTTCTTTGTTATTACAAATTGTAATGGTTTTAGATAATAACTGTGTCCCGGTTAATGCACAGTGTGATCCGCATTACTTATTCCAGTCCACAACTGGTTTATGTTCAAGGACAAACATGAATTGAAAACATTTTCAAGTTTAGACGATAATTTAAAGTGAAACCGCAGGGACATTTACAGGAATTAAGAAAAGGAGATTACTAGGATAATTTGACATATCAGGGGCAAACATTTTGTGACTCTGGTCCTTCAAACGTAAGTTTCCAAGGCGCTCTAAACAGGCAGAACAATAAAAAATATATAAAATTCTAGCACCCTGTAGCTCTCACCTGATTGCCAGGTACATCTAAGATGTGCAGATTGTGAGAGAGACATATTTTCCAGCAGCCTCCTGTTTGCTCTGATAAGACACCATTATCAATGATAGATTTTCTCCATCTCTATGCTGTTACCTATTCCATGATTCCTCAGCAGAGCATCACATGATCAACTATAGACTTTACTATCTTTAACAGCTGTGGACAGTGTAATAGCCCTTCTCACAATGATAGCTGCTGTGAAAGGACGTACCTCCCAACCATCCTGGATCTGGAAGGACAGTCAATAGAGTTGAATACAGTGATAATGCTGAGAGCTGTGTTTCCTCAGTGACTGACATTTATGGCCTCTTTCACATGGACCTAAGCTCGTCCCCCGACAGTGCTGCACACCCCTCTCCTCTCCATATCAAGGAATGGTCCCTGGCCGTTAACACTGGAAAAGATAGAGCACGCTCTATCTTTGTCCCATGCATGGTACGATGGCACACGTGTGTTCTTACCGTACTGTGCCAGGCGTCATATACATCTATGGGGACCTATACATATATATACGTTTTCACAATGTCCATGTGAAAGGGGCCTATCTATGTAGGCACAGTCATACAGACAATGATATCTACTCGATATCTCCTTAAAGACAACCTGTCATCAAGGACAGGCATAATAAACCTTACTCAACCCCTACTGTGCTTTTGTTGAAAAGTGCAACGCAGGTGTCCCGGCTTAAATCTGCCTCCTCCCATCAGTAAAAACGTTCCCCAAACTATTTCTGCCTTTATCTATGTTTACCCACCCATCATAACTTGGCCGGTCTGCTGCATTTTAGAAAAACGGCAGTAATTAAGGTACAGTGCCTCAATGGCGGATAATATAAAGTGATATGGGGAGGACTTGTAATCCTTTACCAGCAGGTATTAGTGGTGTGAGTTGTTAAATTCTGGTGACAGGTCTGCTTTAATCTTTTTTCACAAAACTATTTATTCATCTACTTACCATATATACGTGAGTATAAGCCTAGTTTTTCAGCACAAAAAAATGTGCTGAAAACCCAACTCTGCTTATACTAAAGTAAAACAAATATAGGTTTACCAGGTTTTACCAGGTTTTTGTTGTAAAATTAAGGGTAATACGGGTAACTACTTCTGCTCTATAACATTCTGCCCATTCTGGATTGCATTTTCACGGTAACAGGTAACTCCAGAAAAAATATATAAAACAAAACAAAAAGTTAAATGCAAATAAGTTTTATTAAAAGGTGAAGTAGTTAGTAAGTGGTTTCCGTTGCTCAATTCCCTTACGGAAGAAGAACACACACCAAAAACTGAACAAACTGAACAAAAGCCCTTCCATTTACCATATGTTCCCTATGACTTATTTTATGTAAGTTTTTAGTTTTTTGACTTGTTCGCTCTAAATGAGGGTTGCACTCTTAACAGGAGCCTAATGTTGCATTTTTGGTACGCACTGTAGTGTCTGTTTTTTGTATGAACCTTTCTGTTATGAAGATGGAAAAGGAGTTGGTGGTTAATAAAAAGTATCTGATTTAAAAAAAAAGACAGAATTTAGTGACAGACATCACTAATGGTGGTGTGAACTGGGCCTTATGTGTATATGGGCAGTCCCTGAGTAACGGACACCCAACTTACAGGCTACACCTTGTTACACAAGAACCTCTCTGCCTACTGTGACCTCTGGGTAGCTCTCTGGATGCTCTACCGTAGTCCTAGGCTGCAATGATCAGCTGTAAGGAGTCTGTAATAACGTTTTATTGATAATCCTTGCCACCATGGTAGCACAAAATTTGGAGAATCCAATTGTCACTGGAACAAAAAAAATGTTTTGTCTGGTGTTACAATTGTTAAATATACCAGTTCCGACTTACATACAAATTCAACCTAAGTACAAACCTAAAAAAAGATATTCTATCCGTACTGCCGGTATATGCCCAACACTATTCAGTAACCAAATTTAGAACTAATGTAAGGATGTGTAAATCGGTATTAATAGAAGTCACTGTCCATTTTAATGTTTGCATTTCCATTAAGATAGCAAGCTGTTTATGGCCTCTTAGAGGGGTAATCCATTTAAGGAGCTACAGAGGTCTCTGAGGTCACGTGAGTGGTGTGTGCTCTACAATGATTGATCCATGGGCATTTTAGGGGAAAACCAACAAGATGAAGAATTTCCAAGTGTAAAAACGAGAGACAAAAGAAAAAAATTGGTTGCTGTAAAATTAAGTACCAAAAAACCCTGTTTTGAGTTTTATTCCCAGTCTATGCTTACTGGTGTTGACAGTACCCACCTAGAGTAACGTAAGGCCACCCCTCAAAAATTTTGCCTGTTCCAAATCACTCCTGAAAGTAACCTTTGAAACAAAGCATAAGAAAATTGGCTATCTTGTAGTCCCAAAGGATACAAGATAGAAAACCTCCTTTTATAAACTCACCCATTATATTTTGTCTGAGAACATATAGGATTCAGGGGAGCAAATGTCTCCAAAAGTAAAATCAGAGATTCAGTTCTGTTATATTTGAAGAAGGAGGAACATCATTTAAGTGAAACTACAAATATATAGTCCATGTAAGCGCTAAAAGACAGCAGATGTCCAAAGCCATTTCGCTTTATGAGATTTTAGAGACCGCAGAATTGTTCTCTTTTGATGATGTGAAGAAGACGAGCCACTCTGCACCCATTATTATAAAAATCCATGTTAATATGTGAACTGAAAGCACAAAAGGTCTGATGGAAAGGCTGATTCATTACACTGCTGTAATAAGCCGCGACTTTAATGAGTCATTTGCCACCAATATTGCACTGGAAAATGACCTGTTATTTCTGCACACCCTGTCTGTAAGATAGGATCCCATTTGTCTATTGCTTCTAAATAGACCCTGAGGAGTATAAACTACTTTGCTGATGCATAGTATCTCAGAGACAAGTAATACCCAGGAGGTAAAGAGAAAAAATAAGAAATAGATAAACAGAAATAAAACTGCAAGCCGAGAAAATCCATACATAATACTTAAGAACAGCTGGGAATGATAACAAATTGATGAGATGAAATTTGCAGACAACTGGGAAATTTCAGTCAGTGACAGAAGAAATTTATAAAATAATCTAGAAAGACCCTCGATCTACACAACTTTTTTACTTTTCTTATTTCTTAAACCACTTCTCTACATCTCACCTGGAGACTGGCGGATGTTTGGATGTTAGACTATTGGGGTTCAGTTTCAGAAAATAAATGTTAGACTAAGTTCACATTTCAGATACATCTTCTCAAAATATCCTTACAATTCAGGGGGAAAAATTGTGATGTGAACTTTGTTTGTATAATGAAACGTTTTACGATTTTCAAAACTACTTTCTGTATCAATTCTTCACTGTTTTCTAGATCTCTGCTTGCTGTCATTCTATATGAAGCTTCATTGTCTATTTCCTGTGGATAGAAATCTGTCCATGGTCATATAATGCAAAACAGGTGCATGACTTGTTATATCACACAGCACTGATTATATGCTGTAATACTAACGAGGCATGTACAAAGTTACCCCATCGGGGCTTGACTATACTGTGGGGGCAGCTGCATTGCCAGGGACCAGAGTCCTTGCAGCCTTAATCCACAGCAATAGGCCTCATCCACCCCGTCAGAGCCAGCAGGGAGTTGAAAAAAAGAGGCTGTTCCTGCTCCGCTACTTGCAGCCCCCTGCATGCTCGAATATTTAAAGGGCCAGCGCACCGTTTATTGGTGCTGGCCATTTCCAGGCATTCTATAAAAGCCAGCATCTCCCAGCATTCCTCGCCGGATCTTTGTGCTATATGCCTCAGAGAAAGCTTGTTTCATTGCCTAGAGCCTGTCTGTTGATTTCCCATTGTGATCCCGGTTCCGTTCCTGAATTTGAGTCTGTGCGGCATGTCCTGACCTCCTACTTTGTTTTTTGATGTTGATCCCGTGCTGCCTGTCTCGAACTCCTGCCTGTCCCTGACCACGATTCAGCCTCACAACTTTGTACCACACCTTGGCCACCACTGAGGGGAAAGTTGCACCTGTGGAGCAACCTGGTGGTACCCTGTCGCAGCAAGTCCATCCCTCTTTGCGGCAGACTCTGGTGAAAACCAGGTGCCACTTAAACTCCACTCCCAGGTGTCAGCTTGCACCGTTACTTGCGGTGGTACAGAGGATCCACTAACTCAGATCGTGACAGAGGTGGAGGCTGCAATGTAGATAAAGGATTTCCCTGGGGCGCTCTCAGTGTGATGGATCTCTGGCAGATGGTGAAGGGGAGGCCAGTGGTGTGAGCGGCAGTCCAGGGATCACACTTGACAACAGGAATCTTTGCAAAACTCACAGTTTCTTTAATGGAAGACACAGTCCACACAGCAGCAGGTCAGAAGCCGATATCGGTCCCTCCTGCACGTACACACAAGGCAGGTTGGTTGTGGAGATTGGATCGTGGAGATTAATCCTTTGTTGATGGCAAGCCATTCATGTATGTAAGGTCTAGTGCACAAGACCATATGCTTTACTGGAGCCGGAGCTCCAGGTGGAGAAGTGGGGAGGTGAGTACTGGCGCGGTCAAGGTGCAGCGAGACACCATGTGCTCACTGCATTTTGACTGGGTGTAATAGACCTCTATGGTGGCCGTGATCTGGCCATAATTTGTGCAGCAAGATCACGACCGCCAATAGGGTTGTGTGTGTGAGGCCTAAGATGGACAAAATATCTGCCGGACCTTACCTTTTTCTCACAAAAATAAATATGAAGTGGCTCAGCTCCTCTAACTCTATGATATGGTACCTTCTAATAGGACACAATGCATCATCTGTTTCAGTACACCTGTTCTTTAACAAAAAAACTATTGTAACTTGCGCCAAAAAGTCTAAGTCTAACGTCTAGTCTAAGTCTAGAGTCTAAAACACCTTGCATAACATTAATGAAGCGTTTTAGACATTTTTTAGACAAAGGACGTGTCGCCTTGCAAACAGAGGTGTGGCTTAAATTGTGCCAAAAATGTGACAAAATTTGCTATAAAATAAGGCAACAAATAGAAAGTGTAGTTTATTTGCTATTCAATGTGACAATACAAAGCAATCTACACCTTCTTAACTAGTCTCAAATGGTCTATCCATGCCTATAAGGAATCTTTGAAGGCCAAACACATTTCAAGAAGCTTGTTCAATGTTTATTTGAATCAGATCTGTGTCTTTAGTGGTAACTGCTCCACAGCAATAAGATGTATAGTTTTACATTTTAAATGGACGATACATAGTCAACATGCAACACTAGTAATGCAAACTGAATGAGCACTGTAGGTATTAAGTTCAAAAACCACTATTTTGGTGTAAATGTTGAAAAACTAATTTTACTTTAATGAAAGCCAAAATGTAAAATATGTATCACAACAGTCTGGACTGCAATGTCACCATCTACAAGTTACAGCTTCTTGAGGTAGTCTCTGGATGTCATGCCGGTCCTTGTAAATCTCATGCTGTGTTAGTTAATGGTGTGCCCAAGGTGGCCTGCTGTTGATTATAATGGTGATTATGCTGATCAGTTAGATTATTATCCTGCTAATGCATTTGCATTGCCATATGGATAGAGAAAATTCTCAAGTATTATCCGCCAAGTCAGTTTTAAAGGGGTTGTCCAGCAACACAAAAATATTTTCCATTTTATATAAAATGTTTTATAATTGGACTTTCTAAAATATAATTGGATTTGCCTTGTTCAGGAGACCCTGGAGGGAAGCTACAATAATAATACAAATATCTCTCAGAGCAGGGAGGAATAAGTTACTGCTTTATTTGCCATGTTGAAACTGTACAATAAATAAGTGGGTTTTAGTTGTAGTTTGGAAACTTAGTCTCTGAAAGCTTTATGTGGATACATGGCCTAGTTCCAAGTTATCTCCAATCTATTCTATTGCAGTGGGATGTCTTCTATTTGGTTAACCAAATACCATTGGAGTTGGCACAGACATGACTCCTGTATTAGTACCATCCAATAGATGTTTGTCCATTTGCACCAATATATTGCTAAAATAGGAATATAGTTAATATGCGACTAGAGGTAAAAGAAAAGTCATGTTTGCAACGTGTAACAATCAAAGTCGTATATAAATATATTACTGAGGGCTTTGTGCCATTTATAACAAATATGTGGCATTTTGGTCCCTTCAGATATCGGGACCCAGGTGCCACAACAACCCCCTATAGGTGCACCTGTGCTAATACTTGCCTTGTTGTGCTGATCTTTATATAAGCGTATACATTCTGTGCGCCACCGGTGTCCATAAATATAAGACAAAACAAAATTGATAAATGGTTAAGGAGCAGCACATGCCAGAAAATGGAGGTGGTTGCTTCTCCAAACAAGGCGGACCAAGTCTTGTATTGAGGTAGTCCAAAAAGAAAGGTATAAAGCAGCACTCCAATAGAACGTGGAAAGAGTGAAAGGTTGCACTTTTGTATAACACTTGGATGGAATAAACGTGACATTATATTGGAGTGCTGCTTTATTCCTTTCTTTTTGGACGACATAAATATAAGACTACACACAAGCGATCTAAGCACAGGTGCAGACCCGTGGCTAAACTGATTCCCTTTGAACATTATTAAAGCGACTCCTGTAATTCTGTTATTTAAATGTGAAAACCCCTATGGTCCTTTTCAAAGCAGGAGAACACATTCATGTTCACACAGTCAGCTACATTTTTTGCTAATCTGAATAACAAGAATTTCATTTGGAAGACTTGCGGTGCCAGGTGCTCAAAATGCCTGGTGGTGCCTAGAGTCTGCCTCATCCACAATGTTACCATCAGTGAATCCCTCGTGCTACAAGTAATTGCTTATATACCGTAGATACAAAGATAGCAAAAATGCTATGAAACGGCATCTCTGATAAGCTGAGGTCTAATGTTCTGTAAGATATGTATTGTGTGGTCTAGTTTCTAAAGTATGGGCAGAAACATTAAAGTGAATCTCAACCCTAATCCAGGCAATATACATATATATATAGCACAATTAGCGATGAAGCAGCACTCCGTATAGTGAAAATAAAAATGGCTTTATTCCACCATGAAAACTGCAACGTTTCACCTTATCAATAAAGGCATTTTCAAGCATTTATTGATAAGGTGAAACGTTGCAGTTTCCATTGTGGAATAAAGCCAGTATTTTTTTCACTATACGGAGTGCTGCTTCATCGCTAATTGTGCTACTACAGTGGGTTGTGTCTGAACCCGTTCAGAAGATTTTTTGCACCAGTTTTTTCCTTATGCACGGTGCTGCTCCACAGAGGAACTTTGCCCATTATATATACACTCACCGGCCACTTTATTAGGTACACCTGTCCAACTGCTCGTTAACACTTAATTTCTAATCAGCCAATCATATGGTGGCAACTCAGTGCATTTAGGCATGTAGACATGGTCAAGACAATCTCCTGCAGTTCAAACCGAGCATTAGTATGGGGAAGAAAGGTGATTTGAGTGCCTTTGAACGTGGCATGGTTGTTGGTGCCAGAAGGGCTGGTCTGAGTATTTCAGAAACTGCTGAGCTACTGGGATTTTCACGCACAACCATCTCTAGGGTTTACAGAGAATGGTCCGAAAAAGAAAAAACATCCAGTGAGCGGCAGTTCTGTGGGTGGAAATACCTTGTTGATGCCAGAGGTCAGAGGAGAATGGGCAGACTGGTTCGAGCTGATCGCCACCCGTTACAACCAAGGTAGGCAGAAGAGTATCTCTGAATGCACAGTAAGTTGAACTTTGAGGCAGATGGGCTACAGTAGCAGAAGACCACACCGGGTGCCACTCCTTTCAGCTTAGAACAGGAAACTGAGGCTACAATTTGCACAAGCTCATCAAAATTGGACAGTAGAAGATTGGAAAAACGTTGCCTGGTCTGATGAGTCTCGATTTCTGCTGCGACATTCGGATGGAAGGGTCAGAATTTAGCGTCAACAACATGAAAGCATGGATCCATCCTGCTTTGTATCAACGGTTCAGGCTGGTGGTGGTGATGTCATGGTGTGGGGAATATTTTCTTGGCACTCTTTGGGCCCCTTGGTACCAATTGAGCATCATTGCAACACCACAGCCTACCTGAGTATTGTTGCTGACCATGTCCATCCCTTTATGACCATACTGTACCCAACATCTGATGGCTACTTTCAGCAGGATAATGCGCCATGTCATAAAGCTGGAATCATCTCAGACTGGTTTCTTGAACATGACAATGAGTTCCCTGTACTCAAATGGCCTCCACAGTCACCAGATCTCAATCCAATAGAGCATCTTTGGGATGTGGTGGAACGGGAGATTCGCATCATGGATGTGCAGCCGACAAATCTGCGGCAACTGTGTGATGCCATCAGGTCAATATGGACCAAAATCTCTGAGGAATGCTTCCAGCACCTTGTTGAATCTATGCCATGAAGAATTGAGGCAGTTCTGAAGGCAAAAGGGGGTCCAACCTGTTACTAGCATGGTGTACCTAATAAAATGGCCGGTGAGTGTATTACTCAATAGGAGTTTTGTAAGGGCTAAAGAAAAATGGACACTAACAACAGGACAGAGCCTTTAACACTCAGTACTTAGTTCTAACAATAGGAAGGCACAATTTGTGTGTAATAGGATGCAGTTTAGGCTAACTTCAAGATCTAGTCAAATTTAAAAGAAAACAGGTGAGCTAAGGGAATTACCCTCATTCAGTTGTATAATAAATGTATCCAAATTGCACACAAAACAAGTAAAAAATGAGACAGTACTTCCATAGTAAAATAAAAATATATATGCATCGAAATGGCTGCTGCTCGTTCTGTCTGCCCCCTGCTCCCATCATCTTGTTATAGATTTTGAGCCACGTGATGATTCTGGCCCTATTATATTTAATATAATCTTACACCATTTACACCACTATCAATTGAAGAGTCTGTTTTCGATCAGAAGAAATCCTTTTAGGTTGTATGACAATGTGGTTACCATTTTGTACTATGGTATTATCTCATATATTCTTACACTGTGGGGCTTATATACTAGGGGTCCCCAGACGCACTTTCGTCGGACTTTCTGACGTTTTTGGAATTTGCACGGCTGTGACAGGTATTTAACAGGGGATTATGTCGCACACAATCGAATTGTGGCGCAGCTGCGCTGGCTTTCATGCTACAGAAATGGGGGGACGTGACTGATTCTGACTGAGCGCAGGATTTAACTTTCAAATTGTGTCACAAGACAATGCACTTACATGCACCAGGAAGTAGAAGGTGAACTCCGTCGGACCTGAGCGGGGAAGCAACACATGCAGGATATCAGGTGCACGATCTTAGTGAATCGCGGCACAGTGCATGATCTCCAGACAATGACGGTCATGCAAAATGCCGGTCTTAATACACTGCATGCACATTCAGATGTATCCTATCATAGAGAAACATTACTCCTGGGCCAGGCCTACAAAAGTGAACTCAGAGTGGTAGGAATCAGTCTCTGTTCTAATGAGAAGTAGGCTTGTAATAGGATAAGTGCAAGTGTAACATGTAACAATGTATATTGTGAAAAATCTTTATAACGCTCCTCCAAAATAAAAAAAAAGCACTGCATACCATGGCAATAGTAATGATCTATTGTGAGCTCTGTGTGGCATAAGTTAATGAATGCTACATATGTTAAAAACATTAGCATTCTGTTTGTGCATTTTATTCAGTGTCATTTTACGTATTGTATTATTAGAGAGGCAATATGCTACAGGTATATCCTCGCATCAAGAAATACACTGCACCGAAAGAGAGAAGACAATACAATATTTGAACAGTCAAGCTGTGTGTCGGGGAGGTGCACTCTCCCTATACGTGTACTCAGTATTTTGCCTGTATTTTACCCATTGGGGCAGATTAATCAAGCTGTTTGAAAGTCAGAATATTTCTAGTTGCCCATGGCAAACAATCACAGCTCAGCTTTGATTTTACCATTGCTCATGAATATTTTAAAGGGGAGCTGTGATTGGTTGCCATGAGCAACTAGAAATATTCTGACTTTTAGACAGCTTGATAAATCTGCCCCATTGTGTCATTTTGGTAGCGCTGTGAAGGTTTTCTTTTACTTAATCTGTGGACCTTTATGATATTGTTTCTTTCCTATTGCTGCTGTTGTTTGGATTTGACTTGTTCATCCTCAGACTAACATATTCATGCCTTGTTTGGTGTACTAATCAGGCCAACACATATATCAATCTCACTTTTTCCTTGGGTTAAATAGTTTTTTTTCCAGATCTCTTTTTGTGACATTTGTTACAAATGTCTCCAAAATGTCGCACACATGCCTCATGTCACTTCTTTTCATTCTCTAAGTTTTCCTTAAGTAAGGTTTTGTCTGGAGTTTTTTGTGCCAAATAATGTTGCATACTTTAGACAATTTGAAAAGATAAATGTCACTTGTGACATTTAGCACATCTGTAATAGAAGATAAATGTGTCTTACTGGCGATAAACTAATATCCGCTGGACTTCAGTAAACATTTCAAAAAGCCTCCAAAAAGGATAAAAAATTGCAATGCGCCAAGAAAAGTTTAAAAAAAACGGAAGAAAAAAATAAAGATAAATGACCCCCATTGACTCTTTGAGAAAGCCACCCTGTTACCTCCCAAACCATCTTGTATATCACCACTAATTTTCAATTAAGACAATTTTATTGTAAGTTTATGTATTGTGCAAAAATTGTATTGTTTTCTCTATTTTGGTGCTGAGAAACATATTAAGTAGAAAAAGCAAAAATATCATAGCTGACTTTGAGAATAAAAAACAAAAAATTCCCCAAATAGTTTTATTTTGGGGTCCCACTTTTAGTTTTGCCCAGGGCCCCACTCCGTCTAAAACCGGCCCTGCCTGTAAGCACAAAATGTCATGCTATTTATTATGTCCTGATTCAGAAAATCATAGAAATGAAAGAGGGTTTATTCTCTTTCTCTCATACAGTATTCACCTTTCCTAGCTCATATTCTATGCTCAATTACAAAGCTAAAGATGCTCTTGAATAACATTATGCATAGTTCGTCTGCTGTATATTGTTCGGGGGAAGAGCTGGTGAAGTGAGTATCACAGTTTCTTTTTCAATTGAGAAATGTGGAGATAACAATGTTAGAATTTAAATTTGTAATGAAAAAAAAAATCAGACTGAAGAAGTATCAGAAAAGTAACTATTGTTTTTCTCTCCACATAACCACAATAACAACATTAGTTGCCTCATATTAGGTATTAGCTATAACTTCTGAATTAAAAGTAGCTTATTTTTAGCTGGATAAGTTTATCTTTGTTCGCAAGGTATAAAAATGTATTTACTGATAGATTTCTGTGGTCTGGGATTTAATTTTAGTAAGATGGTTGTTTTTTTTAAATACAACCTGTCATCAAATTTTCACATTAAACCTATGACATGTTCCCACAGAAGTCATCGTACTATGCCCATTGCTTTTTCTTATATAGAAATATATAGCTCTAGGTATAGATCTAGGAAAATCACTTTTAAAAAAGTTGCTTGCACCTTTCCAGGAGACCCTTCCTGGGGGAGGCGGGAATAAGGGAGTTGAGGCAGTCGAGGGAGTCTTTGGTTGTGTGTGACTCTCCAAAAATAAATTTTTAGTCAAGGGGAATGAGTGGGTTGAGAAAGAAGTTGTTAAAGAGAAAATATGTTACTCCATGACTCTCCTGAAGACTTCTGTGGGAACCGGTCTTAATGAAGTAAGCTTTATGAAAATTTTATGACAGGTTGTGAAAACAGATTGGGATGTGAAAACAGAACATCTTAGGAATGGGGGACCACAGGATGTACAAACAATGCTCAGGAATGTCACGGGTGCTCCTACGACCCACATCTCGGGTTGCAAGCACACCCATGTGCCCCAATATGGCAGTACCTTAGCGCGGCAGCTGCAACGGTACTCACCTGTAAGTGCTCCAGCGATGTGCGCTCTGTGAAATTTAAAGGGCTAGCCCGCTAATTGGCAGCAGCTGAACACTGCCCTGATATATAACCTGCCTCTTCCTGTGACCCATGCCGGATCTTTGTGCCCTGTTGCCTGAGAGAAAGCGCCATATTGAGACTATTATGATCTATCCATTGTGACCTCTGGTTCATTTCCTGACCTCGATTCTCTGCCGTCTGTCTTGACCTTCTGCCACGTCCCCGACTCCGATTCTGTGTCTGCTGTCCTGACTTCTTACCCGACTAGGACTCTGATTTTGCCTGCCATTTCTGTACCTCGCCTTGGCCAGTACTGCAAGAAAGTTGCACCTGTGGAGCGACCTGTTGGTATCCCACCGCAGCAAGTCCAACCCACTTTGCGGCGGGCGCTAGTGAATACTGGGTGCCACTTGGTCTCTGCTGCCAGGTGTCGGTTTACGTCATTGCTCATGGTGGTTCAGAGGGTCCAACACCTCCAATTCTGACAGTCCTCCACCGATCCTGACAGGCAATGGGCATTTCTGGGGCCTCAAGCACAGTACACTGGTCCCCCCCGCCCCAAGGAAAAACTGTACTATAAATGGCATAAATGGTTATAATTCAAAGAAGGTATAAAAATGCCCCATTTGGCTGATCACGCCCCTTGTTCCTTTACACATTGCAGAACACAAAATAATGAAGTGGATAATGCTTTTTCTTGGACTCTCCGTTAAAGGGGTATTCTCATCAGGGCATTTACATTTAATTAAATTCATTTACCATATGTAAATATTTCTTCAATTGGATGTTAATAAAAAAAATGTTCCTGTGTAAAGATAATTTTCTATAAATGTAGTGATATGCTCCCTTAGAAACCAGATAGCTTCCTCGGATACGACCACGTCACACTCTGGCAGCGGTGGCCAGACATGCCCTATTGAGCCCCGCCGGACCACCGGGATTCAGCAATCACCACCAGTAGAGGTGGCTTAACCGAGGAAGCTATCTCGTTTCTGAAGGGACCAAATTACTACATTTATGAGAAATTATCTTCACACAGGAACATTTTTTTTTAATAACATCCAATTGAAGAAATGTTTATATTTGGCAGATTAATGAAACTGAATGTGAGTCTCCAGATGAGAATACCCCTTTAAGTTCCAAAAGAGTTGCAAAGCAAAGGTTAGAGATGCCGAACCCAAAAATAAAGGTAATAAGATAATCACAAGCTTTTCTTACTGAGCACACTTGCCATGTTACCAAGGAGCAGACATGTAGCTGTGATACACTGAAATATTTTGACAACCGTTAGCCACTCCTAACATCCATAAGCATAATAACATTTAGTTTTGGATATGCTCTAAGCCTGAAAATGACATAAAAAGGTACACATACTGTGTGGAGGAGATAAACAGGCACTCTGACCTACTTCTTATAGAGCTCGGTTTTTCTCATTTCTTTCCAGTCTAGTGTTATTTCCTACTAAGTGGCTCTTTCTTATAGCGGAATCAGTTTGTGATGATGCTCATTTACCATATGACCTCTGGGTGTCTTGTAGAGTCACATTTGGCACCGCACCCACAATGTGTAGTGCATATTGTTCTCACTATCACAACGCACTGACTTTTTGCATACGGGTTGTGTGAATGTGACGCTACGTTCAATAATTTATTTAGAGTTAATTAAAGGCATTATTAAACAGTACATCTCCGCTTCCAGTTCCCTGCTTTTTAAATTTTTACTTCCTCAACAAAAGCATAATTGTTCTAGGGCAAGGGCTAAGAATGATAAATTGTCAGCGATTCGCTGAGATTACAAATCTGGCTATGTCAGATGTAAATGCAATCACAAGATATTTCCATGCTGGATCTCGCTGCATTTCAGTATGCTTAGCGTGCACTATACCAATTACTTACTGTACTTAACAAGAGATAACGTATCTAGTGTTAAATCTTCCCTGTGGGAGATTACTTATCTAATGAAGAATAAAAATGTTCCACCGGTTCACAATGATTAGGTAGTCTTAATTACATTATCAACATTAACATTGCCTGTGTCCTAGGAGGTAAAGAATAGATTAAGGAAGACTGGATACTATAAGATGTAAAATTGGATTAATACAAATTAATAGATGGAAATCTACCTCAAATTCCGAGTTGTTTTTCGCCAGTATGGCTGATGTTACTGCATGGGGACCCTATAAATGCACTTTACTTTCCTTTGCTTCTATAATTTGCTCCAACAGTGACCTGTACAAAGGTCAACCCGAGAATGTCAATCTAGGCTGCAGACCTTCCTATATCAATGCAAAGGTTCAAAATAGCAGAGGCCCACAAAATTGCCACTGAATAGACACCCAAACATGAACACGGCTCTCCATGTGCATATGAGCAGGGTCGGCTCAAGGTTTCAGTAGACCACTGGGCGACAGAGCCTTAGTAGGCCCGTTTGCAGTGAACACACTTGGCAGTCTCCTGTTCCCTAAAATATTCCCTAGTTTATCATCCCAAACCATCTATATATATATATATATATATATATATCTATCAGCCCCCTTCACCCCCTTGGACCATTATGTACAGCCTTATGTGCCCCCCCCAGCAGCTCTGGGCCCCTGCACTTGCCCAGTTATGCCCAGAGTTATGAAAATAGCCAAGTGCACTTCATGGCAGCTTTCAAAACTCCTATAAAAATTGAGATAACCACACACGTGTGTAACCCTCGTTTATTCTAGTCTCAGACGTGCATTTCGAGTACAAGTGCTTTAAATGTGTGAGATGAGTCCCAATAAAACGGTGAGGGAATACAGAAATTTCAAACATAACTTTTAATGATAAATCAAGAACGCTCACCAAAGTAAAGTAAAAATCAGAGCCTTTGGCAAAGGTACAACTAATAATGAGATCCGAAGAAATGGTTGGACTTTACAAGAGCTTGGGTGAAGGGATGAGCTGATATGTAATGGAGGTCGGTCAGCAGTGTAAATGTTGGGGCATTTTGTCACCCTGGAAATGTGTCGACCTAGGGGGTCACACTAGGGCCAGCTATACTGTGCCCTAGACACCACGGTGTCCTTTGTCACAGGTGCTGATTTATACTTTACTTTGGTGAGCATTTTTGAATGATTTATCATTAAAAGTTATGTTTTAAATTTCTGTATTCCCTCACTGCTTTTTTGTTGATACCTCCCCCTCGGTCATTTATTGTATAATTGATGATGAGTGGAACTATAGGCCAGTTCCACTGCTGTGTTTTCCAAGTGTGTCATATTATCCTGCTTGTCAGCCATAAACTTAAATGGGGTTCATAAGTGCACCCACACATGTTGTGTATTACTCACAGATTATCCGTATAGATTCTGCTGTTTAATACAGTAATAATGTTAAACTTTCTTCATGTTATTTGGACCTGCCCTAAAATCCAAGTGTTTTGGAATAATATTTTCATGCATGTAATGGCAATATTGGGGATGGATTTGGCATTCAAAAAAAAAAAGCTATCTTGGGAGATCTGGAAGGGATAGAATTGGATCGTGTAAAACAACAACTGGTCCAGAGGGTGCTACATTTGGGTCGGGTTTGTATAGCTAGGAAATGGGGAACCGTTTGGATAAATTTAGTAGATAGGATTAAACAATACCAGAAGGGTTGGTTTTGTAGGCAGGGTAGGAGGGGAGGTGAAAAGTGGAGCAACATTTGAGAGATATGGAAATAAGTTAAAATATATATATACTAAGGTTAAAATCCTCCCTCGCGTTTCTCCCTTTCACTTCCCCTCTTCTCTCCCTCCCGTCTCCCCCCCCCCTTCCCCTTTTCTTTTTCTCCTTTTTTTCCCCTTCATTGGTGTGTGGGTGGGTGGTTAGAGGGTGGGAATAAATATGCATATGTACATAGTATTACGTACAACCCAGGGGCTGGTGGGTTGGTTTGTATTTAAATAGGAGATGTGCAATGTACATAGGATATTACTAATGTAAAGAACATGTAATATTTTGTGGTGTAGTAATGCTGTGGAATTGTGATCTGAAGAACGTAAGAGCCTGATGCAGATTGTCTGTAAATTGTATATAGGCTGTATATAGGAATATACGTATGTAGTAATTCTCCAGACCAAAGGTGCTCAATGGGAGCTGCAATGCAAAGCTTACAACTTCAAAGACTGCAGTTCTAATCTCAAGTTGTCCTAAAAAGCATCACTTCAGCTACACCACTGAATTATTTTCTATTCTTTGCTTTCACATAATGCTACAGCTCGCAACAATACAAAATCCAAAGAATATCTGGAGTACAGTGGATATTTTCAGCTTTAGATGACTACTGTAATACTTAAAGGGGTATTCCGGGAATATGAACGTCTGACACAAAAACCCATGATGATATAAATAAATGAATACAACAATACTCAATGTCATTAGTCACAAAACGGAGCTAAAATAATATGATTTTATGATTTACAAAATTTATGGCCTCTCTAAAGTAGGTGGAGTTATCACTAAGATGGCCGCCACTGGAAACTACAAGTTCCATGATCCTTTAGTAGTCAGTAGCTCCTCCTCCCTCTTTTGCTCTGCTCCCAGTGATGATCTAACAGGTTTTCTTGCTCTGTTACCATAGTAATGATGTGTAACTGCCATCACCACAACACTGGCCATACTGGATGCACTGCAACCAACCGACTACAGCCAAACATAGTGGTGATCACATGACCTGCCCAGGCGAAGTACAGGACATGTGATGTGGACATGTGACCAGCAACCATCTTCTGTCCTGCAACGGACCGCGCGGAGGAAATTAACGGACTGATTAAAGGGCCAGTAGCATTTTAATTCCTCATTACAGTCTATGTCATCAGCATTTTTTGCTAAGGGGAGCAAAATTTTAAATAACAACTAATTACACATTAGCTTATATTTTGAGTGCCCATTTGTATATGAATTATGCCGATTCCTGGAATACCCCTTTAAGTGGGTATACTGTGCAAAAAATACACCATTTATAAAGGACAATTGAAAAGGGATGAAGAGTATGCAGGAGATGCATACAGGCAGGTCCCTCCCTATTCAAGAGACGACCTGACTTACAGACGACCCCTGGTTACAAACAGATCTCTGGATGTTGGTAATTTACTGTAATTTAGCACTAGGCTACAATAAACATCTATAACAGTCATCAGAGGTGTCTGCAATTAAGCTTTATAATTAATACAGTTTTTTATGACAAACCAACATTTTTTAAATCCAATTGTCACCGAGACCAAAAAAATTTGTCTGGAGCTACAATGATAAAATATACAGTTCCGACTTACATATAAATTCAACTTAAGAACAAACCTAGAGAACCTATCTTGTACGTAACCCGGGGACTGCCTGTATGCAAAATAACCAATCCAAAATAATAGTATACAGTATACTGTACATAATATGCAATGTATACATAATTGAATTTGGTCAAGTATTGGCATAAATCATAGTGTGCAATAAGGAAGAGAACTCTTCTGTGTACTATTGACCGTGGATGTGAATCCTGGGATGACCCCTAAGATTTGGAAAAGTCATTTCAATGATCATGTGAGTTTTGATGGTATAGTATCTGATTTCCTGCTCCTTACCAAGTTATCCCATCTTCCAATATGTGATACAATCAAGACATATCATTTACTTTCACAATATTGTGTTTGCGTCTAGTTTCTCTGGGTTAGGATACATAAAACACATGAATTACTTATGGTTTCTCAAAGGCCAGCATATGCTAAGCTATTACATTACAGCAAATCATCTCATATTACTTGCATCAGCTGTTCAAAAAGCAAAGCTCATCTCTGAGACAGAAAATACAGCGCTAAAACCCCCTTTCAGTCAATTCTCCCTTGATAAAATGCCATAATATTTTCTGAGGATGTAAACATTTGTTCCATTATTTCAATTTCCTGTAAGTCTATCTTGTTAAGTTGTCAACCACTGCAATAAAATAAAGATAATCGCAAATCTGGCTCCATTAACCTGTGCACTGCTTTACAATATCGACAACAATTAAAAATAATCAGAAAATAAACTGAATTGCAAAAGTTGAATTCCACGATTGGAACCTGCAGCAATAATTGATGTGCTGTGGATTCTAAACCCAAAGTGTAAATCATTTGTGCTTTGAACTTTTTCACATGCTCAGCCAAGACCATTAGAGCCTACAGGGGATGGATGCAAAATATTGCATCCCTCCCCAGGCCTCTGCTGGGTGTATGCTCAGGGAGGTCCCCAGTCAGGTAACTGTCCATATAAAGACACTTCTCCACCTGCATTTAGGGGAATGGGGTGGAGTATGACAATGTATCCCACTGAATGTGCATACAGTTGGATGTGTCCCTGCCCAGCATTCTAAGGATACATCTGGAATCTTCCCAACATATTCTTACAACAGTGGCGCTCAACGAGGTGTGAAGCCAGACTTAAAGTACATTCACACAACTGTATGCAGCATACTGCTGTGCGCTGAAGAGGAGGTGACCCCTCCCCCATCCATAGAAAAAAACGCCGCACGGCCCGCACACACAGGGAAAGATAGAGCATATATTTCTCCTGCGTACGCCGCGGAACGGTGCCACACATGTTTGCGGCCGCATATACATCCCCAAAGACGGCCGTGTGAATTTACCCTTAGGGTTCTTTCATATTGGCGTTATTTTTCCCATCAGTGATTTCCACGGATGCCTCACAAAGCCATTGATTGGCTTGTATTTTCACTGTTGCGCTGTCGTTGAAAAAAAGGTATGAAACACGTCCGATTTTTTTCACAGAGGCGGATCACGGAAGGCAATAGAAGTCCATGGGTTCCCAAAAAACTGATGAATCATCCATTTTTTACACTGATGAGGCAGAAAAGCCAGGTGCGATGATTTTAAAGCAATATTAAACCTTTTTTGCGGACACATAGACAAAACTGATGCATTATAGAGACAAAACAGAAGAAAAACGGAGACACACCCAATGGGAACGAGTCCTAATATTGCCAACTACTGCCTAATATTTGCTGCTAATCACAGAACATTAGGCATGCAATCATCATTGCCAACTTGTCATAACAGCAATACTTTATGACTTTTTTGTAGTTAGAGTTATACTTCTTTTGTGGCCTAGGACATCTGCACACAACATACCATAACATGATAGAGTAGCATTGTAATAATTTACATTTATTAAAATCTCATGAACATTCTGGGTTAAAATGTTGTAGCAGAAACAGATTTCTACTGCAGGTTCATGGGACAGAGTTTTTGCTGTGCTTTCTGGTGAGGAATTAAACTTTTGCACTGCACAGGTTGAATAAGCTCCCCACTGCCAGAGAAAAAACAGCCGATTTTGGCTGGTTTCAGTTGATTGCAGAATCGGCTGTAGAACAATCAATGTTTAAACTCCACCTTCATTTTTGCTTTATTGAGCATGAGCTGCACCTATGGCACAAGCAGAGTGAAGCTGGGTTCTATTATGCTGCCTATACTCAATAGGAGTAGACAAAGGTGCAAAGCTACAGTTTATGTTTTTTCTACTCCATTTGCAAAAAAAGTTTTTCACAAATGGAGTCTTTAGCCTGCCTCGCCCACTTTCCAGAAAAGAGCATGTGGCAGGTAAAAGGTGGACCGAACAGCCTCTGACAGATGAACTAACTTTCATACCAGTTGTTAGTAAGGCCAATGTAGTGAGCTGTGCACCTAATTTATTACCAGGCCTGCACCTTGCCAGAAATAAGCCACATGCTGTGCTGGGCAGGGCTGGCACCAGCACTGGCCATCACTGGCCATGCCTGGGCAAGTGCAGGGGCCCAGTGCTGCTGGGGGGGGGGGGGGCACATAAGGCTGTACATAATGAATCCATGGGGTTGGAAATTTAAGTGGAAATTTTGAGGATTAGGTTTAGGCATGAAAAGCATAACTAAATACCCATCAAATCATGAACAAGTGCACATGGTCTTATTCTGGGACAGTATACAGACGGTCCCCTACTTAAAGACAACTGACTTACAGATGACCCCTAGTTAAAGACAGACCCCTCCGCCCACTGTGACATCTGGTGAATGCTTTATTTTAGTCCCAGACTGAAATGATCAGCTGTAAATTATCTGTAATGAGGGTTTTTTGATAATCCTTGGCCCCAAATGTTTAAACTGCAATTGTCACTGGGGAAAAAGAAGTTTTGTATGGATCTACAATTATAAAATATGCAGTTTTGACTGCAAATTCAACTTAAGAACAAACCTATAGAACCTATCTTGTATGTAATCCGGGGACTGTCTGTACATGCATTTCAGATCTCAAGTGTCAAAATCAATTTGGTCAAACTCTGCAGCAATTGTCCCAGGGCCGGTATAAACATGAATCCGCTTTGCCACCTCTGAACATGACCCATATCAGCAGGAACTGCAAACTTTGATACTGTAGCCTGTTCCTCAAGCAAACTAGAAACAACACGCTGCTTCTTGTAATTAAGTTTCCGCGTCATTTCCTGCTCAGCTGCTTGCAGTTACGGCTGTGAAGCAAATAAACTATTAGCAGCTGGATGTGATACTGGCAGAGTTGTGCCGGCATTGTTATGTGGGCACGCTGGAATCCTCACACTCCTCTAATGCAGGAGAAGCCGGGTGCACAGCATTTGGTTTTCATTTAAAATCACTTCTCTCCTGCATACTTCACTCTATGAAATTTGTCTCATATGCAGCCGAGTTGGAAACCGCAGTCTTCCTGTACTGGTTTGATAGGATGCTCAGAGGGTTATTGTCTTCATCTAAGGATCACAAGCCTCTACTTACAGAATGATCAATTATATAAACTATGATATTGTAACGAGCATAGAAAATAAAAGGTCATCTAAATAATGGGTAAAAAATTGTGAAGCCACCTCTGATCATTACCAGACAACTACTTGTAATACGACCATCAATACAATCAACCTTAGTTTGTATATGTAAGCAGTAATCCAATAACATTATTGTATTTTGTGGCTGACACCTGGAATTCTATTATTTGCCAGGGGCCAAAATTTTGATGGAATGGGTTTTATCAATGTACTGAGGTGACCAGATTTATAACATCTCCTACTAAACACTACAGACTAAGAACAGCGCCGTATCGTGTATGTGAACCACAGATCGCACAGGAGCCTCTTTTATGGACCAAACGGAATGCTGGGGATGGGATTCCTTGCATCATAGGAATATATGGTGTGCTAGGAGTCCCCTAAACAGCAGCTCTGACACTGTGATACATAATTACAGTGTTGTCACCACTGTTTACCAAACAAGCAGGGACTCCTTTCATCATATATTTCTATCATACAAGGAGTCCTGTGCTCAGCAGTGTGGTTGTTCGATGAAACAGGACCCTACAGGATCTCCACCAATAACTGCTATTACTATAACAAATCGTCTAAAATTTCCAAATAAATTATAAATAATATAATGTTAGCACTCAGGGTGTACCACTTTGATTCAGTTTCTATGGAAATAAATGCGATCGGTAACCTGTCTCTATCAGTCCTGGTGTATACAATTTCGATTGTCCTTGGCCCTGACCCCGAATCTTATGACTTTAGGGTCGGGGAGACAGATTGTTCTCCTGTCTAGTGCTGCCCTGAGCTGCTCTCTGCCTCTAGCCCCCACCCTTGCATTCCATGAAGACACTTCCTGTCGGCAAGCAACACATCCTGAGGAAAGTAAAACTACAACCCATGTGTGAGGAGCTGCCTCTTCCCGGAGCGCCCCTCTCACTCCATAGGCTGGTGTTGACTGCCGTGCGTCATGCGGCAGTCACTACCCCTAATCCCGCCCCATCACCAAAATGAGCTGCGGACCTCTTCTCCTCTATCCATACAACATGTTCCTCAGCAAAGGCTAGTTAATCCTTTCAATTTTTTTTCTGCTAATATGAGGTTTCATCACGTCAGAGTGGGCTTTCAATCCAAATGATACATTGTGCCACTGAATGACGAGGTAGATCCTTACCCTGTTCAATGCTGAACTGTCAAGCAATTCCAGCTTTAGTTTTGAAACAATAACCCATGGAGAATCTCCATATTATCTTGTTGCATTTGACTTTCAAGGGGAACCACCATTTTTGCAAACTCAGTAAAACTAGAAAGTTAGTTCACAAGTTCAGTTTTTCAGACTGGGACTGAGAAAAAGAGGAGGAATCATGCCTCTCAATTATACGTTCTCACCCATTATGATCCACACCTTCCCTTAGCTTCAACAACTGCATTTAAAAAACTGAACATGTGAACAAACCCTTAGGCTTCCAGTTAAATAGGCTTTGTCAGATACTTAAGGAAATTAGCACCTGGTGCCAGATTAACATCAATAACTTGCAGATATCGGAAAGTGTCCTCTAATTTTGATCTGTGTACTTTTTTATTTATATTTTTATTTTATGCATTAGATGATATAGTTGGAGATGACTTTGAGATGAAATGGTGTGTTATTCTCTAATGTTGATCTCCAATGTATGTGAAAGGGGCATTATTCAGGTGTTGCTACTAATCACCAGAAATCACATTCATTTCCATGTGAAGTTATCACTTAACCATGTTACATGGTAATGTTAGTTGACATGATATTGCTAAGTATCAGGGGTAGGGGCTGCATACTTGTATTTAAAAACTTGAGAGCAATGGAGAACCCAAAATCAGTATACAGCTCAGAGCCCATGGTAACCTTTCCTGTACAGCTAAACTAAACTGGACCTATATGTGTACAAGGTCGTAGGCCTTCTTTCACAAGGCTACATCCAACTGTACCCCTGATAATACACTGTAAGGACCTGGCGGATCTAAGATTGCTACACTAGAATACAGATGCAATATTTAGAATTTGCAGTGTGAAAATAGACTAATTGGGATTAGCTAATCAGCCGGGACTAAAACCGGGGTGCCTGCTTATGTCTTCAGGGAAGCAGCAGGGCCTGTGAGCGTTCTGTAAAGAAGATTGATTAATACACAACAAATAGAATGCTAATATACTACACTACAATCTACTACAGTGAAAGGCTAATTTTAATATAATTAACCTGTCATTGGAAGGATGATAAGTAAAGCAAAGTAGAATTTCATATCTGAGAGCAAATCTGACTAATGTTCATTATCATGCTATTCACACTGCTAACCAGTTATTAGCAGTGAATGCCAAGTACAGAGCAGGCAAATCAAACTTGTTACTGACTCAGGAACCAGAAAGCAAGATTTATGTTAATCTCCTAATCTACAATGTCTTCAAATGACCCTGAATGCGATAGTCGTCAGCATTGAATTATTACCAATACATTTTCCCGACTACTCACCAGGACACCCACTGTGCCTACTATTACTCTCCAGAATCTCCACAATAGGTAAAAGCTGTTTTACGTGCTCTAAGCACTTGGCACTTGTAATCTGTTTTTCTTACAATCTTTTTTTTCACCGTAAATTACTTATGTGCTGCCAAGAACGTCTCAGAGCTTTCGTTACAACCACTAATGTGAAATAAATAAAAAAAACTGAATTTGACTGTAAATACTGTAGTTCTTACATACAAAGATATTTAAAGCATATGAAGTATTACATTGAAATTTTCACATTTGATAAGTAGACATCGTACTCATATGGGACCCGGTAGCTGATATATGCTGTATCCTTATAATGAAAGACAGGTTTTGTTGATATAGTCTCTGCCTAGGAAATGTATGCCTTTCTTCATATTAGTTTGGCAAGTATAAAGTTCATACTGACTTATAGAGGAACTAACTTTTCCTCATTTTACAGACACAAATTTAAGCACACTTGATCGTAAATTTTCAGGTAATAGTGAAGGCGTGTTTTAAAGGAGAACCTTCACCAGATTTTACCCTATTAAACTACCAGCCCCCTTAGGTAGATTATGAAATGTCCTTTCTATAATTCCCCCTTTTATGTGAAATCTGTGCCATTTACCTATAAAAAATCTCATGCATGTAATGTGAAAATGAGATGACAAGAGTCATATTTTCCTGAGATGAGTCAAGTTTAGAGGCTGCAGGGTTAATGTCACTTCAGATGCCCCTATCTTAGGTTATAAAACATGCTTTTGTCATGTGTGTCATATTAAAGATTTAAGAATCTCATCTTTCAGATCAAATCATGCTTATGGATCAGTGATCGACAGACAGTTGAAATGCAAGCTGCCAGCCTGATGCAATGTGAAAGATGAGATTCTTATCTTTAATATGGCGCCAAAAGCATGTACTGCTTTGTGTGATTTTATTGGCTGCAAATCTGGCAGTGATATGATGCGTATAGATGCTGGCAGACTATACTCAAAAGATTTTAGTAATATTAAATAGTCAGACCAGTCTTATGTTAAGTAGTGCGGAAGATGTCTGGCAACTAAACATCTGCTTTCTGTGGACAGAGAAAAATAAACCAAACCCCCAAATCAGCCACTTTTACTGTATTGAAGGCACCAAGTCCAAATCATGATAGAATAATAGAAGATTACCTTTCTGTCTTCTTTATAAGGACCACACGGAACATCTCCTCCTGAGGAACTCTCTCATTCCCTTCACTGGACTGAACAAACGGGTGTATTGTAACCACGGTGAAGCCCTGCTGGTACAGATCTTGTAACTTCTCAGGTAGATCACGCAAAGAGGCAATCCGGACAGCAGATGTTCCCGGTAACTGGGCTACAAATGAAAGAAGGGAAGAAAATTGTACTTATAAAATGATGTAAATATACAATGTATAGTTTATGGTGACACTGTGTATTTTATAGCGTTGATTCTGAAGTGTCACCTCTTTATAGACGAGAATCAGTCAGTGTGTGCGCCTGTTTTAATCGCGAACCATTTTACCCTAATCGGTGAATCCCTGATCCAAGAAAGAATAGGACATGCTGTCGGACTGTGATGAGGAACCTTTCACAGGCCGAGTGCCAAAAGAAAAGCAAAAAAACTCCACTTGTTTATCACAAAGTCCCAACACGACAATTTAATTAGCAATTTATTGCTTCCTGCTCTGCCACAGCTTTAAGTTGTTTTGGCATCTTTAGGATACCAATACAGCTGCAAGAAGGAGAGGAAGTTCACATCATCATTGTACCTTACCGAAAGAGTCCCCTTGAACGTGAAGAATCGTAATGTAGGAGGTAGGTGCTCCAATGATAATCCAGCCTTGTCCACAGCTCCTAGCGTCTCCCGTGGTCCCCTAAAGTGTTACTTTAAAATAGTGTGGAGAGCAGCACATTCTGGACTACCCAGGACAGCTGGAGGATGCCTTGAATCACTCAAACTGCCAGGCAAACACAGTCTGTCAGTGACAGTCTGGGTGCCCACAGCAATGCCACCTCTGGTATGAGTGCCATGGATCCACCAACACTACTCTAGGACATAGTTATGACATTTGGTAGTGTGAATACATTAGGCCTCATGCACACAACAGAGTTGAGTTGGTGCCACAAACTCTGGTTAGTTCACCCCCCCCCCCCATCTTCTATTTCAATTATAGAGCATGTCCTTATCCTGCCCGTGTTGCGGCGTGGTCAGTCTCTTTCAATTGACATGGTTGTGCTTACTTGTCAGCAAGGTCATAAACAACACCACACAGCATGCACACACATTGGGGCACATTAACTAAGGGCTTTGCGTCACACTTTTGTCGGACTGGGCACATTCTTCTAGGCTAAAACGGCTTGCACGCAACCCTTTTATGGTGCAGCTGCACTGGCTTCCATGCAACACAAATTGGCAGGTCATGACCGATTTGGACTTTAACTTGCAAATTGTGTCGCACGCCCTATGTTAAAGGTGCACCACAAAAAAGATGGTGTGGGGAATAGACAGATTCATGATTTCTGGTGCACGACCTTAGTTAATCGCCACACACAGTATAATACATGGAAAAAGCACTTTTAGTGCAGTTTCCGACTTTTTAAGTAAATATGCCGCAATGTTTAGCGAGTATTTTAAAAACAAAAAAGGAGAGAAGGCCACAGCATCCAATATGATGAAAAAAGGCTAAGCCTTTATTCACACAGTCATAGAAAAAACTGCAAAACTGCAAGGTTTCGATTCACCATGAATCTTTGTCAAGCTTGACAAAGATTCATGGAGAATCGAAACCTTGCAGTTTTGCAGTTTTTTCTATGACTGTGTGAATAAAGGCTTAGCCTTTTTTCATCATATTGGATGCTGTGGCCTTCTCTCTTTTCCTGCACACTGGGGCCCTGGCCTGCGTGCATCAAACAAGGCAGCTTTTGGTAAATACATGGGTTGCTGTCTTTTTTCTTTTTTTTTAGCGAGTATTTTAGACACTCTTTGCCGCCTGTATGTAGTGTAATGGAAAATACGTGTTACAATGACGTGCAGTGAAATAACTCCAAATTTTGGAGTAACATAAGCCAACCAATAAATAGATGGTATAAAAGCAGGGTAAGCACACTTTTCTTTTGGTTATACCTGCCATGGAAACAAACTTCCTGAAAACCCCCTTTCCATCCAGAATCAACAACAATATTTGATGCATTTTTAGTCATAAGTTTTGCGTTTTAGTCACTTGACAGTGTAAGTAAATCTGCTTCTTACCATTATATTTAAAAAAGAAATCTCAGAAATAATATATGTGTAATGGGACTACTTCATGTCTGAAATCCAGCTGAACTGGAAAGAATTGGAAGAAGAAGAGTACAAAACGTTACTAGTCAGCTAATAAATAAACAATATATACAGCCCTGGAAGAGACACAAGGTATTTTACTTCCCTTTTTAAAAAGTAGGACAATGTGATCTCCATTGACTCTCTAAATGGAAATACACTCTGCTTCTATCTTCCATTAATAGAACAGGTTGAACCCACTGAGAATTGTACAATCCATCCATAAACATTCTATTAAAGAAACATATTCTCCAATGTATTCCCACATCTAGTTCTTCTGTATCCAAGCATGACCACAGGCTTTAAGCAACATCTTTGTTTTGTGGGAAATTGTTCATCGCTATGTTTGGAATATGCCTCTTAACTATTTCTGCTCACACACTACATGTATTGACGTGGAATCTCTAAGGTTGCTAAATAGAAGTTGGAGTTTTTAGTACATATCATTGAGAAATCACATACATGAACTAGTGAGTAGCCAAACTCCAGTGTTAAAAGTTGGACACTCTCCCACATGTGTATAGAATCTGCATTAGTAGAACTAAAGTAATTCTAAAACAAGTGACCTACATGTATTCCAAATGCAAAGCTAATTTTTACAAACAGATGAAAAGCCGTGATATATAGAAATGTTTTCTGAGGATAAAGCGACATTTTCACAGCTGAATTAGACACAATGTTCTACACCCATCAATCAAATGTTCCAACCATATGTCTAAGCGCAGAACTGGTAACACTATGGCCCATGGTGTTGAACAGCATATTATTACCCTGAATATAAAACAAGGCTAAAAACAACTTTTTATGAATATAAAAAGCAGAGTATTTAGGGGCATCTTTAGCTACATCTAAGCTTTTATGAGCTGATACATATCCCCCTGGCCAGCACTGTTTCACTGTTGTTGCAGTCAAGAACCTGCATTTAATTTCCCCCCCATGTTTGTTAAGGTTTCCACTGGTTGCTGCGGCTATTCCCACATTTTGCAAATAAATTGCTATCTAACTTACTTATCCATTAAATTGGTATTCGACCAATTGTATTTCTGTAACCAACCCTATTTTCCGCGTTGAATGACAGATGTCTTGGTGGAACCTGAATGTAACTCATTGCACTGCGCTACTGATCCCTTACAACCAGAGTTGTGGCTTAACTGACAGATTTTTATAAGATAAACTCGAGTTTCATGTGGATCTTCTGTAGTTAAGCCCAACACAAAGTGCCGCGAACCAACATACAGCTCTTATAAGTGGTTTGCACTACAGCTTTGCAGCACTGGGGTCTTGGGTTCAAGTCCAATCCAGGTCAACATCTACAAAGAGTTTGTATGTTCTCTCCGTGTTTGCGTGGGTTTCCTCCAGGTCCTCCGGTTTCCTCCCATACTCCAAAACATACTGGTAGGTTGATTAGATTGTGAGCCCCATTAGGGACAGGGACTGATTTGGCAAGCTCTGTGCAGCACTGCATAATCTGCGTGCACTATGGTAACATATGAATTATTATTATTATTATTATCACTATTTCCAAAAAAAGCAACATTTCTTCCAAAACATTCTTAGAACTGTGTGTTTAGAAATCGGAAATTGCAGCACCACATATAAACAAAGTGGTAACCAGAAGGTTTAGAAGAGTGATTTTGGAAATACTTACTGTACTGATTATAACAATTAGTTTTTGTGATGAAAAGTTGATTCAGGGATTTATTCTAACAAGAAATGAGTGGACACAAACTCCATGTACGGGTGCACCCACGCGACCCTGTTCATATTGCCGGATTGGCTGACAAACCAATCCAGCATACTAATGCCAAAAGGGTCTTTTTTGGCATTTGGGTGTTTGGGTCTTCAGACTGAAGAATGTGGACTAAAAATAACTGCCTTTAGTCCAATATTAAAAATCAGGCAAAAAAACAAACATTACAGATCTACATGAACCATAAGATCAGACGACCGCCAACATATAGGTCTGTAATGTGTTTATTTTGGACTTTGTGCATCAGAACTCTAAAATTATAGGTTAAACTTGATGGGCCTGAATCTTTTTTGGACCTTACTTATACAGGGTTCCCAAATGTGTTACCACTGGCCCCTTTTGGATTAAACATGAGAAAGAAACCTAAACTTACCTCTTCCAATTGCTCTGGTCCTGTGAAACGCCTTTTTTTTCTTATACAAATTCAGTATAAACACACCCCTAAATCATTTGCGGGATACTGTTTAATTTACAATGAAAATAGTTTATATTAAACATTATTAATCTTCACCACCTCAATTAATTTGCCTCTGCCAACAGAAACCAGTGGTTTTGAGAGGCGCCAATCTAGACCGAGTGTACTCTGCTCAATCCAAAACTTCCAATGCATAGTAACTGAGATGCAGGAAACCTAATGTAGATATTTCATCAAAATAAAATAACTGTAGAGAGCATAGATGGTAAAAGAGACATCCCGCAGGCAAATACTAAATCTCACGCTTGACCTTATGTACAGTCAACTTTTTTCTCACAGCTCATTTCATTAGCAGAGGGAATCACAGAAATAAGAGGTAAAACAACTTACTCTTACTTCCAGAAAGGTTAAAATAACTAATGTCAACTACAAATAATCAGCCAGCGGTTTTGCATATTTCATGTAGTTTCCCTTGATTTCACGGAGTTAATGACAACATCTGTGACTGTTTTTCATCCTGCAATTGAAGATTTTCACGCAGAATTCACAACTGCCAAATGTCTCTCCTTATTTCTTCTTTTGCCGCTTATGATCCAATGATCTGTACTAAATAATTTATCAGCTGATACCTTGCCACAAGCACTGGAACTATAGGTAAGGATAACACTGCATACCTACCTTATTCTTTATTCTTACTTAGGGCCAACTACTAGCAAGATTACCGTAATTCCTAAAATTCTACCTAATGACCTGTCAAATATCTTAAAGAAAGCAGGAACTGCAGCGCAGGGTGCTGGAAGCGTCACAGCTTCGGGAAGGCTTTCCGTGACTGTGGTGTCTTAAGTAATTCAGTTCCCAGACAAATACATCAATCTTTAGAAGACAAAATTAATTTTCAGTTCATTATAATAGAGACGAATATGTGCATCAGAAATTGGGGCAGTCCTGAGGTCTTCCCTTTAATGTATGAAAACTACAATACGGTTTTCCCTATTTTACCTCATGTTTTGTGTAATGTGTGTGCAAGTGTGGGGGTCGGGGCAGGATATTAGGTAATTTACTTATATACATTTTATTAAAAGAACAATCACCCTGCCAGGACCTTATGATAGTATTCTTGAATATAAGATCAAGACCCTGGCAGGGAGATTGTACATGCACAGATAGAGATGTTATTTTATGGTCAGAAATGTCTGTCTGATGAGGTAAAAGACAGGCAGCCTCACTTTACATATCAAGAAAGCAGCACAGAACTTTTATTAGATGTATATTGGTAAATTACCTAATATCCTGTCACCCACACTTATACACACATTACAAAAAATATGTGGTAAAGTGTCCAACCCCTTCAAAGGAAATCTACCACTGGTGTAGCTTGTAAGTATGCTGGAAATCCTCCACCCCCTTGACTTTATCTTTAGAACTAGAGGGGGGCAAGGCTTTTTATTAGGAATGTTGCCTACATACTAAAGGCAATAAAGCAAGCTATAAGGTACTGTTTGCTTGTGGTGATTTTTCCCTTTTTATTCGCCACAAAAGACTGTAACACTAAAGTTTCATGTACTCAATGGAATGTTCGCTCAGAGTGGGAGGAGGAGGGGTGAGTGCTCCTCACCCTTCCCATCTCCATACAAAGTTGATGGTGTACGGACTGGATGCCATAAACCTCTTTGGGAGCAATGCTTTGCGGCTCTATCACAGGGCCACATACGGTGCTGTGCATGAGGCCTAAGAAAAACCTAATGGGGTATATCGTTCTATATGATAAAGTAGAGAGGTAAACATGCACAATGTTCATCCAATTCATTTAATCCTATTTATAGTCAATATACAAAATCGTATCACTAAGTCTCAATATTATCATGAGGGGTCTGATAATGTAAAGGTTTTGTCAGGTTCAAATTTTTATACCCTTTTATAACCTCTCCAAATACGAGTATATGATGAGTATATTATTACATTATATGAAAAAGGGTTTACGTGGTGGTTAATGTATAACCCATTAGCGCTATGCATATTATGCATTATCATTATCTTAAATGATTAAAACCAGATGCAGAGCTTTACAAATAACATGGAGAACTTCAGCAGCTGCTCTTTAAAAAGTTTATTTCTGCCATAAATCATTTACTGCAGTGCTGTCTAATGTAATGCCCCCCCCCTTCTTATGTGATAAAGATGGCGGGAAAGAGGCGGAGCTATAGCCATTTCTTCTTTACTGTTGGTTTAGCAACTACATGGCAAGTTGGTGTTACATTTCATATAGCCAGCAGCAACCTCTTTTAGCTATCAGTGTGAATATTAATTTAGTACGTGTCCCCAGTGGAATATCTTAAGCTGTGTCTATATATCAGGAGGGAGCATATGTAAATGATGCCGAGTGCGGCCAAGTGAAAGGGAAAGAGAGATGAGACTGGGGAACGGCAAAGGAATTTACTTAAGAAAACTGTTTTATCTCAACGCTAACGCAACTGACAACTTCACTCTTAAGATCTATTCCTTTTCCCCCACCACAGTCCCTGGTGAATTCATGACATTAATATCTGTAATCTGCATGCTTATCCCTTAGCAGGCTTAATCATGTTACATAGTGAAAAATATTGATTTGGTTCCCTCTGCCTAAGTATGTCTTCTCTGGGTGATGAACTCGGGAAGCATTTAACACACATGGACAAGATCTATGGAAGTGACAGGTGTTCTTGTAGTTCCGCTCTAGTTACCTCTATAAGCATATAATGAGTTATGCTGAAACATAAGCACATACTCCTTTCACCCAGACATCTATCAGCAAACATGCCTGCTGTTTTGGTAATGCTAATTTAATTACATTAAAATGGGGTGCAGTGAGGGATATTTGACTTTTAAAAAGGCTTTTTAATCATCTTGCTTGGCAGCAGGGGTCATCTGGCAGTGGGAGGAAGAAGTGCCGAAATGTCAAATAATGTAGAATGATAACATTTGGCAAACACTCTGGTGCCTCGATTATTTACCTTGTCATAGTTCACAAAAGTATCATCTGAATGTAACCTACTGACATACATATTCACTATAAACAGCTACAAATTCTAGTTTGGCGAAAGTCCATTAAATACTTAAAGAGTTATTCACGTTTCTGCAAATAATTGATATTGTTTGTTTAATGAAAGGTTATACAATTTTCTGTATCAATTTCCTAATGGTTTTCTACATCTCTGTCTGCTGTCATTCTATGGCAGTGGTGGCGAACCTATGGCACGGGTGCCAGAGGTGGCACTCAGAGCCCTCTATATGGGCACCTGTGCCATCACTCCAGGGTAGAGTTTGCCAAACAGGACTCAAGGACTCTTGCAGTCCCAGGACCCTAGAAGGAAGCTACAATGATAACCAAACTTCTTCTCCTTCTTTCTACTGTATTGGTGTCCTCGGGTGCCTATACAATTTAAACCTGTGACAGAGCAGGGAGTAATAAGTTACTGCTTAAATTGTCGCATCGGCACTTTGCGAAATATTTGTGAGTTTTGGTTGTGGTTTGGGCACTCTGTGTCTAAAAGGTTTGCCATCACTGTTCTATGGGAACATTTATTGTTTACTTTTGTGTTTGCATGGGTTTTCTTCCGGGTCCTCCGGTTTCTTCCCACACTCCAAAAAAAACATACTGGTAGGTTGATCAGATTATGAGCCCCATTGGGGACAGGGACTGATTTGGCAAGCACTGTGTAGTGATGTGTTATCTGTGTGTGCTATATAAATAAAGGAATTATTATTACTATGTGAGGATAAAAACCAGTCCATGGTCATGTGATGTCACACAGGTGCACAGCTTTAGATTTATTATATCACACAGCTCTGATTACCCTCTCTGATAGAACCTGTGTGACATCACATGACCATGGACTGGTTTTTATCCACAGGAAGTAAACAATTATGTTTTCTATAGAATGTCAGCAAGCAGAGATCTAGAAACCATGATCATCAATGGAGTAGAAAATGGACAGAGGCGCCAATCTGGTATTCTCTCTGTATAGAAAACCATGAGGAATTACTTTACAGAAAGTAAACTGGAAAATATCTAACTTTTCATTATACAAACAATATCAGTTATTTGCTGAAATTGGACAACCACTGTAAAATTTTGATGTTTGCAGTTAAAGAGTGATGAATATAAAATTAAATTATAGGTAAAGTGCAATGGTTATATATCACTCCCAACACCCATACTGATCCCTTACCACAGATCCTGATCTCCGCTCCATTGCACTTCCTGGGTGTCTCCTAGAGATTAACAGACGTAGGAAAAAAGGATTCCGTGTCCAGCTTCATCCAAGATAATCCACACTTTTATTAGGGCATGCCCGCTTGAAACATGTTGGCCATGTAACACTCTGGAATTTTAACAATTATGCCCTAATAAAAGTGTGGATTATCTTGGATGAAGCTGGACACGGAATCCTTTTTTCCTACGTCTGTTAACCTGTTGCAGCCCTTGCAGTGGGGCAGTCCGTGCTTCATTGGATTCTCCTGTTTGGCGTGAGGTGAGCTGGACTCTTTCAACTTTTCTGTCTCCTAGAGATCACTACAACCCATGATTGGTTAAACAGCTACTTCCTTCTTTGGTGTAGGAAACACCCAGGAAGTCCAGTGGTGGAACTGGAAGCAATGGTAATAGAGCAGAGGGGGCACAGATATGAACCTGATTATTTTATGCCCCCCCCCCCCCCCATAGAGTCCCTTTAAAAAAGTGTTCTCTTACAATTATCTCATATACATTTTTATTTTATGCTTTACAATATATACAATTTATGAGATAAGCTTAAAATACTGCTATTTTACACATGTTAGGATATATTCACATTGGAATAATGTTTAGGAAAGTGTGTGTTGTCTTTTATTTTGATCTCCTGTGTATATTACTTCTGTCTGATCAAGTTACACTAGATTTCATTGGACTGGACAGTGTGAGTGTTCAAAGACACTGCCCCTACTGATCACTTTCCCCAAAACTACTACTCTATTTAGTATTTAGATGACATATCTGGAATGCTGACACATCCTCTTAATTGAAAATGTAATTATGCTAAACAATACAAATAGTTAACAATACATTTTATACATAATGACAGGAAATATACTGCACAAATAGTATTCAACATAGGATTTCCAGGCCAAATCTTATAAAATGTCCCCAGAAACACGGGAAAACCTCATCTAGAGCTTCCTGTCTGAGGGCACAATCACATTTGCGTTTCTGTATCACAGCTGTTGTGGATTCCATGAAGAAACTTTGTAAATTATGTGACCTACTGTATATTATTCACACTGGTTAAGGGGCCGCTCAGCTCCCCACAGCTCCCTAGGTTCTAGTGCCACCATGACAGACCCTGGGACCTCTGGTTCAATGTTGACATCTGCTTCTTCCCTTATTTTTTCCCGTTGTTGTACAATCAGTAGCATTACACCGTGCACCAATCTGTTAAAAAGTAGAGCATGTCCTACTCAGAATCCTTTCTCACTAATCATTTACAGACTTTAGTTCATGACGATCTGTGAAAAATGGGTGACAGACGAAGGCAAATCAGACGTGAAAAATGGATGAAAGAAGTTTTCATGACCAATATTTGGAATGTTTGTGTGGATGAAGCCTTAAAGGGAACCTGTCACCTCGAACATCCATTCTAAACCGCACACAGTGGGGCACGTTTACTAAGGGCTTTGCACCGGTTTTCTGACAGACTTTGCATGTCATTTTAGGTCTAAAGTGCTTGCACAGGTATTTAAGAAGTGTCTGTGCCACTATTGGGTGGCACGCGATCCTTTTGTGGTGCAGCTGCGACACAAATTAGGGAGCATTCTGATTCTCAGTTGAACCAAGTGCCATATTTACCATGCAATATCTGTCGCACACCCTATGTTAAAGGTGCACCACAAAAAAGTTGATGAACTCTGTCTGGCCAGTGCAGGGAAGTGCAAGATTCATGATTTCTGGTGCACGTTGATAAATCGGTCGCAGCCAACATTATACACGGGCAGAGCACTTTTAGTGAATTTTCCGACTTTCTTAGCAAATGTATCCCAATATTTTACAGACAGGCATTCCAAGGTTTCTGATGTTCACTAAAAATAACTTTCATTACCGCATCCCATCACTAAGGGGGCGAGCTCTCAGCTCCAGTCAACCTCCCCCTGCCTCCTCTCTGCTGTTTATCTGCCCCACTGAACCGCCGCCCCACCCTGCGCTCTACTGCACGGCACTACCCATCTGTTTGTAAAGTCAGAACATGCGTGGTGTGAAATGGAATTTGGAGTCGCTCCGCTTGTCCCCGGCTTACTTCTTCAGTGCACCACGCATGTGCCTGAAATGAGCTAGCCAGACACACACCAACGTGAGTTGGTGGAAAGCAGACCGGCTAGCTCCAGTGGTACAGGTGCATGTGCGGTGCAGTCAAGAAGGAAATAGGAGACAAATAGGCCGGCTCCAAATTTCACGGTGCACAGGTTATACACTGACATTACGAACAAGGGGGCAGTGACGTAAGGTAAAGGGCAGGGCTTAGGGGCATTGCAGTGGGGCGGTTTTAGGGAGATAAACACCAGAAAGAAAGCAGAAGGAGCTTGACCGGAGAAATGTACATAAACATACAGAACTCGGATTAGAAACATCGGAATGCCTCTACAGCAGTCTGTAGGGTTTTTTTGCGAGGTTTAGAATGGATGTTTGAGGTTCCCTTTAAAGATGTCACAGTTGTGTAACAGATTCAAATTGCTGGCTCCAATGATTACATATAATCAAGCTCCATTAGGATTACTCTATGTCTTATAAGATTCATGGGATGTCAGCAGATGACCCTCAGCATTACATCCTCTTCTTGAGAGCCAGCAAGGACAACTGCCATAGAGAATATGACCCACTCTCGAATTATCCAACTAACGTATAACAATGGGATAACGCCTATGCTTTGTAGGGTCACACGTTTAATTAGCAAAATTTATATATTTATATATTTATATATATTTTTCACTAGTTAAGCATGTTTATACTACATGTGCAGAAGACCTACTACCTACTTACCAAAAATCTTTTTTACTGTCTATCCCTTCCTGAAAGCAACATCATAGTCAGCTCCATCCTGTGTATAAATAATGGTATGTCTGCAGGACACTAATATCTAGCAGATGGAGTAGTTACTTAAACAGAGATAACTTTTTTTTATAGTAAGGGGGGCATCCTGAAATAACAGGACCTTCGGTGTAAACCGCGAGTTTTGCTTTAAGGAATACATTTGTTACGAATTAAAGGCAGAGAAAGATAAATGGTGTTGAGAAATGTGCACATTAATAGATCCTGTATCTAGAAACAACAAAACTGCTGGTATCTATAGCTGTTCTAGTTCTGTCACAATCTACTGGCAAGGGCACAATTATGTGTGAGTAAGAGGCCGTGTGCCTGACAACGTATGCCGAATATAAACACAAATGACAATAATGATGATTGTAACAATGTGGTTTCTAAAAAGCTTTTATCTGCACAGCTACCCATTGTGTTAGCAGGCGAGCAACCGCATGTGGCTTACTAAGTTGTCTCGCAGTTTGGGTGTCTTATCTTCTCCTCTGCTGCAGGCCTGTCTCTGCACAACCAGATACTGCTATGAGGAAGACAAATTCATCTTACAAAGCGGATTTTGTGCTCTAATAAACTACATTCAAAAAAGACAAACCTTTAACGTATAATTGCTGCTGTAAAATGATCTATTTGTTAGTTTTCTAAAAGGGATATTCTAATGATATATCCAAAGGATGGTAAATGACCATTGAAAAACCATTTAAAGGACATTTACCACCAGGATAAAGGATTGTAAACCAAGCACACTGACATACTGGTGTGTGCCCCCTCTGGCAGGACCCACTCTTCTTTTAGCTTCTAATGTCCAGTTTTTTTTTTTTTTTTACAAAAAAAGGCTTTTAAATGATGCAAATGATGTTAACATCTGTGGAGCCCGGAGCCCCTCAGATTTATTGCATCAGTTTTAAAGCCTTTATTTTCTTAAAAACATGGGCATAGTTATCTTAAAGGGGTTTGTCCACAAAAGAAAGTTCTTAAATCTCAATCCCCAAGTGATCCTACCATGATAATGATAACTTTTAACCCCTTACTTTGCAATTTTTCTTAGTTTTTCATTGCCTGCTTTTGCTCCTGTCCTAGCATTAGCTCAGTGTAAGATCCTGATGTGTGGGTGTGGCCTGGCTGAGCAGTCACATGGTGCAGAGCAGACACTTCCTGATCCCTCTTTCTGCAGCACTCCTGCACCTGCACCTCCTGCGCTGACATTTCCTAGAGGGGAGGCTGTGACGGATGGGGAGGCAGTGCAGAAACCTTACACCATCATCTATAATTTTTCTGTGTACACCTTCAAGTCTTTCTGCTGGATCCTCCATAGTAATTATGTCAGGATAAATAAAGGTCAAGTCCAATCCATCCTCCTGCTATCACCTTGTGTTCCTGCTGACGAACTCCTTCACATCACCAAAACCATAAAACATACCATCACCAAAAACATACAATAGGCAGAACATGTCACTCATTCATCACCACCACTCCATCATACATGCTGCAGAACATCTGCCCCACACATCGCCGGCACCATTCCAGCATACTCTCTGCAGAGCATCTCACCCACACATTACCGACATCACTCCAATATACTCTCTGCAGAGCATCACACCCACACATCACTCCAACATACTATCTGCAGAACATCTCACCCATACATCACTGACATCACTCCAACATACTATCTGCAGAACATCCCACCCACACATACCGGGAACCAGAGTGGGCTCATTGTCCCCAGGATGAATAAGTGATGCAGTGCTGGGCTCCTTTCAGGGAATGTCTGGGGGAGACCCTGCTCCCTTCCTGTACCAGGAACCAGGGTGGGCTCCTTGTCCACATGATGAAGTGAAGCAGCGCTGGGGTACGGTGGGGGAGTGTCTGGGGGACACCCTGCTCCCTCCCGGTACCGGGAACCAGGGCGGGCTCCTTGTCCACATGATGAAGAAGTGAAGCAGCGCTGGGGTCCGGTGGGGGAGTGTCTGGGAGACACCTCGCTCCCTCCCTGTAGCGGAAACCAGGGCAGGCTCCTTGTCCACATGATGAAGAAGTGATGCAACACTGTGCTCCTGGTGATGATATAACAGACTTTCTTGCTCTGTTACCATAGTTATGATGTGTAACTGCCATCCCTGCACATCACCACAACACTGACCATACTGTATGCACTTGAACCAACAGCCAAACGTAGTGGTGATCACATGACTTGCCCAGGCAGGTGCAGGACATGTGATGTGGACATGTGACCAGCGGCCATCTTCTGTCCTGTGTATGCTCTGCAACGGACCGCACGGAGGAAATTCACGGACTGATTAAAGGGCCGGTAGCATTTTAATTCTTCATTACAGTCTATGTCACCAGCATTTACTGCTAAAGGGAGCAACATTTGAAATAACAACTAATTATATATCAACTTATATTTTGAGTACCCATTTGTATATGAATTATGCTTATTCCTGGAATACCCCTTTAAGAGCAAACCTATGGAACCTATCTTGTACATAACCCAGGGACTGCCTGTATATTATTTTTCTATTCTGAATGTAATTAAGAAGCTTGTCTTCGTGGAAATACCTCTTTAAAGAAGAGCAGATTCTGTCAGAGGGGGCACACACCAGTATGTTAGTGTACGTGCTTTACAATCCATCATCCTGGTGATAGATGTTCTTTAAAGGAGTTGTCCAGGCATAGAAAAAATATATGATATATGACTGGAGGGGCATAAAAAACAATAAACGACAATGGTTGTGACGGTACCGCTGGTAAAGAAGCAGAGACCCAGCAAGGGCGGTGGAACAGGAGCGTTGTAGCAGGTGAGTATAAGTGTCTAATATGTAGACAGGGTAAACAAAGACAAGGAAGTCTCACAACAGGTCAGATGTAGAACAGTGGCTATTTAATAAATTGGGTGCACCTAGTCAAAGTTTATACTGCCTATTATTTGGCTTACTTTTTAACCATAAATCTGGGACAATACTTAAAGTGTAGCTAAAATATAAATCAATAGTAGAGACGGTAATAGTAAACTTTGCATTATACTTTATTTTAAAAAAAATCCTGTGTCCTTCTTTTTCCCCTGCCTTTCTTCATTATTTAATTTAATTTATTGTTTACATCCGTTTTCTGTCATTTACATTACTGACAGCTGAGCACTTGATAATGTTCCTGATGAGGAAGAGAAGGAATTAGAAAGATGTCACAGAGAAGCTGTTTTTCTTCATGACACATATGATCTGCTCTATTAATTTCTCAAATAAAAAATCCTTCAAAGGCTTAGTTACCCTTTAAAAACTGGTAAACTCCTTGGCCAAAGGTAGGATCATAGAATCACTAAATTCATTTGTAGTGTTGGAAAATACAGGGAGGAGGGGAGCCAATGACTATCACCTTTGTCTGCTACATGGTATGATCCTATAATAAAGGTGTTACCTTCCTTTGTCATCCTGTCTGTGATGATAATTAGATGGCTGCTGAGAAGTGATCGCTACTCAACAGAAAGTGTTAGCCTATTGTAAGGGTTTATAGGTCAGTGTGAAAACTGTAATATCACAGGATTTTTTAAATACATCTAATGCAAAAATCCATGTAATATAAAAATATATCCTATAAATGTTGATTTAAACAAATTATTAAATCTAGGTAGTGACAAAGTCACAAAGTTAGAAAACATAAAAATTCTTAGAATTTTTTTCAAAAATATGGTCACTTTCTGATGACAGATTCCCGTTGGCCACAAGAAAAGACAAGCTAAGGTATTGGTCCATAATATTCAGCATGGTTGTTATTTCACTAATTGTCAAACTAGCCATGATACTTAAATGCAATGTCCATTTTAGACAACTTATGTCGGGAAGAAAAAGCTCTCCTTACGTGGACTTTGAAGCATGACTTTCCAGAAGCCTAATGACAACATGGGGGATTAAAGTAAAACCAGTATATCTATTCCAAAAGTAACAGATTCCCAACTCTAGACGGCGCTGCATCATTGTCTTTGCATTTTGTCAGTAGAGTGTAGGGATCTGGTATAGATGAGTGAGAGGTTTTTGACTAGGGTCGTAAAGTAAGAGTATTCATCACGGAAACTTTGCCAATTATGGTCGCCTTTCAGGCGTGTAGGGACTCCCAACCATTCATGCTCCTCTGGGGGATTCTGGGAAATATGCAAATAAGTTTTCCAGGATGGGATAAGGAAAACATTCTTTTGGATTCCATACAAGGTAGCCAAAAGAGGCAATGTTTTCAAAATCAATTGTAGTCTGCAGAGGGAAAACTTTTTTTTCTCATTATATATTTTTTATGGAGCTTCTTTGAAGGGGTATTGTGAAGTTTATTATTCATGACACAGTAAATTATAAATGCAGCATCTTCTGGGATCCATACATATCTGGAAAAACAGGGTCCAGTGTCACTCGTCCTGTGGTCGAACTGAAGTGAGAGTTTGCCGCACATGCGCGACAACTCTAGGTACAGGTCTATGGGTGCGACAAAAGTAGCCAACTCTATATTGCATTTTTTATTGCTGCAAAAGACATGAATGGAGAGGCATGTAGCGGCACGGTGGCTCAGTGGTTAGCACTACAGCCTTGGAGGACTGGGGTCCTGGGTTCAAGTCCCATCCAGGGCAACATCTACAAAGAGTTTGTATGTTCTTTCCGTGTTTGCATGGGTTTCCCCCCGGTCCTCTGTTTTCTTACCACACTCCAAAACACACTGGTAGGTTGATTAGATTGTGAGCCCCATGGCACTGGCACTGATTTGGCAAGCTCTGTGCAGTGTTGTGGAATCTGTATGTGCTTTTTAAATAAAGGAATTATTATTCGTGTAAGTGCGATTGTACAGCAACCTCATTTAGCTCAGCCACGGGAAGGTGGTCATCAGAACCAATTCTCAAGATAAGAGTAGGTCCCACCAACCCTGTCTATATGACATATCCTGTGGATATATCATAAATATGAAACATGAGAAGACAAAGAGAGATGAGTAGCATAAAACAAGAGCAAATAAGGGAATATAACCAAAAGTGGAAAGAGGATATTGCCCATCAGGCCCGGCTCCAGCACCCGGCTAACCCGGGCAAGTGCCGGGGCCCCGGGGTACTGGAGGGGCCCACGGATCTCCCCGGGTCTGCAGGACATCTGCCCCGCTGCCCGGGAGATTCCTTTCCTCTCTCATTGCGATCTGTGTCCTCCGGACACAGATCGCGATGAGAGCATTTGCACTCACTGCTGAAGGCTGAAGGACCTTTGATGATGTCATGGTCACATGACATGCCGGGGAAAGCAGTAACAACACGGAGAGAGCTGCATCAGGTGAGGGGGAGACATGACAGGGGCCAGGGAGGGGAGGCAGTGTGTATACAGGAGGGGGTCAGTGTGTATACAGGAGGAGGGCAGTGTGTATACAGGAGGGGGGCAGTGTGTATACAGGAGGAGGGCAGTGTGTATACAGGAGGGGGGCAGTGTGTATACAGGAGGAGGGGGGCAGTGTGTATACAGGAGGGGGTCAGTGTGTATACAGGAGGGGAGGCAGTGTGTATACAGGAGGGGAGGCAGTGTGTATACAGGAGGAGGGAGGCAGTGTGTATACAGGAGGAGGGCAGTGTGTATACAGGAGGGGGTCAGTGTGTATACAGGAGGAGGGTCAGTGTGTATACAGGAGGGGGGGCAGTGTGTATACAGAGGGGGTTCAGTGTGTATACAGGAGGGGGGGCAGTGTGTATACAGGAGGAGGGGGGCAGTGTGTATACAGGAGGAGGGGGGCAGTGTGTGTGTATACAGGAGGGGGGCAGTGTGTATACAGGAGGGGGCAGTGTGTATACAGGGGGAGGGGAGGAATGTGTACACGGGGATGGGGGGGGGCAGTGTGACTACTGGAGGGCGGCCCATAAAGGGGCCCACTAGGGCTCTGTCGCCCAGGGGCCCACTAAAGCCTGGAGCCGGCCCTGTTGCCCATGATGACTAACAACCTATTTCACAACCTATAGATATCTAAAATTTGGCAACAAGGGTTTAATCCCTTTGCTTCATCACCAGAGGCGGTAGAGAGCATTACACATGGCCCATTAAAATCATTGACCACTAGGTTCTCTACAGAGAATGAGAACAAGACTCGCTCTTTGAAGCCCTCTGCTCCGACTAATCAAATAAATTCTGTTATGCCTATAAATAATAATGCATACAGAATTCTCTGCTTTTCTTTTTAGATTATAAGGTGCGCAAAAAGCCATTTACTAATGTACTTACGTAATGATTGTTAAGAAATTGTATAATGAGGAAAGAAAGTCATGAAAGTGAATAACATGTCATTTTTGGCTGTACGCAGTAATGGATTTTAACGCTTCAGATGTGACAGGTCCATGACAGCTACTATTGTGCCACTGAATTGACTGTCCATGTGCCTTTTAAAGGCATTTCAAACCTTTGTGCTCCTATAGGGAAATTGTGAATGCATACATTGTTACAGCAGCAAAGGAAAGAATTAAAAAGAGAAACTTTTCTATTCTAAGGGTACATTCACACGGCAGTATGCATTTTCTGTCCTGTATTTACAGCTGTATTCTGGTCGCAAATACAGGCTGTATGACATCTGTATGTAGCCTGTATGTAACCCGTATTTTCACAGTATTCTGTAAAAAATACAGTGGGCTTGCAAATGATGTCACTTACTTGGCCAAGCCCAAATTTGATTAGCTGACAAGGCCAGACTCCATTTTATCTTTACTGAGAGTGAGGCTAGATTCCATTGTGGAATATATAACTGGATATATAGATGTACATGCTTGTATCATCTATACATGCATATTTGCAGGTATACAGCATAGGAGTAGTAGTACTGTGTCCCCATATATACAGGATTGGAGTGGTAGTACTGTGTCCCCATATATACAGGATAGGAGTAGTAGTACTGTGTCCCCCTCCCACTTGGCAACGGGCATGTCCCCATCCCCCTCTAGACAACGAGCATGTCCCCCCTTGTCAATGAGCATGTCCCCCCTTGGCAACGAACATGGTCCCCACTCCCCTTGGCAACGAGCATGCCCCCCCCTAGACAACGAGCATGCCCCCCCTAGACAACGAGCATGTCCCCCCTAGACAACGAGCATGGTCCCCCCCTAGACAACAAGCATGTCCCCGAGCATGTCCCCCCTAGACAACGAGCATGGTCCCCCCTAGACAACGAGCATGGTCCCCCCTAGACGAAGAGCATGGTCCCCCCTAGACGAAGAGCATATCCCCCCTTGGCAACGAGCATGCCCGCCTCCCCCTTGGCAACAATCCCTTTTTTGTGTGTTTGTTTGTATTTTTTGTCTTCCAGGACCGTGCATGCTGTGGACTACTTCGGATTCGTAGGATTCCGTCGATGACTGGCATTTTTTTTTTACAAATAAATTGGTCAACGAGGGTGTGTCCGCATTTTCTTTCAATAAAACTTTATTTTTGTAATTAAAAGTGTTTTTTATTTCTTCGCGAGACTCTATAATCAGCCATAATAGTGGTGCTGTCTAGTTGACGGTGTTCATTATTAAGGGCTGGCCTTAGTGTTTGCCTTTTTTTTTTGGCAAACGGCCATACCATTACCCCGGTACCCACCGCCACCAGGGGTGCCGGGAAGAGCCGGGTACAAACCAGTACCTGACCGTCTATAGATGGTCAGGTGCTGGGGCGGCTGCAGGCTGTTATTGTTGCGCTGGAATAGCCCCCCAACAGTGGGCTATCCCAGCTCAGTAATAGCAGGCTGCTGCTGCTTTTTTGTATCTGGCTGATTTGGACAATAGGGGGGAACTCACGTCAATTTTTTTTTTTCATTTTTTGGCCAAAAATTGGATCGGCATGGTATCGGCATTAGTGAAAATTTGCTAAAAAAAAGATGGCAAACACTAAGGCCAGCCCTTAGTAATGAGCACCGTCACCTAGACAGCACCACTACTATGGCAAATTATAGAGTCTTGCGAAGAAAACCCACCACACTTTTAATAACAAAAAGAAAGTTTTATTGAAAAGAAAATGCGGACACACCCTCGTTGACCATTTTATTTGTAAAAATAATGGCAGTCATCGACGCAATCCTACGAATCCGAAGTAGTCCACAGCATACACGGTCCTGTTGCCAAGGTGGAGGGGGACATGCTCGTTGTCTAGGGGGAGACGGACATGCTCGGGGGTAGGGAACATGCTTGTTGCCAAGGGGGACATGCTCGTTGCCAAGGGGGGCATGCTCGTTGTCGAGGGGGAGACTGACTTGCTCGGGGGTAGGGGAACATGCTTGTTTCCAAGGGGGACATGCTCATTGCCAAGGGGGGCATGCTTGTTATCTAGAGGGAGATGGACATGCTCGGGGGTAGGGAACATGCTCGTTGCCAAGGGGGATATGCTCGTTGCCAGGGAGGACTAATAGAGTCAGTCCCTGGGTTACATACAAGATTGTTCTGTAGGTTTGTCCTTAAATTGAATTTGTATGTAAGTCGGAACTGTAGACTTGTAACCCCAGTCAAAATTTTTTTGGTCTCTGTGACAATAGAATTTTAAAAATGTTGGGTTGTCATAAGAAACAGGATTAATAATAAATCTTCATAGCAGACACCTTTGATGCACATCAGTTGGTGCTGGCACAGATCGTGGCATTTACCAGTGCAGGGGACAAAAACGACTGCGGCACCTAATTGCGCTGGATGGCCAAAAAGTTATTAGCGCCTGAATATGGAAAAATGAAGAATTTTTTTTTTTGGACATTTTTCCACATGTATTAAAACAAAATAAAACCTTTACTATCCCTGTGATTGTAGCAACCCAAAGAATAAAGTAGACATGTCATTTGGGGCGCACAGTAAAAGCCGTAAAATCCAAGCCCACAAGAAAATGGCGCAAATGGGTTTTTTCACCAATTTCACTGCATTTGGAATTTTTTTCCCGCTTCCCAGTTCAGGGCATGGAATATTAAATACCGTCACTACGAAGTGCAATTTGTTACACAGAAAACAAGCCGTCACACAGCTCTGTACATGGAAAAATTAAAAAGTTATGGATTTTTGAAGGAGGGAAGTGAAAAATTAAAACATAAAAAATGAAAAAGGGCAAAATCATTAAGGGGTTAAAATCTTCTAAAACCTATATAAATTTTGGATCCCAGCGCACGTACCAACCCAAAGAATAAAGGGGAGGTGCCAGCTTGAGAGAATAATGAAATCTGAAACAGAGTCCAATAGAGAATGTGGGGCATGCATTTTTTCCTCAATTACTCTGCATTTTTATAAACTGTAAATTGCATGGAATACTAAATGGCTTGCACACTCTTTACACATCTTTCCACATCTTTCCACACCCTTTCAAACACTTGCACACCCTTTCACACCCTTTATGGATCTTTGTACACTGTTTCACACCCTTTCACACCCATTCATACACTTGCACACCCTTTCACACCCCTTGCACACACTTGCACACACTTTCACACCCTTTCACACACTTGGACACCCTTTGAACTTACATTTCACAGGCTCCTGCTCTGCACACTCTTCAGACACTCAGCTGACAGCTGGGAGCAGTGCTGAGGTCACGTTCTGCAGCGGTCACGTGATCGCGTCTCCACGGCAACCCACAGCATAGTGAACGGCCGCATGCGGTGGATCCCTTCTGTCACCGTAAGCAGCCACGATATTTTACACTACCATGCACTTCTATTGGAATGGCCGCATCGCAAATCTGTCCAAAAATAGGACATGTTCTATATTTTGCGATGCGGCCATCTGATCTCGTCACGATGCGGTGAGACAACGTTTGCTCACCGCATCACTACCAGAAGTAATGTAAGTCTATGGGGGGCTGTGATCTGGTCGCAAATCATGCGACCAGATCACTGCCCCCCTCACGGTCGTGTGAATGAGGCCTAAAGGGCATGGCTTTACAAAGGTCCAAGCGATCAATTGACAGAGATTATTTTGTAGCAATATAAAATACACAGCTTTCTCTAATGCAGAAATACAGGAAAATTCTATATATTGTTGGATGAGGCACGGCGTCACTGCAGAATAAATGACGCATTTCATGGTGTCCACTCAAATCAATATTGTGTCCTTGTACTGCATGGTCTAGTACTCCATAGGAAGAGTCAACTTATACAGCAGTTCTAAATTGTGGCCCTTTATGGCTGATAACCACTTTAACTATTTCCATTTTTACTTTTTATTAATTTTCAGTTGATAAAGCTGTGTCAGACCTTGTGTTTTGCAGCACTAAATTATGGTATATTATAATGTTACTTTTGAATGTTTTTTCATAACGGGAATGTGCTAAGGCTCCATGAACGCATCCCCAAATAGTGCGTGTGAGATAGCTGCAAAAAGTGGAAGTACACTGTACATGGGCGGCTGAACTGAATTTAACTCCCTATGAAGAGGGGAGGGATGAGTGCTCACCCCCTCCTTTTCCAGTTGGCTTGCGTCTCGCTGCAAATGTCTTCTCATGTGGACGGGTGCATGGACTCGAAAAGTGCCCCAGCTCACATTGATTTCATCATTAGTTTCAATAATAAATGACTTAATATTAACATTCCCCTAGTTAAATATCTGCACTTCCACATACCACCAGTGTCCGATGTTTACATAGAGAATGGTAACATCCAGCTATCTTTAAGGCATGAAATTCATGAAGACCTTTTTGTAGAACATACAAGGATTTACTATAATAAACATATTTATGTTCACTTTCCTTTTCTTCTCCATCTGGCCCAGACCATCATAATATTGTCACATCTGTAGTACTTTTCATGACTAGTTCACTCCCAGGTTTCTACTCTGCAGGGGATTTTGGAGTGTGGTTAGACCATCCATCACGGAAACCACACCTGATACACAATTAGTGGCTGGTGTCCAGGAACTCCATATGTAACTGCTTTTCACTTCACTTAGGTACCCCTTATACTGGTCCCCTGGTACTTGTTGTACTGCTTACTCTATTGATGTTTCTTCTGATCCTTGCACCGTTCTTGACTATTCTTTGCCTCACAATTCTGTACATCACCGCCAACTTGGTTTTGAATCAGTTACCCAGACTCAGCTTGTATCCATATCTCTTTCTATGGTGTTTGATCAGTTTCTACTTGTGAGTTAGCGCAAGGCCTGGCAAGTAGGTAGAGATAGAGGTTGTGGGCTCGTTCTAGGCCGTCACCTCTTCCTCGTCTTGACAGATGACTTTACCCAATAGAGCAGTGATGGCGAACCTTTTAGAGGCCAAGTGCCCAAACTACAACAAAGACCCACTTATTTATTGCAAAGTGCCAACACAAAATTTTATGATTTATACTCCCTGCTCTGTCACAGTTTTCATTGATACCAGCACCCTGAGGACACCAATAAAGCATAAAATAATCCCAGGTACAGCTGTCACTTTAAAATAGCTCTGTGCACAGCAAGTCCTGGGCTGTCTGGGACTGCAGGAAGTTACCTGGAGTCATCTCTGGTGATGGCCTGAGTGCCCACAGAAAGGGCTCCGAGTGCCACCTCTGGCACCAGTGCCATAGGTTAGCCATCACTGCAATAGAGGATTGCCTATAAATACATATTTTGCCCCTTTCCTTATGCTGCTGTTTATAGCCTCTAAAGCAACACAAAATCAATTTAGATCTGGATCAGACCTCACAATACATACAGACCAGATGCCCAAATACAGAATCAAAAACAATTACTATGAATTTGCTCCTATGATATATTTGATGTAAGAGTAGGTAAAATTAGTTTCTTTAATCAGAAAGCAAACCATTTTTACAATATTTTGTTAATTCTTCCTTCATATATTTTGGCACTGTAGTGGAGCTTATGCTTAGTACGAGATATAGACAATTCTAGTAGGTCTGTTTTAATGAGATTTAAAACATAGCTTCCAAAGTCCTGACTGCTATGTGTGTAATTACATATTTATCTATACTAGTGTGCAGCATCTCTGGCTTCCATGTGGCGTACATGAATAGAAAGACAACAGCAAAACTTTAACGACATATTTTTAGTGTTTTGATTTGTCTTCACTGGTTTTAAAATGCGTCGGATCCTTTCATGGCATCATCCAGAAGTCAACAATCCCAGCTGCAGATATTATGAAAAGCATTCAGACACAGATGCTGCGTGGAAGTTAATCTTCCCGGATAAAGAGTGATGTATAGAGGAAGGGAGAAAAACATCTTCTGATACAGTTCCAAACTTCAATCCACAATAGCACAACAAGGGAAGGATCTATTATCTAGAACACAAGTAGACGTTAATTTGAAAGCATTTTTTTTTAACCGCCTCAGTCTGGTAATTGATGATCACTAAGAAGCAGTGTAATTTAGCAACATATGTTCTTTATGGCTGTGCTATTTGGGTATTCATTTGGCAATAGCTGAATTGTGAGCATGGAAGAAAAAACACCACGCCACTGGTATGATAAGAAGGAGGGGGGTAAGACAATTGATGCTAATGAGAGCATCGCTGGGCTATCACATGTGTTTTTCGCTGTCCGTCTATTCTTTTTTTTTTAACATTGTCTTTGAGAAACCAATTAAATGGAACGTGTTATCCGAAAATGACCTAGAGTTGAAATAAAGATTGTATATTATACAAATTTTGTTAAGAAATAGAAAAATGTGGTTGCCGGTTTTCCTCTGACTACAGAGCCTTATTATAAGCTTGTTCTTTACCGATTCCAAACTGGTAATGATTATCATAACAAGAAGGATTACATTGAAAGGTAACAACTAGATAAGATGATCCACCAGTCATAATAGACAATGATGAATACTTCCCTCCCTACACAATGACCCTCAGAGTGGTGACAGGGAACGTCTAGAATATATTTGCAAAAAAGAAAATGAAAATACTGGTAGTAAAAAAAAATAGAATATCAGAAGATAAGAATATTTGCATTCCAGAATTACTGATTAAAGATGAACATCACTGTCATGTTTTTTTGTTCTTTAAAGGGGTGTTCTATTTGGCGTCAGATGGAGTAACCTATATGCACTGTTGATGTGACATCACCTTTGATACTGATCTCTAATAGCCTGCCATCAGACTGTAGAATATATTTTGTATATAATACAGTAGTATTGAAGTATATTCTATGAGCAATCAATTAAAAGTAAAAGTTTAAATCACCCCCCCCCTTCCCTAGAACATGTTTATAAACAAACATTAACAGGATACAATGTTAGGTATCCCAATGTCCCAAAATTCCAGTTCTATCAAAATATATTCCCGCCCATGAACACAACAGAAAATTGCACCCACATGTCAGAATCACCAATTTTTCACCATTTTTCCATCCATAAATATTTCAATAAAAAATTATCAAATGGACATATAGGTCCCAAATTGATATAAATGAAAACGCTACCAAGTCCTGCAAAAAATACACCGAGGTGTGAAAAAGTAATTGGTCTCAGAATTTGGCAAAATGGCAAATTTTTTGTGTACAATAGATTTAAAAAAAAATTAAAAAAAATCTACAAAACCTACCGTATATACTCGAGTATAAGCCGATTCAAGTATAAACCGAGACCCCTAATTTTACCACCAAAAATTGGGATAAACTATTGACTCGAGTATAAGCCGAGGGTGGGAAATGCATTGGTCACAGCCCCCCTCCAATATATAGCCCCCAGTAGCATATAGTCAGCCAGCTCCCAGTAGTATATAGTCAGCCTGCCCCCATGTAGTATACAGCCAGCCCCTGTAGTATACAGACAGCCCAGCCCCATGTAGTATACAGACAGATAGCCCCCATGTAGTATACAGCTAGCCCGCCCTCATGCAGTATACAGCCAGCCTGCCCCATGTAGTATACAGCCAGCCTGCCACCATGTAGTATAAAGCCAGCCTTCCACCATGTAATATACAGCCTGCCAGCCCCCAGTAGTATACAGCCTGCCAGCCCCTAGTACTGTATAGCATGCCAGCCCCTAGTAGTATACAGCCAGCCTGCCCCCTGCAGTATACAGCCTGCCAGCCCCCTGCAGTATACAGCATGCCAGCCCCTAGTAGTATACAGCATGCCAGCCCCCAGTAGTACACAGCTAGCCAGCCCCCATGTAGTATACAGCCTGCCAGCCCCCATGTAGTATACAGACTGCCAGCCGCCCTGCAGTATACAGCCTGCCAGTCCCTAGTAGTATACAGCCTGCCTGCCCCCAGTAGTATACAGCCAGCCCCTAGTAGTATACAGTTAGCCAGCCCCCATGTATACAGCCCCCCAGCCCCCATGTAGTATACAGCCTGCCACCCCCCTGCAGTATACAGCCTACCAGCCGCTAGTGGTATACAGCCAGCCCCTAGTAGTATACAGCCTGCTAGCCCCCAGCACTTAAACTTAAACTTATATACTTAAATAAACTTATATACTTATATACTCACCCTCCGATGTCGGGCCATCCCGTCATCTTTCTTCCCCGCGGCTCTTTTTCTTTCTTCTGTCATGGACGCGCCCATGTTTTCTTCCAGCAGGCGCATGCTATGTTGCGGCCGCTGCTGACGTAATAGTATGCGCTGGCCAGGAAGATAACATGGCCGCGTCCATGACAGAAGACAGAAGAAAGAAGACGGGACGCACCGACATCGGGGAGCCGTGTGGAGCATCGAGCTTATTATTTTTCTGGGTTATTTATTTTTTTAAAGTGGGTTTTGTAATAGACTCATTTATAAGCCGAGGGGACTTTTTTCAGCACATTTTTTGTGCTGAAAAACTCGGCTTATACACGAGTATATGCGGTAATTTAATAAATATGGTATACAACACAAAGAATAAAGGGGAGGTGTTATTTGGAGTGCACAAAGAAAGCCATAAAAACACAAGAAAATTCTGGAAATGTTTTTTTTGTCAATGGAATTTAATTTCATTTTCAAATTGTGCCACTAAAAAACCATTTGTATGGGTTACATACAAGATAGGTTCTGCAGGTTTGTTCTTAAGTTGAATATGTATGTAAGTGAGAACTCTATACCTTAATTGTGGTTCCAGGAAAAAAATTTGGGGTCTCTATGACTATTTTATTTTAAACCAGGATCATCAATAAATCTTAATTACAGACACCTTTTATAACTATTATAACTGTTTATTGTAGCTTAGGGCTAAATTACAGTAATTTACCAAAATACAGAGTGCCGTTTGTAACTGCGGGTCGTCTGTAAAACGAGTGTTCTTAAGTAGGGGACTGCATGTCTATGAGTTAGCAGAATGTCCCTGCTGAGAGGCATAAAATGTTACCGTTGTGTACAGGATTTGTGTTAGATTCACATCATTACATACAGCACAGAAAATGATACAACCATTGCTGAAAAAGACGATTGTCTAATGGGCAAATAAATCTCCTCTAATGAACGATCATCTCTGTTTTCGTCTCATCCATAGACCTCATTGCAAATTCTATTTAAAAACCCTGAAGCTTTCATCATTGCTCTTAGAAACATCTCTAACTTATCGCATACAAAACATGTTCAATTTTTTATGTGACGGATATGAATATGAAGTATATATTTCACGAGTGGAGATGAGAGCCTAATATGTGACAGTATGACTGAAGGATCCAAAGCTGTGTTTTCCGCAGGGCTTTCATCAAGTGACTGCAACTACGTCTGATTTTTCCTTCATTATTGTAACAAGTCAAATAAACTGCAAGTCAAAAACTTACTGCCGTAAATGGTTTGTACAATTTACCAATTGAATTTGTTTTCTGTAAACAATAACATGCAAATATCGGGCCCCTGACATCAGGCCCAACTCCAGCACCCGGCTAACCTGGGATAGTGCCGGGGCCCGGGGTACTGGAGGGGCCTTGGGTCCTCCCGCTGCCCGGGAGATTCCTTCCCTCTCTCATCGCGATCTGTGTCCTCCGGCAGGAGCTGCAGCATCAGAGGTTGAAGGACCTGTGATGACATCATGGTCACATGACCTGCCGGGGAAAGCAGTGACCACACAGAGTGACCTGCATCAGTGAGGTGAGGGGGAGACTTACAGGGGCCAGGGAATATACAGGAAGAGGGGGGGGGGGGGCAGTGTGTATAAAGGAAGAGGGGGGTGTAGCCTGGAGCCGGCCCTGCCTGACATTATAACCAAATTATACTATATAACTGTATGTATCTTGGTAATTGTTATACTGATGTCCTATAGCAGTCTATGTAGTCAAAATATTACAAATATCAAAACGAAGCCAATGAGGCTAGGATAGACAATGACAGATAAGTAAAAGATGGGATATACTGTAGTTATCCTTCTCCCTAAGCCTGATTATCGACCCCATCCACTTTAGGGCATCCTAAGGCTTAATTCACACATTCTGTTTCCATTACATTTAGAAATGGCTTGGCTTTAGTAGGGGCTTGGCCCGATCCATTGAAAAGTGTAAGTAGTATCCGATGTTTTACATTGTTTCTGTTGTTAACGATCGCATGCATTTCTGTTGAAATATACTGTACATGCGATCGGGCCGAGCTCTTCCCAATTCCATCTGGATTGCATTTTGAAATGCATTACAAGCAGAACATGTGAATGCAGCCTTAGAGTAATAACACAGGGTTTATTGGATGCCTGAGCAGTTCTTTAGGAATGACATCTGGCAACACAAATGCCCACATTTAAAACAGTTCTAAAAACAGTTCAAACTGTACTATGTGTAGTTTGCCTTTGTAGTCTGCAGAGGGCGCCACATTGCGGATTTGTGGAACTTGTTCTTCATGAATCTGGCGGTCCATGTACTGCCCCGACAGAGTGCACCAACTTTTTTTGGTGCACCTTTTAATGTGGTGCAGGGTCCAACTATGCACCGCAACGCCCAGAAGAATGGTGCAGCTGCGCCACAAAAAGTTGTGTGTGACACATATCTGGGGAGGAACTTCCTAAATACATGTGCAAGCAGTTTGCACATAAAAGAACATGCAAAGTCTGCTAGAAAACTGGTGCAAGGACCTTAGCAAATGTGAGCCGAAATGTTTGATCTTATAAGACAGTCTACCACACCAATACCACAACCAATGTCAAAGTGTCACCGAGATCCTCAGAAAGATTTCTAACATATTATTTGTTTGCAAATACCATCACAGTTAAAGTCTAGCCTTATATACAGATGAGCGGACCAGACATATTGGGGGCCATGTAGCCACTGCCGCAAATTGACACCACATGTCGTCCGCATTGACGTTGCGTGGGATGCACCGGAACTTTAAGTTTGGATCCGCTCAATTCAAAAGAGGCCCGAACCAAGAATGAATAGACACAGTAGAGGTGTAAGATAAGATAACATAATATAATCCTTTATTAGTCCCACAGTGGGGAAATTCACAGCGTTACAGCAGCAGAGAGGGTACAGAGCGTGAAGTACAAACTATGACAACAATAATATTAGGGATAAATGAACAAAAAGAAAAGGGGGATAAAAAGACAAAAAAGAGACAAGTAGTGCTTATCACTTTGTTTCTGCCCTTACAGCACAACCAGGCAAACCAACTGCACAAGGAAATGCCATCAACCCCATTCACCTGCAAAATTTCTTTGCCAGGAGTTTTGTCCTGTTGCCTTAAAGGGGTTTTCCAGTTGAAACCTTTTAATGACAGATCCACTGGATAAGTAATTAATCGGTGAGTGGTCGGGGTGTAATACCCAGCAACCCAGCTAATCAGCACTTGTACAATATAGTCAGAGCAGAAAGTGGACATCTCCACTACGGGCAAGATTCTTATTCACTTTATTGAGAGCTGTGTCTCCAGTGTATCTGAATGACTGATACTTTAAGGATGGAGCGGTCTGCTTCCTACTCCAATGACCGTAATGTAGCGGTGCTGATCAGTTGCTACAGGGATGGATCATTTGTTGATATGGGACAGAAAAACCTTTTTAGATATGGCACGAATCTTATAATTTTAAGAACTGAAAAAGCATCTACCACCTGGATGAAGGATTTTAAACCAAGCTAACTGACATGCTGCTGTGTGACCCCTCTGGTAGGATCTGCTCTTCTTTTAACTTCTTAATTCCTAGCTTTTACAAAAAAAGGCTTTTAAAATTATGCAAATGACCCTGAGGTGCTCTGGGCTCCATAGGTGTTTATGCAGCCTGAAACTCCTCAGACTCATTTGCATAATTTAAAGCCTTTTTTTCTTTAACCCCTTAAGGACGCAGCCATTTTACAGCTTAAGGCTCAGCCCGATTTTTTGGATTCTGACTTGCTTCGCTTTATATGGTTATAACTTTTGAACACTGTTACTTATCAAAGCGATTCTGAGATTGTTTTTTCCCCACATGTTGTACTTCATTTTAGTGGTAAATTTTGGCAGATAAGTTTTGCGTTTATTTACAAAAAAAAAGAAAATGTGATGAATTTTTTGAAAAATTTGCCATTTTCGAAATTCTAAATCATCACGTTTTCAGGCAGATAGATTTACCAGCTAAATAAGTTGCTGAATAACATTTCCCATTTGTCTACTTTACATTTTCATAATTTCTGAAATATCTGGATAATTTATTTTGACGTCACGCGGCTTGCAAATAGAATATCGCTTTTCCGGATTTTCAGAATTGACTATTTTGGGGATAAATACAGTTTTGAATGAAATTTTACATATTTAGCATCAAAACCCCCTATATAACCAACCCATTTTCAAATCTGCACCCCTCAAGCTATCAGAAACAGCTTTTACGAAGATTGTTAACCCCTTGAGATCTTCATAGTAATTGAATCAAAATGGAGGTGAAATTTAGAATGGTCATATTGTTCCCTTATACGTTCATTTAGCACCAAAATTTACACATTTCCAAAATATAAAAAGAGAAAACCCACCATACAATTTGTTCTGCAATTTCTCCTGAGTACAAAGACCCCCCACATGTGGCCGTTACTTGTTTTATGGGGGCACAGCGAGGCGCAGAAGGGAAGGAGGGCGCTGCAGCTGCCAGGAATTTAGTTTCCTCATTGGCCCCTTTTGAAGGCTATAAAATTTTCGCTTTTTCGTTATTGGGGCCATGTGACGGCATTTTTTTTGCGGGATGAGATGCTTTTTCCATTGTTACCATTTTGGGGTTGGTATCACCTATTGTTGAAAATTTAGGAACTTTTTTTGAGGGCAGGAGTAGAAAAGCATCAATTCTGTACTGGATTTTTTACTTTTTTTTTTTTGGTGTTCACCGTATAGCCTAATAGTCATGTTATCTTTATTCTATGGGTTGATACGATTACGGGGATACCAGACATGAATATATTTTCTTACGTTTTACTAAATTTGTCAAACAAAACCCTAATGTGGGGAAAAATCTATAATTTTTGTATTGCCATCTTCCAAGTGGCATAACTTTGTTACGTTTTTGGCTACGGAGCTGGTTGATGGCTTGTTTTTTGCGGGACATGTTGTACTTTGCACCAGTATCATGTCTGAGTACATATGGTTTTTTGGTCGCATTTTATATCATTTTTTGTGGGATTGAAAAGGTAAAAATCATAATTTTTGGAGGGTTTATAACAGTTTTTTTTTACGGCGTTTATCGTGGGGGTTCAATAATGATTTACTTTTATTCTACGGGTTGTTACGGACGCGGTGATACTATATATGTGGGGTTTGTGTTATGATTTAGACTTTTTTTTTGAGTTATATGTCTCTTTATATGTTTTGGGGGTTTGGGGCATTTTTAGTGATTTATGACTTTATTTTTTTATTGAATAACTTTTTTTTTTACTTTTTCACTTTTATACCATGGGACATGAAGAAGCAATCTTCTGATTGCTTCTTCATGATAATATTCTGCAATACTCATGTATTGCAGAGTATTATCAGTGTCAGCCTATGCACTTGCATAGGCTGGCACTTTGCCAGTAAGATGACGTCACAGACGCCATCTTACTGGCAATTCTTGCTAGTAACTCTGGGGTCCAGATCGGACCCCAGAGTTACTATAGCAACGATCGGCGCCCCCCGAAAACGGTTCGGGGGGGCCGATCGTGGGGGAAAGACCCCCCAGATACTTGTTAGATGCCGCGGTCGCGCTGACCGCGGCATCTAACGGGTTAAGCACCCGCGATCGGAGACAACTCCGATCGCGGGTGTTACACTGGGGTGCCGGCTATTAGTTACAGCCGGCACCCCGTGTTTCCCGATGCCGGTTCGGCTCTGATCCAGAGCCGAGCCGGCATAGGAGCCGTGGCGGATATATCCGCCACTGAGCGCTAAGTCACTGCGCTCCGTGGCGGATATATCCGCCGCGGAGCGCGAAGGGGTTAAAAACCAGGGCATAGGAAGCTTAAAGAAAAGTGGATACCGCCAGAGGATGCACACACCATTATGTCAGTGTGCTTGGTTTACAGTCCTTGATCCTGGTGGTAGATGTCTTTTAACCAGCCTTAAATAATCTACTTTTTTACATATATATTTGGTTTCATGGTCTTACTCAGGCTCAGTTCACACCTGGCTTGGAGGTTTCCAATACAATTTCCATTTTAGGAGAGTGTAACAGAAACTAAAATCAGACGGTGAACAGAAAGTCTTGAGTTCACCTTCTTTTCCCTAATTACTTCAATGTATGTAATAATGAATGAATGAATGTTAATAATGTAGAAAAAGACACTAGCTGTTGCATTATTGTTTTCAGGTATTTGATGGAAGAACAGTGTGAACACAGCTCTGAACATAGCCTATTTCTCTATCATAATGTGTTCCTAACCTCATTAAGCACACCAGAAGCACTACATACACCAATCTGATTTACTATTTTATACTATTGTTCTCTGCTTTGCTTTTTTGCATTGAATCCAAATGTTGTGCATCCAATTGTTTTCATCTTGCCACAAACCCCATGAAGTCGATTAGGTTTTACCACATTATATTATATAATTTTAGTAATTTGCTATTAAGAAGCTGTTTTGAGCCTCCCTTCACTGATTGCCTTTCCATAAATTTTCTATTTAGATGTAGTATGTTACCTCTGTGAAACACATACCTGCAGGTCTAGCAAAAGGGATTGTATGATTTAGCAACTAGGCAACTATGTTGCTTATGTGAATCTGTACCAATGCTGCACTTGAATTGGCAAAAGCCAATTCCAACCTCCCTCAGTCAACCCTAGCAGACCTCTGGATATAAAAGGCATCTTCAAATTGGAGTTTGTCCAAATGTAAAGGTTCCTAGGTCTTTAGTGTCCTTCTAGCTTCATAAATCCTGCTTGCTGATTGGCTCCTGTGTTCCCAGACTCGATTGAGTTCCACAGTACCAACTCAATCTCACTCCTGCACTTCTATGATGACAAGTCCTAACCTTGACCCTGAGAACTCCTGCACTGATCCCCTCAACCTAGGAGCTGGCAATCTAACTTCAACTATACTCCTACTGCCTCGGTTTTATAATAGAACTTCAAACCAGCAGCTCTTGACCTACCAAAGTCTTCTGTCCCTTTACAACAACTACTCCAAGAGGTAGCAACTGGTAGCCCTACAGCCAGATACCTGTACGTGGGTTGAAGGGTGAATACTGAAGGGGTCACTTAAACAACTCCAGTGGAATTATCCAAACTGGGTAGGTGACACATTGGCCCAGATATAGTATTGTGTCAATTCATGGTCCACTTTATCATATATATAAAAAAAGTGTTTTGTAGCTTCCACATGTATTTGATATATTCGTGCACCACAATTGTGAAATGGTTGCATTTTGTCTGCCATTTTTTAATACTGTGCACATAAAGGGGCGAGGTCGACATAGTTTGCGACACATTTATAATTGATACACAATTCTGTAGCAACAGCATGAAGCCAAGTACACCGAGAAAAAATGGGTGCAACTATGTGCACATCCTGAAAACTGACCTAATTAAAAAAGGAGTATGCAACAATATTAAATAATTTAGCACAACTTCCATAAAGCAAGTACAAAGGAAACTGATGCATCCTGCACCAGTTTTAATATATATGGGCCAATGGTTCCATGAACTGCTGTCACACTCAATTTTAAATTTTATAAGAATTTAACTACTATAACAATTATAGAAAAAATTATACATGTATCTATTATTACTTTTATTTATTAAAATATAATAAATATAATCTATATTATATCTATTTTATATAATCATCTTGTTATCTTTTACAAATTTTCCTATTTTAAAACTCCAAAACCATTTACCATTTTCAAGTTCAAAGTGTACAATTCATAGACAGAAAACCCTCCACACATACAACGAGAAGGTCTCTGAATCTGTGGTGCATAGCCATCAACTAGCAACTGGAGAAGGTCTCTGAATCTGTGGTGCATAGCCATCAACTAGCAACTTAAGGATTTTCTTAGAGTTTCCTCCACTTTATAGACAAAGGATCACAAAAACCATGTGCTTGTATGCTAAAAATGTCATTTGAGCAAACAAGGCCAAGGCCAAATGTCTCAACTTGCTCCACCGTCCTTGGAAACTGAGATGTACAGAACTCTCAATGGGAGCATTGGAAATATGTCATATCTGGTCTCAATATAATTCTGGGATTCATCTGAATGACATCAAAACCTCCCACTGAAGAAGCTAGAACTCATCCAAGTCCTGGATCTGATCCAAGGTAGGATGTTCTCTAGAGCCACCTAGGAAGTGTCAGGAGATGTGTCTAGAGCTAATATAAGCCCACCACATCTTCTGCCCATCTTTCTGTTCCTGGGGGATATTACCATCACAAGATGAGGCAAAAAGAATTGTAAAGTGTGAACTACCCTTTCCTCATTAGTTCTGCACAAGATAACGAATTGCTTGTACGTGTAGTCCTACACTTATAATTTGCACTCTGTTAAACCGTATATACTGTATATAATGGGACCAAGGACTATCAATACAGCTTCATTACTGACACCTTACAGCTGATCATTGCAGTCCGGGAATATAGTAAAGCATTCAGAGAGCTTCACCAGGCACTGCCTAATACAATAACAGCCCCTAACTATACATGTACCAGGCAGCCTGGCACGCGCTCTTGGCCAGCAGAATATCAGGAGGCACTCAGTTACCTTTGCTGTGTGAACACGGTCCAGTCTTCAACGCATCAGGTAGTGCCTCTCCTACTGCTTCTGGCCTGGAGTCTAAATCAGACTCAAACGAGGTCTGTGACCCGCACCTGTGGGCTACAAACCCAGGACCAAAGCCCGGATGGAGTAGGAGTCCCACTACCAGCCTACCCCTACTCCATAATAAGAAGGCCCAGTACGGACATTACAAATGTGTCCATGTTAGCTAGGCCAACATAGACCAAACAGACTATTCCTGCTTATCATGTCTGCATTAACCCTTGGGTTACTGCAGACAAATCCAGGGCTTTTACCAAGTACATTTTATCTGCCTGTAAGACAGATAGCGGTTATCCCACACGACACCTCTCACTTTCTCACAATATATATATACACTGTGTGTACTGTTTTGCTAGTGTGTGCTTAAGGCAATTAAATATAAAAATTTAACCTTCTTTGCTCTTTTATTTCGATCTATGAAACCCATGTCTGTATTTCGTTTATGTACATGCTACCAGAATGGCACCTGAGCGGATATAATCCAGTTACGGATCAGGCTTTTATCAAACGAGAAGCTGGTTGCAGTCTATTGTGCTGATAAGGCTCTGTTTCACTGAAGCTAGAGGAAGGGGTCTTTCAGCCATTAAGGGTCATACTGAAGGTTGTGTGGACAACTCTAGCTCTCTTCCTGCGCTTCCCAGAACCTGTGCTTTCACGGAGTGTATGTAAAAAACGATAACTGACCTTGCGTACCCTTATGGGGTCCGGAAATGTCACATTATCCTATAAAAGAAAGCACAGACTCACAAGTCATCAAAAATCAGCAGACCATTACAACTAGGAGTTAACCAAAATTTTCTGTTGCCTGAGTTGAGTTATAGAACAGCGCACCTCCACACATCTAGTAGTAATATATCAGGTTATTTTTTTAGGGTTATATGTGGGTTATACATACAGTGTATCACACCTGGTGTGTAGAAACACTATTCAAAGTATTCAACATAACAGCATAGGAGAAAAAGGAGCAGAGCAAATGTGTAAGTCCTGCATAAAAAGACCTGCATACCCCAAAATTTTAAAAATAGCATGCTCCATATATATTCCCCTCTCCAGAAGTACATAAGAAAGGGGGAACAATTCTACTACAGACGGTATAGTGTTTTGTATCCCAAGGAAAGTAATCAGTAAAGTACAATGGCCCCCGATCCATTCCATCCTTCACCAACTAGAGGAAACTTAGGTGTAAGGTGCAAATGAATAACCCCGGATTATCCCAATCAGTGCCAAGACAGCCTTCCAGTAGGGCCCAGTCTAACACACTCGCAATACATATGGATCATATTAACAATTTCCATTATGCAATTAGGGCAGTTCAACGTGTTCCAATAATTAGAAGACGGACCAAAGTTTTATACGCCAGGTGAGGTAAAACCATTGCTGATCAGATATAGGGCCTACATCTTATTCCCATTTTCTCATTTTCTAATTCCAGTCAAATTATCAATAAATCCAATAATCACAACAATACAATAAATTAAGTTTCCTTATTTTCCAACATAAAACCATCACAAGTTAGTATTACTTCATACATCACATTACTGCCAAAAAAGTGGCCTGAGGAATAGCTGTGACCTCAAATAGCTTTTATGTTTCCATAAGATGGTCCTCCAGATCATAGTATTGGTCCCTCCTTAAAGTCTGACTTTAAACAAAAAATGAAGTCACCCACCAGAGCAGTCTTAGATCAGATTACGTAAGTTTCTCCTATGTTATTTTAACATCTAATATTTCTTTTGGAAATTCCGACACAAGTCACATTTCCGAGCTGACAGTAATCCAATAAATCAGTTGCAGATGGATTTAATGCACAACCAAATGTACATCTCCCAGATCTATGGGGACTTTTTAAAGAATGAGCTATCATTACAATGTGTCTGTAGAGCTGTCAGGTAAATATTATTCCACCCGCACAATTGAAGTTCAATCGTCTAAGTGGACCTTTTTGTATTTCCCTTAATACGGGCCTGGTTTCTTTGTGTTTATTTGTTCTCTCCATCAGACAGAAGCAGCAGTCATTAGAATTCCTGAACTTGTGATGTCTTGGATGTCTCCATTCTAGGCTTCTGTCATTACCACTGCTGCGTCTGCTAGATCTCTGCAGCAGACTGCTTGGCTGGCTCGGTTCTGATCATCACATTGATGTCTTGGCTTGTTTCTGTCTATCAGGTGGCTGCTTTGGCTCAGGCCTGTCCATCAAATCAGCACTTTCCTCTTTGCACATTTCAGTATACAATTAGTTCCACACATGAAATTGTGATGTTGTCTTGGGAGCTGCTGTCAGATGGTTGTGGATTAAGCAGAATATATTATTCCTATTAATATATGTATATGTAGAATATATGTAAATTTAGCCAAGTCTAAGGGTATTTTATCAAGCTTTGTATTAAAAATGTGATTTATTTAAATGACACCTCCAGACAATGTTAAAAATGCAAATATCTCTCTCCCCGAATCATAACAAGTCAATCATGGAAGAAGAGATGTAAGCTCCTGTATATGTAGCTTTCATGCTAGACACTTGGATTAGGTTGTCCTTTTGCTTTCTTTAAATGGGAACTTGAGCTGGCACTTGTAAGTTATAAGGAAATTTTAATTGAAAGAAAAGACCCCTTTGGAGTAATCAGGTCATCTCATTGTGGACAACCATGGAACCATAGTCACATCCCATGGAACATGGTCAAAGGAAGAACACAAATCCATAGAATGGGGTCACAAGTATGGAGGTAACTTTAGGACCCTGTTAATGATATATTCCTCTACAGCAGCCATCTTGGACCAAGAAAACCAAACAGAAGCAATTTTGAAAATGGACATTTTAGTTGGCCTGCTCACAGCTAATGTCATGATTCAAACTTCATTTTTATGTAACCTGCTGTTTTCCTTTCAGCCTCTCCTTGACATTTTACTGTCCTTCGCCCTGGATGCTTTCTTTTATCATGTCTTGGTTAACAAGAAGCGTTTGGAGCCATACTAGGCCCTGGGAAGACTGAGTACAATTTATTAACCAATTCGTAGAAAGTATTAGAGGGGTGGTTGTAGTGCAGTTAAACTAAGCCTATAGCATCTAAGCACCTTATGTCCTTTTTCACGCCCTCAGCAAGCTTTTTCTGTTTTTATATACACGACTGCGGTTTAGAAATAAACAGTGTGATTTGAGTGCAGCTGTAGACCGTGTCTGTGTCTTGGGTTTGTTCTCTCATCCCGGTACCGGGCAGCCATGAAAGGGTTAATTTGAAAGTCACCCTTACAACTGATAAGGGTGGTTTAAAGCCCTAGATAAAAATCTCTATCAGACCCCCTGGAAGAACCTTGCACACATTGTCAGAGGGTATCCGACAGGTGTGTGGAGGGGGAGAGAAGACAAGAAGAAGCGCTACCTCGTGAAGTCGGTAATATCAAATGGAGGAGGAAATAGGTAGATTGGTCACTCACCTATTCACATATGTATAAACACATGTATGATATAATTCCAGCAGCCGGTCATCTCCTGAAGGTCGACAGGTAACTGGGGTGAAGAAAATCAATGCAGAGAACCCAAGGGGGGACAGGAGTATTGGTGCTCAGAAAATCCTCAGGGATCCGATATCCGTGGCTCAAGTGGAGCGTTTTTTTTTTATTTTCAAAATTAAAAAAACTGTATAAATAAAATAAAATGACAAAATCAAATGCAGGTTTTGATCCATTGTAAGGTTCCAAAGAGTACAAGGAAAGTGGAGGACCAATATAAAACTTAGCTTTTAATGCAAAATATCCTTAAAAATGTTAAATACAAAAATAGATGTGTCAGTTACCAGTGTTCGTGAGGATGATGCCGTATAATGGGTGTAGGCACCGATGATGCAGAGTGGCACTCACAATTTTCTGGGTATATGTGGTTCTGCAGAGGTTATCCCATTGCGGGATGCCGAATGTCATGCAGAAAAGATACCGTCTGTGATAATGTATCGATGCTTAAAGAAGATGTGTGGTGCGGAAACTCCGAGAGAATGAGACAATGGTAAGAAGGGGTGGGGGTGGGGCACTCCAGGGTGTAGAGTGCGGGGTACCCTATAAGACCCTAGTATTAAAGATGAGTGGTCCCTGTATTAAAGATGAGGGACCACTCATCTTTAATACTAGGGTCTTATAGGGTACCCCGCACTCTACACCCTGGAGTGCCCCACCCCTTCTTACCATTGTCTCATTCTCTCGGAGTTTCCGCACCACACATCTTCTTTAAGCATCGATACATTATCACAGACGGTATCTTTTCTGCATGACATTCGGCATCCCGCAATGGGATAACCTCTGCAGAACCACATATACCCAGAAAATTGTGAGTGCCACTCTGCATCATCGGTGCCTACACCCATTATACGGCATCATCCTCACGAACACTGGTAACTGACACATCTATTTTTGTATTTAACATTTTTAAGGATATTTTGCATTAAAAGCTAAGTTTTATATTGGTCCTCCACTTTCCTTGTACTCTTTGTTATACCTACCAAGTGGGGTTTAGGAGGGGGTATACACCACCCTCCTTTTCGTATGTATTTTCATTGTAAGGTTCCAGCCGTGATCTTCCCTTGAGGTCATGCCTGATGAAGGCTCCGGTACGGAGCAGAAACGTGTAGCATTTGATTTTATTGTCATTTTATTTTATTTATACTGGTTTTTAATGTTGAAAATAAAAAAACGCTCCCCTTGAGCCATGGATATCGGATCCCTGAGGATTTTATGAGCGCCAATACTCCTGTCCCCCCTTGGGTTCTCTCCATTCAGTTAATTGCAATGTTTGCTGTATTAAAGCGCTTTAAAAGGCTGGGATCTGACTTTGTCCATCATGCTGTTTAGCTCTGTTTAATGAACTACTAGGGTGCTCATATACAGCAGGTAAATGTCTAACAAATTGTTAACGGTTGCTGGCAAAATTAACAAATTTAATGTCTGATGTTAAGAGAAAAAAGGTATGGCGTAATGGATTTTAACTTGCCTGATGCTCAATGGAGATGAATTGCAGCCAGTTGTGTCTAGCAGTGCCCCCTGCTCTAAGTACGGAGATAGCATGCACAGCTAAGCTAGGAATGCATGTGAATTTCTAAAAGGTGGGGAGGATGTAAAAAAGGAATGGTGGTCAAGTGTGTGGGATTTGTATTTGATGTATTCTTTCTTTCTATCAACATCCTTTGAAAAATTTGATAAAAACTCCAGAATAGAGTTTTTCCAACTACAAAAGTAAGAACCCTTTTACAAGGTACAACACTGTTATCCGTTTGCTTTATCAGCAGCATATACCCTATTTATACAGGCCAATGTGCTGCCAATAAACAGTGAAATTAAAAAAATATATTCATCACCTGTCTGAATCCTGAAGGGGGAAAGATATAAGCATTGTAAACTCAACTATAGGTTTTATTGCAGATTTTGCACTGGGACCTTATAGCTTTAAAGGGGTTGTCTGGGAGCAGGGTTTTGATTTATTCAGCAGTGATATAACGTTGCCGGCATTAATATGGCACCTGGTGATAATCTCCTTAAGTATCTGACAATCTTTATTTAATTTGCAGACTAACTTTCCAGTTTTCACTGATTCTGCAGAAATGTTATGCCGTTCCAAAGTGACCGAAACTCTCTGCCAGCAGGTTGTTTAGATGAAGGCCAAAGGGGTGAAGCTATATGCCATAGAAAGAGAACTTGGTCATCCAAAGGCTGTTATTTCTAGAATAGTAAAAGGGAGGACAGGATAATGCAAAGAATCTCCATGGGTAATTGTTTCAACACTCAAGCTGGAATACTCACCAGTTCAGCACTGAAGAGGGCAAGGATCTGTCACGTCATACAGTGTCACAACATTTAAGAGGATTTGGACTGAAAATCCACTTTGCATTGACCAAACCTGTATTTAACAGTAATAATCAATAAAGGCTAGACTCCCTTGGCTGAGGAGCATGTTGTGTGGACTGAGAAGAAGTGATCCACAGTTCATTATAGTGATGAAAGCAAGTTTAATTTAATTGGATCTGATGTGTATGTGTGTATATTACGTTGTGTTGTTTTATGGGTTTAGACTTGGTTTATACTTATATTCCAGTACAGCATGCTATTTTAATCCAACAGAATAGCGTAACTAATGCATTGTTCGCACATCACCCACATGAAAAAATGGACATACTTGAAAATAACAAACTTATTCCTTCTGGTTTTTTTTTCTTAACAGGAAAGAAAAGCACAGCATGCATTAAGCTACAGAAAGTGTGAACAGAGACTTAGTGATTGGCTTCCTACAGGTAGTAAATCTATTTCTTAGTGATTGGCTTCTTACAGGTGCAAAATCTATTTTTCACTTTTTGTCAACATCCAAAGAGCAGAAAATATTTGTGTATGAGAACACATTCTTCTATTAAAACATTGTGAAGAAAATACAGAATAATAGGTGTTTGCAATTTTTTTTCCCTAAGCGCAGTAATTATGATAATGCAGTCATCATGGAATGCAGCAGTAATTTGGCATCTCATTTGCTTTTATAATAACTTCATTTCAACATTTCATCTTTCAATAGCGTGATTTAACAATTTTTAGTTGGATAGGAATTAAAAACAAGAAACATAATACAAAAATGTCAAGTCATCTACACAACTGCAGGATTCACCATAAATACCTAATAGGTGTGGCAACCGTGGTAGATGCAACTGGTCAATGGTCGATATACCTTCATTTTTTTGTGAGGGTCCCAGTTATATGCAATACATACTTATATGGGACCTTTCTTGAAGATTTAGGTCCACAAACCACCTCTAATCTGATGTGAAGGACAGTGATAGGCTGACAATGATGTCCATTTTTGTCTATATTTAATGAAATTTAGAATTACACATAGATCTTTGTACACTGTACAGTACTCAAATAACCTGTAAGAAGTCACATCGGTAGAGAAGAGTCATCCTAGGATGTCCGGTCTTGGCTTAATTGATGGCAAGTAGTGCGGGTACATCATATCAAGTCTGGGTGGCAGTTGCATAAGGCAGCTTATACTGATATACTCCTATCTATGGGATATTTGTTAAGGCAAGAGGAGGCAGACCAATATGACTCTTCTCCACCCCATGACTCCTTCAATGGGTTGTGTTTTAAATAATATTTAACCCATATCTATAAGGGTCTCATCTGTTAAACACCCTGAAATCAGAAGAACAGGGGGACTGTCAATTCCCCTAATCTGTGGACGTGGGATGCATATAATTAAGACAGAGACCCTTTAAGTCATTTCTATGTATCTCACAGAATAAGGAAGTATTATTACTGTGATCCTGCCAATGCGTTATAGGTTGGTGGTGGTTTATGCGCCAAAACTTCATAATGGGTTCCCTTTGACAATGACATCCCAGAAGACCTTCTGATCTAGTCAACAGTAGTTATACTGATTTTTAGTCATCATCAAGTTGTGGTTGGGGGGTCAGACATCCGACACTTGAACTAGCGGTAACACTGAGAGCATGGGTGGAAGTACAGCTCCGTTCTCTGTGTAGTGGTTACTGCAGTTCTGCTCCCATACATGCAGTATGAATTGGATCTAAACTGGGGTAATGTGGTCCAGCCACTACCAAGAGAACAGAACTACTGTGCTTTGTCCCATGTTCTTAGTGTTCATAGTGTTCGTGTGCAGTGGTACTGCTGGGTGTCTGGTCCCTTTTCCAGGAAATAGGGCATGCAATATATATATTGGAGAAATCCTCCAAAACTATAGGTGCAGCCTTTCTAGTGGTGCACCAACAAGTAAGGTCGTTGAAGGAGCTGTAGCACTTACATCCTGTGCATTTATACCCACATTTGCTAAACAATTGGTAGTCATATACACAAGCCTACTCCAAAAGAAAGTTTAGAATTTCTTGAGCTACAAAACAAACTAATAACATTTCAAACTGTTATCCAAAATCGAGACGTCTCACTTGATCTCTTAGGTCAAGCACAAATTCAATGTTTATGGATACACAATGTTTGTAACGCAACCTCTCACCCTAACAAAGCTCTACCCTCCCCATGGTAATGAATTAAGACAAACACAATTGGAAAATAAAATCTATTCCTGCCAGGAGGGCTGCCCTTAGTCTTCTGTCTTGTTCTCTAGTCCAGGGTGATAATTACAGTCTAGAAAAAAACGATGTAAAACTCTAAGGGTGAAATAAAGATCTTCGCCATTTTCGTGACAGATTCTCAATGAAAACAGAGAAAATGCTCTCTCCCGCCATAGCCAGCCTGATCACTTTTCAGCTGCCACCGTCCCATTTCCCTTCCAATCTTAATCTGACATTGTCACAACACACTAATCTTTCATGAAGTATAAAGAATGTTTCCTTCCTACGCCAGTCTCCAGCTCGCAGGATGCACTGTTTTTAGCACATTCTATGTCTGGCCTCAGAACGCAGCATAATAGTCCCTGCCTGTCTGAATATCTGAAATGGAGCTGACAACATGATAATTGCATTTTAATAAAGCCAAAAAAAAATCCATCTAATATGTGCATGGACCTGGACAGCTGTACAAAATGTATCCCGGTCAACATTCCAAATGTTACAAAGACAAATAAAATCCCTCTTGTTACAATGTTCTAGTGGATTTATTATTGTCCGTATATATCTATGTATACCCGAGGAACTATTAAAAGTTATATTGAAACCTCTTTGAGCAGACCATTACTATATTGAAAAGTGCCCTTCCAAGGTGGTATGTAATATATAGACAACATGAAAACCTGTTACAAGAAATGTGTTCTGAATAGGTGGATAGTCTTCCAGGGGGTCTTTAAGTCCTTACCAATATGTGCCATAATAGTATTATTTAGCAGGCACCAGCAGCTTGATACCATAGTTGGACCTAAACACATCTGTCAACAGTTCCAAACAGACAAAGCTCCATACAATCTAGCGGCCCTGGAGATCTGTGTATCCAGACCTTTGTGTGTGTTGTTCAGAGCAGCAGGTCTGTTAATAATGCATTTGTATTCCAGGATTGTATCTGGATTTAGAGCCCTCTGGTTCACTGAGATATCTTCACTGTTCACTGCTGTAGTATTGAAACAGAAGCCATATCACATGGGAGAAGGTAGAATATGTGCTATGTTCAGTGAAGAGATCTCACATATCAGTGCACCAGAGGGCTCCCAATCCAGCTCCAATCCTGGAATATAAATGCATAAATGAGTTTACTGAAAAGGACCCACTGAGGCTCTGCCGCCCAAGGGCCTCCCAAAACCTGGAGCCAACCCTGTCTATATATATATATATATATATATATATATATATATATATATATATATATATAAAATACTGGCTAACGCATTATACATATAGGATATCACTTTAGCCCCCTTCCCATCACTATGGAGAAGCAGGTTCTTTCAACAATGGGTGATAGCCCACAGAGTAGAAGTATAAACAGTATATATAAAGATTCCTACAGTAAATAATCTATACATCTACGCTATTTACAATAGCAAAAGTCTTTGTCTCTATCCTAATTTGCCTTTTGGACTAAATTCAATCTAAATGCTGATAGGAAGGCCCTAAAACTAAAGAGAGAAAGAGCATGATTTATTCCAGTGGTGGCAAACTTATGGCACAGGTGCCAGAGGTGGCATTTAGAGCCCTCTCCATGGGCACCCAGGCCTTTTCCCCAGCACAGAGTTCTCCGGATAAGACGTGCAGGAGGAGGTATAGAGAGGACCGCATTATCATTGGAGATCATTCTCTCAACCTTGTGATTCTTCCCATTCGGGGAGGCCCTGGAGAAAAGCTACAATGATAAACCAAATTTCTCCTCCTCAGGATGTCAATGTGATTTACAGATGTGGCACTTTGTGCTAAAAAAGTGGGTTTTGGTTTATGAAAGATTTACCCTCACTGGTCTTCTGATCATCAGAAGATTCATTCTGATGATGAACTAGTCACTCAAGGATATGATGACAGCTTCTCAAGTTCTCTTTAAAAGTGCCAATAATATCTTAGCTAATTTATTATGTTCTCTACACAGCCATTGGTGGATTGTCAAAACTAAGAAAACCGGACAACGTGCCTTCCAATCTGCTGGTTTACTTTAAGCGTTCTTGGCAAGTGTATTTTTGTTCACCAATAGCGTTCCATGCATATAGAAATATCATGTTCTCAGTATCCCAATAAGTGTCTCCATTCGCTGACACTTCCCAAATCACAAGCAGATGCTCATGAGGAGAACAGATGACACAGAACTTCATAAACTGACATTCTAAAGAGTGGGTAAAATGTAATGCCAAAGCTGTCTCCAAACATGGCATTGTTGACTTGTGCAAAAGTAAAGAAATCATTTCTTGTCAAAGTTTACAACAATGAGCTTAACGCGAAGAGGAAGATAATTGTTCAGTCCAAACCTGCTAAATAGGTAAAAAGTGTCTCTGAATATAGTAATAGTGAATCACTGAATCTGGGTGTCTTTTATTCATGACATGTACACACAAATGAGCTCTCAGCTACTAAAAGCATTGCCTGCTCAGTGACAAACCTTTTCAGGAAAAATAAGGTAGTAAAAAGAGAAAAAGGAATAAAAATAACCATTTTTTTTTTTTTAAGAATCCTACTGTCAGTACACACAAAATTTGCACTTATTCATTCAACTTTACACAATTTCAATAGGGCTGTCATTTCTACAAAATACCTATGTGCCATTAGAAAAGATTGCCCAGTTAAAGTCGTTAAGTGCACTCTCACATCAACTATGCCAGAATATGTGATTCCTAGGCTATTGCCCACAAGTCAAAGTCCTGCTAGTTTGCTGGATTGCAGCTCATTCTCAGAATGTTAAAATGGAAAAAAAAACTTTACTTATTATTCTTTTGACTTAAAATATATAGCATATACATATATTTACATGTGACCATGGCCACTTCATACTGCCTCCATTGTAGAGATTGTCTGTACGCTACAGAAAACAATCGAAACAGGAAAATGCTTAAAATTCACATCAAACTCATCTCCACACTTGCGCAGTGAGTCAGTAAAGCCAAAATAGTACTACCCAGATTCATTGTACCTACCTCACATGCACAACAGCTTTATTACATAGGTGCAAAAGTGCCAAGAGCTCAGGACTGGGCTCTTTTGTGGACACAGAGAGGAAAGCTAACAGAGATTTGGGACACTAAGCCATTGGTCCATAAGGACCTGTGTGTGGTTAAGGGTCCCAATTCGCCCTGACAGGTTTCCTTTAAAGGGAGCCTACCACCACGATTCTACCTATAAAGGTAGAACGGGTGGTAGGTGCATGTATGGGACGTGAGGATAGCCCTTTTTAGAGCTAATCCTCACGACCCCGCTATCTTTTGGGTGCCGAAGATCTCAGGTTAGAGGCTACTGCTGCGCGGTAGAATGACTATACCATATATCCTATGAGTAAAATCACCAACAGGCCAGAAGGACTGAGAATTTGGGCTGTGGTGATTAACATTCTAAAGACATTATTTAGCTCATAGAAATGGCTTGTAATATAATATTGCAATTTACCATTCAGCACACCACTAAGTAACTTAAGTCATTTCCTGCAAAAGGAAACTAAGCAGAAGAATTGCTGTATTGACTATGTGAGTCACTGGACAAATCAGCCGTGTACTGTCCTTATTATACTAATGACCATAAGAAAGACAGCATGCCATATAAACAGTTACACAACAAAAAAAAAAGATGTTGGCAATGGAAAAAATACGGCACTGTCATGTCGAACACAATGTTATTGATCTCAAATGTCTCTGATATCTAAAGAAAAAAGTGCATTTGGGTTACTACGTACCAGAACTATGAAACAAAATCCCAGCAACTCAAGTTCTTTCGCTTCTAAACCGCAACGACTTGTCAGACAACACAAACAAAACGTGAAAAAAGTAATAAAAACAGATGAGCTTTAAGTACGGATCCCGAGTATGGGTGCATCCCGCGCGACCTGGACATATTGCCAGAATGGAAGTCATATAAAAAAGTTTAGGTCCACTGATCTCTAATAAAAATAAAAGTTAATACCAGTGCATACATTATATTTCAAGCAACTGTGTTAAGACAATGGGACACATTTACTAAGGGTCCGCACACCGCATTTCCTTCGGGTTTCCCTGGCTATTTCCGCTGCATTTAACAGGGTTTTTTGGCGCATGCGATCGGATTTTGCCGCAAATGCGCCGACTTTCATGGGACACAAATCGGGGGGGGGGGGGTGGCCGTTGGACAACCCGACTGATTCGGACTAAGCGTGGGATTTAAAATTCAAATTGTGTCGCAAGACAATGCACTCACATACACCGGGAAGAAGAAGGTGAACTCCGGCAGACCTGAGCGGGTAAGCGACACATGCAGGAAATCGGGCGCACGATCTTTGTGAATCTCACCGGACTTCATCCTCGTCGGACAGTTTGGATTGGGGATCGCAACAGGACCGGGTAAGTAAATGTGCCCCAATGTTTATTGTGCATGTGAATGATCTTACGTCATAACCCTTTAAAGAAAATAAACTACTCATACTAAACTCCTCCATCGATTTGGTTCTCCAGCTACAGGTCTCTACTTGTTTGCAGAGCAAGGCGGTGCCATCACGACAACTGGCACGGCCTGCGGCAACTTAAGTAAGAAAGCAGAGGCCGACAGTTACGGATGGTGCCACAGGAGAACCAGATGAGCTGAGGCTTCACCAAACAAAGATCACATTTTTAGCACTTGAAAAATCCCTTTAAGTGTTAGTATTAGTATTGGAAGATTACTTAGCACATAAAACCTCTAGGAATGCTCCAATTTTATATGGGTATATGACAAGGTCTGTAGTATAGATGACCAGAGTATGCCCTGGCATTAATGCTTTTATGATGCTTTTACAGAATGCATTATGGGAAATGGTAACTCCTAAAGAGAAAGCATTTATAAACTTTAGGACCTACTACAAGGAGGAGCAAAGAGAAAATGATTTAGTGTTTTCGTTAAAAAAAAAAGTTGTCTCTTTAATATTCCGTACAGTTTTTAAAGCTTAAACTGACGTTTACTAAAATTTACTAAAAATAAATAGTCTCGCACTGTACCTTGTGTGATGGTTGTAAAATCCACAAAGCGGTATTCATAAGATACATCTATCTTGGTTTCAACATGAGGTCGCTTCAAAGTTGAATATATGTTTCCAGGTCTTTTCTCATCAAATTTCTCAAACTTGTTTAATCCACAGCCCATTGTCACAGATGCTGGAAAGAAAGATATTTACAAATTAACAAAGTATAATCTACTCAGTTTGAAAAACAAACTTTTTTTTAAATTTACAATGCTACATTTTGCATTAAAGGGGTATTCCCATCTGGGAATTCATATTTATTTTAATTCATTTGCCATATGTAAAAATTTCTTCAATTGGATATTATTAAAAAAAATGTTCCTGTGTGCTGATAATTTCTAATAAATGTAGCCATGTTGTCCCTTAGAAACCAGATAGCTTCCTCTGATACGACCACACTGCACTCTGGCAGCGGTAGCCAGACTTGCGCTATTGAGTCCTGTCTGACCACCTGCATTCAGCAATCATTACCACAGGACGGCTGTGGGACATGTAGTAACTCCCGGACATTTTATATACAATAACTTTTTGTTTCTTTGTGTGATCATTACAGCAGCGGTGATCGTATCCAGGACACAGTCTTGTTTCTAAGGGACCAAATGACTACATTTATAAGAAATTATCTTCACATAAGTAAAACATTTTAACCGGTTCGCGACCGCCCGCCGTGTATTCACGGCGGCGGTCGCGTCGCGCTGCATGGAGAGGGCTCACGGGCTGAGCCCTCTCCATAGCCGGTAAGTCTTTGCTGCATATTGCTAGCACCGATCGCGGGTGTTTTTACAGCGTGGGCTGCCGGCAAAGCTGCCGGCAGCCTCAAACAGATAGCGGCGCATGGGCGCCGCCATCTTACCTGGGATCGCCGCTCCCCGTGACGTCATCGGGGGGCGGCGATCCGTCTCCATGGCAGCCTCGGGTCTTCCGAAGACCCGAGGCTATTTCGTTTTAACCCCTTCATTACAATGTGCTGATAGCACATTGTAATGAATGAGTTAGAAAATCCCCATATACTGCCATACTGTAGTATGGCAGTATATCATAGGATCGATCAGACAACCTAGGGTTAAAGTACCCTAGGGAGTCTGAAAAATAGTATAAATAAAAATAAAAAAAAGTTCAAAAAAAAAAAAATTATAATAAAAAAACCTAAAATTTCAAATCACCCCCCTTTCCCTAAAACTGACATAAATATAAATAAACAGTAAAAATCATAGACACATCAGGTATCGACGCGTCCGAAAATGCCCAATCTATCAAAATATGATAGCGGTTTTTCAATGCGTTTAACCCCGTAACGGAAAATAGCGCCCAAAGTCGAAAATGGCACTTTTTTGCCATTTTGAAAAATCTAAAAAAATCTATAAAAAGTGATCAAAAGGTCGTACAGTCCTAAAAATGATATCATTGAAAATATTATCAAATTTCGCAAAAAATGACACCACCCACAGCTCCGTACACCAAAGTATAAAAAAGTTATTAGCACCAGAAATTGGCAAAATCAAAAAAATTATTTTTGTACAGGAGGTTTTAATATTTGTAAATGTATGAAAACATTATAAAACCTATACAAATTTGGTATCCCCTTAATCGTACCGACCCAAAGAATAAAGTAGACATGTCATTTGGGGCGCTCAGTGAAAGACGTAATATCCAAGCCCACAAGAAAATGGCGCAAATGCGTTTTTTCACCATTTTCATTGCATTTGGAATTTTTTTCCCGCTTCCGAGTACATGGCATGGAATATTTAATACCATCATTATGAAGTGCAATTTGTTACGCAGAAAACAAGCCATCACACAGCTCTTTACGTGTAAAAATAAAAAAGTTATAGATTTTTGAAGGTGGGGAGTGAAAAATGGACATGAAAAAACAGGAAAGGGCCCGGTCCTTAACCGGTTAAAGAAATGTTTGCATATGACAAATGAATTCAAATAAATGTGAATGCCGGATGGGAATACCCCTTTAAGGTCACAAATGCAATTGATGTGTCTTAAAACTGGAAAGTGAAATAAAAAGTAAACGACCCAGTGAAACCCAAAGAGGAAATTGCTTCCAAATAAAGAACTCCAATATTCGCTCACTGATATATACCCACTTTTCTTGTGAACAGAGACAACAAATTGGCGAGAGAGACTGAACACGCACAGCCAGTTGATGGTAAAGAAGGGAAACATGAAAAGAGTTTGAAAAGTGGAGAAAGAAGCATTATTCTCCAATAAAGATTTTTGAAAATGTACTGACCATTTAAACCACCATTCAATCTGCAGTGAAAACACATTGTTTGAGCGGCTTGGATATTAAATCTGAAGCAAAATGTGGATGTAGCTGTAGGGACTAAAAAGCCAGGGGAACCCACAAGCTCCTCTCGAAATGAAATGTTTAAATGTCTGGCAATTTAAACAATATAAATCCTAAATTCTTGTACTGAGATTTATGACTCGGACTGCAAGACATGCAGAGATTTTTCTCTCAACTCCCTCATTCATGAGGCGGGCTCGGTTAGCAATGTACGTGTCAATTAGAAGGTAGGGTAGCTTCAATGTATGCTGGAGCCCCATGACTCCATCTTTAGACGAAAGGTGGCTTTGATCCCAAGGATAGAGCCATCAGTGAAACTCGTATAGACATCTAAAAGGTACTGTGTGCGGTTTGTAGGGGGGGGGGGGGGGGTCACCGGTGACAGGTTTTCTTATGGGTAATTATGAATCTGTAGTTGGCAAATGTGAGGATAAGTTGCACAGAGGACTGAAACCAAACATTTCCCAAATTAACCTTTTTAAAATCAGATATGCAAAAAATGTAAGATGTCTGTGTGCCCTCTTTAGCATAGCAAGGGAAGTCCATCATTTCATTTAAAATAAAGCTATCCATCCATCACAGGCATAACTACAAGGGTAGCAGCCATAACAGCTGCTATGGGGTCCTCATTGTTAGGGGGCTAGATCTGCCATACTAAAGGATGGAGGATGTACAGGTGTGTATATACTGTATATAGTGTGTATATACTGTATGTGTAATAATATGATGTTTATATACTGTATTTGTGAATAAGTTGTTTATAAAAGTGCTTAAATATGTCTGCATGAGTGTATATATACATGTATGTGTGTAAGAGTGTGTTTATGAGTGTAGAACTGAATAAAATGTGTGTGATTGTACAAATATATATATTTTTAAGCGTAAAGGGGGCCCCAATCAGAAGTCCGCTATGGGGCCCTTCCTCTCCTAGTTACGCCTTTACCCTCCATTTCAGATTTTCTCACCATATAACACTGTTGTACATAGAAAGTACAACTATATATGGACTACAGATTTACTATGTAGTGTTTTAACATGATGGAGAAATAAAGAAATGTTATTTTAAAGTGCTGGATTTTTAACAATGTTATAGAGCGTACACCCCGGCTTTTAAATGTTGGCAAATAAACCCATGTTTGCACAGTGCTTTGGTGTGGTGTAACCCATATGAACATAATTTAATATTTGTAACTGTAAACCACACCTAAGAGATCCCAGAAGTGAGATGAGAAACATCATAAAATTAGAACAAATGTTTTCATTAACAAAGTTACAGTTTTTTGGGTGAAATAATTCATAAAGAAGTGTTAGAAGAACACAGTGATGGATAATCTCTACGTCAGTATTGGTTGCAGTAATGATACAACAGTCCCAGCTAATTATAAACAGCCTGCAATCTACATGATGGGAATAATTGCCGTTCCAGATGCTCGAATTGTTTAGACTTTCCCTCAACTCCTACATAGAGTTCATTTGGACTAAAATATCTTAATTTTTTTTTCCTTTCACAAGAAACATTATTGGTCTGATACTTACTTACCAAAGAGTCAACTACCGTTACTCCACCACTGCCTTAGTAAATCTATATGTGAGGATTTGAAGATTATAGTCTAAATTATAGGGGTTACTGAGAGCTGCCTGTGGACAGTGCAGATCTATAGGGTCAATGGAAAGTTACATTGTGTGAGTAGCAACCAACGTGCACGCTCCCGGAACCTGTGTGTACTCATTTCATCAGAGCACATACTGTGCACTGCTGTGCTGAAAACTAGCCTGCGATGTGGTAAGTGTAAGTAGCACTTACCCATTGAGCCTCTTGCCTCAGGCAGCACCAACTGCAGCAAGGGAGGGAGCATCAGGGTTGCAGTCGCCTGCTATAAAGCAGGACTTGACACCTAAAAATACCAGATCTTCATACCATATGCCAACACGGGTGTAAAACACTGCATGGAGAACCCACATACTTATAAAAATTATCTTTGTTCTACTGCTCGCCTCAGGCAGCAGAGAGTTTAAATGCAACCCAGAATAGCCGCCAAACCCTAAGGCCTCATCCACATGAAAGCACGCTTTCCTAAGGCTGAAAAAACGGATTAGCTGTCTGTTTTTGCACTCCGTGTGTCATTCGAGTTTGTGGCGTATGCCCACTTTAGCAGTCTATGGGGCAGATTTACTTACCCGGTCCATTCGCGATCCAGCGGCGCGTTCACTGCGCTGGATTTGGGTCCGGCCGGGATTTATTAAGGTAGTTCCTCCGCCGTCCACCAGGTGGTGCTGCTGTGCTGAAAAGCATCGGAACGCGCTGGAGTTCACCGGCTCGGGCTGAGTGAAGGTAAGTGCAAGCTCCACAACAGATTTTTTGTTTTAAATGCGGCGTTTTTTCCGAATCCGGAGGGTTTTCGTTCGGCCACGCCCCCCGATTTCTGTCGCGTGCATACCAGCGCCGATGCGCCACAATCCGATCGCGTGCGCCAAAATCCTGGGGCAGTGCAGGGGAAATCGGTGCAAATCGGAAATATTCGGGTAACACGTCGGGAAAACGCGAATGCCCTTAGTAAATGACCCCCTATGTGTCATCCATATGACATCTATTTTTGCGGATCCAACAAAAAAATTAAAGGCTGGAAAATTTATACAACCTCTTGTGTCACCCCCTCATCCTCATAGTCTGGAAGCTCTTGTGAGCAGGGCCCTCACTGCTATTGTTCCATATGACTGTTTGTTCTTTGTAATGTAATATAGTTGTATATGTCCCCTATGATTTGTAAAGCGCTACAGAATTTGATGGAGCTATATAAATAAAGATTATTATTATTAAAATGTGTATTTTTTACATTCACATAGACTTTTATGAGATAGATTGAGCTGCAAACAGTAGTTGGAATAGGACCTGCTCTTTGTTTTACACAACCTCCACACGGATTACTAAAATACATGTGCATGTTAGAACACTATTGGGCTTATTTACTAAGGGTCGCGGATCCCACTTTCATCGGACTGTTTGTTGTTTTGGGACAGGAATTTAACAGGTGTCTGCACAGGGATTGTGTCGCACACGAACGGCTTCCATGCAACACAAATTGGGGGGCGTGCCATCAGACGATCCAACTGATTCGGAATGAGCGCGGGATTTAACTTTTATATTGTGTCGCAAGACAATGCAGTTACCTGCACTACGAAGAAGAACTCCGTCGGACCTGAGCGGGGAAGTGACACATATATCGGGCGCACAATCATAGTCAATGCATTTTCAGTGAACTCCAGTGGCCGGGTAAATGTGCCCCTATATATACTCAGCTCCTCCTGCTTTATAATGTGTTGCCAGCAGATAAGATCCCATATTCACTATCACAGGTGCCCTTTTAAAATACCCATGTAAGACATATAACAATTTGCTAGAATTTAAAAAAAAATCATGCAATTCTTCCTGGAAATTAGGAGCAAAAGTCCATATAAATCAACTGTAGAAAATAAGAGTCTCATTTGTCACAGATAATCTTTTGATCACTTTGCTCAAATTAGCTTATTTTAGAAAGACTTTCATGTGCCTTGAAAAATTTGGCTAAGCAGCAGAGAGTATCACTTGGCTCCCATGGCTGGAGGTAAATGTAGCGTTTTTCATGTCTGTATGGGGAAGAATACACTTTCAGATTTTTTTCAGTTTTTCAACTGTACATCATAAAGCATATAAACCTATAAAAGGCACTTAATATTTTCTCTTTTTTCACAATCCACTCCTGTATTTATCTTTAAAACACGGCAGGAGAAATTGGATATACAGTGGATACAGAAAAAATTCAGGCCCTTTAGATTTTTAACTCCTTGATTCATGGCATCCAATTGGTAATATCAAAAAAGTATAAGCCCCTTATGATCTAGTACAACCATGAGTCTTCTTGGGATTGATGTAACAAGTTGGATGGTGAACACTGGTGGACAAGTCTCTTAGAGATGCTCAATTTGGGTTTAGGTCAGGGCCCTGACTGGGCATTCAGGAATGGTCACATAGTTGTTCTGAAGCCACTGCTTTGTTATTCTAGCTGTGTGCTTAGGATCATTGTCTTGTTGTAATGTGAATCTTCGGCCCAGCCTGAGGTCCACAGCACTCTGGATTAGGTATTTATCCAGGATATCTCAGTACTTGGCCGCATTCATCTTTCCTTCAATTACAACAGTCATCCTGTCCATGCAGCTACAAAGCACCCCAAAGCCTGATGCTGCCACTATCATGTGTCATTGTTGGGATTGTATTTGGCGGATGATGAGCATTGCCATAGCGCTTAGAATTAACACCAAAAAGTTCAATCTTTGTCTCTTCAGACCAGAGAATCTTATTTCTCATAGTCTGGGAGTCCTTCACTCTGCCATAAAGCCCCCACTGCTGGAGGGCTGCAGTAATAGTTGACTTTGTGAAACTTTCTCCCCTCTCCCTACTGCATCTCTGGAGCTCTGGGGTTGATTGTGAATAGAAGGTTTCCTTTAAGTGTACATTAAAGGCTTACCATGGTTCTTGATTATTTGACAAGAAGATGTGTTTGCCAAACCATGTTATGAGAATCCTCTGATAAAACTCAGATACATTCAGATAAAAAAAACTGCAGAAAATATAAATTCTGACCATTATTATGTAAAATTGGTGCACAAAATTGTACCAAAATGCAGTAAGACAGATAATTTGATGGCAGGCAATCTGTCTGTTTTTGCATAGAACGCTATAAATTACATATCACTGGGTTCTATATTAGCTGTATGTGTGAGACGAATAATAAGCTATCTTTTTGGACCAGTACAAGCCCATCATGAATCAAGCACAGAGCCTTCTCATTCACAATGGTCTAACAGGACTCAGAGTAAAGCTGCCTATGTGTTGATGACTGTGGCTGCCTCTGTCTGTCATGCAGGGTACCTGTCAGATACGCCAGCAGCAGGCGAGAGATGGAAGAAGAAAGGAAAGGGAGGGAGAGTAATTTCAGTTGGGAACATTGTAATTTGCTGTAGCTGAAAATCAGCGAAACTGTTAAAATAATCACAGCCAGAGCCCGCTCCGCATGTTCTCTCACAAGGCTTCAGTATTTTCTGCAAAAAAACATTCTGGAAGAAGTGATTTCCTTCCACATAAGCATTTCGAAAGAAGATGCAAGAGGTGCTCAATAAATTCAATGACAATGGTGAAGCAATATTGGGAAATAGATTCATTTTATGTCTAGAAGATGTGACGCTTGCTGCATTCACTAAGAAACTAACTAGCGGGTGGTCAATGTAGATTTACACATTACTATCTGAGTGACAGCTTCAGTCTCCTAAAACAATCCTAAGCATGCCCATCATTACACAATAGCATGCAACACATCGTATCATTATTGAGAAATGGAGAACACATGGGAAATCATTATCCAATTATTACCGTATGTTACAAAAATGTATTAACTCTTATTTACACATCTAAAAAGATTTACCAGTTTCTCCTTCCACCAATAAACAAAAATAAAGTTCTAACACTCTAATATTGTTGTGGAAATCTGCATTATGCAACTTTCAGCAAAAACGTTATATGTTTTTCCAGCCCAAAACTATTAATGACCTATCTCTAGAACCATAGGGTTCAGGGTGCTGATCAGCTGTTGGAGACAGAAAAACACAGTTTTGTCCAATAGTGTATTAGCTGTCTTGCTGTAGCTTTCATTATCTTTAATATGGGCTGCACCTGTCGTGCCAATACACTATGGATGGAGCTATGTTCATCTGGCTCCGACCAAAGTGTATAAGAGCTGATCTGTAGAAGTGCCCTTCTCCAACCAATCAACTATTACTGATCAATCCTATAGATGGGTCATTAATAATTTTGGACAGAAAAAAACAACATAACAATATTTTCTGATCAAAGGATATGTCATAAATACATTGTTTGTGGGTCTCACCTCTGTGGTCCACACGTTTCTTAAGAAAGGGGGTTAATAATAATAATTCTTTATATATATAGCGCCAACAGATTACGCAGCGCTGCACAAAGCATGTCAAATTGGTCCCTGTCCCCATGGGGCTGAAAATCTAAACAACCTACCAGTATGTTTTGGAGTGTGGGAGGAAACCGGAGGACCCGGAGGAAGCCCACGCAAACATGGAGAGAACATACAAACTCTAATCCCCGATTTGCAGCTGAGCATTTGCGATTCTCTCTTTGTAGAGACAACCTACTCGACTATTATCAGACGTGCCATTTTTCCTGGCTAAGGGCGCTTTGTTTTTCACATCCGTGGTTCAGTGATTTCCACGGATGCCTAACAAAGCGATTTCTACTGGTGTTTTCAAATTGGCTTGTATTTTCACTGACCCGTTGTCCATGGAAAAAAATTATGAAACCTCTCTTATTATTTTAGTGGATGCAGATCGTGGTAGGCAATAGAAGTCTATGGCTCCGCAAAATAAACTGTTGAAACATACATTTTTTTGCTATAGATCTATAATAATGATAATTAATAATAATTCCTTTATTTATATAGTGCACACATATTATGCAGCGTTGCACAGAGCTCGCCAAATTGGTCCTATGCTCTGAACCAAAACAAATGTAAGCAATAAACTGACAATGATCAATTTTACAACATTAATATTAAAATTTCTTCCAGGAAAAAAACCCACAAAAAAGCATTCACTTTTATCCCCTTATCCATCTTCAGAACCTTTTATGCCAAGTTTGTAAACCACTTTGATTTTCTGTCTACACCCTTTCCCTCAGCTGTATTATCACATCATTTGGCACAGAATGCCTATTAATTGCAAACTCTCAACTCTTATGTCAGAAGTTCAAGTAAAAGCTTGGGTGTGCACTTTCTTTATAATGGATTTTGTCATTTTCTTTTGGAAATAATGTAAAATACTATTTAATCCTGGTAGGCAAGTTATATTCTAGTATCCAAGTTTCAAAAAGATGTGATAGAATGAAACTTAAACGCTTTCCTTTTATTAAAGGGAATGGAACCCTCCCCCTGATTTCCCAGAATACTTGACCACCTATATAACAGCCAATAATTGGACGATGTTCCCTACACTGACTAAAGTTAGCAATGAGAAGAAGGGAAAGCCAAAGTCAAGGTCAACAGGAGAGAACTTCAGAGGCAAAATCGGATTAAAAAGAGTAGTCTCAGGTACAAACCAAATCTTACAAGCAGGTAGCATACCATGAAAACAGATAGTAAGCAACTCATATCCAGGCAAAGTAGCATAATCACGCAGGTAGTTAAACTAAATAACTGGCAGGAAAACCAAGCTCCAAGAAAGTTTAGTATCTGGCTAATGGGCTGATTAAGAGGCAGCTGAGCAAACTACTGAACTACTTTTATAGCCCATCACTATGAACATCACCTAAACGTCAAATGCATCTTAAGAATCTTCTCTCTTCTCCCTCAAAACTTTGGGGCATTTATAATTTATGATGTAAGCCCCACCTTTCCACCCCACTTGCGTCCATTGTCAATTGTATATCAGTCCTTGCCTGGCGCTAATATCTGTGACTGTTTAGGCCAGAGTGATCACAGGCTATAGCAAATGCACATGCTCTACTTTGGCAACCGGCATGCCCCCCTTTACACACTTAAAGGGTAAAATAATCACAGTTCTTTGCGTTTTGCAAGAAACTGCGGTTATTTCTGGGCCAGAGAAAATGGTGTTCAAGCCCTGATGAACAGGAGCCTTCACTCCATTGAACCACTATACTGAGAATTGTTTTAACCGTTTCCTGTTCCATTCTCTATTTATCAATTGCTGATCTGTGGTGGTGCAAGTAGTGTTTGAATCTGATATTGGTGACATATCCTTAGGTTGTCTATATTTTTAGTCATTTCTTCATAAATGTAAACAAAATGTAAAGTATTGTATGAATTATATGAATGATATTCAGGGGAAAATCCCGGTGGGCTTAGGGTTGGTGTGGGGCCGGGTTGGGACTGGTGGGGCCAGTCTAAAAAAAATAAACTTTGAACTCACCTTTCTGACACTCCCCCGAAGCTCCCCTGATGAAGTCCGGCCGGCAGTGACAGCTCCGTGTGCGCCGGCTGCGTACAGAGTATGATGTCGGCAAGCGGCTGACGTCACAGTCTGTGCGACGCCAGCGCTCAGGGAGCTGTCACTGCTGGTCGGACTTCATCAGCGGAGCTCCGGGATAGCGTTGGAAAGGTGAGTTCAAAGTTGTTGTTTTTTTAGACCGGCCCCACGAGTCCTAAACCGGCCCCACACCAACCCCGAGCTAGTCGGCCAATCGCTGAACCTTTGTATTTCCGGCTTCCAACTTCTCTTCGCAATTTAGTTTGTCATTGTCTTCCCTCCCAAATTTAACCCCGAGGATTTTAATATGGATGGTTGGCGATTGTGGCAGATCAAAGCCAGGAGCAGAACTTAAAGTCCAGAAAGCTTGATTCTTCTCAAGGTTGACCACAGACCCGGAGGCCTCTTAGAGTAACTTTTTATGGCTGCAGATAACATCTCCACCCCATGAGGCTCAGATATCACCACAGTCAAATCATTCGCATAGGCAACTACCTTCAAAGGCAAGCAATGGGGGACAGACACCCCCCAAAAAAATCACACTGCTGCAGTAATCGCAGAAACAAGTCTATGGCAAACACATACAGCAGTGGATTCAGAGGACAAACTTGTTATTGTTATTCCTGCTGTCAAAGGAGAAAAAGTTGCCTCCATCCATTTTCTCTCTATCCAAAACCTTTTTCTGAAATAACTCAGCATAGTAAGATCTCACAACCCCAGGATACCCTCCAAAGATTCCTGCTAAACACCCTGGGAGTCAGTGAGACCTGTGATTGATTTCATGGCCACACGTTCCCAGCAATTTTAATTCGGATCAGGGACGCCCAGTTTCCCGTAATCTCGTTTGATTACCAGGGAAGTGTAGCGGCTGTATTGATACTGCTTTATTTCAGACTTCAGTTGGTCAATTTTATGTTTGCCCGCCCCCTCCCGCCGGATACAGTGACTCCAATTCTTTATGCTGCTTGAGACTGGCTGTACTTACTGTTACCCTTTTTCACTGACAGTCTCTTTAAGAGGGATCTGATCTCCTCCTTGACGTTCTCCCACTCTCCCACCAGTCAGATATGTTGTCATAGAAGTCTACTCTCTGGAGTTGGTCCTGAAAAAGGGAGTGGGTATAATGCTGGGCATAGACATCATCAAAGGTGATGGAATTAAGTCTCCACAACCCCTGACCAATATCAGACGTTTAGAGGCTCCCATGCAAAACAATAAGGCCAGATGGTCAGAATACGGGACGACTCTCTCACTCATCTCAAAAACATTCTCTGAGGGACTCCCAAATGCCATATCGATCCTGCTATGCCTGTCAGCACAGGAGTATGTGTATTTAGGTGAACTACCATCCAGGGTGAATAAATCACATAAATCGGCCTGTGACACGATATTACGTAGGACTTTTGAGTCTCTGACCGCTACTCTGCCCGAGGACCTGTCACCTAATGTCAAAGTATATATATTTCTTATATATATATGTACTAAGAAAACATTGGTAGTACATCATTATTTTAAAAATAAAACGGACACCTGATAAAAGCTACATTTATTTTACTTCAATAGTTCCTTTCAGAAAATGTCACTCCTGGAGGTTTTCTCTTTCTTAATGCTTTAAATAAACTCATCAAAGTAAGGTTACCTTTTTTTTTTTATAGATGATATATTTTAGAATTTTCATATTTCGATTCTGACAATATACTTCTTACATGTTGTGACATTCGCTTCACCCTTAAATATTTAAAAGCTGCAAAGATTAAAAGCTTTTGATATTTTCTTAAAGATGAAATGAAAATTAAAACAGCAAGTCAGATCTTAATGAGAAGATTGGATATTCCTGCATCACCTATAAACCTTTAATGGGATCATGAAGAAAACTAAAGTAGGAGACATTTCTCATTTAAATATATTGTATAACATTCATCTTTTCCTAATTAAGATCTTTAACCCACTTTCATACATGAAAACCAAAATCCAAATGAAACGTAAGGATCAAAGGATCTCTTGTTATAGATATGAGCTTTTTATCTTTCCATTTTCACTTTTACCCAAATTTTCCACAAAAAATTTCCCTTTTTTGTGTCACCATCTGCTCATCTCAAATTTTATTGACTGGTATCATATTGATTCAGGCCTCCAGACACTCAGGGTGGGATGTTGCATTTTCATTGCCCCCATTCAATTAAGAAATCAGAATCCAAGTGATAACAAGAAACATGTATTGTGCTGGGTAAGGCTGAATTTAGATTATGATCACATTTTTGTTCTGCAGTGAATTCTGCAGGCAGTATGTTATGGAGCAGGAGGAGCTGAGCAGGTTGTATATAGCGTCCTATCTGCAAGCAACATCTTGGGAAGCGGGAAGATCTGAGGAGATTGTATATAGTGTACTGTCTCCACGCAGCATGTTATGGAGCAGGAGTAGCTGTGAAGATTGGATATACTATACTTACTGTACGCAGCATGTTATAGAGCAGGAGGAGCTGAGGAGATTATAAATAGGGTATTTAGTGTACTATATACTGAGCAGATTGCACCATTATACACAGTTATCTATATATGTACAATCATACTCATAACTTTGTTCAGTGAAAATTGTGCGTGTTTGATCAGATAGATTTCTGGTATTCTGGTCAGATTGTGTTCAGAGTTTTTCATAGTTCATCCAAAGTTCAGTCCAAGTGCAATGGGGGAAATGTTTTAATCCATAAAACTGAAGTAATTTAAACCTAAATGCCCTGCCTAATTTACTGAAGGTTTTAAACCATTTATAGACTGTTTTCCGACTCTTCCGAAAAAGTGGCGTGTCCTCGGTACTTAGGAGGCGGAACCGGACAGAAATTTGCCCGTGCGCCAGAAAATTCAATATTGTGGTGCAGCAGACCAACTAATAGGAGATACAGTATGACTCGCCAGTCTTAGGCCATATTCACACACATGTGTGTCCGCCGTACCGTAGCATGGTGGGCACATGGCGACGCTAGGGAGAGGAGGAGGGGTTGAGTGCAGCTCACCACCGTCCCTCTCCATAGAAAAACATGGCGATCGGCACTCGTGTGCTGCACCATACCACTCCTATACGGCGCCGTGCACCCATTGCTGTCTATGGGAGACATATGTATGTCGGCCAAATATATGTCCCCCATACGGTTGTGTGAATGTAGCCTTATACTGTACCAGATTAAATATTCCTGCATCAAACACAGGGATTAATCTGTCTAGATCTACTCTGCAATGGTCTAAATACTGACATTAATACATCTCCAATAATGTGCTTTTAATGTAGCACAAATTATCATTCACCAGTGTTTTTTCACACACCCATGGACTTCAATGGACTTTTTTCCCTCTGACTCGCATCAATGTAGGACATGCTCTACTTTTGACGCTTCTAATGTCATCACGGATCACAAGGGACTTTAGATTTACCCTGAATAGTGGGCTCCTAAGCATAGAAAAAAGAGGGTTTTATGATCAAAGAAATATGTTTTATTGAATGTTTTCTGAAACATCTAGCAGTCCGCAGATAGCACAGTATATACAATCTGCTTCATGCTGCCTGTAAATAAGATACTACCGGTATGAAAAATTTTCTAAACTCCTGCTGCTACTTAGAATGGTACCTGCAAAATGGACACTATATAAAATTTGCTCAGTTACAAATGCTCTGTAACATGCAAACTGAAGTTAGGATATTATATACAATCTGCTCAGCTCCTCCTGCTCTATATTATGATACCTGCAGATAGGACAATATGTTCCTTCTGTTTAGCTCATGATATGACTGCATGTTCAATGTCACTAGTTCCCTTAACAGGCACAACTAATTTCAATGTCTTAATGGTTAAATGATGTCAACCTCATCAATCTATATTAACCAGTAGTCTATAAGTCAGATGTATTCCCATATTAGTTATTTAGGGAGTGGATGGTGTAACTCTCCATTAACATTTTAACATTTAACATAACCATCAGAATCTTTTACAATTTTCTTCTTCTGAGATGTGACAAAAACCCCATCATATGTCCATCGTTCCAGATTACATGTTATTTTTAAGTGGGTATAAATACTTCATACCGATGGGGACACATCCTATAAAAATATGTCTGGTATGTCTTGATTTGTGGGGTAACCCTTACGCATCCTCTTCAAATCTTTATGCACATACCATAAGTGGATACATCTTTTGTTCAGCAACTAAGCAATGTTTTATATTAATCTAGAAAGTTATGCACAAATATTCCATATGTGCCAGGTAAAGGGATTACTTCTTGATGGTTAAGGCTTCACAATACCTTGCATTCATGTTTTGGACTGCTGCTACATAACACAAGCAATGTGGGACGTATGAGATAAGGGATTTCTTTATTTTTCAGCTTTGATTTGTAAGGATGATATAGTAAATACAATGCAAATCCTTATCCACCCTACCTTTATCAGAGGGTTTTAAAATGTCAATTCCTGATGGGGCCAAGCTGAACTAATGTCACTTACGGAGCTGTAAAAATGTAAATCCCAAAGAACATTTAAAGCACAAGCAAAAAAGAAAGTTATCTTATAATAAGGACAGAAATTTTAAATACCACCTGAGTATATAAGAGATTGTATGATAAAGAATGAAGAACACTGACTACATGGGCATAGGTAACTAAAACACTAAATACATTTCATGGTAATTGTGTCATATATAGTGGTCTACCAATGCTACCATTTCCCGCTCATAGCCAATGAATGTATGGTAAAATCCAACTGGGGTACTTATCCATTCTTCTACTGGCATACAAGACCGGAAAAATCTGTAATTTGGATATTGCAACCACCTCCCCCTTAGGCCACCTCGACAACCAGTAAGGCAGGGAGGGTTGGGTTATTGGCCGTGCAGTCCACAGAGTGAGCCGCCATGGGACCTGCATCAGTCCTAGGTGCAGTTTATAGAGCATTTCTAGACAAGGCAGGACCGATGCTTCTTAGTATATCTGTCGCACCCTGCGAGAAGAGGGGGGGAGATACAACGGCACTTGATAATTTTCCCCCAAGATTCCACAGATTTCCATTGATTAAGAAAAGACTGCATAACGTTTCCAGTTAAAATTCTTAATTTTATAGTAAATCCATTAAAATACAGAAATATGACAAAAGTTGGGACTTAGGCCTCATATGCACAGGACCTGGAGAAGAAGGGTGGAAGCAAGTCCAGCAAGAGAGGAGACATCTCCTATCTTTTGCAGCGCAGCCTGTCTGACTAGGTCACGGTGTGGTGAGACATGTTATGCTCATCGAGCAGTTACCAGGCACCATAGACCAGATTACTGCCACCATTTTTGAGTTCTTATTCATAACATGGGTAGCAGGAGGCCTTCTGCCCGCTCGCCCGGATGTCAGCTTCTAATGAAGGCCCCCAGGTCTATCCTTAGTATTTGCCTACCAGAGGCTGATAGGCTACTTGATTGTAATACTAACTGTGTATAATACACTGCAGTACAAAACTATAATTATAGTGATCAATTGGTCGCACGTTTACGTCCACATGAGGGATTAATAAAAACTGTGAAAAAAAGTAAATACAAATAAAATGAAAAATAAAATAAAAAATAATAAACTTCAGAAGGCAGTACTATTCATGCTTAAAAGGACATCTACCACCAGGATGAAAGACTGTATGCTAATGAACCTAAGGGGCTACAGGCTCCATTAACACCTATGGATCCTGGAGCCCCTCAGGCTCATTTGCACACAGTCCATCTATATATATATAGTGAGAAAGTGAGAGGTGTCATTTGGGAAAACCGCTGTCTGTCCTACAGGCAGATGAAATGCATGTGGTAAAAGCCCTGGGTTTGTCTGCAGGAACTCAAGGGTTAATGCAGACATGTTATAAGCAGGAATAGTCTGTTTTGTCTGTGTTGGCCTAGCTAACACAGACACATTTGTAATGTCCGTACAGGGCCTGCTTATTATGGAGTAGGGGTAGGCTGGTAGTGGGACTGACTCCTACTCCAGCCGGGCTTCGGTCCGGGGTTTCCTTATAGCCCACAGGTGCAGGGTCACAGGCCTCATTAGAGCCTGATTTAATCTGCACGCCAGAAGCAGTAGGAGAGGCCCTACCTGGAGAGCTGAAGGCAAGATTTCATTCTCACAGCAAAGGTAACTCCTGTCTTGCTGCTGGCCAAGAGCGTGTGCCAGGCAGCCTGGTACCCGGATAGCTAGGGTCTGTCAAATGTATTAGACAGCGCCTAGCCGGGCAGGAATTACTTTTGTAACATTTTTGCATGTGCCTAAGCCAAGGCTGAATTTGTGTTCTGTTTTGCAAGTGTGAATAAAACACTTAAGTTGGACTTTAAACCTGCGTGTGTGCCTTCTTCCTGCACTGCTACCAGTCAACTACCAGAGCAATTCCCCCACAATATATATATATATATATATATATATATATATATATATGTACAGACAGATTTAGACTAGTTATGTCTGATATTAGATCCTGTTGATTTTGCCATATTAAATAAATAATGACATATTATATAAAGACAATTAACACAAATACAACACATGTCATAGACCTATATTATGACACTTTAACCAAATATTGTATACACCATATTTTGTAAAAATAATACATTGTCTTATGCAGAGTAATAAAGCAGATATTATATAAACATCTATATTATTCAGGGCAGGGGCTTGTCTACAATTCTTCCAAACAGACACCTCAGACTAAAGTTTCCTGCCAAGTAACCGGTGAAATAATATGTCCGTACTATGTTATAGAAAGGCTGCTAATAGGCCGGTCTCTTTGGACTGTATTCATAGATTCCAGTACTAATGTATTACTTGGGGTGAGGCATATACTATATACGTCATTCCCCAGCATGCCTTGCCTGTTCCTGAACAAAGGTTGAAGAAGTGCAGATGCATTCTCTGGGATTAATGGACATTGGATGGTCATTTACTGATTCTAACTAATCAATGGTTACTATCATATGTGTATATTTTATGTAGCAGCCATTCAGTTGAATTCTTTTATGGGCTAATAAACGGTTTTATTATTTTTTAGTCTAGGGGGTGAGTAATCGTGTCATGGAGGGGTCAAACCACTGATGTTTGTGCATGTTATGCGGATATATCGCCTATTTTTCCCTTGTACTTCTATTCCATTTTCACTGGCCTGCAAGTGAAATATGACTCCCTGTAGAAATGTTGAGATAACAGGAACTTCAAGAGACCCCCACCAGTTCACAAAGTCGGACTCCTAACAATTTCTCACAACACAAACCTTCAGGGATTCCAAAAGATGGATGTGAAGAGGTAACACGCACACTGTTTATAATCTCCATTACTAAGTAAAAATGTTCTTCACTTCAAAGATCTTTGCAGACAAATCCCAGTACAGTACAGACACAAGATTCGTTCTTTAGGTATGCACTTAAGTTCAATTTGTATGTAAGTCGGAACTGTTGTAATTGTACCTCCATAAAAGAATTTTTTTTGCCCCGGGGCCATTGGATTTTCAAAATTTTGTGCTGTTATAGTTGGGAGATATTATTTGTTTCAGAAGCGGCACCACAACTTTCCAGACAGTCTGACAATGTGCTATACCCCTGTTAAAGTGATTATTGATATTGATCAAGTGATATTGCTGTACTGAGGGTCCAGACACAGACCGATCACGTTGGCACTACTATAAAAGTTGGAACATACCTTGGAACATACCTCGCATCCTAAAACAGTTAAATTTCTGGTTACAATAGATTTTAACATACGGGTTACTTTATAACCGATTTTTAACACACGTTCACATTGTTATGTATATATGTTTACACTTAAATATGCATGTTCTGTATACTCGGATCGGAGGGGGGGGGGTGCCTTCATCACATGACCCATTTTGATTATGTGATTTTCTATTTCCGGAAGAACTTCCATTATCGCGGTTTAACCGCTACATGTGGTTTTAATTACAACCAAGGTTTCCGGTGGGTGTGGAACACCTCCCTCCCCTCCGAGTCAACTCCTTCATTGGGTAATCCAGTGCTTATATATGTGTGTGTCAGTATGTTTGTTACACTATGATCATGACTAAGACGCTGTTGCGTCTAAACGCGTAGATCTTTGTATTGTCCATTTTTTGTATGCGATTTTCCCAATAAAAGAATATTTTTAACGAAGTAATACGTGGAGGTGTATGAAGTGCTGCCAATTCGTGTCTCTGCAATTTTCTATGGCCCCGGAGGTCGAGGGTCTTTGGGAGCGTGCACCATTCCCCCACTACTTTCGATGGAAAGGAGACTTCATGTGATTGGGTGAGCAGACAGTTTTTTCCTATTTTTTGGTTTCCATGAGTACTATTAAAAAATTTTAATAATTGTGCTGTTATGGGAACAAAGATTATCAATAAAGCTTCCTTACAAAATCAGCCAGGGACTAAATCCAGAGAACTTCACCAGAGGTCATAGTGGACAGAGATGTCCGTCTGTAACTAGGGGCCGTCTGTATACACCAAATTAAACGCATATGTGAGAGCAAAAAAAGCGGTTTTTCCACATCAAATTAACATAAATACACATTTTATCAGGTGAGGTAAATGGATACACTGAGGGATGGTAGGAAAGAACAGAAATAATGTTTTATCTGTAACACAAAATATGGAAAATTGTCTTCCACCCCTCGATTAGATGATAATTTCTAAATTACATTGTGTGTCTCAACCATTCTAAAAATATTATTTGTGGTTTTGGGCTCAGTAATAGCACAATGTAATGTTTAGTGTCTACAGAGCCAGGAGATAATTCTATTCACATACTCACCAGAGGATAGCTAAAATATGTGATATGAGATATATGTCATAGTCTATCATTTGGCTCTATGAATAATATATTCCCAAAATCCAGATAAGATTCCTGGTAGATTCATATGCTTGATATTAGTGTTTCATTATTATTCGGCACACAGGGGATTAAAGACTTGTACACACATATAATTGCCGGCCGCTCCTCGACCCAGGACATACTAAGAGGCCATAGCTGGTTGATATACTTGGTGGAAAAATGATCTGTTCTCAATGGCCCTCTCCTGGAGGGAGTCACTATGCTAATGGTGCGGTCACACGTGGCGTTTGCATTCAGTTTTGTAAAGCATTTCAACAGCTGTGGAGAAAAGTCTTGACTAATTGCATTGCGTTAACATTGTGTTTACACAAATGCAATGTTATGTTAACACAATGTCAATCGGCAGTATCAACATTGATTCACATTGTGTTAACATTGTGTTTTGTAAACAACATGTTAATGCAATGTTAATGCAATTCAATAAAGCAAAAATCCGTTCCATAGCCAATTAAAAAAGAAATGTAAAAGCAACGTGTGAACGCACCCTCAGACTGCGTTCACATTTGGCATTTGCTTTGCATTTCAAGACACTAGGCAAACACCTGTGGGTGGTCCTCAGACTGATTGCATATGCATTTCCATAGAAATGCATGTACCGGTACTCAGTAAAAACACCCACTGTGTTGCATTAATTAATTGCAAAACATCGGTTACTGGTTACCGATCTCCTTATATTTGTTATCCATTGCCTCTTTCCTTCTAAAGTCAACTTTTAAAATTATACTAATGAACCAGAAGAGCTCTACCAGAGCCACACTGTGCTCTGTCTTCACTGGCTGTTACACTGCCTTACCCTCCTCCTGCACTTCCCCATCCTACTGTGTGCTGAAAATACAGAAGGAAGAGGGAGAAGGGAAATGCCGAGGGAGAAAGGGGAGGATGAAACAGCCTGGGGGGGCAAAGCACAGAGTGCTCTGATAGAGCCCTTCTGGCTCATTAGCATAATGCTAAAAGTTGATTTTAGAAGAAAGGATGTTATGGATAGCAAATATAAGAAGATTACCACAGTCACGGTGCCTGTATCTATAGGTAAGTGTCCCTGGTTTATTCATGCTTGATTTTGATGGTAGATTTTTTCAAGGTTGACTGGAACCACCAACAATCCAATGTCAATATGAGCCAGCATGACTCTGTAGATGAGATACTTGTTTCCATGGGAGCTCCTTACCATAAGGCAGTAATTTTATGGAACTTTATTCCTGTTTGGCCCAATTAACAAAATGTAAGGGGTGCTCTATGATCTTATGCTTGAAGTTTACTTGTATTTAATTCCTATTTATAGGCTTCCACAAGGCCTGGGTATTTTTTAAAATCATATTTATACCTCATATTTTTTGATACCTCTAATGAATAAACTCACAAAAAGGTAGCATTCTGACAAGCTATTTCAGCCACAAATAATCATTTTTTTAGGCCTTTTTATTTTAAGAAAAACAAACAAACTGCTATTTATGCTAATTAGATTACAGGTCAGCTCCTCCCAAGGTAAGATCCCTGTGGTTTTCTGTTTAGACTGGGTAATTAGCATAATTTGCATATCAATGCCGGCAACACAGAGACAGCTTTTTATCTCATCCTTTTGTGGTTTTGACTAGATAAAAGGGTCTCTGGCAAAGACAATCAGGCACAAGGCAAAAAATATATATTATGCATAATGCCTACCTCCTGTCACATAAATAGTGCTGGACTTGTGTAGCGCAGACCCTTCCCCTGGGAAAATACTGAGAAAATATGAGTAACAGGCTAAACAGTCAAAACCATGTCATACATGTAAATATCGAAGTGAAAGGCCTTTCAATAAACACAGGTTAATTAAAAGTGACTCAAAGATTTACAAAGAAAACGACAGAGTGTGAAAGAGAATGTTCTTGCTTGATATGAATAGGGTTCAACTAATAGAGAACATTAGGCACTTAAGGGCATTACATGCAGCTGCTATGTGAGGATCATTTATGAACGTGGATTATTAATTTTCCGTGCTGCTCTATTTAAGCAGTTCTAATGACAGAGTCAATATAGAATATTTTACCCCCCCCCCCCCCATAAGTGTATATAGCTCCATCAAAATTATCATAGCAGAGTTTGTTATGAAAAGTTTTGTAGGTTTGTTTCCCATTAACTCCTTAATGACGCTTCCGGTTTTTAAGTTAATGCTCAGACCTTTTTGTTAAAATTTGACCAGTTTCTCTTCCTGTGGTAATAACTTTTCAACACTTTAAGATATCCTTGTGATTTTGAGAGTGTTTTCTCGTGAGATATTGTAGTTTATGTTAGTATTATCATTTCGGTGATCAGTTTCTTTTTTGGGGGGTAAAAATTCAATAACTTAGGAAAAATTTGAAAAAAATGACAATTTTCAAATTTCAAATGTTATACTTTTTAGACAAAAAGTCATAACACTATTTTTTTTTTTGTAGAAACCTTATGCCATTGGTCTTATTTTTATTTCCATAATTTGTTTTACATTTCCATTTTTTTTACGGATCTGAGAAGGTTTCAAGTTTTAGTAGCAACTTCTCAGATTTTCAAGATATTTGAAAAATGCTAAATTTTTAGTGACCAATTCAGTTTGGAAGTGCTCTATAAAGGCTTATGTACTATATACCCCCACAAGTACCACCATTTTATGAACCTAACATCTCAAACTATTCAAATCAGCATTTGAGAAGTCTGTTAACCCTTTAAATCTTTCTCTGGAAGCAAACAAAAATGGATTGAAAATTTTGAAATTTCAATTTTTGAATAAGATTATTTTCATTTAGCCCTAAAATGGACAAATTCAGAAGGAATATGAGGTAAATATACATCCCAAAATTGTTGCCCTGCTTCTTCCGAGTACGGTAATACCAGACATGTGGATGTCAGCTGCTGCTTCACTGCACAGCGATGTCCAGAATAGAGTTTGTACCATTGGGTTTTTGGAAGGCCAATTTGACTGCAAATTTTTTGTGGTGCCACAGTGTACTTGAAGAGCCCCTGAAGTAACAGTATAATAGAAAACTCCTAAATATGTCCCATTTAGGAAACTAGACCCCTCAAAGAATTTATCTGGGGTTGGGGGTGAACATTTTAACCCCCAACATGCTGGTCAAAATCTAATGCAAAGTAAATGGTGCAGAGTAAAAGATGCATTTTTATCTAAAAAATTTCATTTTACTGCCTAATATATTGTATCCCACCCATGCACTTTAGACAAACATCCCAAAAATCATTCTGCAGGTTGTCCCGAGTATGGCAATACCACATATGTGGCAATAATTGACAGGCTGGGCACAAAGCAGGGCTGAGAAGGGAAGGAGCGAAATTTTGCTTTTGCAGCTCCGATTTTACACGTTTGGATTTAGAGTGCCATGTCATGTTCGCGGGGCCCATGAGTTACCAGTGCAATAGAAACCCCCGAGAAATTATACCATTTTGGAAACTAGACCCCTCAAAGACTTATCTGGGGTTGGAGGTGAGCATTTTAACCCCCAACATGCTGGCCAAAATCTAATGCAAAGTAAATGGTGCAGAGTAAAAAATGCATTTTTATCTCAAAAATTTAATTTTACTGCCTTATATATTGTATCCCACCCATGGCACTTTAGACAAACACCCCAAAAATCATTCTGCGGGTCGTCCCGAGTACGGCAATACCACACATGTGCCAAAAATTGACAGGCTGGGTACACAGCAAGGATGAGAAAGGAAGGAGCAAAATTTTGCTTTTGAAGCTCCATTTTCACCTGTCTGGATTTGGAGTGCCATGTCATGTTCGCAGGGCCCGTGAGGTACCAGTGCAATAGAAACCCCTGAGAAATTATACAATTTTGGAAACTAGACCCCTTAAAGAATTTATGTGGGGCTGTGTCGAGCATTTAACCCCCAACATGATGGTCAAAATTTAATGCAAAGTTAATGGTGCATATTAAAAATTGCGTTTTTATCTCAAAAATGTCATTTTAGCACCTAACATACTGTGCCCAACCCCTGCAACTTCAGACAAACACCCCAAAAATCATTCTTTGGGTTGTCCCGAGTACGGCAATACCACACATGTGCCAAAAATTGACAGGCTGGGCACACGGCAGGGCTGAGAAGGGAAGGAGCGAAATTTTGCTTTTGCAGCTCTGCTTTCATACGTTTGGATTTAGAGGGTCATGTCATGTTCGCAGGGCCCGTGAGTTACCAGTGCAATAGAAACCCCCAAGAAAGTATACCATTTTAGAAACTACACCCCTCAAAGAATTTATCTTGGAGTGTGGTGAGCATTTTAACCCCCAACATGATGGTCACAATTTAATGCAAAGTAAATGGTGCATATTAAAAACTGCGTGTTTATCTCAAAAATGTCATTTTAGCACCTAATATACTGTGCCCAACTCATGTCACTTCAGACAAACACCACAAAAATAATTATTTGGGTTGTTCCGAGTACGGCAATACCACACATGTGCCAAAAATTGACAGGCTGGGCACACGGCAGGGCTGAGAAGGGAAGGAGCGAAATTTTGCTTTTGCAGCTCTGCTTTCATACGTTTGGATTTAGAGGGTCATGTCATGTTCGCAGGGCCCGTGAGTTACCAGTGCAATAGAAACCCCCAAGAAAGTATACCATTTTAGAAACTACACCCCTCAAAGAATTTATCTTGGAGTGTGGTGAGCATTTTAACCCCCAACATGATGGTCACAATTTAATGCAAAGTAAATGGTGCATATTAAAAACTGCGTTTTTATCTCAAAAATGTCATTTTAGCACCTAATATACTGTGCCCAACTCATGTCACTTCAGACAAACACCACAAAAATAATTATTTGGGTTGTTCCGAGTACGGCAATACCACACATGTGCCAAAAATTGACAGGCTGGGCACATGGCAGGGCTGAGAAGGGAAGGAGCGAATTTTTGCTTTTGGAGCACCCTTGTCACTAAACTGGTGTTGGGGTGTACCAGTACAATAGAAACCCCCAAGTAGTGACCCCATTTTAGGAAAGGGCACCCTTCAAAGAATTTATCTAGGGTTGTATGAACATTTCAACCCCTGAGATGCTGGGTCAAATGTAATACAAAATGATGGGGGCAGAGTAAAAATTGCATTGTTTTCTCAAATGTGCAAAAGTAGGAAGAAATGTATTCAGCCCAACTCATCCCACTGTGGATAAACACCCCAAAAATCATTCAGTGGGTTACTTCGGGTATGGAAATGCCCCATGTGTAGCAATAGTCTACAGGCTGGGGACACAGCAGGCCGGAGAAGGGACAAGCAAAATCTAGCTTTTGGAGCACCCGTTTCACTAGACTGGTGTTGGGGTGCCCCTGAGGTGCCAGTACAATAGAAACCCCAGTGTAGTGACCCCATTTTAGGAAAGAGCAACCGTCAAAGAATTTATTTAGGGTTGTATGAGCATTTTAACCCATAAGATCCTGGCTCAAATGTAACACAAATTGAACGGTGTGGAGTAAAATTTGCTTTGCAATTTCTCAAAATTTGTAATTGTAGTGTCAAAAGTATTTTACCCAATTCATGCCACTGGAGGCAAACACCCCAAAAATCATCATGCAAGTTCTCCCGGGTACATGCCAATAATCTACAAAGATGGAGACAGGGCAGGGCTCGGAAGACAATGGCATTTGGAGTACATTTACATTTTTTTGGCACCATAAAACATTTGTAGATGCCCCTCGCCTGCCCCTCCACGCTACGCCTACTCCTCCACGCTACATCTGCTCCACCACACAACGCCTGCCCCTCCACACAACGCCTGCCCCTCCACACAACGCCTGCCCCTCCACGCTATTACTACTCCTCCACAGAACGCCTGCCCCTCCACAGAACGCCTGCCCCTCCACAGAACGCCTGCCCCTCCACACAACGCCTGCCCCTCCACACAACGCCTGCCCCTCCACACAACGCCTGCCCCTCCACACAACGCCTGCCCCTCCACACAACGCCTGCCCCTCCACACAACGCCTGCCCCTCCACACAACGCCTGCCCCTCCACACAACGCCTGCCCCTCCACACAACGCCTGCCCCTCCACACAACGCCTGCCCCTCCACACAACGCCTGCCCCTCCACACAACGCCTGCCCCTCCACGCTATTACTACTCCTCCACAGAACGCCTGCCCCTCCACACAACGCCTGCCCCTCCACACAACGCCTGCCCCTCCACACAACGCCTGCCCCTCCACACAACGCCTGCCCCTCCACACAACGCCTGCCCCTCCACACAACGCCTGCCCCTCCACACAACGCCTGCCCCTCCACACAACGCCTGCCCCTCCACACAACGCCTGCCCCTCCACACAACGCCTGCCCCTCCACACAACGCCTGCCCCTCCACACAACGCCTGCCCCTCCACACAACGCCTGCCCCTCCACACAACGCCTGCCCCTCCACACAACGCCTGCCCCTCCACACAACGCCTGCCCCTCCACACAACGCCTGCCCCTCCACACAACGCCTGCCCCTCCACACAACGCCTGCCCCTCCACACAACGCCTGCCCCTCCACACAACGCCTGCCCCTCCACACAACGCCTGCCCCTCCACACAACGCCTGCCCCTCCACACAACGCCTGCCCCTCCACACAACGCCTGCCCCTCCACACAACGCCTGCCCCTCCACACAACGCCTGCCCCTCCACACAACGCCTGCCCCTCCACACAACGCCTGCCCCTCCACACAACGCCTGCCCCTCCACACAACGCCTGCCCCTCCACACAACGCCTGCCCCTCCACACAACGCCTGCCCCTCCACACAACGCCTGCCCCTCCACACAACGCCTGCCCCTGCACACAACGCCTGCCCCTCCACACAACGCCTGCCCCTCCACACAACGCCTGCCCCTCCACACAACGCCTGCCCCTCCACACAACGCCTGCCCCTCCACACAACGCCTGCCCCTCCACACAACGCCTGCCCCTCCACGCTATTACTACTCCTCCACAGAACGCCTGCTCCTCCACAGAACGCCTACTTCTCCACGCTACGCCTGCTCCACCACGCTACTATTACTCCTCCACAGAACGCCCGCTCCCCCACGCTACGCCCGCTCCCCCACGCTACGCCCGCTCCCCCACGCTACGCCCGCTCCCCCACGCTACGCCCGCTCCCCCACGCTACGCCCGCTCCTCCACAGAACGCCCGCTCCACCACAGAACCCCCGCTCCACCACGCTACTATTACTCCCCCACAGAACGCCCGCTCCCCCACAGAACGCCCGCTCCCCCACAGAACGCCCGCCACGCTACGCCCGCTCCTCCACGCTACTATTACTCCACCACAGAACGCCTGCTCCTCCACGCTACGCCTGCTCCTCCACGCTACGCCTGCTCCTCCACGCTACGCCTACTCCTCCACGCCATACAAGTAGCGCTCGCATCCGATATATCGGACGCTGAGCGTTATGTCACTGCGCTCAGTGTCCCATATATCGGATGCAGAGCGTGAAGGGGTTAATTTTTTGTGTTTGTGAGTGGTGTTTTTACTTTATGTCCCCCATGAGGTCATAAAAGACCCCTGGGGACATTTTGACTTTTTTTTTTTTTTTTTCTATTACAAGTTTTCCCCTGTAACTGAGGCATCTATAAGAGCCTCAGTTACAGGGGAAATCCACCACCTGTCACGGTCCGAAACGAGTTAAAAACCAATTGCTGGTGCCATTGGTTGAAGGCCATCTATGATATATGACAGACCATGGCAAATTAAAATAGGTTCAACGCCTGCCCCTCCACACAACGCCTGCCCCTCCACACAACGCCTGCCCCTCCACAGAAACGCCTGCCCCTCCACAGAAACGCCTGCCCCTCCACACAACGCCTGCCCCTCCACAGAAACGCCTGCCCCTCCACAGAAACGCCTGCCCCTCCACACAACGCCTGCCCCTCCACACAACGCCTGCCCCTCCACACAACGCCTGCCCCTCCACACAACGCCTGCCCCTCCACACAACGCCTGCCCCTCCACACAACGCCTGCCCCTCCACGCTATTACTACTCCTCCACAGAACGCCTGCTCCTCCACAGAACGCCTACTTCTCCACGCTACGCCTGCTCCACCACGCTACTATTACTCCTCCACAGAACGCCTGCTCCTCCACGCTACGCCTGCTCCTCCACGCTACGCCTGCTCCACCACGCTACGCCTGCTCCTCCACGCCATACAAGTAGCGCTCGCATCCGATATATCGGACGCTGAGCGTTATGTCACTGCGCTCAGCGTCCCATATATCGGATGCAGAGCGTGAAGGGGTTAATTTTTTGTGTTTGTGAGTGGTGTTTTTACTTTATGTCCCCCATGAGGTCATAAAAGACCCCTGGGGACATTTCGACTTTTTTTTTTTTACATTTTGACTTTTTTTTTCTATTACAAGTTTTCCCCTGTAACTGAGGCATCTATAAGAGCCTCAGTTACAGGGGAAATCCACCACCTGTCACGGTCCGAAACGAGTTAAAAAACAATTGCTGGTGCCATTGGTTGAAGGCCATCTATGATATATGACAGACCATGGCAAATTAAAAGAGGTTCTTCGCCAAGAGGTCAGTTATGTGTCCACCTTGGTCTTTAAATTTGAATTAAAAAATTCAAAAAACTGTGGACCGCCCTAACTCAGCATTTAGCTACATTGTTAACTCACATGCAGATGGGTTCATACTGGACTGTGGACTTACCACAATGGGGGTCATTTACTAAGGGCCCGATTCGCGTTTTCCCGACGTGTTACCCGAATATTTCCGATTTGCGCCGATTGTACCTGAATTGCCCCGGGATTGTGGCGCACGCGATCGGATTGTGGCGCATCGGCGCCGGCATGCGCGCAACGGAAATCGGGGGGCGTGGCCGAACGAAAACCCGACGTATTCGGAAAAACCGCCGCATTTAAAAACCGAAAAAGTGTCGCTTGCGAAGCGCTTACCTTCACCTGGTCCGAGCTGGTGCATTCCGGCGCGTTGAGAAGATTTTCAGCGCAGCAGCGCCACCTGGTGGACGGCGGAGGAACTACCTTCATAAATCCCGTCCGGACCCGAATCCAGAGCAGAGAACGCGCCGCTGGATCGCGAATGGACCGGGTAAGTAAATCTGCCCCAATATCTGCATTTGGATGTGGAGCAACAAATTACATCGACTATACCAGACAGTGGACTGACTGCAGTATATACACCAGACTCCCCCACAGAACGCCCGCTCCCCCACAGAACGCCCGCCACGCTACGCCCGCTCCTCCACGCTACTATTACTCCACCACAGAACGCCTGCTCCTCCACGCTACGCCTGCTCCTCCACGCTACGCCTGCTCCTCCACGCTACGCCTACTCCTCCACGCCATACAAGTAGCGCTCGCATCCGATATATCGGACGCTGAGCGTTATGTCACTGCGCTCAGTGTCCCATATATCGGATGCAGAGCGTGAAGGGGTTAATTTTTTGTGTTTGTGAGTGGTGTTTTTACTTTATGTCCCCCATGAGGTCATAAAAGACCCCTGGGGACATTTTGACTTTTTTTTTTTCTATTACAAGTTTTCCCCTGTAACTGAGGCATCTATAAGAGCCTCAGTTACAGGGGAAATCCACCACCTGTCACGGTCCGAAACGAGTTAAAAACCAATTGCTGGTGCCATTGGTTGAAGGCCATCTATGATATATGACAGACCATGGCAAATTAAAATAGGTTCAACGCCTGCCCCTCCACACAACGCCTGCCCCTCCACACAACGCCTGCCCCTCCACAGAAACGCCTGCCCCTCCACAGAAACGCCTGCCCCTCCACACAACGCCTGCCCCTCCACACAACGCCTGCCCCTCCACACAACGCCTGCCCCTCCACACAACGCCTGCCCCTCCACACAACGCCTGCCCCTCCACACAACGCCTGCCCCTCCACGCTATTACTACTCCTCCACAGAACGCCTGCTCCTCCACAGAACGCCTACTTCTCCACGCTACGCCTGCTCCACCACGCTACTATTACTCCTCCACAGAACGCCTGCTCCTCCACGCTACGCCTGCTCCTCCACGCTACGCCTGCTCCACCACGCTACGCCTGCTCCTCCACGCCATACAAGTAGCGCTCGCATCCGATATATCGGACGCTGAGCGTTATGTCACTGCGCTCAGCGTCCCATATATCGGATGCAGAGCGTGAAGGGGTTAATTTTTTGTGTTTGTGAGTGGTGTTTTTACTTTATGTCCCCCATGAGGTCATAAAAGACCCCTGGGGACATTTCGACTTTTTTTTTTTTACATTTTGACTTTTTTTTTCTATTACAAGTTTTCCCCTGTAACTGAGGCATCTATAAGAGCCTCAGTTACAGGGGAAATCCACCACCTGTCACGGTCCGAAACGAGTTAAAAACCAATTGCTGGTGCCATTGGTTGAAGGCCATCTATGATATATGACAGACCATGGCAAATTAAAAGAGGTTCTTCGCCAAGAGGTCAGTTATGTGTCCACCTTGGTCTTTAAATTTGAATTAAAAAATTCAAAAAACTGTGGACCGCCCTAACTCAGCATTTAGCTACATTGTTAACTCACATGCAGATGGGTTCATACTGGACTGTGGACTTACCACAATGGGGGTCATTTACTAAGGGCCCGATTCGCGTTTTCCCGACGTGTTACCCGAATATTTCCGATTTGCGCCGATTGTACCTGAATTGCCCCGGGATTGTGGCGCACGCGATCGGATTGTGGCGCATCGGCGCCGGCATGCGCGCAACGGAAATCGGGGGGCGTGGCCGAACGAAAACCCGACGTATTCGGAAAAACCGCCGCATTTAAAAACCAAAAAAGTGTCGCTTGCGAAGCGCTTACCTTCACCTGGTCCGAGCTGGTGCATTCCGGCGCGTTGAGAAGATTTTCAGCGCAGCAGCGCCACCTGGTGGACGGCGGAGGAACTACCTTCATAAATCCCGTCCGGACCCGAATCCAGAGCAGAGAACGCGCCGCTGGATCGCGAATGGACCGGGTAAGTAAATCTGCCCCAATATCTGCATTTGGATGTGGAGCAACAAATTACATCGACTATACCAGACAGTGGACTGACTGCAGTATATACACCAGACTAGACTGTGGACTGACTGCATTATATACACCAGACTGTGCACTGACTGCAGTATATACACCAGACTGTGCACTGACTGCAGTATATACACCAGACTGTGCACTGACTGCAGTATATACACCAGACTAGACTGTGGACTGACTGCAGTATATAAACCAGACTGTGCACTGACTGCAGTGTATACACCAGACTAGACTGTGGACTGACTGCATTATAGACACCAGACTGTGCACTGACTGCAGTATATACACCAGACTAGACTGTGGACTGACTGCAGTATATACAGTAGACAGTGGACTGACTGCAGTATTTATATCAGACTGTGGACTGACTGCATTATATACACTAGACAGTGGACTGACTGCATTATATACATCAGACTGTGCACTGACTGCATTATATACACCAGACTGTGCACTGACTGCAGTGTATACACCAGACTTGAGTGTGGACTGACTGCAGTATATACAGTAGACAGTGGACTGACTGCAGTATTTATATCAGACTGTGGACTGACTGCATTATATACACTAGACAGTGGACTGACTGCATTATATACACCAGACTGTGGACTGACTACAGACTGTGGACTGACTACAGACTGTGGACTGACTGCAGTATATATATACCAGACTGTGGCCTGACTGCAGAATATACACCAGACTGTGGACTGACTAGGGTATATACACCAGACTAGAAGTGTGGACTGACTACAGAAAATACATCAGATTAGAGTGTAGACTGATTGCATATTATACCTGTGGACTGACTGCATTATATTCACCATACTCTGGACTGACTGCAGTATATACACTGTTTTCCACATTCCCATGTGTGAGCCTGGGCAGGTCCTACTCTTGCCCGAGTTTGCGGGCCGGCCAATGCTCTTTTATTGTTATCTGTGTATGAAAAGACCTCAAGCGCCAATGACATAAATAACTGACCATAGATGCAGTCTTTGTGTCCTGATATTGCAAACATTTGTTTGTCAAATTAGCCTTAGGTCTTATTTACAGGGAACCTGTATTTTAACAAATTCAGCATGTGACAGGTTCCAATAGAGCCCTAGCAACTAACTGACATCCTTCCCCATGCCTTCTTACTATTCAGAGGTTCATGTCATGTGCCCAGGGTGATGTCATCTAAGGTCCTATACCCTTTACATTTGCAAAATGTGGACAATATATGTATCTGATCACATTAAAATACAGCAGCCTCTGATCAGATCAGATACATAAATAGGGTACATTTATGGGGTACCAATGAGGTATAGGACCTTAAATGACATTGTCCTGGTCAAGTGACATAAATGTAACACACAGCACCGTGTAAATAAATTGACACAATATTAAATATTAAATAGAGATTCATTTGTATGTAGTTGAATATTGGCAGACGGCCCCTAGGTACAAGGAGGCAGGGCAGTGATTGGAAGAGACATCGAGCTGTCAGTCAAAATAAGTGTTGGGTGGTTCACTGGCAGTCCGGGAGGGGAGAAGAGTCAAACCAAGGAGAGTCAATTAAGGTACAGTGTCTCACTGGCCGCTAATTTTAGGTAATATGGGGAAGACTTGTAACCCTTTATCAGGTGTCAATGTTTGGGGGGTAAAATTCTGGTGACAGGTCTTCTCTAAATGGATCAAATGACAGACATTTTTTTCATGGGCCATGTGATTGATCCTTCAATTAGGAGAGCATGAAACGATTTTCACAGAAGACTTATAGACTATAGACTGTACAAATTCAAAAGAAGAGGCAGATGTAAAGGAAATAAATTCTTTATTGAATAAGTGATAGGACTATTAAAAACATTTAAAAACCCAAACAAGGGGTTACACACTCAACAAAATCCCCCCTAGAAGTATGCAATAATAGATATAGCATGTGTACAGAGAATGTAGGCACATAGGTAATGGGGGGATTTTGTTGAGTGTGTAACCCCTTGTTCGGGTTTTTAAATATTTTTAATAGTCCTATCACTTATTCAATAAAGAATTTATTCCCTTTACATGTGCCTCTTCTTTTGAATTTGTACATCATCCTTTCAGATTGAATTCACATTGAATTTTGTGGTCACCCCACCCATTGAGTGTATGACTATAGACTCTGGTATCATCTATAATGTATAACATATAAGGATTTGAAAAGGACTATGCCTACAGCCGAAGACTTTACACTAGGTCTACATACTTAGAACACTTTTTGTATGCGGGTGATGAAGGTTAGCCCACGTAGTCTAATCCCACAAGAGAGCAAATGTAATACATTAGGTGTAACACACAGCGCATTGCTTTGCATTGGGTCAGCTATAGATGGGTCAGAGTGCCTATACTCCATTAAAATTGACTACAAAGGACAAGAGTGTAGACTTTGTGATAGAAGAAAGTGGCCAGGTCCAAAAAATTGTATTTTCTTTCACTTTATGTGAATTTTCAGGTAAGTCTCTTACCTAGGGAAGCCATGCACCATGTAATAAAGGTGTGCTGGTCATGCACTAGGCCAGTGATGGCAAACCTTTTAGAGCCTGAGTGCTCAAACTTCAACCAAAAGCCACTTATTTATCACAAAGTGCCAGCACAACAAAGCAGTAATTTATTTCTCCCAGTTCTTTCACAACTTTCAACCGTATCAGCCTCCTGAGGACATCAACATGGTTGAAAGGAGGAGGGCAAATGTGTCTATCATTGCAGGAAGATTCTTTGAGTCCTGTCTGGTGAACTGTGGGATGATGGCTGATGGATAGAGGGCGGCCTCTGGCACCTGTGCCATAGGTTCGCCACCAAAGCACTAGGAAATGTAAAATAAAAGAATTCACTAAGATATGTATGACATGTACTACTTTACTTCTACAGCATAATAGCTTTTTTTTAGAGATCTCAAAAATGCTATTCCTTGATGGTTTAGAGCTGTTTTGACAACATATTTGGGACTCACGCAATATTAGGTAGGTTTTTTTAATAATATGGCTGATCACTGTATATTCATAAACTGAAAGTCTATGCTTTTATAGATATTTACAACTGATATTCTTTTCACTAACTCAAGATGCAGTAAATGCGTCACGTTCTGTACAAGAACAAATTGGATTTCCTGTCTGCTAATTAAGCAGAATCCATGCTATTATACATAGGGAAGGGGCAGCGGCGGGGATCTGGCTCGCCAATAAGCAAATGTTACATAGAATTTATTTTATTCCTGGAAATTCTCTCCTTTCTTCGACATTCTAAATTAATTCCGATTAATGATATATTTCAGTCCTGATATATTTTCTTGAACTTTCCATTTGGATGATAACCATCAGCCAGAACAATGAATCGCGTTACATTTTCATGTGCTATGTGCACAATGGCATTTCAGCTGTTTTTATTGACATATGAAGGGTAAAACTTGGCACGTATTTCTCTCCATCAATAGCAAGATAATACCGCAAATAATCACCAGGCTAAATATGTCACACTGTTTTCCTTTCTCAACCTCTTTCTGTGTGAGGAACATTGAAAGAGGGCAATTATTTTCCCATTCGCGGCATAGGATTTAAGCATTAAATGGCTGAGGTCACCCAGTAGTCGTATGTTTTAAAGGGGATGAATTTTTCTATTTCATGCAAAGATGAAAGAGTAATATCGCTGAATTATATAGCTTTAAAGAAGATCCAACAATAGTGGCTGAGGCCAATCTCAGCTTATGCAGGTGTCTCAGCTGTAAGAAGCGCGGTGCTGGTGAATGTAATCCTGCCATATATTGAAAGTGTAGCCGGCAATGTGGGCTCTGCAGGGAACAAACACTCTGATTAGCATATTTATGAGGTTGGCTATTTCACTGGAGGAGGAAAATCGTAATACTAAATACTCTATAGGACATCAAAACTTTGAGAAAAATGTGAATTTTGATTTTACATGAGTGCCAACTGCTGGGTCTTACACCAGAGCAATTCTGGAGGCACATTAACCCTTTCCCTAATGGCAAATACTGCAGAAGGATATAAAAGACCATTTCATTTTCTTAGGATGCATTCACACTGACTTATAAGTTGCATGTCCGTTGTGTATTGTCTCTGTTTTCCTTCAGTTCCTTTGTCCACGTTACATCCGTGATTGGTTATAGAACATAATACCTGGTTCCCCAGAATCATCAGTGAAAAATACCTAGACCCATAGACTTCTATTGCCTCGAGATCCGCATTAATGAGAAAAATAGGGCTGATTTCAAAAAATGTTATTAATTGACAATGGATAAGTGGAAACAACTGAAATGTGAAAACACCTATTGAACACAATGGAAGGGATTTATAAACGCACAGTTATCAAGGCTTTTAGACCTTTTTTTGGCACTTTCCTGACTTGTCCGAATAAGGGGATGTGGCCTCGGGAAATGGGAGGGGTCTTGCAGGAAATGGGCACGGCTTGTGTGAAATCGAAAGAATTTTGGGCACACAGTTTAGACCAACTAAAAGTAGGTCTAAGGGTGATGGCACAGGTTCAGTTTTTCAGATGCAGTTTTTGAAGCCAAAAGCAGGTGGGGATCATAATGGATGAGACAAATAATTGAAAGGTGCTGTTCATTCTCCTACTTTTACTCCATTCCTGGTTTGGGCATCAAAAACTGCATCTGAAAAACTGAACGTGTGACATCAGCCTAAGGTAGGAACCTACAGTCTTAAGCCCCTTTCACACTTGCGTTTTTCACGCGCGTTTTCTGCGTGTGCTTTTGACGCGCAGAACTTGCAGTGCACTCTGACCCATTGTAATAATGGCTTTTTTCAGACTTGCTTTTTTTTTCACGCACACACGCATGTTTTTTCAAACGCGCGTTTAAATCTCGACATGCTCTACTTTTGCAAGTCACGCGCGTGAAAAACGCGCCATACAAGTCTATGGAGATGCATCAAAAACGCATTGCACTGTGAGACACATGCAAGTGCAATGCGTTTTTCACGCATCAATTGCCATAGAAAAGATAGAGCTCAGTCCTGAGTACAAAACGCATTGAAATTGCATCAAAAACGCGCAAGAAAAACTGAGACACTGAACAAACTCTGAGGGCGCGTTCACACGTTCCACTATCGTCGCGTTCATAACGCGACGCTAGCGCACAGTGGGCGGGGCTCGGGCTGAACGCATGCGATTAATAACCCGATCGCATGCGTTTCTCTGGAAACGCATATGCGATCGACCCAAACTCTGCCCCCTGTGCGCTAGCGTCGAGTTATGAACGCGGCGCTAGCGGAACGTGTGAACGCGCCCTGACTGAAAACTGATTGCACTCTGATGCAAAATGTGCGTTTTTCACTGACCAAACACTGATCGCACCCTGATCAAACTCTGACGTGATCTGCAACGCAAGAGTGGAAGGGGCCTTATACTGCACCAGAATTCATCACAGTGATATAGATGGTGCAGCAAAAGACAAGTGTTTTCTAGGTAGAGACTGCCGCAACCTGAGACACATTGTTAAATCCCCCTCATGGCTCTGTAAAGTATTCAGGAAAAATCAAAACAGACTTTAAAAAATACTAGTGTGATTCACATAAGGGCTCATTCACACAAACGTAAAGGGGAACAATATGTGGCCACACCATTTGCGGACGCATATCCGCCCCCATTAAACTCTACGGCGCCTGGTCACTGTGCTGTGAGCACACATTGTCTATATTTCATTGTGTTACGGTGCCGGGCACTCACTTTTCTATGGAGGGGGGTGGGTGAGCAGTGCTCAACCCTCTTCCTCTCCAGCATGTGGCTGTATGTTCGCCCGGGCTACATACGTCGTGTGAATGTACCCTTAAACCCGCGCATGTGGCGTTTTAAACCTGTTTTTGTGCCGTTTCTAAGCAGTCTGTTAAATACCAATCATCTTAATTAAAATGCATGCGTTTTTTAATAGGACCGCTTAAACACGGCCCAAGAATGGGTTCAAAACGTCACGTGTGCCGCCGGCCTAAGGATAACTGCATGTGTGCTGTTCTCTTGCTACAAACAGCGGTCCGTTTTTGCCATCTGTATGTCATCCACAAAAAATGGTCCATGTGTGATCGATATAGCATCGTATGGCAGGCAAATATGTCACTGGCTTGTGCCAATCTCTTCAAGGATCAAATGATTGAGCTACCTGGCAAGTGCTTGGCAAATACAGGCGGCATACAAATGACATCTGTGTATCATCCGTGTCCTGTATGTTTTTATGTCGTGTATGGCTATGGGAAAGCACTTTGCGAGGCATTACATAGGTTACTAGATTTGATCAATAATGTACATTTGTAGGTGTTTTATTGATTCGATCAATTTCTAACCTACATAAAATATTTCCAAAATCAGTCACTGAAATTGCAATAACACAGAAGCATCTTACTATAAAAGGACCTTGGTTTAATAGGATGCAGAAATTTTCCGTGCTCTGACCCTAATGAATAATTTTTGTATGTAAATGAAGACTTCAGACAACCATCCCTATAATTGTTTGGACATCCATATGATTGGAAAGCAAAGACTAAAATCAAAGGTGACTTATGATAGGATTGGCTTCTGAAATACGCCTTAGGTAATTATCACTTTCCTAACCCCAAACAAGAAGGAGGATAAACAGAACATCATGATCTAATATGTCCCCTGACAGCATATACATTACACAATAGTCTAGAGACGTCTCTGAGGAAGACTTGACGTGCTCTGTAGCTGTGCAGACGCCAATTTGCAGAGAGGTTAACAAAAAAAACCTTATTTACTAAGGGTCCGCGGATCGCACTTTTGTCAGATTTCTCAAAATATTCGGGATATGCGCCGCTGTGACAAGTATTTAACTGGGGATTGTGTTGCACGCGATCGGATTGTGGCACAATTGCGCTGCTTTCATGTGACAGAAATCGGGGGCGGGCTGTCGGACGATTCGGACTCAGCGATTCGGACTCCAATGCACTAACATTGGACTAAATCGGGTGCACGATTTTTGTGAATCGCAGGCACAGTGCATTGATATCGGACTATGCACTTTGGGTGAACTCCGTCATCTGGGTAAGTAAAGGTGCCCCTATGTGTCAATAGTCCCCACATTATCTAATTTTTCAATTAATTTTATAATTTTTTCCCCATGCTTATCATAAAATATACAAAATAACAACACAAATATACTGTAGGTATGTCCTTCTGCATTTGGTACATGGTGACAAGTCCATTTTAAAAGTAGGCCTAGGCCAGCAGAACACGTTGAATTTTGGTTGCGTTTGCATTGCTTTTTGAATCCCATTACAACCCTTAACAACTGTTAACACATGCGTTAGCACTGCATTTACATTGCGTCTTGTAAACGCAAGTGTTAACAGTAATGTAATAAATAATAATAATCTTTTTATATATATATATATATATATATATATAGCACCATCAAATTCCGCAGCACTTTACAAATCTTGGGGGACATATACAAATATGATATTACAAACAGTCATATGGAACAAAAGGAGTGAGGGCCCTGTTCACAAGAGCTTACAGTCTATGAGGCAAATGTCTTCTTAGCTGTTGTAATGCGCTTCAAAATGCAATGTTAACACAAACAAAATGCAAGGTATGAACGTGGCCTTACAATATATATTACTTTGATGCAGCGAGTTTAATCCTCTGCACTGAAGTTGGTCCGTGAAATCCCGCCATCGCACGGTCCGTTTTGCAGGACTGAGCTTGGCCTCTGTGGTGTATGTGGTGTTGGCCAAACACAAAAACCTTCAGGCTCTGTGTACTTTAAGTCACGCTTGCATAATGATAGGATTTATCAATTCAATAGTTAAATTAGCATTTTCATCTTGCATAAATACAGCAAACTATTTGGCATTCTGCTTATGATAAAAAAATATATATAAATATCATTACAAATAAGTTTGATATTAAATATTAATGAGGCAATTTCCCAGATTTATCAAAAGTGCAGGGCTTCAATTATCTGGCGCACCCGGCACTGCTCTGGAGGTGTGAACCATCTTTTTGTGTAACACAAACTCCAACTTAGCACTAACAGTGCAGCTGCAACACAAAGATGGAGCAAACACTTCTTAAATACATGTGCAAGCTCCAAAGACGTAGAATAATAGATCTGGGCAAGTTTAAAGCGGTTTTCCAAATCAAGCAAACATTTCTGCTTGAATTCAGCAGTTTGTTTGAAATGATAAAGCCAGATCCTTCCATCCCAGCTCCGCCTGTAATCTTCGCTGCAGCTCCAGTGCTACAGTTGTGGATTTAACGGTGACTTTTAGACGGAAATCAGAGACTGACCTAAGTAGTCAATTCATTTTGAGTCATTAATTGAGTCAATGTGATGAGAGTTTAATGTAAGGCTTCCTGCACACAGTATTTGCAGTTCTTTGGGCTCGAGACTGTTGGGGATCCACCCTGCATCAAAAAAGAAAAAGACCCTGGCAGCCTCCAAGTGACGGGTAAGTGACGCTCAAATTAATTTCAGACTGGGGTATCAAAGGCCCACCGGATAAACTTATTCTGGGGATCCAGATCTACCCTGCATTGAAAAAGAAAAAGACCTTGGCAGTCTCCAAATTGGGTTGATTTCTGCTGCACCTCCGAGGTTGACTATGGGGTTAGAGTCTGGGCCCACCAGCAGATCCTCTGGTACCACCACCAGGACAAGAAAAAGGCTGCAACATAAACTGACATTGCCCTTATTATGGAACATTAAACATTGGATACAAACATTTATTCTCTTCATCATCCAAAAACTAATCCAAAAACTAAGGCCAAAAAAAGATTCTTATAAGGAATAGACAAAGCTGTGGCTAAATAAGAAGTTCTGCAATGTATAATAAATCATACACTGAGCAGAAGGAGTGGATTACTGAGAGTCCTTCTGCTGATCCTAGAATAGTAATTAAACAGACTGCATTTCTGTAAGATTTAGGTGGGTGGCCTTGTCACAGTGAGTAAGATTTGCCACACATAACAAATTCACATGCCATTTGTTTGCATGGTAGTGGGCAGTCCGCCTCTCACTTTCTTTATTTTACTTTTTTTTGCACCTGAGTAATTTCTGTCCTTCTGCACCTGAAGCAAACAGAAATGATTCACTAGAAAAGCAACATTTCCAAGCTATACAACCCACAGCAGGTTCCATCGAATGTTCTACCTGCTATGAAGCAAAGGACAGCTGCGGGTCTAGTGACGGAAAGTGGCGCACTGAGGTGCCTGAGCCGTACGCTTTGTAGTGGAGGGTAACAAGGGAGGCTCTCCTGCGGATCCTGAAATGAGGCACATCTGGAAGAATTACTTGTGGAAATGGTAAAGGCATGATTTCATCCACCTCTATGGAGAAGCTAAGCTTACTGCGGAAAGCGAAAGCAGCTTTTTAGTTGCAGAGAAATTACGATGGTGATTCTGAGTTTAGTAAATAACCCCAAAGCAATGCAGTTGTTTTTTGTAATTCTTTATTTTTGATTTTCATAATGCAGTTGTTTCGTCCTCAAATTTGTCAACAATATATTTTACAACTGGGGCAGCAAAAGAACTAAGAATAAGGGAGACGAGTGTGAAGAAAGTTCTCCAGGAGGAACTGATGGAGACAAGTTCAAGGCAAAGAAGTTCTTCCACCAAACCTGGAGCATGGAGGAGGGGAGGGATATTTGGGTTGTGTTTTACATGGTATACAAAATATATTTAAATTATTATGTTCCTTTGGTATGGCCTCTACCCAGTACACACCAAAGATATATAACAAGTTGGTAGAAGTTGACACAAAGATGGCAGTTGTAGTGAAAGCAAAACCTCAAATTAAACATTTTCTTTCCATATGTGTTACTGATCCTTATCCTTCACCACTTGTAAACAGGTTTGGATCCAGAAACAGTAGTGCTTGTATTTGTCTGTGTTTCATGAATGTCCAGGATGTATTATGACCCATTTGTGGCTATGAAAGGGAGAGCTGTAAGTGTTAAAGATGATAGTGAAAGAAGATAACAACTTGTTGACATGTGGCTAATGTTAAAGGAAACCTACCACTTTAAAATGGTCATTTTGACCTAAACATACCTTCACATTGGGGTAAAAAAATGAACAAATGAACCACAGTGCAGTGCTTAGCAGAGCAACAAAGGACACATTTGTATGGAAGTGTTTCTTTGCATCTCCTTTTTTAAGACAAATAAAAGTTATTTCAGAGATTGTCAAACGGAGATTAAAAAAAAATATTGGGGTTCATACAACAAAACTATATAAAAGAGCAAAGAGATCCGGGCTTGCCCTTTATAACTATATTGTTTCCCCAGTTAAGATACAGTGCGCACGTGCCAGTGCTTTCCGAGAGCTCTGTGACGTCACCGGCTCTCGGGAGTGAGGGTGGGGGGAGCAGTTTCGCACACGCAAGGCGTGTACATTATCCTGATCGTGACCTAGCGTCCTGGTGCGCCAAATGGGGTCATTTGATTAGTGGAAAAATAGATTTTTTGGCAAAGGTGCGCATTTATCTGCCTTAACAAGACTCCTCCAGCATCAGCTAACATACCCAATGTAAAGGTATGTTTAGGTCAAAATGACCATTTTGAAGTGGTAGGTTTCCTTTAAATAAATTCTTGGGAAAAGCTAGAAATATAAAGATACTTTATTCAAATCAAAGCAGTTTAACAACAAAGCCAGAAATTGTGGAAACGGAAAGTATCTGAATCCATGGCCAATTGCAATCCCAGTCACTGAATGAGTTTGCCAGTAAAGCTGAGGCATCGCCTTTAAACAGGAGCTGGAGCCTGCAGGAGGGAGAATATACAACGGCTCCTGTGTGAGCCATTGGTTGTGCCCAATTTCTGTTTGCAAACGTTGGCTACAACAGTGAAGACATGTAGACAGCATGCAGCTATACAGCCTGTTAATGGCCTCATGATGGGGTCAGCTGCACTTCTATTCATCATTTTACCACACAAAAATCTTCCAAGAGGACCTTTATCAGGATTTTTGATGGATTATGCAGAGGAGGTTCCTAATGGAGCATCACAAACCCGGGACACTTACTTATAGATCCAGGCACTGTAATCTTCTTATATCTATTATGCATGGCCCCCTTTCTTCTAATATTAACTTTTAAAATTATGCTAACAAGCCAGAAAGGCTCTGGGGGTGTTACCGGGTTATACTGTGCAGGAGCACTTCGACCTCCCGCTGAAACTCCATCTGCCACTGTTCGATTGCATCAGGCAGAGGTAGGTGGAAGTGCTGAGGAAAGTGCTGAGTGTAACAGCCCATGAAGCTGCAGCATAGAGACGCTCTAGAAACACCACCCTGAGGCCTTGTGTCTCATTAGCATAATTTTAAAAGAAGTAGGCCATGAATAACAAATATAAGAAGATGACCACAGTCACATTGCCTTGCTCTATGAGTAAGTGTCCCCGGTTTATCATGAAGGATTTTGATGACAGATTTCCTTTAAAAATAAAATAAAATTGCTGTTAAAAAGTATGGATTTTCTGTAGCATTTACAACCCCAAATACTGTATTTGCTTCTGTGCAAATTAAAACCTATACCTATACATGTTGCACGTGAATACGACCACAACTGGGGAAACAATATAGTTATAAAGTGCAAGTCCGGATCTCTTTGCTCTTTTATATAGTTTTGATGTATGAATCCCAATATTTTTTTAATCTCCGTTTGACGATACTGTATTTGCTTCTGTGCAAATTAAAACCTATACCTATACATGTTGCACGTGAATACGACCACAACTGGGGAAACAATATAGTTATAAAGTGCAAGTCCGGATCTCTTTGCTCTTTTATATAGTTTTGATGTATGAATCCCAATATTTTTTTAATCTCCGTTTGACGATATTTAAAATAACTTTTATACGTCTTAAAAAAGGAGATACAAAGAAACACTTCCATACAAATGTGTCCTTTGTTGCTATGCTAAGCACTGCTCTGTGGTTCATATTTTCTTAGGATTAAAAGGCATGAGTGGGTGTAACTATACCCCAGTACAGGCTACAATTATGGATTTCTATTGAGCATCGAAATATAGTTTGACAAATAGGAATTAAGTATATATATTCTGCAGGGAATGGAAAAAAAAAGTCCAAATGCCAGCCAGTATAAAAATCTTCTGTATCTAAGTTGTTAGTCTGTTCTTAATAAGAGGTACAGTAAGTAGGTTCTTTAGACGTGACCTAATTTTCACAAAATATAGCTGACTCTCACTTATAATCTTGTTGTCCATAACATACTTGTGAATTATGTCTCCAAGCAACTACTCAGAAAGTCAGAGCTTGCACTGATAAAAGGTACTAAATATACATCATTGTACCCCTTGTATCTCTTGTCTAAAATCTGATTCCATATACATGTGCATCATGTGCTAATAAAAAAAAGAACTATGAGAAATGAAGTAGGAGACATACACTTTAAAGATTAACATATTTTCCATATCCCACATGAGGATATTTTTGAGTAATTGCCACATTTATGCATGCAAAGTGGGCACAGGAAAAGTAAGAACATCTCGCTGCCAACTCATATATAGCTTTATTACCATCCAATTAGCTATGCGTGGATGAAAACAACTAGCTTGTAAAGTACGCTAAATCCTTTAGTGCCTCAGGGATTGTTATAGCGTCTTAAAAGAAAAACGACTTTAATATATATATATATATATATACATATACATATATACACTCACCAGCCACTTTATTAGGTACACCATGCTAGTAACGGGTTGGACCCCCTTTTGCCTTCAGAACTGCCTCAATTCTTCGTGGCATAGATTCAACAAGGTGCTGGAAGCATTCCTCAGAGATTTTGGTCCATATTGACATGATGGCATCACACAGTTGCCGCAGATTTGTCGGCTGCACATCCATGATGCGAATCTCCCGTTCCACCACATCCCAAAGATGCTCTATTGGATTGAGATCTGGTGACTGTGGAGGCCATTTGAGTACAGTGAACTCATTGTCATGTTCAAGAAACCAGTCTGAGATGATTCCAGCTTTATGACATGGCGCATTATCCTGCTGAAAGTAGCCATCAGATGTTGGGTACATTGTGGTCATAAAGGGATGGACATGGTCAGCAACAATACTCAGGTAGGCTGTGGCGTTGCAACAATGCTCAATTGGTACCAAGGGGCTCAAAGAGTGCCAAGAAAATATTCCCCACACCATGACACCACCACCACCAGCCTGAACCGTTGATACAAGGCAGGATGGATCCATGCTTTCATGTTGTTGATGCCAAATTCTGACCCTACCATCCGAATGTCGCAGCAGAAATCGAAACTCATCAGACCAAGCAACGTTTTTCCAATCTTCTACTGTCCAATTTCGATGAGCTTGTGCAAATTGTAGCCTCAGTTTCCTGTTCTTAGCTGAAAGGAGTGGCACCCGGTGTGGTCTTCTGCTGTAGCCCATCTGCCTCAAAGTTCGATGTACTGTGCGTTCAGAGATGCTCTTCTGCCTACTTTGGTTGTAACGAGTGGCAATTTGAGTCACTGTTGCCTTTCTATCAGCTCGAACCAGCCTGCCCATTCTCCTCTGACCTCTGGCATCAACAAGGCATTTCCGCCCACAGAACTGCCGTTCACTGGATGTTTTCTCTTTTTCGTACCATTCTCTGTAAACCCTATAGATGGTTGTGCGTGAAAATCCCAGTAGATCAGCAGTTTCTGAAATACTCAGACCAGCCCTTCTGGCACCAACAACCAAGCCACGTTCAAAGGCCACAAATCACCTTTCTTCCCCATACTGATGCTTGGTTTGAACTGCAGGAGATTGTCTTGACCATGTCTACATGCCTAAATGCACTGAGTTGCCGCCATGTGATTGGCTGATTAGAAATTAAGTGTTAACGAGCAGTTGGACAGGTGTACCTAATAAAGTGGCCGGTGAGTGTATATACAGGCAGTCCCTGGGTTACATACAAGATAGACTCCATAGGTTTGTTCTTAAGTTGAATTTGTATGCAAGTCGAAACTGCATATTTCATCATTGTAGATCCAGACGGAAGAAAATTTTGGGCCCATTAACAATTGTTTCAAAATTTTTAGCTGTATTCGGACCAAGGATTATCAATAAAGCTTAATTACACTTTACAGCTGATCATTGCAGTCTGGGAGGTCACAGGGGGCAGAGGGGACCGTCTTTAACTAGGTAATGTCTGTAAGTCAGGTGTCCTTAAGTAGGGGACCACCTGTATACTCGTAACAATTAGGTTTTTTTTACCATACACTGCCTGGACCTAGATACAGACTGGTGATGTTAAAAAAGACCAAGGAGTAAGAAAGTAAGATACTTCCACCAAAGCCGCCCATGCACAAGCAATCTGACACCTGTACTTATGTGGAATCCCCAAAATCCAAACACACTGGCAAATGATGTATATAAAATTTCATTCAAAAAGATTAATGAATTCACCCTGAAGAGAACTCCCTGAGGTTTATAGCTAAGTATAACAATGAGTAATCACCTACTTAAGGGCTAAAAATATGTTAGTAGTCCCTCTCCCGAGACTCCATTCATTTTTATTAAAAGTAATTTATCATTTGAACCTATAGTCCTGTCCCCGAGCAGCATGTTATAGAGCATTAGAAGCTGAGCAGATTGATATATAGAATTGTGGAGAAAGATATAGTATAACTTGCTCTCATTATATCTTAATGCCAAGTAGGCTGTCCTACACATACATGGTATGCTGCCAGTCAATGATTAGGACCACCCACTGCACTGCAGCACCAGAGGAACAGAACTCAATCAATAACTGACATTTTACATTGCTATATTTCCCCCACAAAACATGTGTCCTCCTGCTATATAACATTCAACATATAAATAGGACACAAATAATCCACGAGTTACATACAAGGATTCTGTAAGTTTGTTCTCAAGATGAATTTGTATGCAAGTCGGATTTTTAACCGGTTAAGGGCCCTTTCCTGTTTTTTCATGTCCATTTTTCACTCCCCATCTCCAAAAATCTATAACTTTTTTATTTTTACACGTAAAGAGCTGTGTGACTGCTCGTTTTCTGCGTAACAAATTGCACTTCATAGTGATGATATTAAATATTCCATGCCATGTACTCGGAAGCGGGAAAAAAATTCCAAATGCAGTGAAAATTGTGAAAAAAATGCATTTGCGCCATTTTCTTGTGGGCTTGGATATTATGTCTTTCACTGAGCGCCCCAAATGACATGTCTACTTTATTCTTTGGGTCGGTACGATTAAGGGGATACCAAATTTGTATAGGTTTTATAATGTTTTCATACATTTACAAAAATTAAAACCTCCTATACAAAAATAATTTTTTTTTATTTTGCCAACTTCTGGCGCTAATAACTTTTTTATACTTTGGTGTACGGAGCTGTGGGTGGTGTCATTTTTTGTGAAATTTGATAATATTTTCAATGATATCATTTTTAGGACTGTATGACCTTTTGATCATTTTTTATAGATTTTTTTTATATTTTTCAAAATGGCAAAAAAGTGCCATTTTCGACTTTGGGTGCTATTTTCCGTTACGGGGTTAAACGCATTGAAAAACCGTTATCATATTTTGATAGATCGGGCATTTTCGGACGCGTCCATACCTAATGTGTTTATGATTTTTACTGTTTATTTATATTTATGTCAGTTCTAGGGAAAGGGGGGTGATTTGACATTTTAGTTTTTTTTATAATTTTTTTTCTTTTACTTTTTTTTATTTTTATTTTTACTATTTTTCAGACTCCCTAGGGTACTTTAACCCTAGGTTGTCTGATCGATCCTATCATATACTGCCATACTACAGTAGGGCAGTATATGGGGATTTTCCTCCTCATTCATTACAATGTGCTATCAGCACATTGTAATGAAGGGGTTAAAACGAAATAGCCTCGGGTCTTCAGAAGACCCTAGGTTACCATGGAGACGGATCGCTGCTCCCCGATGACGTCACGGGGAGCGGCAATCCCAGGTAAGATGGCCCATGCGCCGCTATCTTTTTGAGGCTGCCGGCGGGTCCTCAAACCCCTTTAAATCAAGGACCGCTGTTATGACACTATGTACAAATTGCTAAAGCTCATTCTGCTCCTTCACATAGGACACTATGTAAAATCTGCTCAGATTCTCCCGCTTTATAACATGTTGCCTGAAGAGAGGACACTATGTAAAATCTGTTCCTCTCCTCCTTCTCCATAACATGCAGCCTGCAGATAGGACACCGTGTTCAATCTGCTCAGCTCATCCTGCTTTATAACATGCTACCTGCAGATAGGACACTAGGTACAATCTGCTCAGCTGCTCTTGCTCTATAATATGCTGACTGTAGATTACACTGCATTTTCATTTTTATTTCACTTTTATGGGGTCACTAATGACTGCCTTCACAACAGGGCGGGTACATTGATCAGTACTTAACTAGTTGCCTAATATTGTACAAATAAGACCCCATTAATCTTTTGGGCTCCTTTCTGCTCTATAACATTCTAGCTGTGGATTGTATTGCATTTTTATGGTTACCCATTTCCCTTAATAACAAGACAAGTGGGAGTCATGGTACTATTACTGGAGCTAGCAATACAGCAACTTATATTCTCTTCTTAATGTAACACTCACGTGATAAAACTTCTTGCTAACAGAATATTTAACTGCAGAAGTGATTAAGTATTCAGTAAACTGGACACCATAAATCAAGCCTGGAATCCTTTTTATTGCCTCTTTTGATGATGAATGTCAGAGAGCAGCACAACTCATTTTCAATGTACTTCAGACACTGTTTATCGTACAGAATAGTGAAATTCTGACCAGAACGCTTGAGGGTATATGTGACATTCTTACAAATAAAATTGTCTTTCATTGAAATGCTTTGAGATATTAGTTGGTGGGACGCAGTACGATGAAACGTGCTAGAGATTTCTGTTCAGAAAGATGACATAGGAATTTAAAGGGAGTAAACCAAAGGATAAACATTCTGGACTTCTGTATTATGGAACTGCAAGCGAGAAATAAAACACACTGGAACTGGAAAACCCCTAACACACAAGTCCAAGAATTATACAGAAGATCAAGACTTCTAGTTATAATGTGGTTAGTTATAATCCAGAGAGGAGTGCTAAAGCAAGAACTGTAAAGGATTTTCTTAAAGGGGTTGGCCACAAAATAGGAAATCTACCAGGGTAAATACAATACCCTAATAGGGTCACACTTATTGTAATTAACCTGGTAACCAGGGGCCCAGAGCTGCTGGGGGGCCCACATAAGGCTGTACATAAGGAATTCATGAGGATAAGGAGGGCTGTATCTGATGAATACATAGGGGGTGAGGGGGGCTTTATATGAAATAACATGACGGGGCTGGTATGATAAACTAGGAAATATTTTAGGGAACAGGAGACTGTTTTAGATTCAGATTTTTTTAGGCTCACTGCAAAGGACCCACTGAGGCTCTGTCGCCCAGAGGTCTACTGAAACTTGGAGTCAACCCTGGCTGGGGGGTCACGTGACACAGTGGCAGCTTCTTTTGGGATAATTAACAAACTTCCCCCTGACCCACCACAAATACACAGGACATCGCTGGAAGTCATATTGTACTTCCCTTGATAAACTTTTGTATTTGTGCCACATTTCTTTAAGCTCATCTTCCAGTTGCCTAGTACTGGGTCGCTGCGGCTTGGAACAGTTCCACACGGATTGGGAACAATTGGGGCATTTATTAATCACTTTCTGGTGGATATTATTTTTAGCTGCGCCTTGTGCGCCTTATTTATGATGTGCTGGCGACACAAAACTGCTCATTTTTCGACACTCACAACTTTTTTTTTGATGGGTCATTTTAGTTGCAGCCTGGGAATCCCAACACTTTTCCTGCGCTTCTCATTTCCCAACACTTTTCTAGGCACAATTTTGGTGCACAATCACCAAGTTCTATTTCACCTTCATGAATATAGAGTAAGTTTATCTTTAGACCCTTTTCAGTTTAGACCAATTCATTGCAGTGGAAAAACCACTAATGCGGTTAGAACCAAATATAAGGGATCCGGTACCATCAAGTGGAAGAGTGCCTTTACAGTAGCTGTATCTTCGTGAATGGAAACTGTCCATGTTGTAAGGGCTGAACTCCCATTGTAAAGCTGTACACACACAGTCCCACTGCAGCTTCTAAACATGTAATAAATTACATGAATTTTGAAGAGATTTTTATGGGTAAATGATTGAGATTGTCCCTTTCAAGTGTTGTGTGATGCCAATGTTTGCTCCTGACTTGCACTGGATTTTGACTCATGGGAAAAGATGTAAAAACAACCTGATTCAAGTCATGCCGCATGCCTGTGGTTGGGTTGCACAACTGATATTCCCTGTTCTCTAGTAGTATATAAAACAAAAGAAGAACGACTTAAGTGATCCCCTGCTGCTCCCATTCTTGGGGGAGATTTATTAGAAATGTCTGAGGTAAGGGAAATATGCAAATAGATTTTTGCTTTTTGCTACCTTGTAAGGCAGCCCCCTTAACATCAAGCATGATTTTTAGGAAGCCTAATGACATGATGTGGGATTAAAGCCAAAGCAGTATATCTATTCCAGAAGGGACAGATTCCCAACTGTAGACAGCACTGTTTCGATCTGGTTGCATCTCTCAGATACAGTGTAGGGAACTGGTTTGGCTGAATCTTTTGATTAGGGCCAGAAAGTAAAAGTTCTCCTTACGGAGACTTTGCCAATTAAAGTAGGTGTGTACAGACTTATTGATTATTCACTAGGGAACTCTGGTAAATAATACGTTTTTCAGGAAGGGACAAAGAAAACAATGACACTTTTTGAAAGGCAACCCACTTAACATCAAGCATGACTGTCAAGAAGCCTACACTAATGGTTATGGTTGAAGTAAATCTGTTCTAGTTTCCCATGGAAACCAATCAAAGCTCAGCTGTAGTTTTATATCAGCTGTTGGAAAAAGAAAGCCAAGTTCTGATTGGTTGCCATGGGAAACAAGATCAGTTCTGCTCTCTGACACTTCTGATAAATCTTCCCAATGTGTGTAGATCCTTTCAATGGACTGGACATCCTCCATCTCAAAATATAGGTTTTACTTTAAGCAGTAACATTATTTACATCAGACAGAAGTAGGGGGATAACACCGGATGGGCACATGGTCGTTTGCATAAGGCTTTATATAGAAAACTCAACTGTAACACCCACTACAAATAATAGATGATGTCACAGCCTATTTACTCCCATTTCTGTACAGACCATGCCCAGAAAACTTACTAAATGCGGTTTACAGAGCAGAGCATGAGCTTAGACAAGATGGTGGGGACTATAATCATGGACAGAATGTACAAAGCAAATAAAATTTAAAAAATATAATCATTTATTTCTTATATTCCTTATAAAGTGTCCCTTTAAAGCAGACGGCGACTCTATTTTGGATACTTTTGGTTTATTGTTCATTATAAGCACTGGAATCGCTCTCTGAGGCTGAGCTACTCTTATGTGACGAAGACCAGCCATAACATTGTGATTCTCCTGACTAGATGGGATTGTGAAACTCTAACACATCCCATCTATACCCTCAGGATAATCCTGTTTCATTGTCTTCTGAAGAGTAGGAAGGAGGTCCTGGACTTGGCCTTCAAACTAATGACATTAAAAAACCTCTTAAAATGGCTTCACGTGCAGAGGTTTTAAGGAGCAGAGATTTGAATCCTTGGTCTACTGCTTAGATGAGAACCTCACCAGACAAGGCGTAAAAAACAGATGTGTGTTTACCTCAATAATCAATGCAATGTAATGTAATTATAGTAAGAAATGAATAGCAGTGAACCTTCATTGCTGACTTCCCTCCATAAATACTGCCGATATTATTAGGTTTCGGTGGGTCTATTTTTGTCTTCTATCAGCAGTGTTCCTCCATCACTCCAATCATGAAGTGGATTGTTGTTACTGCATAAATGTATGAGCATCACACAGATGAATTTACTATTTCCTAGATGGTTGAAACCAGATGTTCTTATATAGCAGACAAAAGACAAGTCAGGGTGGGGTTACATTAAAAAAGGAACCTCCTTTTTAATGATGTCCATACATTTTCTATAGCTAAAGGTCAAATTGTAGATAACTATAAGCGCCAACTCCCTTTTGCAAGGGAAATCTCTTTTGATCGCTTTTCTCAAAAAAACAAAATCCCCCAATATATACTGTCAGGAGAGCCAAGGGGACTCTATGCACAAAACATGTAAGGCCTTGCACCGAATCCCTCAAAATCAGTGGGTTTGGACAATCAGTCAACTATACCTGTTTCGTTTACCTCATCTCACTACAGGCAGTCCCCGGGTTACATACAAGATAGGGTCTGGAGGTTTGTTCTTAAGTTGAATTTGTATGTAAGTCGAAACTGTATATTTTATAATGGAAGTTCTAGACAATTTTTTTTCTTTTGCCCCAGTGACAATTGGAGTTTCAAAATTTTTGGTGTAATTGGACCAAGGATTGTCAATAAAGCTTCATTACAGACATCTTACAGCTGATCATTGCAGTCTGGGACTATAGTAAAGCATCCAGAGAGCTTCACCAGAGGTCACAGTGGGCAGAGGGGTCCGTCTGTAACTATGGGTTGTCTGTAAGTCGGGTGTCCTTAAGTAGGGGACCGCCTGTATATATTTAAGGGTTGTATGATATATTGCAATGTATCATTACTATATGCACAGTAAAAAAATGTAAATCCTAATTATTCTCTAAAAAAATTTTCTCAGCAAGGATTATTGTAAAGATCTTAAACTGAGGAATATACACCTACATTACTGCACACATACAGTCTAGATTGAAATTTGGTCCAAAATATACATGATGGACAAATCACTGTAGGCTTGAAGAAGTGGTTAGATCTTTAAAGTATAAATCTGGCAAACTCTAATAAAAATCCCCCAAAAAATATACACCAACAGTAGCACAAAAAAGGACAACCAGTGGGATATTTGTTTTACTTATTTTTGCTCCAATTGGTTGCAAATGATTTAAATTAATTTGATAGTCAAATCCTGTAGGCCAGTGGTGGCGAACCTATGGCACTTTTGCCAGAGGCGGCACTCGGAGCCCTTTTTGTGGGCACCCGGGCCATCGCCCCAGCACATCAGACAAGACTCAAAGAATCTTCCTGCAGTTCCAAGCAACTTAAAAGTTGGTGCTTTTAGTCATATTTTGATACCGACTTCGCTACTTGGGATTGTAGGAAGAGGAAGAATTAGACAGGGTCGAATTATTTTTGGAGGACCTCCTGCTGGCCCCATTATTATCTGTGTACAGAGGAAAACTGTAAAGAAGCTAAAATGATGAAAATTCTCCATCTTTCTACTGTGTTGCTGTCCTCAGGAGGCCAATCTGATAGAAAGTTGTTGACCAGGGAGCAATAAGTTACTGCTTTAATTTTTGGTTGGCACCTCGCGATAAATAAGCAGGTTTTTGGGTTGCAGCTTGGGCACTCGGCCTCTAAAAGGTTTGCCATCACTGCTGTAGGCTATAAACCTGTTCTGTAATGTGGAATGTTTTTTGACCATTGAGGGTAAGGGTAAGCCATTATGGTCCATTATGATGCAAGTGTGAATGTGGTCTGAATGTGGAGTGAAGTGTGAATGAATCTAGGTTATGGGTGTTTCAATGCCTAATAACTAAGCAGAGAAAGTTCTGTCCTGACTTCATACACTTTACAGAGATATCTATCATTGTCTTACCTTGTCTTATTTTTCCTGTGCACGGTACGGTGAACATGTGTGTGTTAGACGCCATACCCGTCTAAGGGGACGTATATCCGGCCCCAAGGATATACGTCCCCAGACAGCCAGTGTGAAAGCTGACCTTAGGCCTGGTGCCCACAAGTAACTTCGGTCCAAGAATCTTCCTCTATGTGATGGAGGGATTACCTGTACCATGAACTGAACCACGGCATTGGACTGACATGCTGAGGTTGGTTCAGGAAATCCCACCGGCTCCAACAGGACAAGTTTCTTGGACAGAACTCACTTGTGGGTAACCTTAGACAATCAGCTGGTCCTGCTACAATCTAATGTACAAAATGAGCTTTAAGCTGGGCATAGTCATTGAACTAATGTTGCTTAAACTCTGATTTTGGAAGAACCAGCTGAGTGTCTAAAGTGTTTGGTGTTCCCCTGACAATATGATATTGGAGGAAATATGGATCAGGTCAATGGTATTTAAGAAAACCAATCCTTTTCTTCTTTGGCGGGAAGGGACAACTCAATCGACGGCTAAACAACTGCAATTCTGTGGTCATTAGAAGAACCATTTAGTCATTACAACACCCCAATTCCTTCTCATTTCAGCTGCTTTTTGGCCCATTTCCCCATATTTAATTCCTACATTAACCTCTCCAGACACATCAGCTAGAATCCCAGGACTAATGGACAGGCAAAGAAGGTGGCATAACTGTTGTATGAATTATTAATCTATTAACAGTCTTTTATTAAAGGAACCTACCATGAGGAATCTACTATCAGAAGTAGATCTGGCGGTGGGTTCCTCCTGCCTGCTTCTGCCCTAATCCGTAATTTAATAATCCTGGAACCTAACTCTAACTTTTTAAAAAACTTTATTTTAGTAATATGTAAATTAACTGAAGAGGCTACTGGGGCGTGTACTAGCCTATGCCCCCAGCCTGGATAGTACACGCCTCTGGAATTAATTTACATATTACTAAAATTACCTTATTAACAAGTTAGATTAGGTTCCAGGATTATGAAATTACAGATTAGGGTAGAGGCAGGCAGGAGGAATCTACCACCAGATCTACTTCTGATTATAGATTTCTCATGGTAGGTTTCCTTTAAGAGAAGCCTAAAATGACATTCTGGACTATGTGCCCCTCTCCACAACACACTGTCTACTTGTCTCCTTATCCAAGTCCCCACATCCATCAATACAGATCCACAGGGATGCGAGTATGGAGTCCCTGTCCTCGGGATGTGCCGCTCAGCATTGAAGTGAACACAAGCAGTAACTAAGCCGAGGAGACTTGTTAATGAAGTATCAGTCCCCAGCTGCTCCACAAACCAGGGAATCCTCGGGGTATATTCACATGTGGCAGATTGGTTGCAGAAATTTCTGTGACTGAAAATTAGTTTCATTCATTTGAATGGGGAACAGGAATTTCTGCAAGTCTGATCAAGGTGAATGACAGTCAATGACAGAAGGTTCAATGTCATTCAAGGTATAGTCTACAAATACCATACACGTCCCAATAAGATCCAACTTACCCTACAGCAACAACAAGAGGGTCCCATACATACATAGGTACCACAGCCAACTGTGTACAACATAAGATCCCAATGTCATGCACTACATGGTACCCAATAACACTAGCACTGGGATGGATCCAAACCTTCTGCTGCTGCTATAGTCTTATGTCAAGATAAAGCAAAGTATCTAAAGTGAAATCCGAATCTAGATGAAAGTCAGAACTCCATAGTAATCCCCATGTAAAATCAAGTCAGAACTCATATTGACTTTCAATGTAACATGAAATCAGATCTGTCCCAATGTCAAATCTAAATGTATAAGCAATGCTTGATGTTTTTTACATTAACCCTAAAATTATATTTATTTAACCCAAAATATATCAGCACCTGTACTGTGTACTGTGTACTGTGTGTGTAACAAACAGTGCCCCCAATGTAACATCAAGTCACAATTCATAGTAAGCCCCAAATACACCGCAGTGTATCTCATAGTCATTGTACTACTAAGCCAAAATTTCTTATGACCTCCAATACAGAACAAACTAAGAAACTAGTAAGAACTGGTCAGTTCCCTTAGTGTCCCCTAAATCAGGAAGACCCCGACATTGATCTTCAACATTTGACCCCCATATAGACAAATTATCTAAATAATCATAGTTGTCAGAAAGCATAATTACCCCCCAGGTAGTCAGACAGCACAATGCACCCCCATACTAAATAACAGACACCCACATATTCAGCACAAGTCCGCACTGAAATGACACCCACCTCCTAGTGATCTGCCATAATGACTTGTACAATGACACTGCCCCTGCTAGTAAGTGCTACCAGTCATGTCGTACCTGAGCCGCGCTGAGGGTCCGCTCCGGTGTGTCAGGTGGCAGTCGCCGGGTCCAGTCACATAGCAGGGAGCACGGGAAAGTTTTGGGGCTCCGCAGAGCTGGGTGCCGGCTGCGATCTCTGGGGACACGGAGGTGACACGGCTCGGGCGCGGGTGTCGCTGCTGCTCTGCACTTCCTTCTGCGCTCAACTCATGAACAAAATATGTGGCTGTACATGTTCAGTGCAAGCACATCCTCTGCTGCCCGGGCTGTGCCCACTCCAGAGCCTGGCACACACAGCACTGCCAACTTGTATCAGCTGAAGGCAGGAGCAGCCCGGCGCTGATGAGATGTGCTCAGTCCCCACAGGCTGCAGCCTCCTACAGGAAATCCTCATGTGTCACTCTCTGGCGCCCCCTCCCTGCGCACTGCTGCACCTCTCCCCCCGCACAGGGCTATCCTCTGCTGTCTCTCCTGTCTCTCAGGCTCCTTCACAGAATAATAAAAACTACAGCAACTTCTGACTTTTTTTAGGCTTCTTGTAAAACGCATAAGAAAATGTATGATTTTTTTTTTACAAGTTTATTGGTGACGTTTTTAAGTCACATTATTAAATTGCCTGCTGCATAGGAAAATGTTCAGCCTGTGGAAAGGTACATGTAAGCCGGTCCCATCCCTCAAACTTAACACATTGGGGCATATTTACTAAGGGTCCGCGGACCGTATTTCCGTCCGAAATGCCCTGCATTTAACGGGTTTTTGCCGCATGCCATCAGATTTTGCCGCAATCTTTCATGCGACACAAATCAGGGGGCTTGGGCGTCGGACAACCTGACTGATTTGGACTAAGCGCGGGATTTAAAATTCTAATTGTGTCGCAAGACATGCACTCACATACACCAGGAAGAAGAAGGTGAACTCTGGCAGACCTGAGCAGGGAAGCGACACATGCAGGATATCGGGCGCGCAATCTTAGTGAATCGCGCCGGACTTCATCCTCCTCGGACAACGCAGCTCGGGGATTGTGCAGGGATAAGGGTAAGTAAATGTGCCCCATGGCTTCACACAGAAATAGTCATCTGCCAGCGAACAGCAGCACTGAAACTGTACAACACAGCCCCATATATAATGGATTATTTATAATGGAATATGTGTAGTGGATTATAATGAAGGTGGTTTGAGCAGTAGCCCGGGTCCCAGGGCCACTCAAACCACACAACAAATTTTATACTGAGAAAGGCCTTCACCCATGAAATGTTCCCACACCTGTTTCTACTCTCAATACACATGTACACAGATGCCATTTCACATGGGGGTAACTACAGTGGTAGAAGCCACAACAGCCATTATGGGGCCCACAGTGTCAGTGGGTCCCGTCATCCAACCTGACACTAATGAATGGAGGATATGTACCATTATGTACATATTATACTACACATTATACAGCATAATATGTATATAACATATATGTGATGTATATACACTCACCGGCCACTTTATTAGGTACACCATGCTCAGGGCCAGATTAAGGGTCCCAGCGTTATGGAGCACCTCATTTAGGATGGGGCCCCCCCAGCTCGGCAGCCAACGTGGGGCCCCCTCCCACAACAATATATGTAAAAAGATATAACATAGTTACACAGTTCCAAAGCTCTAGAGATATTAGAAACAATGGTATCTTTAGTTTTAGATAAATTCCTACTTACTAAACCATTTCCAATTTTGTTCCATGACAAACTAAAAAATACTCCCACCATATTATTACTGAATAATCATAAGACAAAACTGTTACCAAATAAAAGGACCATAAGACCAATATTCCAAACAATAGCGCTACAATTTACAAATGATCCCTCGAAACTGACCCATAGGATTACCACAACATGACCAGTATTACCAATAATTTACCAACTATAAACTCCATTTACTGATGATCTTTACAGCCATATTGTTATTATACAAACACCACCGAGCAAAGGGCAATATCACTAATGACACCTCAGTACAAGCCCAAATAATAGCATTACATCATGATTATCACCACTACATAATGACTGGATAATACTGCAATACTATATGATAACCTACACACAGACCAGTATCTACCACCATATAGTGACCATATAGTAGTATATACCAGTCCTGCACAGAGGCTGCAGTGTCATCCAATGACTTACAGGTGACGTCCCTCATGTTGTCTCCTCCCTTCTGTCTGATCTTCCAGGAGACTTCTTCCATCCATGACTCTCTGCGGGTTTATAAAACAGATATGGTTGGCATCGTCCCATATTCTCCTCACACCTGACCCTCACATACAAAACTGACCACACTGTACCCCAACATATATCATATACACCCCCCAGACCACAACTGACCACACTGTGCCCCCACATATATCATATATACCCCTCACACCACAACTGACCACACTGTGCCCCCACATATCATATATACCCCTCACACCACAACTGACCACACTGTGCCCTCACATATATCATATATACTCCTCACACACCACAACTGACCACGCTGTGCCCCACATATATCATGTATACCCCTAACACAACTGACCACACTGTACCCTCACATATATCATATATACCCCTCACACCACAACTGACCACACTGTACCCCACATATATCATATATACCCCTCACACCACAACTGACCACACTGTACCCCTCACATATATAATTTATACTCCTCACACCACAACTGACCACACTGTGCCCCCACAAATATCATATATACCCCTCACACCACAACTGACCACATTGTTCCCCATATATATTATATATCATATATACCCCTCACACCACAACTGACCACACTGTACCTGCCCCACACTGTGAAACTAAAAATACCACAGTTACTCACAGTATAATGTCACCTGGATAACAGAAATATGCCCCCCCAAAATATACCCCATAATAAAACCTCTGTGTCCCCTGCATATATTACTATACTACAGACCCTGAGTAATACTGTACCCCTAATTATATGTGTCACCCACCAATTACCCAATATATGGTTCCCCCATGACTTCATTTATATATTGCCCCGTTTAATGAATTAATTTACCTATTTATGGCCCTTTCTAATATACTGGGGTGCCACATGAATTTTAGAGGCTGGCCTCTAATATACTGTCCCCCCATTTAGTTATATGATATACTGCTCCCACTCCCACCCGACCCTATGAACTATTTTACATGCTAGGCCTCACCCCCAATAAACTTCATACACTGGCTTCCTCTGTAAATTATTTTATATTCTGTACACTTCACTCCTTGGTTCAGTATGATCACAAGGAAACTAAATTTATACAGGTTTTATTGAGTTTTAATACATTTAAAAAAATTAAAACTTCATCACGAAAAAAAAGAGGTTTGTCTTCTTCTGACGCTAATAACTTTTTCATAGCATATATACTCGAGTATATGCCGCGTTTTTCAGCACAAAAAATGTGCTAAAAACTTCAAACTCGGCTTATACTGAAGTGAAGAGAAAAAAGAACGTCAAAACTCACCTTTCCTGCGCCCCCGCAGGTCTTCTCTTCTTCCATCGGCAGCGGCAGATCTGTACACGCTGCCGACGGAACAAGTGAAGACCTGCGGGGGCGCAGGAAAGGTGAGTTTTGACTTTCTTTTGCTACCAGGGGCAGGAGCTGGCTATATTGAGGGGCAGAAGCTGGCTATATTGAGGGGCAGGAGCTGGCTATATTGAGGGGCAGGAGCTGGCTATATTGAGGGGCAGGAGCTGGCTATATACGGGGGCAGGAGCTGGCTATATACGGGGGCAGGAGCTGGCTATATACAGGGGCAGGAGCTGACTATAAAGAGGCAGCAGCTGTCTATATACAGGGGCAGCAGCTGGCTATATACAGGGGCAGGAGCTGGCTATATTCAGGGACAGGAGCTGGCTATATTCAGGGGCAGGAGCTGGCTATATTCAGGGGCAGGAGCTGGCTATATTAGGGGGCAGGAGCTGGCTATATACGGGGGCAGGAGCTGGCTATATACGGGGGCAGGAGCTGGCTATATACAGGGGCAGGAGCTGACTATATACAGGGGCAGCAGCTGGCTATATACAGGGGCAGCAGCTGGCTATATACAGGGGCATGAGCTGGCTATATACGTGGGCATGAGCTGGCTATATACGTGGGCATGAGCTGGCTATATACAAGGGCAGGAGCTGGCTATATACAAGGGCAGGAGCTGGCTATATACGTGGGAAGGATATATCGGTGCAGGAGCTGGCTATATACGGGGGCAGGGGTAGGCTGTATCATGGGCAGGTGCTGGGTATATTTGGGGGCTGGCTGAGGAGTTATTTTTTGGCGAGATGAGCCGATGTTTTCATTGCTACCATTTTGAGGACTGTGAGACCTTTTGATCAGTTTTTATCACATTTTTTATGTTATGTAAAATGGTGTAAAAGTTGCATTTCGGACATTTGGGCGTTATTTTCCGTTATGTGGTTCAACACCAGCAATAACCATTTTTACATTTTGATAGATCAGATATTTTGAGATGCGGCGATACCTAATGTGTTTGTGATTTTTACTGTTTAATAAATTAGTATCAGTTCTAGGGAAATGGGGGGGTGATTTATTTTTTTTTACTATTTTTTTACCCTAGTACTTTAACCCTAGATGGTCTGATTGTTCCTACCATATTCTGCAATACTATGGTATTGCAGTATATGGAATTTTTACACAGTTTTCATTACAATGAGCCACTGGCACATTGTAACGAAACTGCAGATGCCATGCAGTCTTGACAAAGACCCAAGGCTGTCATGGCAACCGATCGCTGCCCCCCCCCATGACGTCCCAGGGAGTGAGTAACGATCAGAACAAAGATGGCGGCGCCAATGTGCCACCGTCCTATAAATGTTGGCGGCCGCATCAGAAGGGTTAATACCCGCGGTCGGCGCTAGCACCAATCGCGGGTATTAGTGGTGGGCGTTTGCTGCAATATGCAGCAAACCCCACCTCTGTATTAAGAGGGCTCAACTCGTGAGCCCTCTTCATACAGGTCCCGCACCTCTGCTCCGTACATGTAAGCCTCAGAGCGTTGGGGAGTTAATATTGTACCCCCCAAACACACACAATTTACTATGCAGCCCCCCCCCCCATAATTAACTATTTAATATGCTGCCCCCCCCATAATTAACTATTTAATATGCTGCCCCCCATAGTTAACTATTTAATATGCTGCCCCCCTATGATTAACTATTAAATATGCTGCCCCCCTATGATTAACTATTTAATATGCTGTCCCCCATAATTAACTAATTAATTTGCTGCTCCCCCACAGTTAACTTTTTGATATGATGCCCTCCCCAATTAATTATTTTAAATATCCTGACCCCCACCATCTTTGAATGCTGTTTGATTTAAAAAAAAAAAAACAACCTTATACTCACCTCGGGTCCCCGTCTTCTTTCTTCTTGCCGCGGGAGGACAGGAAGGGGTGCGTAGCCGCATGATGACGTCATCACGCGGCCGCGCATCCAAGTTCCTGGAGCGATGTGCGCCGGGGTGGTCTTCCGGCCACATCGCTCCAGTAATAGTGCTCGAGCGGCCGGAAACGCCCGCATCGAGCACTATACAGGGACGGGCAGGAGCTTCCGGTCCGGACTGACGGAGGCCCCTGCCCGACTGCCGAGGCGAGTGTCGGGGCCCGCAGGGGCCCCAACAGGAGCATGAACATCGGCGCTATTGGAGCGCCAGGCCGGGGGCCCCCAACCAATAAAGCCGGATCCGGGGGCCCGGCGCTAGCGCTCCAATAGCGCCAATGAAGATCCGTCTCTGACCATGCTAGTAACGGGTTGGACCCCCTTTTGCCTTCAGAACTGCCTCAATTCTTCGTGGCATAGATTCAACAAGGTGCTGGAAGCATTCCTCAGAGATTTTGGTCTATATTGACATGATGGCATCACACAGTTGCCGCAGATTTGTCGGCTGCACATCCATGATGCGAATCTCCCGTTCCACCACATCCCAAAGATGCTCTATTGGATTGAGATCTGGTGACTGTGGAGGCCATTTGAGTACAGTGAACTCATTGTCATGTTCAAGAAACCCGTCTGAGATGATTCCAGCTTTATGACATGGCGCATTATCCTGCTGAAAGTAGCCATCAGATGTTGGGTACATTGTGGTCATAAAGGGATGGACATGGTCAGCAACAATACTCAGGTAGGCTGTGGCGTTGCAACGATGCTCAATTGGTACCAAGGGGCCCAAAGAGTGCCAAGAAAATATTCCCCACACCATGACACCACCACCACCAGCCTGAACCGTTGATAAAAGGCAGGATGGATCCTTGCTTTCATGTTGTTGACGCCAAATTCTGACCCTACCATCCGAATGTCGCAGCAGAAATTGAGACTCATCAGACCAGGCAACGTTTTTCCAATCTTCTACTGTCCAATTTCGATGAGCTTGTACAAATTGTAGCCTCAGTTTCCTGTTCTTAGCTGAAAGGAGTGGCACCCGGTGTGGTCTTCTGCTGCTGTAGCCCATCTGCCTCAAAGTTCGACGTACTGTGCGTTCAGAGATGCTCTTCTGCCTACCTTGGTTGTAACGGGTGGCGATTTGAGTCACTGTTGCCTTTCTATCAGCTCGAACCAGTCTGCCCATTCTCCTCTGACCTCTGGCATCAGCAAGGCATTTCTGCCCACAGAACTGCCACTCACTGGATTTTTTTTCTTTTTCGGACCATTCACTGTAAACCCTAGAGATGGTTGTGCGTGAAAATCCCAGTAGATCAGCAGTTTCTGAAATACTCAGACTAGCCCTTCCGGCACCAACAACCATGCCACGTTCAAAGGCACTCAAATCACCTTTCTTCCCCATACTGATGCTCGGTTTGAACTGCAGGAGATTGTCTTGACCATGTCTACATGCTTAAATGCACTGAGTTGCCGCCATGTGATTGGCTGATTAGAAATTAAGTGTTAACGAGCAGTTGGACAGGTGTACGTAATAAATTGGCCGGTGAGTGTATATAGAATTAGAATTTCACACTTGCAGGGGTTATTCATACAGCCCATGGCAGTCTTAATCCACCCCTGTGTTTGGGCCTAGTGCCCCATAAAAAAACACTCAGAGCAGGTCCTATTCCTGTTCCTGTGTTTGCAGCTCTACCCTCCCATAGAAGTCTATTGGAACATGAAAAATGCTACACAGGTGTCATCCATGTGCCGTCCGTATTTGATATTAAAACAATGCCACACTCAAAATAGATTGTGCCCCTTTTAATATTAGACAGTGTCACCCCCTTCAGATTAGATAGTGCAGCCTTAATAATAATAGATATTGCCCCATTTAATATTAAGAGGTGGCATTATCTAATATTAAAGGGGTGGCACTGTCTAATATTCAGACGGTGCCACCCTAATGACAGATAGTGCCCCTTTAATATTAGACAGTGTCAACCCTTTAATATTAATGGAAGCACTATCTATTATTATTAGGCTGGTACTGTTGAAAATTAAATGAGGCAATATCTATTAGTATTAGGGGGCACTATCTAATATTGAATGGGTGGCACAGTCTAATATTATAGGGGGCACTATCTATTTTTGGGATGGCACTCTCTAATACTAAAGGAAGCCAATCTATTATTGGGTGGTACTGTCTAATATTAAATGGGGCGGCACTGTCTAATATTAAAATCTATTGTTATTATTAATATTATGGTGGCACTGTCCTTCATTCCCCTCATATTGTGGCCTCCTGTGTTCCTCCTGTTGCAGGTTTTAAACTGCCAACAATTTGTGTGGAGTTGCTAATCCCACCGACATTGTCTAACCACGCTTACTCATTTTGGCTTTTTTTCCTGAGCCACTTCCTGAGTCTGCCCCTGCTTACAGGTGACATTTGTATGATTTTGTGGACATACAGCTCAGAAACTTTAAAAATTCTGAAGACACACTGGGGCACATTTACTTACCCGTCCCGTTGACGCCGCCGATCGGGAATGTCCAATGAGGATTCGGAGCTGCCGCGATTCACTAAGATCGTGCATCCAATTTCCTGCAGGTGTCGCTTCCCCGCTGAGGTCCAGCGGAGTTCACCTTCTTCTTCCCGGTGCATGTGTTAGGGATTTTTATGCAGGGCCCCAACAGCCCTCTTGACTTTTGTAAGGTGAGTCCCAATTAACCCTTTGAGGGAGGATGAGATAGCTGCCGGCAGCGAGCTGACAGAGTCAATGAAAAACACAGTCGGTCTTCCCATGCACTCAAATCAAAAACTGTTTATTTCAAACAGATACAGCTATATTTTAACACATAGAGATCAGCATTTGGGGTGTTGTATGAATGGAGATAAGACACTTAGATTCTATTGGCCATTATGTTTTTGTACCAGCACATTCTGGGAAAAATGACTAGGCCTTGTTTACAGCCATGCTTATCTACACAATGGCTCCTAGAAGCTTCTTCATAACCAAAATAAATAACAAGAATACAGAGGCCCGAAGGACGGTAAGAAATGCCAAGGATATTGTGAAAAGTCAAACAACAGTTTAAATGAGAAAAATAGCTGAATTAAAACATTTAACCCTATAGCTTCTAAGAGGGAAGCATACCCCCCCCCCCCAAGGTAGCCGCTGTATCTAAGACGGCGGACAGTAGTCAAGATGGCGTCCGAAACCAGTGCGACCTCCTTAACAATTCCCCCCTTGTTTGAGACTGCAGACCTACAACCTCTTAAAGCGACCTCCTCAAGCTCCAGGTACATACAGGTAGGCTAAGCCCGTACCTGCTGGACTTGTTAACTCTTCACCAGATCCCCTGGAGGCCAGTCACTAAAAGGGTTAAAGGTCTGCACACTCAAATCACATCACTGAGTTCTCATAGTTCACAGGTTTATTATCAGGCTGGTTCTCCAAATGGGAATCATTCTCCATTCCGAGCACTTCTCCTCTGGTGGTTCTTACTGCCCGGACGGCCATCTGGGACATGGTGGACTTGATGAGGGGGACCACACAACACGTAATAAGTGACAAGAGCAAGATCACAATCCCCAATATCACCCCCACTTGAGTCAGGAAACTCTTCCAGTCCCCCAACCAAGTAAAGAATGATGTGTCCACTCCAGAATTCTCCTTTAACTCTGCAGATAAGGCCTCAATTTTGTGAAGTGCGCGTGTTATTGACCCCCCCGGAGAAGTGTTGTTAGGTATATACGTGCAGCAGGCAGCCCCCACCATCTTGCAAACTCCTCCCTTCTCAGCAAGAATCATATCCAGGGCCATCCTGTTCTGGAATGCCATGATGGATGAGGCGTCCAACTGCTCAGCAACACCTTTGAAAGCATCTCGGGTATAGTTCACAAATCTCTGTTGGTTACAATAGATATAATTAATCCAATCAACATTTTTATTAACAGTTATCTGGGGAATTATGGACTCTAGGCCTGCCCATATCTGGTTTCTAGCTTTAAACTCATCTGGGACCCCCCTTGGGACTCCTGTTGCATCTAAGTACACCCGGTTATCTAAGGACCCCTTGGGTGCTTCTCTTTTTGCTCTTGTAGGTTTCCAGAACCCCTCATAGTTCTCTACTTTTGCTTCATGCACCCGGTCAAAGGTTTCCCAGGGGACCACTAGGAAAGGTTGTATGAACTTGATCACTGCACACTCGCCCTCCCAACCCTGGGGAAGGTAAGCCCTAACCTTCTTATCCCCACAAAACCAATACACATCTGACACTGCCACTTTATGGGATCCTGTGTTGGTTATACCAGAATAGGTCTTGTTGCACCAACCATAAGTGAAGTTACCAACTTTAGGAGCATTTTGGTCGGCTCTGTAGATGCAGAGGAGATCCGTGTTAGCATTCACCAGGGCACCAGAGGGAGGCTTGTATGGTTTTACAGCATGGTACTCCTTAGTCACTGGTTCACACTTGTTATCTGCGGAAGTTTTGTTTTGAAAAAGAGTCATAAGACAACCAAAAAGAGAAGTGGGAGCGCTGTCAGGGGCAGCTGGAAAAGGGACAGCAAGGAGAGAAGATCTAGCCATGCCACAGACCAAACAATTGCTCATGTTCTGACTGGCTGCACTATACTTCATCCATTCCACCCATGCATTAGTAGCTTCATATCCTGTTTCTATGGCTAATTTGTCCTCATAGCTAGGATTTGCTCGGGCCACTATTCCACGGTATGCTGGTACCTTTTGAAGGAAGACATTGGTCGTCCGACCATATGGTCCTTCCATATCACGTATCCAGAATGGAGTTCTATAGTCCTCTGCTGCTCCCCCATATGTGCCTATTATGTACATGCCTTCATCGTACTCCCCTGGGTTTTCTATGGTGATAACAATCTGATTTCTCCCCAGATCACATGGTCTTTTCGTTATTGTCATACGGCTCTTAAGTGACTGTCCCCTGTGATCCTTCCTGTCAAGGGCCGACTGGGGTTTGTATCCCCAGTCACCTCCTGTGTTCCACCCTACTGCACCCCAGTCTTTACAGGTCTTTCCCCAGTAGTCATCTGTTACACATATGTACTGTGTTCCCTCTTTACACATGTGGGCCTCCATCCAATTTTCACATTTTCCCCCTGGGCATCCCCTCTTAATTTTGCATTTTGCTATCTCACAAAAGCTCAGCTCAAAACTTGCCACCGTCACTTCAGTGGAGTTATACCATAGTGTTTTGTTTCCCTTTTCTCCTGTAATTGCAATTACTTTATGTTGGTCATGAGTGCATTGGACAATTAAGAAAAGGATATGTATGCCCACTAGGATGAGGGCTGTTGTACTTTCTTGCAATGTGAAGCATGGAGCCATGTTGGTTTCCCTTCAAGCTTGACAGATGTGGCATTGGTCAGCAGGACTTGGTATGGACCATCGTAGCGAGGCTCCAAACTCTTTCTGGTGTGTCTTTTCACGCACACGTAGTCTCCAGGCTTCAGGATATGGGTCCTGAGATCACTATCTGGATCTGGAAGGGAATCAAAAACACTTTTGTGGACCTTTTCTAGAGCTCGACTCAACTGGATAGCATAGTCCACTTGGTTTCCCCCCATCAGCTGTAAGGTCTGCGGGAAGTACAGGCCTAACCTCGGTGCACACCCAAACAGTACTTCAAAAGGGGACAATCCTGTCTTTCTGTTGGGGGTGGTTCTGACTGAATAGAGGGCAGCAGGAAGGCACTCGGGCCATGGTTTCCCTGTATCCTCCATGGCCTTCTGGATCTTTAACTTAAGAGTGCCGTTTAGTCTCTCAACCCTTCCACCATTAGCTTGGGGGTGGTAGGGGGTATGTAGGGATTGTTCTACACCCAGGAGGGACAGGGTCTCAGTCATTACCTGTCCAGTGAAGTGGGTTCCGCGATCGGACTCTATGGTCTCTGGGAGTCCAAACCTGCAGAAAATCTCACTCACCAACTTCTTGGCTGCGGCTCTGGCAGTAGCCTTGGTCGTGGGAAAAGCTTCCGGCCACCCTGAAAAGAGATCAATGCACACAAGCACGTACTCGTATGTACCACTTTTTGGTAGCTGGATAAAATCCATCTGCAGTCTCTGGAAGGGATACAGCAGCTTGGGTGTCACCTTCTGTGGGGTCTTTACCACCTTACCCGGGTTGTGGCGGGCACAGACTATACAGGCCTCAACTAGTCTAGTGACAGGGGTAGTAATGCCCGGGGCAAACCACTGGCGGTTTATGAGCGCTAGCATGGCCATTTTGGATGTGTGTGTGTGTCCATGGGCTATTTGACTTACTGCTGGGTACAGGGATCTTGGCAGGCACACCCTCTCTCCCAGTATCCAGGTCCCATCGGCTTGCATCTGGGCCCCAGCTCTCCTCCACACTTCCCTCTCTTCTGATGACACTTGGGCCACCAGGGACAGGAACACCTGTGGATCAAATTCTTTAGGCTCAGTACTCACCATAAAGACTACCGGACAGTCTCTGGGTTCCCTCCGCGCAACTGCCTTCGCCGCCCTGTCAGCCACATCATTGCCCTTGGCTTGTGGAGTTGCCAATTTTGTGTGTGCTTTTACTTTTATTATCCCCACCTCTTGTGGAAGTAAGAGAGCATCCATGAGCTCTTTAATCAATTGGCCATGCTTAATGGGGGTCCCTGCAGAGGTGAGGAAGTCTCTGGCCTTCCATATGGGTCCATAGTCATGACAAGCCCCATGGCAGTATCTACTGTCCGTGTAGATATTTGCCCTCTTACCTTCCGCCAGCTGTAGCGCTTCCTTGAGTGCCATCAGCTCCGCCTCCTGCGCTGACCTGTGTGGAGGGAGTGGTTCTGCTTTTACTACCTCATGTGCGCCACTGACCACTGCATATCCAGTGTAGAACCGTCCATCTTCTCCCACCGACCTGGAGCCATCTACAAAAAACTCAACATCCGGGTTAAATAGCTCCTTATCTGTGACATGAGCAAAACCACAGGTTTCCTGTTGGATAAGGGACAAACAGTCATGCTCATGCTCAAGTTCAAAAAGCTCCTCATCTGAAAGGCTGTGAAGGAACAAGGAGTCTGGAGGGGACCCTTCCTCCCCCCTCTCTGAATCCTGTAAGGCTGGCAACAGAGTGGCAGGATTCAAAGTTGTGCACCTTTTCAGTGTGACGTTCGGGGGCATCAGGAGTGCACACTGGAGTCTGAGCTGTCTGGCCATGCTCAGATGTTTGGGCTGTACCTGAGTGAGGACACTGTGCAAGTCATGTGGGGTTTTCACAGTAACTGGGTAGTCCAAGATCAACTCACTGGCCTTGCTGAGCAGAGTGCTGACTGCAGCCACTGCTCTAACACATGAGGGGGCTCCTCTCACAACTGAGTCTAGCCGGGCTGAATAGTAGGCCACTGGCCTGGGAAGACCACCATGCTCCTGAACTAAGACACCTGTGGCATGACCTTTGTACTCAGTACAGAACAAGATAAATGGTTTGCTGTAATGTGGTGTGCCTAGGGCTGGGGCAGACAGGATTGCCAGCTTAAGGCTGTGGAACGCATCAATTGCCTCTGGAGTGAGGGCAAATGGGATAGAGGCAATGCAGTCATAGAGAGGTTGCATCAGGCTGGAAGCAGACCTTATCCAAGGCCTGCAGTAGCTTACAAGTCCCAAAAACATGCAAAGGGACTTAAGGCCTCTAGGGAGGGGCATGTTCTGGACTGCCAGCTTTCTTTCCTCTGTCAGGTGTCTGCCTGCGGCTGAGAGGCAGTGGCCTAGGAAGACCACCTTCTCCTGGCAGTACTGGAACTTATCTCTGGATGCTTTGCAACCCTTTTGGAACAAAAAACACATAAGATCAATAGATGCATCTTGACAAACCTGCAGGGTGGGTGCACACACCAGTAAGTCATCCACATACTGCAAAAGCACAACATCAGGGGGGGGGAACCAGTCTGACAGTACTTCCTGTAGAGCCATGGAATACTGGGTGGGGGAGTTTTGCCCCCCTTGAGGGAGCCTACACCATGTGTACTGGAAAAATTGGTTAGTAAAAGCAAACAAAAACTGGCAAGCTTCGTGGAGGGGTACTGAAAAAAATGCATTTGCCAGATCAACCACTGTAAAGAATGTGGCATTCTCGGGAACTCCTGCCAGTAAGGTATGTGGGTTAGGGACCACTGGAGTGATCGCCTCAGTACACTCATTGACAGCCCTTAGGTCATGGACCATTCTGTAGGTGTCTGGCTGCCCCTTTTGAGTTTTCTTCTTTACTGGAAACAAAGGAGTGTTGGCTGGGGATTCAGTGCGCTTTATCACCCCTGCCTGCAAAAGATCTTGTACCTGGGTATTAACAGCATCTTGTTGGGCGGGGGTTAGAGGATACTGCCTTAGTCTAGGAGGCTCCTTTCCTGGTATTAGGTTTACCATTACCGGGCTGACTGGTAGTAGCCCCACATCAGTTTTAGAGGTGGCCCAAAAGGCTATGGGGACCTCTGTGTCAATCCGGTTGTCCACATAAATCTGACCCACGGTTTCCGGGTCAACAGCGAGTGCTAGGATTTTACACACCACCTTTTCAGGAAGTCCTGAAGACAGGGTAATAGTGCCATCAGGGTGATACTGTATACAGGCCTGCAGTGCCTGCAACACGTCCGTCCCTAAAAGGTTCTGTCCTCTGCCTTCCAGTACCAAACACTTTGTCACTACTGTATGGTCAACGGTCTTACCAAAGTCAAGTGAGAGAGGCACCGTTGTGTGGTATGATGCCTTCTGTCCATCAAACCCAGAAGCTCTGAGTGTCTGTTTTGAAATCTGATCAGGTTTCAGATGTTTTTTGTTGATAACAGTAATGGCTGCCCCCGTGTCTACAACAAAAGGAACTAGCTCCCCGTTCAGTTTTATATCAAGCACCTGATCACCTGTGGCTGTGCCTGTTGTAGAGACAACAGCCTGCACGGGGGACACGGGGTTGCCTGCTTCCTAGCGTGGAGCAGGGACCCCACCTTGAGGGGGGCTGTCTTGGGGAATCTGTGGGCTGTCTTGAAGGGGGAGTGCCTGCTGACGTCCTGGTTCACTGGTCCCTTTCTGTTGGGGGCGTCTCTGTCTTTTAGGGTATGGACAGTTACTTCGGTAATGTCCCTCCTCCTGACAATTGAAACACGTAACGTTGGATCGGCCAGCAGGTACTTCTGAAACTGCTGTCAGTCTTACTCTGGCAGTGGTCGGTTCGTGACTAAGTCTGATCTCTGTTCCTCTAGCTTTCTGTAAGAGTTTGGTCGGTCCCTCCGTACGCCAGTCTGGTAAAGAAGTCTCCAGTCCATTACGCACCTTTGGTAACAATCCCTTAACAAAACAGTTGGCAAAGTGTGCTATGTGCTGGTCATTAGTCAAATCATATCCCATGTGTCCAAAAGCTGCATACAGTTCCCCGTAGAACTCTTCTACTGCCTGTCTGGGTCTCTGTCTTATCTCATCCAGACATATAGGATTTTCTCGCAACCTTTCCCTAGCCCAGCGTTCCATGCTTTCTATAAAATGCTGGCCAGACTCCAATGTCTCAACAAAAGGTGCACCGTCCTCAGGGAGATAGTTATGCAAGAATGACTCTAATTGTGGTCTCATGCTCTCTTTGACTAGGTCCCACATTCCCCGGGGGAAACACATGCTACATAAGGTCTCCAAATCTTGCCAAGTACACTTAAATGAAGTGTTGGTGTTAGTCAAGTAAGAAACAAAATTCATAGGCTCTGCTATAGGGTCAGGGGCTTGCCTTTGCTTGGCATCTAACTCTGTTGCAGACCAGGGTCTATAGAAATTCACACGACCATATTGTGCTGACTCCCCTTCCCTCAGTACGTGTCCTTGTCCGTCTACTATCGGAGCTACTGCAGCATTCTCTAATCTCACTTCAGTACGGACGGGTCTTATGGAATGATGAGGTCTAGGAGCTCCACAGTTCCTGCAAGTCTCAGTCCAGTCCGGGTTTTGCAGACCACATCTGCAACAGGTCCATCCGTCCGGACCTTTTGAATTAGCACCGCCCTTGGCATACACTGGTCGGATTGGGGTTGGACGAGTGGTCTGTCCGTCACAGTATCTGTCTGTCAGGCAGTTAAGGGGGGGTGATTGCTCAGAGAACTTCTGATACCATCCCTTCTTTCCTTCAACCGTAGTCCAACCCTTTAATGTCAGATCTCTACTCACTTCAAGCCAGCCTTCTGCCTGTGCATACCACTTTCTGTCCTTAAGCCAGCCGCTTTTCTCCTCTAAAGCTGTTTCCCACTTATGCACATTCAAGGGATCATCTGACATACCCAAACCCTTTAAAATTTCACTACTACCTTTTGTCCATTTCTTTCCCTTCATGTGGGACACAATCTGAGTAGCTTTCTTGGGTCCGTAGTTTCCTTTGCTTACTCTACTTTGTTTATTACCCATCACAAACGTCTAGTGCTACAATACTGTCAAAGGAACCTGTCCCCATAGACTCAAGAGGGTCTCACAACGGATGCTGACACCTCGATTTACTGACCCCAAAGAAACTAGACACCTGAGTCTTCCACAAAGGACCCTAGACTAAGTCACTGCCTGACTGGACTGACGCTAAACTAAGTCACTGCCCTCAGACTGACCCTGCAGGTCCACAAGGGACTCTACACTAGATCACTGCCTGACTGGACTGACGCTAGAATAAGTCACTGCCCTCAGACTGACCCTGCAGGTCCACAAGGGACTCTACACTAGATCACTGCCTGACTAGACTGACTCTTAGGTCACTGTCCTCAGACTGACTCTCCAAGTCGCTCTCCTTCAGACTCGACTAGTTCTTAGTCACACGAGACCGCTCAGACTCCCAAAGAAAGTCTGTGGGCAACCCTTAATGACAAAACTGTATCACTGACACTATGACAATCACAACAGAATATCTACCACTTTAGCACTACGGACCCCTAAGGGTTACTCTTCCCTGTCCCACAGCTCCAACCAGATAACACCACAGACTGTCTGACCATCCGTCTCTGTCCAGTCTCTGTCCAATCACCTTACAAAGTGGTTCTTTGCCAAAAACTATGAGCTTAGGTTACAGTGAACAACAGTGGCAAATATATAACCCAGAGACAGTCTTACCCGGTCCGTCCAACCAGTGAACCAGAAGTGACATATCAAGGTAGACAAGAAAAATTAATATCTTACCCTGAGAGCTCTCTGGTCAGTTCTGTTCACCAAGCCGGCGGGGACACTTCACGGAGGCTGTCTCGGTGCTGTTGTTGTTTACTCCTAAACCCACCCAGATGGACGCCAAATATTGTTAGGGATTTTTATGCAGGGCCCCAACAGCCCTCTTGACTTTTGTAAGGTGAGTCCCAATTAACCCTTTGAGGGAGGATGAGATAGCTGCCGGCAGCGAGCTGACAGAGTCAATGAAAAACACAGTCGGTCTTCCCATGCACTCAAATCAAAAACTGTTTATTTCAAACAGATACAGCTATATTTTAACACATAGAGATCAGCATTTGGGGTGTTGTATGAATGGAGATAAGACACTTAGATTCTATTGGCCATTATGTTTTTGTACCAGCACATTCTGGGAAAAATGACTAGGCCTTGTTTACAGCCATGCTTATCTACACAATGGCTCCTAGAAGCTTCTTCATAACCAAAATAAATAACAAGAATACAGAGGCCCGAAGGACGGTAAGAAATGCCAAGGATATTGTGAAAAGTCAAACAACAGTTTAAATGAGAAAAATAGCTGAATTAAAACATTTAACCCTATAGCTTCTAAGAGGGAAGCATACTCCCCCCCCAAGGTAGCCGCTGTATCTAAGACGGCGGACAGTAGTCAAGATGGCGTCCGAAACCAGTGCGACCTCCTTAACACATGTGAGTGCTGTTCTTGCGACACAATTTGATTTTTAAATTCCGGGGTTTGTCCGAATCAGTCGGGTTGTCCGACGGCCACGCCCCCCAATTTGTGTTGCATGAAAGCTGGCGCCGATGCGCCACAATCCGATCGCGTGCGCCAAGAACCCGGGGCAATTCAGGGCAAAAGGGAAAAATTTGGGAAACCCGACGGAAATGGGTCCGACGGACCCTTAGTAAATGTGCCCCGCTGTCTTTCTCTTCTATAGGCCATATTCACAGAGCAAAATACATGAGAAATCTGCACCTAAATTGTACTGCAGCGACTGCAAAATACATACCAACTCATTAACTTCCTCCATATTCATGAAGGTGAAATAGAACTTGGCAATTTTTCACCAAAAAAGTGTTGGGAACCTAGACGTACAGTTAAAGTGTCAGGATCCCAAAGCTACCCAAAATTAAAAAAGGCGTGTCAGAAAAGGACCAATATTGTGGCACCAACACTTCATAAATCGCACACAAGGTACAGCAAGAAGAAAAAAACTGCAAAAAAACTTGGAAAGCCAATAATGAATGCCCCCCAGAGGCTCCAAATATTGTTGCTGATCGGTTGAATAGAACTGAAATGGGAATAAATAAAAAAGGTAAGTATACTATCCTTGTAAATTACAGCTAGCATACTGAGGAAAAACTGATGTGTGAATGAGCATTATCACACAAGCAGATATATAGTTTACTGAACTTCTAAACATGACATGACACACATTTCTGTCTAATTGAAAATACAGGTCATATGAACAACGATAGGACTGATGAATTAAAGGTAATCAACCAACTAAAAAAACTATAAAAAAAACTATTAATGCTCACCTCTGCTCCTCTTCACATCCCTGCGCTGTCCGTCGCTAATCTTGACATGCCGTGATCACCCAGAAAAGAAAGTTATAATTAGCAGCACTAGTATGGAGTATGAACATAAGATGTGCGGTGCACCCGGCTGGTTATTATGCACACCCTCGCCACCTCCATTTCCCTTGCTGGGAGAGGGAGGTGATGTTTCATTTGACGTCACCTCGCACTCCCATGCTCTCAACATGGGAGAGGGAGGTGGTGACGGCGTGCATAATTAGCAGCCCGGAGCGCCGGACATCTTGTCCCCGCACTCCCTACTGCTAATTATAAGTTTCTTTTCTATGTGATCCTGTTGTGTCAAGATTAGCGACAAACAGTGCCGGGATCAAGGTGAAGTGGAGCGGGGGGTGTATTAATAGGTTTTTTAATGTTTTTTTAGGTAGTTGAAATCCTTTAAGATTGTTGCTTTGATTGCCACACACAACATGTTACATGTCAGGTTTGGACCTCTTATTAATTCGGACCTCTTAGTTATTCTGAACCCCAGCACTGGAATTAAAAGTCTGGACCTAACATAGATTTCAGCACTGGCCCTGGTTAAAGGACATTTGGATAGACGTCCTCAAAAGTGGCCCACCTTGTTCCCCATCCTGCTGCACCTTTTAAAAAGGTGCAAAAGGTAGAATAGTCTCAAATTATATGATGTGCACTAGGAATTGCTTCTTTTTAATGCCTTGACACCAAAAAAAAGGATTTTCTGTGGAATGTCCAGAGAAACTCTGACCAAGGAAAATCCACAATTTTTCTGGCGCTCTCTGCATTGCAAAGGAGATTCCTCAACAATAATTGACATTCTAGGAATCTGAAACCCATATTGTATATGATTTTACAGGGCTGATTTTTTTTACATGGCAAGTGAATGATATTTGAAATTCCATCTACTCTGCTGGTACTGTAGAAAAATGATGCAAAAGAAAAAAAACTACACCAACCTTTTTTTTAAAAAAAACAACAATAAATTTTATTGAAGGGAACGTAGAGGGACAAACCGTGCAACAGTGAAATCACAAGCATGCTGATCATGGAGGACCTGTAAAAAGGAAAAATGTAGGTATATATAGATGTATACTGTCCACCAGTAGAGAGTTAACTCTTCTGGAACATAGGTATAGACGTCATAAGTAGAGAAAAACAAGAAATAAGAATGAGGATCTGGCAATGCAGTTATACAATTCTCAGTAGAACACAGAACAAGACAAACATAATGCAAAATGAAACAAAAAGTACAACATTACACCTGCACTGTACCACCACCCCGGGGTCCACAACTTACAATGCAATAGGGGGCAACAGACTCTGGGTCATAAAGGCCATTATATAAACGTGTGGTTAAATAGGAATCGGAGGTACAGCGCTAGCCACTGTCTTTCTAGCACAATACAGGGTTTCATTCAGAATAGGGTTTCCACAGTAGACTGGAAGAGCTCTGGGTCAACGAGGAGGAGGCATATCTTAGAGTGCCAAGGAACTATTACACCCATCTTGTGAAGCAGACAAGTCCAGAATGCCCGGGCGAAATTTGCTGACGCCAACAGTTTCTCGAGGTGGAACATCCAGGGAAAATGGGACAACTGAGCCACCCAATAGTAAAGTTTGAAATTAGGGAGCCCCCCCTTCCCACCTCCCAGGATCAGAACAGCAGATTAGTGGCCACTCTGGTCCTCCCACCTCCCCAAATGAGGTCACATGGCTGTATAGATTTTGAAAGAAGTGGCATGGTACATAAACTGGAGACTGTAATAGGACATACACAATTTTGTGTAGAAGGATCATCTTTATCAGGTTCAGACGGGCAGGAAGAGAGAGGTATAGTTTCCACCATGACCCAGTACACTGGCACACCAGGGCCAAGAAGGGGTATACATTAAGCAGATTGTAGTCCATGGCAGAACGCAAGACCTTTACTCCCCGGTAGGTGATCTCTGAGGTCACACAGAGCCGCTGTGCAGCAGCTTCTGCGGTTAGGGCAAAAAGGTCAATAGGAAGGTAATGCGTCTTAGACAAATTAATTCGGAGACCCAAATGGATAACAAATTCTGTAAATACCTCTAGAACCATACGCAATGAAGGTCCCAGATCCTCCAAAAGTAGTGTGTTTGCAGTGTATAAACTAACTGTTTCCACTATGCCGTCAAACGTCATACCACGAATTCCATGCGAATGCTGACATTTTTCAGCTATTGCATAAAGAAGAGGAGAAAGGGGGCAATCCTGGAGGGGAACCCGTAAACACTTACCACTTTTGCTATAAAAAGAATGGGTAAATGTGTTTAAAGGGAATCTACCATCAAAATTAAACATGAAAAACCAGGATACTTACTCTTAGATAAAGGCACTGTCACTGTAGTAATCTTCTGTAATCAATTTTTAAAATTATGTTAATTAGCCTGCAGGACTTAGCATGGGGTAGCTTCACAGCTTGTTTCACTCCCCTTCCCCCTCTGCTCCCTCAGCCATTCCCCTCTCCCTCTGCCTGCTGTAATCTCACAGCAGCAGAGGAAGATTCAGCACACAGTGGGAGGGAAAGTAATCCTGCACAGTGTAACAGCCCGTGAAGCTTCAACATGGAAAGGCTCTTTTAAAACCCCAAGAACCCTTCTGGCTTGTTAATATAATTTATAAAAAGTGGATTTTAGAAGTAAGGAGGCCATGGATAACAAACATAAGAAGTTTACCACAATCGCAGTGCTTGGAGCTGTGAGTAGCTTCTATATTGGCCTGAGATGCGCCACATATTGTACATCTAAATACATTTTGCATATGGAAGAGATGTCTGTACAACAGAAACTGAAATCTATACCAGCAAAGGGCTTGTGTTGATCAAAGAGCCCAGGGGTGGGGCTAGGCCAGATGGCATCTGCGGTTCCAGTGAAACGCATGAGATTGGTAATGAACGCCCGGTGTTTTGCATGGTGTGATTAGTTGGTGCATTAGTTGGTGTTATTAGTTCACGTAAGGGACCATAAGAGAGCCTGATGAAAATAATAAAAATATTATTACTAAATTAATTAGATCCATGTGTTATATGGGAAAGATCGATTTGTGAATAAGGTCTTAGCATTCAGATCGACTAAACTATCTACAGGATGTTCTTATGTCATTTTTTACAGGTAATCTATTCCGCAGTGACACGCCAGAGGCAATCTAACATTCGATGCCTACAAATTGGAATTTTGCCATTGTCTAATCTTCTTTCCGTCAATCCAGTTAATTTTAGGAACAATGCTGATCTAATCAAAATAATTAATGCTGCCTCATATTTTAGCCACTAATTAATGATTCTAAAAACAGAAACATTTTAATTATAGCTGAAACAAATTAGGCAGAGAATAAAATGGAATCAGAATTGAAAATGTTTCATGTGTGGATTAGAAGTAACGCGCGTTACCTTTCTCATTATATGGTTTGTTAAGTGCTAGTTCAGAGAAAGCAAGCAGTTATATTTTAGGGGGTCTGTTCATTAGTATATATGGGTTTTATTTTTAACAGTACACGCTACTACATTACTGCTTTGTCAATAAATTCCTCTGTCTGCATCCTTTTTATGGCCATACGAAGTGAATCTATTCCCACCAACTCTGCTAATACCATTGGGAGTCAGAAATCTGGAAAAACACATATCAAGTTACAGATTTCCAATGTCAAATATAGGGTTCACCCTGGGAAAATCCGATGCAGCATACATATTAACCATCCTGTATAGAGTAGCTGTACATACTGCTTCCACATCAAGGTCACACAACTTAGAAATGCTCTTTGCTATAGCTGCAAGTAGATGATTGCACTTTAAATACTCTACACCTTCACATATTACCAGATAATGGCTATGAGCAAAGAGAAAGCCCAAGGCCATCTTATAATTTTCCCACCAATATGAGATACACGCGTGGTGCAGTAAAGATGGGGTATGGTCTTCACAGCCTGAAACATTAAACAAAATGTATAGGGTAGTAACCAGCAGCTATGGGTTACCAAAGCAAAATATGGAATTTGGCCTCCATTAGACGTAACTCTTTCAGCATCACATTTTTAAGGGTGATCACAAGACGGACCTCCACTGATCACGAGAATGGGGGTCCTGTTCTCAATAGTTCATGGAGCAGTTTTCTCTAACACTCTTATATAAATTGAATGGGAGTGCCGATAGCCGAGCATTGTTCTTAGCGATTTCCAATGCTCCCATAGTATTGAATAGAGTGTCAAGACCCATGCTCGACCTGCCGCTGCTTGGTGCGGGTCTATTCTTGTAATCACTGGGGATCCCAGTGGTAGGACCAGCTCTGATCAGATTTTTATTTTTGCTGGACTTAGCTAACAGCTCTGAAATCAAGTGTGTTTGTGTGTGGTAAGGATGTCGTAGAGTAGGCTAGTAGAGTTTTCCCAACAATTGGTAAATCTATAAGTAGAGGGAAACCCCAAGACCATCTTATAATTTTCCCATCAATATGAGATACATGAGTGGTGCAGTAAAAATGGGGTATGGTCTTCACAGCCTGAAACATTAAACAAAATGTATAGGGTAGTAACCAGCCGCTATGGGCTCCCAAAGCAAAATTTGGAATTTGGCCTCCACTAGACATAACACTTTCAGCATCACATTTTTAAGGGTGATCACAAGACAGACCTCCACTGATCACAAGAATGGGGGGTTGATCAGGCAGTTGGCTATAGGAGGTCAGTATGGTTTGTCCTGTAAACAGTTGTCTTCTATCGCTCCTTGTGCGAGCTGACTGTCTGAGCCTCGAGGGCCTAGTTCAGCTTGTGAGCTGATAACAAATGTCCCACAAGCAATGGACCATTGGATGGTTGTTTGTAATCTGATTACACATATGTTCATGTGCAGGTAGCCTTAGGCCCATAATCACTGCATTAGTCTGGATTCACTGGCCTGAACGCAAAGCAAATAAGGTGACATGTTTAGTTCACTTCAGCTGCTTAGCATTCTGGTTGTTAAACACAGCAGACAAATGGGGGGAAATTTATAAGGACATGTACTCCGGTTTTCTGGTGTATAAGCCCAGAAATTATGCCAAGGAATTGGTATTTATTTCCCTCTTTACACCACTTGGCATGGAGAGGTTTGAAGGGAGGAGTACCTGACAGTGTAGGGGGCTGGCAAGGGGCGTTCCTGCGTCTGCACACTGTGTCCATTCAGGCTTACACGGGCTCAGGAAATAGCGCAATTCTACGCCAGGCAGGAATTGTATTCCAGTGCAGACGCCCGCCTAATACATCAGAAGGCCAGAGTCTCCTAATGTATCCAGCATGGCAAAGGGGCGGGGTATATATCATATGCCGGTGCCTAGTTGTATGATAAGTAACCCCTATGGAGTGAGTTTGTCGTACTCACTTGAAACCTGAAGTTTCACCATAAAAGAACAAGATTAAACAGGGGAAGTAAAAGTAGTTTGAAAAAGTAAGCAAGTGTGAATGAGGCCTGAGGGCAAAGTCAAACAGGGAAGTAGTACAGATAAGTACAATGTTACTGCATCTCACAAACTGCTGCAAAAGGTAAGTATAGGTTCTGTTTAAAAGTAACAAAATAAAGTAATTGTATGGTACACTAAATGTATAATGTAATGAATGTAAATACTGCAGAGACTTAATCTGCAATTATTGGTTACGATTCAACAAACAAGACATATTCTTCATTTGCAAAAAAAAAAAATAGATTTTGCTGGCTTAGAAATAGTTAACCTGCCATGTGGATTAGCAGTAAGCGGGAGGTGAGGGTATTGTTTGAGCAGATTTGGACATGCTCTGAATGCGTCTGAGAGGAAATGCATTTATTTGTGCTCAGTGGGACAGGAAACCAGAGGTTTTCTTGCTTTTCTGTGACTGGAGAGGTTTAATGTGTAGAAAATCATGTCTGCCAGGAAACTGATTAAAAGCCGTGACGTGCCAGGCAGTGAGCAACATGACAGCACTTCATGACAATCGCTTGTGCTTTGGTAATTGCTGGTGAGCAGACTATAAGCCCACCATGCCCTGGTACACAGGAGAAAGAGCAGAAGCATAAAGGCTGCTGAACTGGGTTACATTTTTTTATTTTTTACCTTTATGTGGAGTTTCCAAAATTGCATTCAATTGCACTGATTTCAAAATGTAGCATTATTACAGAGTGAATAAACCTCTAAATATTTTTTTCATTTTAAGAAATGTATAGTGCAGATCATATATCAGTAAATGTTATTTTATTATACATACAACAGCCATTATACATTTTGTCAGTTAAGAAAAATTTTAGAGCCTGTCCTATATTTCTCACTCTTGTAGATCATGAACGACAATAGAAGTCTTTAGGTACAAAAAAAAAATTTATGACATCTGTAGGCAGTAGGTGCGTCTTTACTGATTTGGCTGGCTAACTGTTGCAATCCAAGTATGACCAAGTCGACATGTAATTTCCCAGGACGTATGTTTTCGTCCAAAATGGATTGGTGAATGCTGCCTCAATAGAAGGGAGGTTATCTTGCCTTGTAAATGAACCAGACTGTTCCCAACACTGCCCAGGTCAATACATATAGCATTACCCTATCTATGGGTCCCTATACTGAGGGGAATGACAAGCTGACATGACACACACAGCATCTGTAGTCACTTTCTTAATTATGTACTTATGAAATATATAAATTACAAAGACAATGTTCACTCTGAGCAATCAAGAAACTGAAGATTTAAAAACCAGACAATTTAAGAAAATTCCGTTCTGCAGAGCTCCACTTATCTGTGAATGGGATTCATCAGTTCAGCTTTGGATTTTGCGAGACATAATTGTTTATTAACTCTCTCGTCTCCAGTGTCCCAGGTTTGTCATAATACCCATCAGTAAAATCTCTCCTTTCATTGCAAAAGAAACTCCAAGTTCATTTTTCCAGTTTTTGTTTTAATGTTTTTAATGTGAAAAATCGAAATAATAGCAACACAAAAAAACAAGGCAAAATCAGGAATGGTGATTGTCTAGGCCTTGGTTTTATTATCCTGGGCCTGTCCAGAAATGAATTGGTATAAGTGAATCAGGTTCCAGTAAAATGTGGCTGATGGTAACATGGAACAAAAATTTAGGATCATATATTTATGAGAGATGGGGGTAACAAAGCAAATATTATGGCTATTCCTTCTCTGTGATTTTCTGAAACATGAGCATTGATCATAGCTGGGAGTAGAGGAGACAGTGCTGTGAGATGAAGGCTGGACCAAAGACTAAAGAAGTGACATCACCTCTAAAATAGGAAGTTTATAGGAAATTATCTGCTTTATGGTAATTCAAGACTTTGTTTAGTGAGGTTTTTCTTTACGAAATAATTGAAGGGTGAACTGGGAAGTGTAATATAGTGACCAAACATGTGGACCATTAGTGTTGGAATCATTACTGTGATACACTGTGGAATATCATTGCAAAGAGTTTGTTACCTGGTTTTCTCCAACTACTAAATCAGTTCTACCTGCCCCAACTTACTGCCTGTTTTCTGAACCTTAAAATACCCCGCCAGCCCCGAACTTGACTGTTGTGTGACGCCTCCTTTACTTATCCCCAGGTAATTTGCACCATTGTTTTTCATGCTTAGTCCTGCAGTCACCTGGTCCCGCATACTATCGCTCTGAGTGGTGTTCTGTTGTACAAGTCTCCAATCTGAATTCTAAAGTGCGAAGACAGTGTGCACAATCCACAATAATGATAGGGAAGAATTGAGAAGGCAGTTATCTGGAACGGTTAAGGGAAGAAGATGCCCTTTTATTGTCCTTCAGGTGAATCCGTACTCCACTGGAACTGAATGTAATCTGGAAGATTGACCCAAGGGGGTCATCAGCATGGTTCTTTTCTAAATTGGCCACCAGTGAGTTAAGCCACAATGAGCACTAAACTGAATATTCAATAGTCATTGGTGGTCATCTAAAGACTGTATTAATTACAATGCATTTAGAGTTTTTAGAATGTTACTGTCATTATTATTATAGAAATGGTTACATTTATACATAATTTACATTCATAGAAGGTCATTGCAAGTATTCTTGTTAATATATAGGCTATGATTCTTTTGATTTTGGGTCATTTCTACTAGATGATACATGTACCTGCATGTTTGCTAATCTATAGACAACTGTACCAAAAAAGTCAGTAAGAAATATTTTTTTACAGGTTTTTTGTCCATTCACCCAACTATGTGATACACAACATCCACACATAGGGTAGGCAGTGCTCGCAGGGAATCTTGATGGGTTGATTTCTGCTTAGAATACCACATGAGATGAATTAAAATGAGATAGTTAAATTTTCCATCAGGGAATTTGGACATATGGCAGCCATAATGCGAGTCAGTTTACCATCATTCATGAATCAACAGTCTTGGTCCGGTATCTTTCTTGAAAGGTATGACAGGATTTATCATCATCCTGGATTAGGAATCAGACTTTATTAGCAATTGAAAAGAATGGATCCCCTCTGGTTGCAGAGCCAGAGTCTAAGGGGAGGAAGAAACCCAACTGCATGTAGATAAAACTGTTAAGCTTTTTTTTTTTCTCTTTTCTTCCTATTATTTAAACAAAAACAAAAACATTTTTTCAGAGATTAGCATGCACAGGCTAAAACACTTAGGATACAAATTCTTCTTATAATGAAAATTAGTGGCAATGACTTAGCTTTGTGGGTTTTCTTTATTATGTTTTATCTCTCAATAAGGAAACCTAAAAACTGGAACAAGCAACTTTTGGCCATACTAAACTTCATTTTTTAAGAGTATAAAGGAGGAACTAGATTTTTTCCGAACAGCTTACAGAGGAAGTGATACAAAATCATAGGTGTCGTCAATCTGTGGACTTCTGGGTTCATAAATTGCCTCATAACATCGTTCAGGCAAGAGGTCTAAAGGTAAAGATGTCACTTACAGTAATAAAAATGTGAGCCAGGGATGGAACAGAAGAAGGCAAGGTGGTCTGCCCAATAATCTAGCACTGAATGCAAAGAAAATTTTGAGTCACTTTTTATTTTCCCTACAACTTTACAAACTATGACGCAAGTGACGCATTTTATAAATTTCATTATTAACCAAGACAATCACATCGAATGGTTCTCTATAGAGAAACAGAGATGCCTGAAATGTGAAGATAAGATAAACCGATGCTCTTCAGTTTTGAAGAAAGCGCTTCCAGGTACTCCAAAACGTATCCAATTTCATGCACTCTTCTGAGATCATGTCTTGCCCTCAGATCTGCAAACTGTCATGTTTATCTCTTTGTATTAATTTCTTCAGCATAAATTGCTGATCAGAAAGACAAGTCAAAATATTAAATCAATTGTGTTAATTAAAGGATCATGCAAGTGTTATTAAAAAGTAGAGCATGTCCTAGTTAGAACTGGTCCCCAAAGTCAGATATACCAAAAGGCTTCAGCCCCTAGTCGTGTCAGCAGCCCAGGGCCCATGGAACACTTAATCCGATTGTTTCGGCTTGAGGCAATGATGTTGCTTCTTCTCACTGTAATTTCTCAATTAAAAAACTTGTGCTGAATTAGTTAAATGATAAAAAGAAACAAAAAAAAGTCCTGAACTTCACTTAACTGACTCAGTACAGCACAGAAAGCAGAAGTATACTATCATTTCCCTGTAAAATGAGTCACGTTGACAGGTATGTGCTTAATTTTCTTGTTTTTATGTTTTACGAAACTTCTCTTTTGTCTTCTGTACAGCTGCTAATTAGACATTTACTTTATTAACATCAGATGACACTTTCAGTTCCCTTTTTTAAAATCATCAAAATGTCATAATGTTGCTCATATTTTGTGACTGTAGACTAGATTTTCCATCAGGTTGTTGAATCCTCGTTTCTGTGATTTCCTGCAACGAGGTGTTCTTGGACCTTCATGCTTGATTTTCCAACAGTAGCCATCATATGTGTATCCCATCATCCATTGTACCATTCCTCCATTGTACTTATTTCTTGATTGAAACATTCACACTGTGAAAATTAGAGCTGTTAGAGAACAATGGAAAGTATTTGGGGAATCAGCAGCTCAAAAATACCAAGAATCAAGTGAAAAACTCCAGGTACAATGAAAATTTTTCTTATTTGTTCCCCAGTGTTATATTTATGAATTTCCTATATCTACTTCTTTGCTTCTTTGTTTTGCTAATTGGAGGTGGCAGTGAATACATTATACATCTCCAGTATCTGCCTCCTGTATGATATGTAAGTACCACTTACCCTGCACTGATCCCGAGTTACATCCCATGTTATACTCCAGAGCTGCACTCACTATTCTGCTGATGCAGTGTTCATACATGACATTACTTTACATTCACGTGTAGAGTTTCCTGCAGAGTCCAGTTATTGGCAGCAGTGGTCGCATATAGCATTCCCTCTATAAATCAGAACCGATGGGACTACCTGTGATTAAATGTGGGGGAGATATAATTGCTGCTTACTCCCTCACATACACACACACTTGTCAGGTATATTTGTTTATTCCTCTCATCTCATGTTGCTGGGGGGGCTCCAACAAGTAAACCTGCCACAGCAGGGTATGTATGACGAGGGGATGGCAGGAGGCCTTTCAGACGACTGTAAGGGCCAGTGCTGATCCTAATACTGGTGGTAACAAGGCAAACTGCATGATCACTGGGTGACCAATATGGCTTAAAAGAAATCTACCACTAGTTTCTAACTGCATACACCCTCCATACTGCATGGTGAACACAGCTATAAGCTTATTAGCTCTGCTCCTGTAGTTTGGTTAAAGATTAACTTTAGTATTTATGTAAATCTACTGCAAGGGCTCTGAGGGCATTACTAGAGCCCCTCCAAACTTGTGGAGTGTGTGCTGCTTTGAGATTACAACAAGAAGGGGAGAATAGAGCCCTGGAGACTGAAGGGGCTTAAGTGATGCCCCCAGAGTCCTTGCTTTTGATAACAAGACTATAATTAATTTTTAACTACAGGAGCAGAGGTTCTTTTGTAGATTTCCTTAAACCTTTAATGAAATATGTCCACTTTATTCAAAAAACACTGCTCCCACTGTCCATAGGTAATATCTGGAATTGCAGTTCTACTTTCTCTACTGGCATGGTCCAATACACGTGAAGCTCTGCCCCCAGGACTTGACCGGATGTGAAGCTAACGTTACATGATATAACATGTAGAACTGGCCACCCTTTACCATAGATATGTGAGAATTGTATCCATTCGCCTAATTATATTGGGTTCTTGTGATAATTAGAAAATCTATAAAGACTTTTTTAGTTTTTATAATATTTTATTTATTTTTTGGTTAAGTCCTATAAAAAGTCTATGACCGTGAGGTGAGGAGTGCAAGCATATAGCAAATCATTTATGGGTAAGAGAAAGTGTGGGAAGCCCTTGATTATGTGGTGTGTGAGACAACCAGCAACATGCAATTTTCTGTAAAAAAAAAAAAAAAAGGTGCATGAGGTCTATAACTGCGAGGTGCGGAGCGCAGCCTTCAAGAGAGTCATTTTCAGGTAAGAGATGGTGCGGGAAGCATCCTTCATAGGATCTATGGCTGTTCGCTGGATGAGGTACCCAGCAACAGATCAAATGGTAGATGGGTCCAGTACGGTTAGAGAAGGCGCCTTCTGGAGTTCTATGGCTGCCACCTGACACTACACTTTATTGATAGATAAACAGATAGAAGCTTTATTTATAACCAAGGATAAATTATTGCACCGCAGCTCAACAATAAAACAAACAAATATATTAACTACAGGCAGTGCCCAGGTTACGTACAAGATAGGTTCTGCAGGCTTGTTCTAAAGTTGAATTTGTATGTAAGAAACTGTATGTCGGAACTGTATACTTTAGTTTATACTTGTATACTTCCTCTGATAAAGTCACATTTAGTGACGTAACGCGTGGGGTGAGTACCTGGGCCCCCTGGCTGTACTTGGTGTATCTTACCCTCCTGTTACACTCTGCCTGTGCCTGTGTATCTTACCCTGTGACATAGGCTTCTGACAGGTTATATAGTGAGGGTTGCTTCACTTGTTTATTATACTGTACTCCTGTTTACAAAGTTTGTTTACATAAGAATTTGACATAGGCTTTTAACAGGTTATATAGTGAGGGTTGCTTCACTTGTTTATTATACTCTTGTATTGCATGTTAACTTTTTGTTTACAAAATTTGTCTAACAGCCAGAGGGGGTTTGTGAGGTTGACTATATTGTGCTCGCCGAGTCGTGTACAGTGTGCTTCAGTGAACCTTTTAAGTGTTTTTATGTTTTTGAGGTCTTGTGTTGTTATATATTTGTTCTAATAAAGATTGTTATTATTATTGACAATTGCTGGGCTGGTAAGACACTCTCTTTCTTTTTCGCTATATGTATTATTATAGTGTCTATGGACCAAATATAACCAAATATATCACTGGTGGTGCAGGGCTCCACTTTTTTGTGTATGTATACTTTATTATTGTAACCCCAGTGAAAAATGTTGGGTTGTCATAAGAACCAGGATGTACAATAAATCTTAATTACAGACACCTTTGATAACAGTTAAAGCTGTTTATTGTAGCATAGGGCTAAAGTACAGTGAATTACCAACATCCAGAGGTCCGTTTGTAACTAGCGGTCGTCTGTAAGTCGGGTGTTCTTAAGTAGGGGACCACCTGTATTACATTAAAAACTACATGTATAAAAAACACAAATAAGCATAAAAAATACAATACACAATAATTTGGCAAGAAAGATCTTTTATACAGCTTGCTACACATTCTTGAGTATCTGGTACTACTGGTGCTCTTCAGACTTACCAAAATCCCACATAGTGGGTTCCTTGCTGTGCTAATTAATTTTGGCAATGTGCGCCCTTGTATAATTTCTGACACAAAGTTCAACTTGGTCCCTATTACACTCTCCGCTTTTTTGACTACTTTCCCAATTTCCCTATGTCTGCCTTATTTAAACATAAAATGCCATACAAAAGACAACTACCTACAACAGGGTTGTAAAACATATATAGTAATTTACTACACACATTGAAGGATCATAATTTGCGGCCCTTGTGTTTGGGGACACTGTTTATCCTGTGGACTTCCGGATGATATTGCTAAGACCATTCAGGATTTAGAAAACTGTTATCATCGAACATTGTCTGCCTTCTTTGAGCACCATGCATCACTCCCTCCCTGCTGTACCCTGGTTTTGATGTCTGGATCTTATTCCCAATAAAGAAGAACCTATATTTCACACAGAATTTGGGTGAGTGCCGTCCTTCCTCTTTTTATCTACATTCATTGTTTGGACTTGCATCTTTTCTGGACATTGGCACCACATTACTCTGGGCTTATAGCACGAGCAAGATTATCTCCTACCCAAGCCTCTGTGAAACCGTTTGCATTAAAGGGTGGTTGGAGGTGCCGCTATCACTATCTGTTTTTGTTGGAAGATTTCATTGTCTGCTGATTTGACTTAATCTGATAGTGACTCTTCTCCAATTTTAAGCCCACTGTAGCCATTCCCTCCCAACTGTTGGGTTGAAGAAAGAGGGACAAAAAGATTTTTTCTGGATAATAAACCACACCCTTACACTGTTTATCCTCACCCTGTACAATGCCCCATTCCCCTTCCCTCTTATTACCATCCCTTTTTCTGTTCCCCCTCTTTTTATGTCCCTTATCTGCCCCCCCTCTTTGCTCCCCTTTTTATTGTGCCCCCCGCTCTGTCCCCCTTCCTTATTATGCCCTTTATGTGTTCCCCCTCTTGTTGTGCACAAATTCTTTGCTCCACTTCCTATTATGGTCCCCACTTCTGCTTTCCCCTCTTATTGTGCCACCTTCTCTTTGGCCACTCTTTTGTTGATGACATCACTGTGCCTGCCAGGCTCTGCTGTGAACAAATGCGGCAGGGACCGCGTTGGGATGCAGAGAGCTGACCTTGTAAAACCTTGTAGGATGCTGATGGTGTCTGGGTAGATTGGTGTATAAAACAGAGGACTGACTGGTCACACTTTTCTGAATTGTTTCCAGGGAATGGACTCTGATACAGAAATAGCTTGTAGAGGAAGCCTTTAGGAGTTTAGGAGTACAGTGGTGGTGGTCGTTCCTGCAGCAGTGTCGGCCTCTGTTATGTTGGTTTTAGTCATCTTGCTACAGGATGACATTGAGCAGTGCTCCGCATATTCAATGTCAGTGGATGACATATTGGCTACAGATAATCAGATAAATATTATGTCAGTGCCTTGGACATGGCATATTATATCAGTAAATGACACATTTGGTGCAGGGGGTTAAGATTATGGGTTTAACAGGAAAACTGTGCCAGTTAACCTTTGCAACCAATCACAGCTCACCTCTCATTTTAAAAACTGTTTTGGGTAAATCCAAGCTGAGCTTTGATTGGTTGCTATGGGCAATAATGACAGAGTGACCTCTTACTTGTGGCTTCCACCATTTGGCTGGGTCCTGGGGTCTTGCAGTCCTCAGTAATGTAGTATGCTCTTTTGTACTTTAGATCGGCCAGGCTTTTTGGAGATGTGCAAAGAGTTAGTTCCTTCTTCTCTTAGTGTTCTCCGTCTTCCGTTATGGGTCTTCACCCTGGGTGTAAAGGGGGTCCAAGCCGTGAAGCTGCTCCTGGGCCAAATGATCTTCCTCTAATGAAGGTATTTCCACAACACATGTCATGTCCGATTGGAGAAGGTGCCACACGCCGCCTTCTGGAGGTCTGTGGCCACCTACAGGCCATTTTTGGTAGATAAAGGTTTATGAATGCAACCTTCTCTGGGCTTCAACTTATGTTCTAACATCGGAAAAGTACTGGTCAGCCCTGATGTTTTCCTTCACTCCTCGGAGCTAAAACTGATCCTTACAGAGAAGGCCTGATGATGTCTCAAGTGAGGGTAGATGGGTATACCAGAGGACTGACTGGTAACGATCTTCTGGATTGTTTCCAGGGAATGGACTCTGATACAGAATTAGCTTGTTGAGGTGACTCCTTGAGGCTTACCATGCGCGCGACCGCGCGCGGCTACATAGGAAGTGAAGGAGAGCCGCGCGCATGGTAAGCGCCGAGCGCGTACCTCCCTGCGCCGGCTATAAAGTTTAAAAAGTGTTTTAAACCGCGATACCGCGGTTTAAAACACTAAGAAAAATAAGCTCCGGGACCAGCTCACCCTGAGCTGGTGCCCGGTATTTCCATCAGAAACCTGCCACTTCAAGTGGTAGGTTTCCTTTAATGTTTTAGAATAAGATACAATGAAGATTGGACTTTTTAGATAGTAAGCCACCGCTTTTTTTGTGGCTATTCTTCCATAGGGCAAGCCTTGGGCCATTTCAGGATGGGCATACACTGCAGTTCCTTGCACAAATGTGTGGTGGTCTCTCTTACTCTACCCACAGCTCTGTAATATTAACATCAGTGATCAAGAGAATGTTTTGTGACTTTACATCATGTTGTAGAATGGCATGTTGATGGACGATATCTTGATGATGTTGTATTCTATATAAAGTTCATATTCAGTATGATTTCACTTGTCTACTACTTTAATGGCTACCTGCTCTTTTCTGATGGTGTCTGTTTCCAGGTAAACTTGAGGGAAGCTTCAGAATCCTAAGGTGCGGTGGAACGTGAACCAGGAGAAAGATACGGGCAGTGTGGTGCTGGCCTCTTCCACATTGGTTTCGGTAATCTTGCTGCCGGGTGGCATTGAGCAGTGCTTTGCGAATTCACTGTCAGTGTCACTGTCGTATTGCCTACGGAGAAGCAGATAAGTATAATGTCCTGTTGCCCTGGGCATAACGTATAATAGCAGTAAATAACACATTTGGTGCAGGAGGAATAAGATAATGGGTTTAAACAAGAAAACTGTCCTGGTTAACCATAAAGGAGAAGGCGAAACCTTGCATATTTATGGTGGAATAAAATATCTTCACTTATCAACACGGAGTGCTGCTTCATCGTCGACTGTTACTATATCTTGGGGTTTGTGTCAGACCCTTTCAGAAGACCTGCACCCGACTTCTTTATTCACACGGAAACTGTTTAAAACCCTTTATAGATGTGGCACAGATTTTTTTTTTGTAAAAAAAGAATTATGTTGTAGGCAAATTAATAAACCTCCCCCTATTTGTTTTAATGTGCACAATTATTAGTGTTGTGCTTTCTCCTCTTACAGCTCGCACAGCACATCACTGCTTTTCATACCTTCTTTTGTGGTGCCCACATGTTCTGAAACATAAAATTGTAAACAGACAGCACAAAGAAATATAAATTGAAATATTAAGACTTGTCTTAAGCTAATGGACAACCGAAAAGGGGTATGTAGACTCTGTTTGGTACATATCAGGACAATAAGCAAGTTTATCTAAGGAAGTGAACATTGGAGAAAATAAGAATGTACCTCACGCCTTTTGTTCCATATGAATGTTTGTGCTCGGTCATGTTTTATTATATTTGTCCCCTTTGATTTGTAAAGCGCTACGTAATATGATAGTGCTATATAAAGATTATAATTATGTTGTTGAGGATTTTACATACATGTGGTTATCAGTTCATCACCAATTATGTACTTCTGCTGCCATCTTGTGGCCATTTTAAAAGTGGCAAATATCATGCAATACACTTGAATTGCTTGACATCTTCATTTATGAACTCTTTCCTTCAGAGAGCTGTAACATTATATGTTATAAATATACCTGTATGAGGAGGCGATTTCTTTAATGCAATGCATCATATAAATGATTACATTTTTGGGGTCTTTTTGGTGGGATTTGCCATTGATATGGGTCAGTAGGTGTAGAAAGGTGCCTCACAAAAGTATTGTTAACAAACTTTAGAAGAAGTTGCAATGTGTTAAGTATATTCCTGTTTGCAAAGTTAAACATTTTAGTTACGGAGGGTACAGAAAGTATTCAGACCTCTGTTTCATTGCAGCCAATTTAAGAGATCAAAAAAGTTTTTTTTTTGCTCATTAATGTCCACTCTGCATTTTATCTTGTCAAAAAAACAGAAATGTAGATATTTTTGCTAAGAAAAACTGAAATATCACATGGTCACAAGTATTCACACCCTTTGCTGTGACTCATTTGTAACTCGCATCCAACCTTCTGATCCTCCTTTAGATGGTTCTAATCCTTCATTGAAGTCCAGTTGTTTTTAATTAAACTGATTGGACTTGATGAGGAAAGGCACAGACCTATCATTATAAGACCTCACAGCTCATAGTTCATGTCAGAGCACATGAGAATCATGAAGTCTAAGGAACTGCCCATGGAGCTCAAAATTGTGGCAAGTCACAGATCTGACCAAAGTTAAAAAAAGACATTCTGCAACTTTCAGGGTTCCTAAGAGCATAGTGGCCTTCATAATCCTTAAATGGAAGAACAAGTTTGGAACTATCACAATGCTTCCTCGACCTGTCCATCCATGCAAACTCGACAATTGTGGGAGAAGAGCATTGGTAAGAGAGTTAGGCTCCTTCCACACTTGCATTTTTTTCTGTGCGTTTTCTGTGCGTGCTTTTGACGCACAGATCTTGCATTGCACTTTGACCCATTGTAATCAATGGACTTTTTCAAGTAGAAGAAATTTCGATGATCGAAATTGTAGTTTCCCTCCTGGGTCCATTAACAGGAAGAATTGTCAGGCTACAATGATGATCCAGGTCTCTCCAGTAGTCCCATATAGCGCTGTCACTTTAAAATAGCTCTGTGCACAGCAAGTTCTGGGCTGTCTTTGACTGCAGGAAGATACCTGGAGTCCTCTCTGGTGATGGCCTGGGTGCCCACAGAAAGGTCTCGGAGTGCCACCTCTGGCACCCTTGCCATAGGTTCGCCACCACTGAGCTAGGGGGATGTTTTGTAGCTGCAGGAACAGGGTGAATGGTTGTAATTGAAGGAAAGATGAATGCAGTCAAGTACAGAGATATCCTGGTTGAAAACCTCTTCCAGAGTACTCTGGAAATCAGAATGGACCAAAGGTTCACCTTCCAAATGGCTGTCCATCAACGTTCACCTTCCAACAAGACAATGACCCTAAGCACACAGCTAAAATCACAAAGCAGTGGCCTGAGAACAACTCTGTGACCATTCCTGACTGGTCCAGTCTGACCTAAATCCAATTGAGCATCTCTGGAGAGACTTGAAAATGGCTTCCACCAACATTCACCATCCAACTTGAAAGAACTGGAGAGGATCTGCAAGGAAGAGGCAGAGGATCCCCAAATCCAGGAGGGAGAAACTTGTTGCATCATTCCCAAGAAGACTCTTCTACTCAATGCTCAACAAAAGGGTCTGAATACTAATGACCAGGTGATAATTTGTTAAACAAGAAAATTGAAGTATCAAAAATATCTAAGTTTTTGGTTTCTGTCAAGACGGGGTGTTTTTGCCCATAGAGAAAAGCAGCACACAGCCACACACATGGGAAAAGATACAGCACGCTCTGTCTTTTCCCTGTGTACGGGGAGATCGTGCCACACTGCCTCCGGGCCGCCATTGCAGTCTATGGGGACATATATGCGGCCACATATACACTCACCGGCCACTTTATTAGGTACACCTGTCCAACTGCTCGTTAACACTTAATTTCTAATCAGCCAATCACATGGCGGCAACTCAGTGCATTTAGGCATGTAGACATGGTCAAGACAATCTCCTGCAGTTCAAACCAAGCATCAGTATGGGGAAGAAAGGTGATTTGAGTGCCTTTGAACGTGGCATGGTTGTTGGTGCAAGAAGGGCTGGTCTGAGTATTTCAGAAACTGCTGATCTACTGGGATTTTCACACACAACCATCTCTAGGGTTTACAGAGAATGGTCCGAAAAAGAAAAAACATCCAGTGAGCGGCAGTTCTGTGGGCGGAAATGCCTTGTTGATGCCAGAGGTCAGAGGAGAATGGGCAGACTGGTTCGAGCTGAAAGGCAACAGTGACTCAAATCGCCACCTGTTACAACCAAGGTAGGCAGAAGAGCATCTCTGAACGCACAGTACGTCGAACTTTGAGGCAGATGGGCTACAGCAGCATAAGACCACACCGGGTGCCACTCCTTTCAGCTAAGAACAGGAAACTGAGGCTACAATTTGCACAAGCTCATCAAAATTGGGCAGTAGAAGATTGGAAAAACATTGCCTGGTCTGATGAGTCTCTATTTCTGCTGCGACATTCGGATGGTAGGGTCAGAATTTGGCGTCAGCAACATGAAAGCATGGATCCATCCTGCCTTGTATCAACGGTTCATGCTGGTGGTGGTGGTGTCATGGTGTGGGGAATATTTTCTTGGCACTCTTTGGGCCCCTTGGTACCAATTGAGCATCGTTGCAACGCCACAGCCTACCTGAGTATTGTTGCTAACCATGCCCATCCCTTTATGACCACAATGTACCCAACATCTGATGGCTACTTCCAGCAGGATAATGCGCCATGTCATAAAGCTGGAATCATCTCAGACTGGTTTCTTGAACATGACAATGAGGTCACTGTACTGAAATGGCCTCCACAGTCACTAGATCTCAATCCAATAGAGCATCTTTGGGATGTGGTGGAACGGGAAATTCGCATCATGGATGTCCAGCCGACAAATCTGCGGCAACTGTGTGATGCCATCATGTCAATATGGACCAAAATCTCTGAGGAATGCTTCCAGCACCTTGTTAAATCTATGCTACGAAGAATTGAGGCAGTTCTGAAGGCAAAAGGGGGTCCAACCCGTCACTAGCATGGTGTACCTAATAAAGTGGCCGGTGAGTGTATGTCCCCATAGACGGCTGTCTGAATGTACCCTTAGAATGCTCAGTATGCTGCAGTTCCAGCATTGCAGATCTTTGCCCTTCTAGCTGTTAGTTTGCTGGGTAATCTGGAGAAATTTCACCCCAGGCTTCCAGAAGACTCCCAAAGGTTAGATTGTCCTGATAGGCACTTTTTGCATACCATACGGTCAAAAGCTCCTTCCACAACAGCTCAATGGAGTAGAGATCTGGTGACTGGGCGGACACTCCACTACAGATAGATACCAGCTGCCTGCTTCTTCCCTAAATAGTTCCTGTATAATTTGGAGGTGCTTTGAGTCATTGTCTTGTTGTAGGTTGAAATTCGCTCAAATCCAGTGCTGTCCACAGGGTATGCAATGGTGTTGCAAAATGGAGTGATCGCCTTCCTTATTCAGAATCCCTTTGACCTTGTAGAAACCTCCCACTTTACCAGCACCAAAGCAACCCCAGACCATCACATGACCCCCACCATGCTTGACATATGACATCAGGCATTTTTTTGTTGTTCTGCATCTCACAAATGTTGTTCGGTGTGATCCAAACACCTCAAACTTAGATTTGTCTGTTCATAACACTTTTTTCCAATCTTCCACTGTCCAATGTGTATGTGCTTTTGCCCATATTAATCTTTACCTTTTTAGCCAATCTCAGATATTGCCCTGAAGGCCGCATCCTGGAGTCGCCTCTTCACTGTGGAGGCACTAGCATTTGGCAGGTACTATTTAATGAAGCTGCTAATTGAGGACCTGTAAGGTGCTAGTTTCTCAAACTAGAGACTCTGATGTACTTGTCTTGTTGCCTAGTTGTGCAGTGGGGACTCAAACTGCTTTCTTTCCATTATTGCATTTAATAGCCTTCATTTCTATGAACAAGAATAGACAGTCGAGTTTCACATGAAAGTTATTGTTTTCTGGTCATTATGAGAGTTTCAAAAACAAATCTGATGCTCCAGATTCTCAACCAGCTCAAAAGAAGGTGAGTTTTATAGCTTCTCTAATCAGCCAAACTGTTTTCAGCTATTAATCTTCAAAGTTAGCCAACACAATGTACCATTAAACCACTGGAGTGGTGGTAGACGGTAATGGGCTTTCATACATTATGTAGATATTGCTTTAAATAAAACAGACGTTTGCAGCTAGAAGTCATTTACCACATCAACAATGTATAGACTATATTTATGATTCATTTAATGTTAGCTTTAAAGAAAATGTACTTTTCTTTCAAAAATAAGGACATTTCTAAGAGACCCTAAACTTTTGATCGATAGTGTGTGAGTGTGTATTATACTATATATATACACACACATATTACACACACATATATAACTTAAATCCTTACGTTGCATTTTTACCCAGTTTCTTGCTGTGTTTGCTCCTATTACTGCATTAGGTGCTCGGTATAAGATTCAGTATTGTGGGCGGGCACTCCCCGATTCCTCTGTACTATGCTTGTGCATGAGATGCTATATGCTGACAATGTGCTTAGATTATCAGGGTACAGGGTTTAGCTACACATTTATCTTCTGAAGCTCGTGCTAATATCTGACATATAGAAGTGATAAGACATGCCAGTCAGTTCAGTCACAAGATGAATACAAGACACAATGACACACATAGCTCTGGTATTTCACCTAACCAATAAAACACACTCAGTACTGATATGCCCCCTTGGATCAAGACACTCCTGCAGTACAGGAGATGCATATTTATGTGAGAGAATCTGACATGACAGGAAGAGCTGCTCAACCATAGACGGGACTGAATTTCTGGTCGTATCCAAGGACAACCAAAACACAACCATCCGGACTGAACCAGGATAAAATTATATCAGTAAAAGGCAGTGTTCAACATTGAATTAGAGAATGTATTATTTTGCTGTCCTGAGTTTGTTTAATTTTGTCCCTTTAAAGCACACACACACACTAATTTTACAGATGAACATAGAATAGAATGTAAACCTTGTAATATATTTTAGAAATATTTTCCCCCATCCTAATTTTTGCCTTCTCTTCCCAGCAGTGAACAAAGTAGAGGACAAGGCTTATGCTCAACTCCTTATATGTGGATATTATTTCACCTTCTGCAGCTATGTAAGCATAAAGGACTACCCAGTGGCTGTAAGGAGTTAGATACTGAGAATCTGATCAAGTGTCAAATGACATATCAGCTGTCTGTGTCAGTGGATATTCCCCTCTTGTAAATAGATATTAAGATTCTAAAGTGGTACAGCCCATTTCATGTTATTTTATTAATTTATTACTAAACTGTTACCGTGGGGATTCAGTGACATGGGAAATGGGTGCATGCATAAAATATACTGATTCTCTAGGTGAGTCTAGACACTCACCTAACTACAAGTAGAAGCATTGTGCTCCTAGATAACATTAACACTGTATACATTTGGGGTATTAAATTTTATAACAGCATTAAACTTGTCCCAGGCATGACAAAGTCACATTTATATCTGGTTTTAGGTGTATATTTTATTATAGAAACAAAAACTCCAATTAACACAGCAAACCACAATTTTGATAAGGTTTGCCCATTTTAATGTACTCATGCATTACATACAAATAGCATTTCTGGACATCCACTTAAATCTTTTAAATAACCGAGTGCAGTAGAATCATGAAACCAACTCTGATACACAAGAGCTTAACAGTGCTTAAGAAAAAATATTCACTGATACATATATATAAAGTAGTTTCATGATAGTTACCACTATCTAAACTAGTGTAACTATAATACATTGCAAGTATAGCCTGTGGAGCACTATAACATTAAAAAAAAGCAATGTTGGCTCTGAATGAACTGGTAAACACTTTTGTTCTTAAGGTAAAACTACCAAATGAAGGATCACATTCCGTAATTTAAAAGGCATTTTACAAATTTTATACAAGAAAAGGTGTTTGAAAATTTTTTGACATTAGATGGAAAAATCAGCCAAAGCATTAGCAAACACTTTTTCCCTTAGATCACATTTTACATGGCAGCATTCAAGTCAGCATTTTTTTAAGCCAAAACCAGGAATGGAACCAACAGAGTATAGGCCAACTCACTCGGCGTTGGTGGGAATCCTGGCATCATATTGATATACAATAAAAGGATTCCCTTTTCCTGTTGTAATCATGATTACACTACAGCACTACTGTTTTGCAAGGTAGAAGTGACTCCATGCATCATATATCACTATAAATCACAGAGCCCCTCCCCCAGCAGTGTGGTCAGTCTGAATCACAGTTCAACCACTGCCGTGTGAATCAACCCCAAGATTGAAATGACACATCATTAGTACTTGGGTCCCATTCATGGCCTTCTAATATCAAAATATTGAGCAGAATACAGACATGTAAAAGTGGATAACTTCTACTCGAGCAAGGTAGATCCCCATCTCTCTCACACACACACACACATATATATATCTATATATATATATGTATAACTTCAAAGAAAAAACATGTCCAGGTTACAAAGAACGAAATGGCCTTCTCTCTACATGTGTTATTAAACCTGAACACCCCCTTGAAATCTCTTGTTACCAAGTTTCTTGTTAAATACAGATAGGATACAATGGGAATATTTTAACCACTGCTTTTATGCTTATAAAATCCATTTTAAAACCTTTCATAATTTTAGTTAAAAAGATGATTTATGGCACCACTGAATTGCAAAAGTGGTAATCATGTGCTAGGTAATCTTAAGACACTAATACATTGGTTGGTGATGAACATTAGTAGGCATGCTAGCCATCCCCTGCATCAGCCTGTGTGATACGGCCTTGAAACTTTCCAGTATAAAGTAGAAATAAAACCAACATTCCCAATAATAGTGTGGACATTAGTACTGACTTGCATATACGTGAGATCCCCAATGTATGAGTGCAGGAATTTTAAAGAGTAGATCATAACTATATTATCTAGGTTTTTGGGCTTGTGCATTAATATTACAGTGCAAACACACGTCAAAACAATTGTGGGAATAAACTCGCCCCCATGTTAGTATAATTAAAGAAAAATATAAACACTCACGCGTGCACTATAAACAAACTCCCATGTTTTACAGATACAAAATAAAAAAAGGCTTAGGTGCAATTACAAATTTCCTTACAAAAAGTGCAAAGGTGTGAATAGTGGAGTCACTGCAGAGTGAGCTCCTAGTGCTCTGGTGAAAAGTGCCAACAACAAACAAATGTCTTCAACAACAAGGAAAATTGCTTAGGCCCAAGTTCACATTCCGCTACGTCTTCAGCTATTGTGAGCCAAAAGCAGGTTTGGCTGAATGTACAGAACAGGTGCAAGTCTTTCCTGAGTCAGAGGACAATAGAAACACGCACCTGTTCTGTGTGTTGCACCTCACCTGGTTTTGGCTCAAATTAAAAGAACTGAAGACATAACAGAGATGTGAGAGTGGACAGCTACAATATGTGCATTCTTATCTAAATCTTAAAACCCAAAACAGAACAGAAGAACATCCAAACTGTAACAGAACAAGAACTGGCACATGGCATGGCATCAAACTCCGGATTTATCAATGGATGGCTTCACAACAGTTCGAGTTCGTTTAAACTGGTGCACTCTTCTGTCCTATGAGAAAAGAAAGAACATAAAAATCTCTCACTCCCATGCAAGTAGAAAGAGAAATCACTTTTTAAACTAGGAAAAACAGGACTGTATCTTTAACAACCTGGCCCTTTTTGTTTTCCCTCTTTTGCAAAGCCATATTTTTTCAGTTTACAAAGCTGTATAAGGGCTTGTAATTTACAGAAAAATTGTAATTCCAAGTGTCAGTATTTAAAGGTTCCATGCAGTAGCCTTTCAGAAACATCAGTATAATTTTAAAAGTTGATTTGAGAAGAAATGAGGATAGCTAATATATCATGCTGGATTTTTATGGTAGATTTCCTTCAAAACAAGTCTCAACAGGACTAATGTATTGTGATTCTTTCTGTACCTTTAAGTAATCATCTTGTGCTACAAAGGATCTCTGAAGCCGTCCATCCCCATTGATAAGACATGATAAAATGGTCTGAATGCTTCTATCCACTTTCTGCAATGTCAAAATTATCCATTAAAATAAAACTCAAAGGCCACGTTTTCTTACCAATTTCCTATTAAAGGTCATCTCAGATAATAAAACCTGTAAACACTTTCTCATTTACTTTTTTATATTTAAAAAAATAGTCACTAGTCCACATTTAGCATGTGTATAACACTACACTTCTGTGATATACATAGTGACTGTACATCACAGAAGTGGTAGCGTCTGCTGTAAATACACAACGGCGGCCAGTTACATTTTAAAGCTGATCCTAACTGAAAAAGCAATGCCTGACTTGTATTAATTGATTTTTTATTAATTAAATTTTGGGGGGATGACATTTTTTTAATCCAATAATTTGTCAAAACTCAAACTCCAATGTTACCTTTTGTGGACTAGATGAAACCTGAGATATGTTTGGTTCTTGGATGTATGTTTCGGTAGGCACAACTTCACTAACTATTTCTGATTCATTACCATGATAATTCCATGTGAAAGCCTGTAAATGTCAAAATACAAATATGTTTGTTGTTAAATAAAAAAAAAAAAAACTGCACGCAAAGCATCCGTTTCTTGAAAACCTTACATTTCTATAGTAATTTTTCTTTTCCAATAGATATTGTCAAGTAATAAGTAACTTTGCTTATTACTTTCACGTCATCCAATAGCTTTGATCAAGTAGGTTACACCCCTTGAATTTTACAGCCACGCAGATAACTGCATTTCATTTTTTATTATATAGATAGAATCAAGTGCTTGTGAAGTGTTAAAAAATTATGCTTTTCCAAATATCTGCAACTTATATAACCGACACACACATATACACACAGACTTTTCAGTATTTTTAATTTGCAAAAATATGAATAAGATGTTATTTATACCTCAAAAATACTTGATACTTTGTGTGGCTCCATCACTTAAAAGCAAAAATGATGCTAGTCAATGAGAAAATTAGTCACATGTCCATTGGAAACGTTTTAATCTTGAGACAACCCTTTAAAGAGCCATTCTTGGGAAAATCTTTCTGAGGGTGTTGTACCTGCAATGGTCTAGCACTGCGTGCCCCCTACTATATTTGCCACATTTCTTGGATGTCATCTTGTGAGCTGACAATTGCCTTCGGATCTATGGTGAAAGTCTGTTCAAGGCCCTAAGTAAAGTGCTGCAAGATCACAGCCCTCATAGAGGTCTATTACATGAGGACATACTGGGCGAGCACACAGTATCCACTGGTCAGGGGTGAGGAGCGCTCACTCTCTTTCACCTGGCCTAGGGCTGATTGTATAGTAGATTTCAATTTCCAATTTGAACCATTTCAGCTGACAGTAAAGTACTTGAACATTGCATTAATGTCATTTACTCACCTGGGGAAAAACAAAGCTGCTCCTCTGATCACCGTTTGGCCATTGTGATGGCACCTACAGAAGAATATAAAGAGCTTTTCATGAATGACAAGAGCAGCCAAATTATAAAATCTCTTAAAATGATTACAATCAATACCTGGTAATATCCTGGTTGCTGACAACCAACAGGAATTTGTGGATACAGGACTGGAGCTGAACTTGAGTAAGGACAAGCCTGTAACATGAGGACAGGGCACACATAGTACTTATGTTTTACTTCACAATTGCAATGTGCTTTTGGAAAAATATTCAATATTACAACATCACAAAAACCCTACTTTTAATGGCACAAAAAAAGAAAAATAAGGAGCAGCACTGCGTTGGGGAGAGAAAAACTCGTGTGCAGGTCTTCACAGCAGGGTCCACTAGGTGCCCTTGTAACCAGGAAAGAAAATACTGAAGCAGCACTCCGTAAATGTGAGTTTATTCCACCTTCATGATGCGACGTTTCGTCTATTCAATCAAGACATTCTCAAGCATGCTTGAGAATGTCTTGATTGAATAGACGAAACGTCGCATCATGAAGGTGGAATAAACTCACATTTACGGAGTGCTGCTTCAGTATTTTCTTTCCTACTTTTAATGGCAGATGTAGGCAATCATTAGGTATTCTAGCAGCACATACAGAGAAGGCAGGAGACTGTTTCCACTGGGGTTTATTCAGGGAAACCTTGCCACAAAATGGCACCTGTCCATTGTTTGTTACAGGCCCTGGCAGGGCAGTCCCCCATGTCCTGATTATATTTGTATTAGTCATGTAACACCAGGATAAAGCTCTATGTAAACCCCCACTGTACACATATGCCCCCTATCACCACAACTATTCCCTTTATGGAGTGTTCCTATGTGAAAATGGACTAAAATGGAACTTAAAGGGGTTGTCCACTTTCAGCAAAAAATGTATATTGTTTGTGTAATGAAAAGTTATACAATTTCCTAATATACCTTCTATATCCATTAATCAAGGTTTTCTACAACTCTGCTTGCTGTCCTTCTATAAAAAGCTGCTCTGAATCCAATGAGTAGAAATCTGTCCACAGTCATGTGCACAGGCAGGCGCAGAAGTAATCAGAGTAATCAAATGTGTGCAATACTATCAGCTTGTGCACCTGCGTTTCCATCACATGACCATATTTCTATTCACTGGAAGTAAACATAAAAGCTTTCTATAGAAAGACAGCAAGCAGAGATCTAGAAAACTGTGGAATTGATATAAAAAATATATGGGAAAATTGTTTAACTTTTAACAGAAACAATATCAATTATTTGCTGAAAGTGGACAACCCCTTTTACATCTTCCCTTTCCCCCCAGCGAAGTAGAAAAGCTGGCTTGCAGTTATTCATTAAGAATTCAAGCAAGCAGGGTGTGTTCACATGTCAAGTTTTTCAGATGCAGTTTTTAATGTCCAAAGCAGGAGTGGAGTGAACAAAAGAGGAACAGTAACTCTTCTCAATGATAGGTTCTTACCCATTATTATACACAATTGCTTTTGGCTTCAAAACCTGCATCTGAAAAAACACATGAACGCACCCTTACAGACTGGCACATAAATGCCGGTGGAGCGTATTTGCCATATTGACCAAGATTCTCTTGTCCCAGTGACCTCATTTGGAGAAGCCGATACATTGCAGTATATGTGCAATATAACAAATACACAGGAACAGACATTACCTGCACATACTGGGTCACTGGACTAAAAACTGGTGGATGATGAACATATGGGTCCGGTACAGGACTGTTCCACATGTTCGGGTATTGAGGTGCAGGATTGTTTATGACAACAGGCCGTGGTTGAACATGAGTACCTGTAAGTAGAGCAGCCATACAAGTAATTCCCTGCTTACAAGACACAATGCAACAAAAGCAGCGTATGTCGACTTACAAACGTTATGCTTCCGTATCGCCGGACCAAGCTTCAGTTTTTTCCCATGAAAGCTAATCTGAGACTAAAGTGAAAAGATAAATAGTGAACAACTTTTTTAACCCAACAGAAAAAAATCTTTGGTTTCGAATAAAATTCTTGCATGTAGTTCTAATCACTGCTAGATGTCTGGTCAGCATAACCGACTGGCTGGATCCTCTTTAGTGATTATACAGGATAGCCAGCAAAAATCAGCAAGCCAAACACAATGGATAGGCCTTCAGACTGCAAATAATAAGCATTATATGGTTAGCTATAACAAATACTGGCAGCAACAACATCTCTGTAACGAGGGATATCACCTTGCTACACTCAAGACCAAATAAATATCATACACTGCACCAGAATTATCTGCAAGGTGGTAAATCAGGCACAGCAGTGATGTGATTTGTGGTGACCAAAGAATCAAGATCAACCAATTTATAACATGTAAAACGGATTTGTATACGTAATCTTTTGTACATGCTCCAGATTTTATATAGGTAAAACTATAAGGAAACTTAGTACATGCTACACCGAACATTTAAGGTAATTAAGAACAGGTCACGGGGCCCCTAAGTTAATCGAGCACATCAAAACACAGCATAACTCAGACCCCAAATCACTACGGTTTGCAGGTATAGAACGAATCCCGAGGAGGAGGTGATAGACAACTCATCCTAGCTACTGGCTTTAGGACCTTTAGGGTTGAATGACAGAATAGACATGAATGAGTGTCTTTCTTTAAATGATCCTCCTCAGCATTATAGTCCACTTCTAGTTCGACCATCACCTTTGAGAGATACAGATAGATCTCCCAGACCTACATAATATCATCGTTAATATTTGAATAACATGTAAATAGTTGCTATGTACATTGGTTCTCTTAGTGGGAGCGTGTTCGGATTCACTGTCACATCCCAGACACGCAATTCCCACTTGTATTTGTATTGTCACTAAGAATTTGTGACATTTTAATATTTGAGAAATGGCAAAACCATCCCACTCTTATCCCCCCACATCCGTTTTCAAACTGATTCGCTCACCCCCCCCTCATTTGGAGCATCAATGCTGTCCTTCCTTGCTGCACTAAATTCCCATGGTAATCAGACAACAAAGCTAACCGCAATCTGTCGCGATACTGCCGTCACCCCTCCACAGCTCTAGCTGCTTGGGGAGTGGTTGAAGGGTGGGCCACGCCCCCGGAGGTGCAGCTCGGTGGCGTCCGCCGCGAGTCCAGGGCCATCTTGGGGTTGGCACCATCCCCGCCACTCACCCTTTCAGGCAAGCGCTGACTGCGAGGAGACAGGCGCACGCGATTTTAACCGCGTGAGTACTAATGACATATGTATATATATATCATAGCGCTCTATTGGAGGATATATGAATTTTGTTTAAGCGAACAGGATTACTAATAAGCCCTGTGAACGCCAATAGGAAGTTCACAGTCAGAAGGGGCAGGTTAAAAAGCCATACTATCATGTGTTGTGGAACAGGCAAGCCCCTGCGTCTACCCCTCCCTTTGAATGTTTTGACACGTCATGGTTTTGTGAGTATCACTAATAAACCGGAATGAAAAAGGAAGAACTGTGGTGAGTGCCATTCTACTGTTTTTCTATGCAAAAGACAAGTGTTGGCCAACTCAAAACTAATGCACCCTGTGACAAATTTATATGTTGCCCCCAATGGGACAGATTTATAAAACGTTTCTCAAAGCTAGACTAGCCAGACTACCCTCACACAGCTGTTTTTTTATGGACGTATGCTAGCCATTGTTTCTACAGCTAGCACTTGTCCACAGTCTCTTCTATGGGAGCATGCAGAAGGCTGTCATTACGGCACAGTGTATGAGCTGAAAGCCCCTGACAAAGGTCCTATTCCTGCCAGAGTTTACAGCTCGTAAAGCCACATAACAATACGGCCAGGCCACAAACAATGGACCAAGGGACCCCAAGACCTATTCACAGTTGTGAGAGGTTAGCTTTAGGCTGGGTTCAAATCATATTTTGCTTTGTTATAAGTATATGGCAGATTTGTCCTTACTGTATGGCATATCCATCTATCTACATGGATATTTCTGCACCACTGAATACATGCACTAGGATTGCACAATGCATTTTCTCAAAGCCATAGCTGCAGTTCAGCATACTCACATTGATGATGCTCTCCACATCAATATCATCATAATACGAAACAAACCCATAACTAGAAAGAAAAGAATAAAGATAAGCTCCCACATGACAATGGCACCTCCACCACTCAATCTTAACCCCGTACTGCAGGCCAACATACTACTATTACTGCACCAAGGGAAGTATCGAGAGGGCTTACAGGCATGTGTCTGCTGGCCCCAATTGTGTTCGCCATTTGTTTAAAAGTTGCCGGTGATGCCAGCATTTAAATGTTGGGGGATTCACGTCACCATATTGGGTCAAAGGGTTAAATTACCTCACAGGGCCTAAAACAGATTTTTTTTTTTGTTTTTAACATTCAAATTACCCCCCCTTTAAATAGATCAGAAGATGAAATAAAGATGAACGTGGGTATTCTCATGCCCCAGGAGTTTAAAAAAAATATTGTATAGTGAATATTTTTACTATTTAATTAATGCATTTTGCTTACTTTTCTTCAATATTATGCAAGTTTCCTTCTCAACCATACAGGCTGGCTTTTCTTCCACTTCTATTGGGTTTCTTTTAAAAGAACTAATCTACCATTACAATTTCACGTCGGTAAGATCTACCTGCTGTTTCCCTCTGCTATTCTGGGAACTGCAGAGCATCTTATGTGCAGAGAAGCAGAAACAGAGCTTTAGTTATTAGTGCAGACTACTCGCTACAGCTTTGATCCTCTGTGTCTTCCCCACACATAATAGTTCAGAAAGCAGCGGCCAGAAAGGCAAAGGGAATGAGAGCTGTATCAATATGACTTGTGCAATTCCAGGTAAAGTAGAGACTGTATACCGGCCAAGTATGGATGCTCCCCATCTATGCTCAGACTGAGCATTGATAATGAAACAAATACTGTTATTTAATAAAAGTAAGCATGATTCTTTAAACAGTAAATCGGTAAAATAATAATAATCATTCCCTACACAAAATTACATCCTTTCAAAAGTTTTGTTATAATTTCAGTGGGAGCGTTGGTAAAAACTTGGGCACCACCACACTACTATCAGGAGCTGAAGCAGGTTAAATAAACCATATTTATTTTCAATGCTTTCCCTGTTACCAAGTGGGATTTATAAAATTGAGAGAAAACCCCCTTACTACAACATTACAAACGGTTTTAATGGAACTTACCCCTTAGACACTCCTGTCCGATCCGTAATTATTTTTACTTCTTTGACTGCTCCAAATTTAGAGAAGTATTCCCTAATTTCAAAGTCATCCATCTAAAAAAAATATTTTCTTCATGAAGTCAGGTAGTACTCTTCAGAATGGGATTACAACTTAAGGCCTTGTAAAAATCAGCAGCATCTACAGCCCTGTAGGGTCCGCTGCCAATCAGTGAGTTTGTTCCAACAAAGTTGGTTTTGTGTGGGTGTTGGATTTACTAGACTAACCTAGCACTACTAAAAAATGTTAGTGTTAGTAGATTCAGCTGGTTTGGTCCGGTAAATCCTGCAAGTACACAGAGCTAGTGCAATGGGTATTATATTATTTTCAGCTTCTTATCGGTTGTAAAGGGTTTGTCTTGATAACACTTTTTTATATATGGGGGGAGGCATTGGGGCAGCTATAAAGCTCAATAAAGAGCTTATACTAACCACCTCTGGTGCTGCGTCCCTGACCACAGCTCAGCAGCTGCCTGAGACTCCTCCTGTGGCAGACGCAAGGCTGTGCCCGGGACAGCAGCGCCAGCCTCTGTATACAGATAGAGGCCCGGCAGTGCTGCAGCTGAGCAGGGAGAGAAGCAAGTATAAGCTCTATTATTTTTACAACTCCCTCAGCCATACATACATTTTCCGTCCATGATTACTGGGACTGACATCTTGCCTGGCCTCTGGTAACAGCATTTGGTGATATACTTTACAGCAACCTGATGGCGATAGGCAGCCATGGACTGGAGCCAAATCAATGAAGTCTATGAAAAGTTTTCTAGGCATGCAGAGGGGAGATGCAATAATAATAAATAATAATAATAATAATCTTTATTTATATAGCGCCATCATATTCCGTAGCACTTTACAAATCGTATTCCGTAGCGCTTTACAAATCGATGACATTTTGTACTAGACAAGTTCACAATTCCATTTAGCAGGCTATGCTACTTTTTGATAGCAACAGCAGAAAAAAATAGCGCAGTAGCCTTTTCTGCTTTTCACTCTTTTTTTTTTTTCAAATATAATAATGAATGCGTAACAGAAGGTAAATGTAAGTCTGTGTGGAATGAAAGGTCAACCATTTTTAGTTTCCAAAACACTCCAAAAAATAAAGATTGTGAACTTGGCCTTACTTAAACGAGGCAAAGAAATTAAAAAATGAATTACAGTACATACCCGGATGTCTATTCCTCCGACAAAAATGGTGTTGGGAATTATTTTGCCATCGGGGAACACGTAGCCCTGCTTTGCAGGCTGATCTTCAGGGGTACTTTGGGATCCAGAAGCAGACTACAAATAAAATGTAGAGGGAATAGCTCAACCGTCATGCAGTTTTTATTTTCTTTGCTATATATTAACCCCTTAACGGCCAGGCCCTTTTTGTTTTTGCATTTACATTTTTCATTCCTCCAAAAATCTCTAACTTTTTTATTTTTCCACGTAAAGATCTGTAAGTGCTTGTTTTCTGCGTAACAAATTGAACTTCATAGTGACTGTATTTAATATTCCATGGAGTGTACTGGGAAGTGGGAAACAAATTCCAAATGCAGTGAAATTGGTGAATTTTTTTTTTTTTAATTTATGCTGTTTTCTTGTGGTCTAAGATCATGGGGATACCAAATTTATATAGGTTTTCATACATTTACAAAACTTCTTCATTCTGCCATTTTCTGGCCCAAATACTTTTCAAACTTCAGTGCATGGAGCTACAGGCTGCAAGTAATGACGCATGGCCCGTTGCTGACAGCACAAAAACTGCCTGTGGTCAAGGGCATGAGGCCTTACTTTAAGACTAACGCCGAAGCCACTTTTTCCCTTCCTGACACGGCCCATTTTTGTGTCACTATAAGTGGTTATAACTTTGTAATGCTTTAACATATCCAAGAGATTTTGAGATTGTTTTCTGGTGACACTAAGTACTTCATATTAGTTGAAAGATTTTGGTGGTATGTTTTGTTTTAACCCCTTTGTGTCTAAGCCATTTTAGAGCTTTAGGACTAGGCCTAATTTTTTTCAATTTGACCGTTGTCACTATAGGACAGTGATGGCAAACCTTTTAAAGGCTGGGTGCCCAAACTGAAACCAAAACCCACTTAGTTACCATCAAGTGCCAACTTGTTCTTCCACAACATTCAGTCATACTAGCCCCTCTGAGTACATCAATATAGTTGAAAGCAGGAGGGTAAATTCAGACATCATATCTTCTCTCCAGGGTCTCTCTGTACTGGAAGAATCATGGGGCCATCAAAAGATAACCTGGCCCTGTTCACACCTTCTCACTCTTTCTGCAGTTCTAATCAGTCAAGGATGTGTCATCTTAAAAGAGCAGGAAGATTCCAGTCCTGTCTGCTTAACTCTGTCCTGGGGCAACAGCCTGGGTGCCCACAGAAAGGGCTCCGAGTGCCACCTCTGGCACCTGTGCCATAGGTTCGCCATCACTGCTATAAGAGGTCACAACTTTGTAACGCTTTAACATATCCAGGGGATTTTGAGACTCTTTTCTTGTCACACATTGTACTTCAAAGTGATAGAAAAATTTTGATATCTTTTGTTTTGTTGTGAAAAAAAATTTCAATTTGGCAAAAATTTCTACAAATTATTCATTTTCAAAGTTCTTTTCAGGCAGATAGTCATAGCACCCAAGTAACGTTATAACCAACATTCCCGAATGTCTGTTTATATCTGTGTGGATTTTTATGTATTCTCTCTCTTTTTTAAGTTGTTAGGAGGATCAGAATTGTGTGTTTTTTCCTCATATTTATGAAAATCGCCAAAACCCTTTTTTAGAGGCACCTGCTCGGCTTTAAAAGGGTATTTTCATTTCGGCAAATTAATGCTATTGTTTGTATTGTGAAAAGTTTTACAATTTTCCAATATACTTCCTGTATTGATTCCTCATGGTTCTCTAGATCTCTGCTTGCTGTCATTCTATAGAAAGCTTCTATGTTTACTTCCAGTGGACAGAAATCTGACCATGGTCACACAAGTGCACGGCTTGTTAGTATCACAGAGTAATCAGAGCTGTGTGATCTAACTAGCCATGGACCTTCTATAGAAGCTTTCTATAGAATGACAGCAAGCAGAGATCTAGAAAACTGTGAGGAATAGCTATAGGAAGTATATTGGGAAATTGTAAAAGCTTTCATTATAAAAACAATAACATTTATTACTTATAAGATTTATATGCTGAAATGCCAATAGCAGATTTACATTGTCACATTTTACAGGCTATACAATGTTTATTTTTTTGTAATTTGGACATATGGGGGATTATTTTTTTTATGGATGAGATCCACTTTTAAGGTTTATCATTTACCAGGGTTCAATAGCTTATAATCAGATTTTATTAACTTGCTTGGTGGTTAAAAAAAACAATTCACTTGCAGAACATAGAATTCATTTTGTGAGAAATGTGCTTGTTTTTGCATCACCATGTAACAGTGGGAATAACATTTATTTTTTACGTTTACAGAGCCGTTTTTTGAGCTTATTTTTTGCGGGACAAAATGTACTTTTTCTTGGTATCATCTCAGGGTAAATGTTATTTTTTTTTATCAATTTTTCTCCAGTCAGATGTGAAAATTTCATATTCTTTGTGTTTTTTTTTTAAATGGTGTTCACCATACAGGTTCAGTGATAATTTTATTTTATTGTACGGGTTGTTACGGACGTGGTGATACCATACATGTTGTGTTGTTTTAGTGATTATCACTTTTTTTTTTTTTCGATTATTGCATGGGATGGGACTTTATTTTTTAATATTTTTTTTTATTGCACTTTTTTCTTTAACTTTATTTCGTCCCAATGTGGGACATGAACAAGTGATCTTTTGATCACTCATTCATTGTAATATACTGCAATACTAATGAATTGCAGCATATTTCATATTCATCCTATGCATTCTGCATAGGCAGACAGCTGTGCTGATAGATTGTGCAGAGTGCACAATCCTAACAGGCTGCTACTAAGGGCAGCCCTGGGGTCCGTATTAGACAGCCGTGCACAGAGGGTCCAGGTCGTCAAGCCGATGCACTATAGACGCAGAACTCATTATGACCGCGGATTAATTACGGTTAAACAGGCGGGATGGGATTCTACCTCAAGGTGTAGGAACGACCAGCATCCTATGACAGAGATCACGTCAAGGTGCAAGAAGGGGTTAATACATACCCACTATATTTTTAGTTTATATGCACCATGGGAAATAAATTTCCTTTAATGGGGATGTTCCAGGTTTTCAAGTTATCCCCTATTGATAGGATAAAGGATAACAAACCTGCCCTCTATTCAATAGTAATAGGGCTGACAGAAATTGCAATTCCCTATCACTGTCTAAGTAATTGGCTAAGGCCTCTTCCACACTAGCGTTGCGTTTCACGTCAGGGTGCAATGCGTGAAAAACTGACGTTTTTTGCTGCGTTTTTGTTTCATTTTTGTTCGCGTTTTTTGCGTTTTCGGTGCGTTTTTCACGCGCGTTTTTTTAAGTCAATGGGACTTTTTCAAAGGGACCATGGTTTGGGATTGAAATGGGTTATTTAATTGAAAAATAATGTCTTCTGATAAGTTGCAAACATCTGCGATCTATTCTTCACTGTTCCGCGCGCGTATATTATCTCCCGACAAGTTAGCAGATGTGAAGAACATTGAAGAATAGAATAAAAACAGTGAACACAGGATCATTTAAGTGAAAAACACAGTGCAGAACACAGTGCAGAAAATAGATTACAGATGTTCGGCACATCTGCTTACTTGTCGGGAGATACGCGCGGAGCGGTGCGAACAAAATAGCATGTGAAGAACAATATATATGTGTGTAAAGAACACATTGCAGATGTTTCCATACATCTGCAATGTCTTCTTCACACATATATATTGTTCTTCACATGCTATTTTGTTCGCACCGCTCCGCGCGTATCTCCCGACAAGTAAGCAGATGTGCCGAACATCTGTAATCTATTCTGCACTGTGTTTTTCACTTAAATGATCCTGTGTTCACTGTTTTTATTCTATTCTTCAATGTTCTTCATTGTGTTTTTTTAATTAATTGATCGTTCGCGAGCAGGGGAAATACTGTTATACTGGTCACCTAGCAACCCTTACGTTTAAAACGCATTGCACTCGCATTGCACTTGCAATGTTTGCGAGTGCAATGCGTTTTTGATACGTCCCCATAGACTTGAATGGGGCGTGAAAAATGCGCGTGAATCGCAAAAATAGAGCATGCTGCGATTTTGACGCGCGTGCAAACGAACGCAAGCAAGCGCGTGCAAAACAACGCAAATGAAGAAAGACCCATTGAATACAATGGGACAGAGTGCAATGCAAGTTCTGCGCGTCAAATGCACGCGCAGAACTCGCGCGTGAAAAACGCCAGTGTAGAAGGGGCCTAAGAGACCAGAGTTCTGCAATCTCAGAATATTGAAAGGATCAACGTACTGCTTCACCCCACAGTGAGAAGGGGTCTGGTTCTCCAGAACGCTGGAAGTCCCATTTTTGTCTTCAGTGGAAGGTCTAACAGTCAATCAATCAGCTTGTCGTCCCCTATCCTATTGATAGGGGCCAAATTGCCCTTAGGTCCCTTTAGGGTTCATATAGACTATTCTGTCAGTATAGCTGATCAGCTTTATTTTATGTAGTTTTAAAGGAAACCTACCATTTCAGATCGTCGGTGTAAGCTGTAAACACCGAGCACCAGCTCAGGGTGAGCTGGTGCCGGTGCTTAGTTTCGTTAGTGTTATAAACCGCGGTATCGCGGTTTTAACACTTTTTAAACTTTATAGCAGAAACTGCTTCGGCACTGCGCGCGCATAACATAGGAAATGCCGCAGGCGTTGCGTGCGCACGGTCGCGCGCAGAGCCTTCTGCTATAAAGTTTAAAAAGTGTTAAAACCGCGATACCGCGGTTTATAACACTAACGAAATTAAGCACCGGCACCAGCTCACCCCGAGCTGGTGCTCGGTGTTTACAGCTTACACCGACGATCTGAAATGGTAGGTTTCCTTTAAAGGAAATCTACCACCAGGATTGTAAACCATATTGCATGCTGTTGTGTGCCCCTCTGGCAGGATCTTCTCTTTGCGTCTTAAGCCTTAAAACAAGAGGTTTTAAAATTATGCAAATAAGCCTGAGGGGCTCCAGACTTCATTGTCAACTATTAAAGATGACCTGTCACCCCATTTATCGGCTAAAGTAAGCAGCTCCTAGTGCTTGAACAAACGCCGCTGTGTTAGAGTGATACCAGAAACCTCCGGTAACGCTATCTAACACTGCGGCAGAGTATAGTGCAATTGTCGGACAGCTCGCAAAGCTGTACGATGTATTCACGAGGGGGCGGGGTTGGGCGTGACTAGGGGCGGTGACTCGCACCTCGCGCGGCAGTCAATGCCGGCCTATGGAGCGAGCGGGGCGGTCCAGGGAAGAGGCAGCGCCTCGGACCGCCCCCTCATGCATACATCGGACAGCTTTGCAAACTGTCCGATGATTACACTATACCTGGCCGCAGCGGTTGATAGCGTTACCGAAGGTTTCTGGTAACGCTATCACTAACACTGCGGTGTTTGATCAAGCACTAGGAGCTGCTTACTTTAGTAAGCAGCTCCTAGTGCCGATAAATGGGGTGACAGGTCTTTAAGTCTGGAACCCCTCCGCCACATTTGCTTACTTTCTAAAATCCTCTCATAAAAAGGGCGTAAGCAGCTTATATAAGGGTGGATCCTGCCAGAGGGGGCACACACTAGTATGTCAGTGTGCTTGTTTAAAAACTTTATCTTGGTAGTCATATTAAAAGCCTCTGGAGAGGTAGGACATCTTAAAAATTTGAAAAATGAAAAAAAAAAAAAAAAAACCTTTTCCAGCATTTCAGTCAGAAATCAAATACATGGTAGATGCAGCAGAGTAGCCACAAGCCATCCACAGTATTTTCATCCCATTTGTGAAACAAATGGTCGAGCAGTCATGTGACCCTCAAGAAAACTCTAGAAGCTTCTCCAAGAGCTCTGTGCATTCACCATAGCACAGGGTATGACCCGATCCAACAGGCAGACTCATCAGAAGAGCAGGATTACAGCCCATGACGATCATTTCCCTTATCATGGATTCACATGGTCCGATCAGTCATTTTACCTCAGCGGAAACCAAGCAGTTTTATAAGCAGCTCCACCCGCCCTGTACTTTGTAATGTGGGATCATCCAGAGCCATGTGTGACCCGCTCCTAGTCTACTAAGTGGCCTGTGTGTGACACGTACGTCATGCGCTCACCCGCGGTAATAAGCAGCAGGTTTGCAGACAAATAGTGATGTATATACTAACAGCCCCGACGCCGCCTCAGCCGGCCTGTATGTCCTCAGTGTGTAGTGTAAACCCGCAGGCCTCACTCACCATTGTGAACAACGAACGATAAAAACAATAAAACCACGAACAACTTTCACGCCAACTGGCGGAGGCCGCCTAGGACGCGTCTAGTTATAACCTTCCCCAGAGCAGCGCCTTCCATTCCGTCAATAGGGGAAGGCGCTTTTTCGGACACGCCCACAGCACAGTCATATGAGGGTGAACATCGTGCATATCAACTACACATAGATTTATAACCCCCCCTTCCCCATGGAATGGACAAGCCGGAGGACGCGTGAACTTGTTACTTGACCACATGATATGTCTATAAGTATGCTTCCGCCGGACGTGCTGCAAATAGTCCGCTTATGAGAAAATAGGACCCGGCCACACCCTAGAATTGGCGCGCAGTTGCTCGGTATTATGACGCGGCCTATATATAATTATGGCAATGTTTTTTTTCCCCATAAATTGTGACAGGAAATCTGCGGCAATGAGCCTCTATAATAATTGATATAAGCAGTTTTTGCTATAATTTAATTAGCTTTGTTCAATTTTTTAAAACAGAACAAGGGCCATTAAAAGTTAAGGAAATTTACTTTATGTTTAGCGCTGCCTGTGCAATATAGCTATGAGGGTGCAGTCACACATGACGTTAACACATGCGTTTTGTGAACGCAATGATGACAGCAATGTATTTAGCCAAATCTCTTTTCAGCTGTTGTTCATTGTCTGAAAGTTCGGTGACAGGTGGCATTTTTGACATGTTTCTGCTGCTATTTCCAACACATTGCATTGCAAGTGCATGCGCTTTAGGGCGTGTTCACATGTTGCGTTTTGTCCTGCATTTTCATTGCGTTTGAAACGCATTTCAACAGCTGAGGAGAGGTGATTTGCCTAATTACATTACTGTTTACATTTGTTAACGCATGCGTTAACACATTGTTGTAATGAGTTGTAATCGCATGCAATCAGTAACCCGTACCCAATGTCTCGCATTAAAACAATGCAAGACATGGGGTTCTGGTTGCTGATCGCTTACGTTTCCATAGAAACGCGAACACTATGGGACCGAGGCCTGCCTGCACTAGCGGTACGTGTGACCGCACCCTCAGGGCGCGTTCACACGTTGCGTTTTGGTCGCGTTTTCATCACGTTTGAAACGCACATACAACAGCTGATGAGGTGATTTGCCTAATTACATTACTGTTTACGATTGTAAATGCAATGTCAACACATGCGTTAATGCGTTGTTAACACATATGTTAACATCATGTTTACTTTGTGTTTTGTAAACGGAAATGTTAACAGTGATGTAATTAGGCACATCACCTCCTCAGCTGTTGTATATGTGTTTCAAACGCAATGAAAACGCAGGTCAAAACGCAACGTGTGAATGCGCCCTCAGGGCGACGCTAGCACACAGTGGGCGGAGCTCGGCCCGATCGCATATGCGTTTCCCGGGAAACGCATGCGATTAATAACCCGATCGCATGTGTTTCTCTGGAAACGCATATGCGATCGCCCCAAACTCCGCCCCCTGTGCGCTAGCATCGCGTTATGAATGCGGCGCTAGCGGAACGTGTGAACGCGCCCTCAGGGTGAAGACACACATTTTTAGGACGTTTTTAGTAGAGCGTTTTCAGATCAGAAAAAAACGCATGGGTTTTTGACCAGTTTGAATTAAGATAATTGGTCAAACCTGTCAAAAACGCATGCGGTTTCCAAAACGCACTAAAAACGCCCCGTGTGTCTTCACCCTCAGAGCGCTTTCACATGATGCGTTGTGTCACGGTTTTTTTTTTAAATGTGTTTTGCCGCTTTCCAAAGGCTTCACCTTTGATCACACGCTAAGGTTACATTGCGTTTACACAGCATGTGATCAAGCCTTTGGAATGCGGCAAAAACGCATCAAAAGACGCGAGAAAGCGCCATCAGGCGTCGTTCACATGTTCCAATTTGGTTGCCTGTTATTGCGTTTTGAAACGCATTGCAACAGCTCAGGAGAGGTGATTTGCCTAATTACATTTGCTTTTACAAAACGCATTATAAACACGATGTTAACGCATGCGTTAACAAATGTAAACAGTAATGTAATTAGAGAAATCGCATCTCCTCAGCTGTTGTAATGCGTTTTTAAAACACAATGAAAATGCAACCAAAACATAATGTGTGAACACATCCTGAGGGCACGTTCACACGTTCCACTAGTGTCGCATTCATAACACGACGCTAGCGCACATGGGACAGGGCTCAGGCCGATCGCTGGACTGAATACGCATGCTTAAAAACGGACAAAAAAATGCCACCTGCGGCGTCACCGAAAGGCCGCGTTCACATGCAGTGTTTATGTTGTGTCCCAGGGCAGACGTGTTTCTACTGAAATTCTTGCAATTAGGAACAAGCTCCTTGGGGGTCATTTATCAAACTTTTTTTTTCCTTATTTGCATCTTTTTTGCCTATTTGCGGCAAAATTTGGCGGCTTTGCAGAAATCAAAGACTAATGCATCTGATTAACCCCTTAAAGGGAACCTACCACCACGAATCTACCTATAAAGGTAGATCGGGTGGTAGGTGGATGTATGGGACGTGAGGATAGCCCTTTTTAGAGCTAATCCTCACGTCCCCGCTAGCCTAGCATAAACTTTATTGCCCTAATATGTTAATTTAATTAAGCGGCTACCGGGGCGTGGAGTAGCCGGACACGAGGCTACACGGCGCGGCTACTCCACGCCCCAGTAGCTGCTTTCCCCCGCCTACCCTGTGATCTTCGGCGCGCAGCTCCTGGCAGCTGCGCGCCCTCGTCCGAGAAGCCGGAGTTCTGCGCATGCGCAGTAACTCCGGCCTCGTTCCCGAGATCGCGCATCTTGGCCGGAGTTACTGCGCATGCGCAGAACTCCGGCTTCTCGGACGAGGGCGCGCAGCTGCCAGGAGCTGCGCACCGAAGATCACAGGGTAGGCGGGGGAAAGCAGCTACTGGGGCGTGGAGTAGCCGCGCCGTGTAGCCTCGTGTCCGGCTACTCCACGCCCCGGTAGCCGCTTAATTAAATTAACATATTAGGGCAATAAAGTTTATGCTAGGCTAGCGGGGACGTGAGGATTAGCTCTAAAAAGGGCTATCCTCACGTCCCATACATCCACCTACCACCCGATCTACCTTTATAGGTAGATTCGTGGTGGTAGGTGCCCTTTAAGGACGCAGCCATTTTGCAGGTTAAGGCTCAGCCCGATTTTTTGGATTCTGACCTGCGTCGCTTTATATGGTTATAACTTTTGAACACTGTTACTTATCAAAACGATTCTGAGATTGTTTTTTCCCCATATGTTGTACTTCATTTTAGTGGTAAATTTTGGCTGATAAGTTTTGCGTTTATTTACAAAAAAAAAGAAAATATGATAAATTTTTTGAAAAATTTGCCATTTTCGAAATTCAAAATCATTGCGTTTCCAGGCAGATAGATTTACCACCTAAATAAGTTGCTGAATAACATTTCCCATTTGTCTACTTTACATTTTCATAATTTCTGAAATGTTTGGATAATTTATTTTGATGTCACGCGGCTTACAAAAAGAATATTGCTTTTCCGGATTTTCAGAATTGACTATTTTGGGGATAAATACAGTTTGGAATGAAAATTTACATATTTAGCATCAAAACCCCCGTATATAACCAACCCATTTTCAAATCTGCACCCCTCAAGCTATCAGAAACAGCTTTTACGAAGATTGTTAACCCCTTGAGATCTTCATAGTAATTGAATCAAAATGGAGGTTAAATTTAGAATGGTCAAATTGTTCCCTTATACGTTCATTTAGCACTAAAATTTACACATTTCCAAAATATAAAAAGAGAAAACCCACCATACAATTTGTTCTGCAATTTCTCCTGAGTGCAGAGACCACCCACATGTGGCCGTTACTTGTTTTATGGGCGCACAGCGAGACGCAGAAGGGAAGGAGCGCCCTGCAGCTGCCAGGATTTTAGTTTCCTCATTGGCCCCTTTTGAAGGCTATAAAATTTTCGCTTTTTCGTTATTGGGGCCATGTGATGCCATTTTTTTTGCGCGATGAGATGCTTTTTCCATTGTTACCATTTTGGGGTTGGTATCACCTATTGTTGAAAATTTAGGAACTTTTTTTGAGGGCAGGAGTAGAAAAGCATCAATTCTGTACTGGATTTTTTACTCTTTTTTTTTTTTGGTGTTCACCGTATAGACTAATAATCCTGTTATCTTTATTCTATGGGTCGATACGATTACGGGGATACCAGACTTGAATATATTTTCTTACGTTTTACTAAATTTGTCGAACAAAACCCTAATGTGGGGAAAAATCTATCATTTATGTATTGCCGTCTTCCAAGTGGCATAACATTGTTACTTTTTTGGCTAAGGAGCTGGTTGATGGCTTGTTTTTTGCGGGACATGTTGTACTTTGCACCAGTATCATGTCGGAGTACATATGGTTTTTTGATCGCATTTTATAGCATTTTTTGTGGGATTGAATAGCTAAAAATCATAATTTTTGGAAGGTTTATAGCAGTTTTTTTTTACGGCGTTTATCGTGGGGGTTCAATAATGATTTACTTTTATTCTACGGGTTGTTACGGACGCGGTGATACTATATATGTGGGGTTTGTGTTATGATTTAGACTTTTTTTTTAGTTATATGTCTCTTTATATGTTTTGGGGGTTTTGGGCATTTTTAGTGATTTATTACTTTATTTTTTTATTGAATAACATTTTTTTTTTTACTTTTTCACTTGTATACCATGGTACATGAACAAGAAATCCTCTGATTGCTTGTTCATGATAATATTCTGCAATACTCATGTATTGCAGAGTATTATCAGTGTCAGCCTATACACTTGCATAGGCTGGCACTGTGCCAGTAAGATGACGTCACAGACGCCATCTTACTGGCAATTCTTGCAGGTAACTCTGGGGTCCAGATCGGACCCCAGAGTTACTATAGCAACGATCGGCGCACCCCGAAAACTGTTCGGGGGGGCCGATCGTGGGGCAAAGACCCCCCAGATACATGTTAGATGCCGCGGTCGCGCTGACCGCGGCATTTAACGGGTTAAGCACCCGCGATCGGAGACAACTCCGATCGCGGGTGTTACACTGGGGTGCCGGCTATCAGTCACAGCCGGCACCCCGTCTTTCCCGATGCCGGTTCGGCTCAGATCCTGAGCCAAAACGGCATCAGCTCAGCGTCCGATATATCGGACGCTGAGCGCTAAGTCACTGAGCTCAGCGTCCGATATATCGGACGCTGAGCGGGAAGAGGTTAAAGGGAACCTACCATCACGGATCTACCTACAAAGGTAGATGAGGTGGTAGGTGGATCTATAGGACGCGAGGATAGCCCTTTTAAAGCCCTGCAATTTTTAAATAACTTTTATTCCCCTAATACAGGGGTCCCCAAACTTTTTACGTAGGGGGCCGTTCACTGTCCCCCTCAGACCGTTGGAGGGCCGGACTTAAGTTTAAAAATAAATAGCGGTACATGGTACATAATACGTTGGTACCCACCTCAATTAATTATTTAATATACCGCACTCCCTTATGAACTATTTTATATATTGGCCCAATTAATTAATATACTGGGACCTCTCTTCATTAATTATTGAATATGCCTCCCCCCCATTAATTACTAGACTGCCACTCATAATTAATTATTTCCTATACCCGCACCATTAATTATTTCCTATTCTGCCCCTCCCCCATTATGTCCTATGCTTCCCCCCACTGTTAATTATTTCCTATGCTTTCCCCACCATTAATAATTTCCTAAGATGCCCCTCATAATTAATTATTCCCTATACTGCCCCTCCACCATTAATTATTTCCTATACTGCCCCTCATAATTAATTATTCCCTATATTGCCCCTCCACCATTAATTATTCCCTATACTGCCCCTCCATCATTATTCCCTATACTGCCCCTCATAATTAATTATTCCCTATGCTGCCCCTCATAATTAATTATTCCCTATACTGCCCCCCATCATTAATTATTCCCTATACTGCCCCCCATCATTAATTATTTCCTATACTGCTCCTCCGTCATTAATTATTTCTTATACTGCCCCTCATAATTAATTATTTCCTATACTGCCCCTCATAATTAATTATTTCCTATACTGCCCCTCACCATTAATTATTTCCTATACTGCCCCTCATAATTAATTATTTCCTAAGCTGCCCCTCATAATTAATTATACCCTATACTGCCCCTCATAATTAATTATACCCTATACTGCCCCTCATAATTAATTATACCCTATACTGCCCCTCATAATTAATTATTCCCTATACTGCCCCTCATAATTAATTATTCCCTATACTGCCCCTCATAATTAATTATTCCCTATACTGCCCCTCATAATTAATTATACCCTATACTGCCCCTCATAATTAATTATTCCCTATACTGCCCCTCATAATTAATTATACCCTATACTGCCCCTCATAATTAATTATTTCCTATTCTGCCCCTCATAATTAATTATTTCCTAAGCTGCCCTCATAATAAAGTATTTCCTGTGCTGCCCCTCATGCCTACCTATTGGCCCCCGGCCACCACAATCTTTTTACTGCCCTTTTTAATAAAAGATAAAAACCCTGTACTCACCGCCGCGCGTCTTCTTTCTTCTTGCCGCATCCGGGCAGGAAGGGGTGCGCGGCCGCGTGATGACGTCATCGCGCGGCCGCGCAGCATAGTTCATGGAGCGATGTGCGCCGGGGTTGTATTCCGGCCACATCGCTCCAGTAATAGTGCTCGAGCGGCCGTTTACGGCCGCACCGAGCACTATACAGTGACGGGCAGGAGCTTCCTGTCCGGACGGACGGAGGCTCCTGCCCGACTGTCGCAGGCCACGAGGTCCCGGCGCTGCCGCGGCAAATGTCGGGGGCCGGGTCGAAGCGTGCCGCATGTGGCCCGCGGGCCGTAGTTTGGGGAACCCTGCCCTAATATGTCAATTTTCTAAAGCGCTTACTGGGGTATGCAGTAGCCGGAGCTAGGGCTACACTGCATGGCTACTCCACACCCCAGTAGCCTCTTTGTTCCTCCCACCAGAAATCTTTGGTGCGCAGTCCCCCGTAGCTGCGCGCCCTCGTCCTAGAAACTTGCCATCTGTGCATGCGCAGAACAGGAGTTTTGCAGCTCCGGCTTCAGAGCAGTGACAGCGCAGACGCGGGCCTGCTGTTCTGCACACGCGGAGACGGCAGGTTTCTCGGACGAGGGCGCGCAGCTACAAGGCTAACGGTGTCTTACCGACCGATGTTGCATGCATGCTACTGGATAAGTTTCGGTCTACATTCACATGCAGAGTTTGCAGTGTGTTGGGGAAGATATATCAATCAGTCTACAATAGAATTCTAGAGTAATTTGCTCTTTTGGGTCATTTCTTTTCAGCTAGGTTAGCATCTTGTTTTTTTTTTGTTAGGTTCAGCATATACGCATATAGTCTATAAATTGACATGCACTGGCACACAGAGGCATAGTTTTGCATCAATCTGACCAGTATACGTTGCATCTGCTAAAAAAGGCAGGAAGGAAAAGCATAGCAAGCTACGTCTTTCCATCCTGCTCCCTCTTGCGGAGTGACATAGTGCTCTCACTGGAGGCAATAGAAGGCTACAGAGCGCGGATGCAGCGTATTCCATCCCTCCTCCAACCAGGGGTGAACCCGGTGATGTCATTGTCACAGAGCCATTCGCCGTTGTGCACTGCCCCTGGGCGCAAAATATGGTGGGGGCCCCCATCGGATGTAGTCCAGACAAGGAACAGCAATCGCTACATACCACTCCCTAGCAACCGTTGTATCCAGCTCCCCCAGCAACCGCTGTATACAGCTCCCCCAGCAACCACTGTATACAGCTCCCCCAGCAATCACTATATGCAGCTCCCCCAGCAATCACTGAATACAGCTCCCCCAGCAATCACTATATGCAGCTCCCCCAGCAATCACTGAATACAGCTCCCCCAGCAATCACTGAATACAGCTCCCCCAGCAATCACTGAATACAGCTCCCCCAGCAATCACTGTATACAGCTCCCCCAGCAATCACTGTATACAGCTCCCCCAGCAATCACTGTATACAGCTCCCCCAGCAATCACTGTATACAGCTCCCCCAGCAATCACTGTATACAGCTCCCCCAGCAATCACTGTATACAGCTCCCCCAGCAATCACTGTATACAGCTCCCCCAGCAATCACTGTATACAGCTCCCCCATCAACCACTATATACAGCTCCCCCATCAACCACTGTATACAGCTCCCCCAGCAATCACTGTATACAGCTCCCCCAGCAATCACTGTATACAGCTCCCCCAGCAATGACTGTATACAGCTCCCCCAGCAATGACTGTATACAGCTCCCCCAGCAATCACTATAAACAGCTCCCCCAGCAATCACTACATACAGCTCCCCCAGCAATCACTATATACAGCTCCCCCAGCAATCACTATATACAGCTCCCCCAGCAATCACTATATACAGCTCCCCCAGCAATCACTATATACAGCTCCCCCAGCAATCACTATATACAGTCCCCAGCAATCACAATATACAGCTCCCCCAGCAATCACTATATACATCTCCCCCAGCAATCACTATATACAGTCCCCAGCAATCACAATATACAGCTCCCCCAGTAATCACTACATACAGCTCCCCCAGCAACCACTATATACAGCTCCCCCAGCAACCACTATATACAGCTCCTCCAGCAACCACTATATACAGCTCCTCCAGCAACCACTATATACAGCTCCTCCAGCAATCACTATATACAGCTCCCCCAGCAACCGCTGTATACAGCCCTATAATAACTATATACTGTCCCCCTATAACTATATACAGTCCCCTATAATAACTATAGACCCCTATAACTATATACTGTCCCCCTATAACAATATACAGTCTCCCTATAATAACTATACACTCCTATAACTGTATACAGTCCTCCTATAATAACTATACACCCCCCTTAAACTATATACAACCCCTATAACTAAATACAGACCCCCTATAATAACGAACTACATACAATCCCCCATAACAACTATATACAACACCCTCCCCACATAATAAATATATACAGACAATCCCCCTATAATTAACTATATACAGTCACAATAAAATAGTTCTCACCTTCCAGCGTTCCCCCGATGCACGCCGTCATCATCTTCCTTCTAGGTGTCGGATGTAAACAAAGATGGCGGCGCCCTGCTACAGGCAGCGCGGCGGCGTCGCGGTGCCGTGACGTCACACGCTGAGACGTCACGCACTGCGTCGCTAGCAGCAGGGGGCCGCCATCTTTGTTTATATGGGATCGTCTATGGCAGAGCAGGGAACTTATTGTTCCCTCGTTCTGCCATAGACGAAAGTGAGGAACATCGCGCGATTCGGCCGGGGAGCCCGAAGCCAACTACACATTTGGTGGCGGCCCCTTTAAAGGGCTAAGTGGTGGGGGCCCCGGGGCTCGCGCCCCGGGAGCCCCACCTATGGTCCGGCCCTGCGTCTGTGCCGTATGTAAGGACACTTCAGAATCCGCCGGACATGTCCTTAAGGTAAGGCACAAAACTCTGCTTTAGGCAGTTTTCCGTCTCAGCTGAAAGGGGGCTTGACCTCTGTAAGAGGGGCGTGGTGTGGCACGGCAAACTAGACCAACTAATAGGAGGTGCAAAGTACAACTCGCCAGTCTTCTACTGCACCAGATTAATCATCCAGCGTCAGACACAGGATTAACCTCTTCAAGTCCATGTTTTTTGCATTTCCATTTTTCACTCTGCTCTTTCCACAAGCTGTATCTTTTTGATATTTATCTTTAGAAAGCTTTATGAGAACAAGACAAATTGTATTTTCAAGTGGCACCATTTAATAATCTACTGTATTATAGTGTGTATAGTGTGCGCCAGCGGTGCTATTAAGGTGTTTAGGAATAGGTTCCCTTTTTGGTGTGCTAAAAGTCCATTGTGTAGTGCTGCATAAGAAAAAATTTAAAAAACCTACTCTAGTAAACAATTGCAATGCTTACAATGCAGTTTATATTAACCCCTTAGTGACCACCTGTACGGGTTTCTAGATCGTTTAGGCTAGGTCTAAATTAAAGGGGTATTCTCGTCTGGGCATTCACTTTCAGTTTCATTTATCTGCCATGTAAATACATTTTTTCAATTAGATGTTATTAAAAAAAATGTACCCGTGTGAAGATAATTTCTCATAAATGTAGTGATATGGTCCCTTAGAAACAAGACTGATTCCTTGGATACGGCCACCTCTGCTGGAGGGATTGTAAAAAGACACAAAGGGTTTTTGTATATGAAATGTCTGGGACATTCTACATGTCCCACAGCCGTCCTGTGGTAATGAACACTGAATCCAGGGGGTCAGGCAGAGCTCAATAGCGCATGTCTGGCCACTGCTACCAAAATGTGAGGTGGTCGTATCCGAGGAAGCTATCTAATTTCTAAGGGACAACATGGCTACATTCATGAGAAATTATCTTCACACAGGAACATTTTTTTAATAACATCCAATTGAAGAAATGTTTAAATATGGCAAATGAATTACATTAAATGTAAATGCCCAGATGGGAACACCCCTTTAAGTGCAGGAAAGAGCATTTTCTCGGCTGTCTTTACAGCTGGGCAACTGTTCTAACAATCTGTATCAGAATGAGTTATTATCTGGACTACTTAACCCCTCACATCCTGCAATTAGTGCTGTGACTGCTGGATCTCAATACTTTGAATTTATTTATTTATTTTTTTTGGTAATGTGAACATATGAGGCTTATTATTTGCGGGTTGAAATACACTTGTGTATATATAATTCATTTTGGGGGTCTATAGCTTATGCATGAGATTTTATTAACTTTTGTAAGGGGGGCACAAACAAAATCATCAATTTTTATTTGGGATTTTTAGTACTTTTTTCCCCTCGCTCACCGTAACATAAAAATAATATTTTATATTTATTCTCTGGTTCACTACGATTACAGTGATACCTCATTTATATATTTTTTCTTATCTTTGCTCAATTTTACTGAGCAAAACCAATATTGGAGAAAATCGCATTGTTTTTACTATCGACAACTTTTCAGGGGCATCTGATCGCTTGTTCAAGCCTTTACACTGCAATACACATGCTGCGCATGCTCAGTTACATAAAGCCGGGTCATGCCAGGAGGCGGAACCCGGCAGGAAGAGGAGCTGGGTTCGATCCATGTGGGACATACTTACACGCTGCGGTCATGCTTGGCCGCGGTGTGTAATGGGTTAAACACCCGGGATCAGAGTTTTTCCGATCCGGGGTGTTAGTGCCGGCACTTGCAGGACCCAATGTCCCAAAATCTTCTTCTTCCGCGTCAGAAGAAGGACCCTTAACGGCCGCAGTAAAAAGTCTGTGGTGCGGTCATTAAGTAGTTAATAAATGTGGGCCACTGTGTCTATAAGATAATGATGCAAATGCATTTTTTCTAGAACTCTATCACATTTGGAATTTTTTTCCAACTTCCCGATAAATGGCATGGAATATTAAACTATTAGGATGTACAATTTGTTACACCAAGAAAAAAAAACGGAAAAATAAAAATGATAAATAGTTATGTATTTTAAGATGGGGAGTGAAAAATGGAAGCAAAAATAGCCTGGTCCACAAGGGGGTTCATCTGTAACCATTTGATTACAAAATGTAAAAACGGTAATTAAAATATCTTCGAATTTGTTGGAATAAGATATTACCAGCAGAGGGCAGCATTTTACTGCTTTGCACACTGAACACAATGCTGAAGCTACAGGGACAGTGCTGTCAGGCACATGCCAGTTCTTTTTACCCCTAGAAGTTGTAGTGAATCTTTTGTTTATGTCATTTTATTGCCTATTGACACTATTTGATGTTTTATGCAATGTACTCAAAAAGTGAATTAAAAATTTTAAAACATGTTCGAGTTATTTGCAGTTTCCATTTAGGTTTTACTGTTACCTCTTTCCTTTTCAGGTCAAAATGTAGGATGCATCATTGCAGTTACTTCAGTTTTCTGTCCGCAAAATGTCTGAAAATTGTTGCATCTATCACTCTGCACCAAATGTGTGACTTTTTCATGGAGTGAGCAATCTACTCCACTTTTCACTTTATACAACGTACTCCTTATATATGAACACATACAGTGGTATGTGGTATGTACTGTGGATAACATATTTATGAATTTGTGAAAAAATTAAAAAATTTAGGCACAAACTCTCTCCAGCCCCCCAGTGGGCCAAGGAAAACTGTTTGCAACTTTTTAGTTAAAAAGTTGCAAAGACATGCAACCACAACCTTACCTTCATACAAGGGAGATTTAGTAAGCTATTTGTGCCAAAAATCTTTATGAAAAGCCTTGTGCTAAATTTATCAAGAGTTTTGGACCCTTTTATGCACTTTTCTGACTTTTATTGAAGAAGTGTGAAGAGAGGGCGTGTTTTAACAAAAATGTCTATGTAACAAAAAAAAAATTGTTATTTTTGTGCAGTTAATGAGACCAACTAATAGAGGGTTCAAAGTAGGAGTCAGGAGTCTTAAAACTACTTGAGTTTTATCATCTAGCATCAAACAGTCATTAATCTGGTGCTACAACAGACTGGTCTAGTATTAATCCACACCACTCATATGTGCTGCACATTAAGAAATCTACCCGAGTGTCTATAGTAATACATAGATTGTCCTATCAATGCTGGTATAGACGAGGTTCTCCAAAATGAGAGGCACTTTTTGTAAAGATCCTGGGTAGTGAGAAGGAATCTCCCTCGGTTACCCATATACACTGGAGATCAAAATAAGAGAACAGACAATTTATTAAATGTCAAAGTCAAACACACAGGGGTCACTGTGGTTATTGCAAATTAACTTTCCTTGAGCCAAATTTTTATTTGCCATATGCTTATGACACATTTTTGTCTTATAGTCCTCTTCCTTTATCCATGTTGGCAACAAAAAATTCCTTTATTTTCTTGAAGATGATTCATGTAAACATAAAGAATCCAAATTTGTTGAAACTTCAGTAAAGCGGTAGACAAGGCAGTCTAGAATTTTCACAAATAGTTCAAAGGTTCACTGTATCCTGTAATTTTTATTGCTGGTCTACTATTATGCCTCTCCACAGACCATGCCCAAAATTAGCTCACCAGTAATTACATCTTCTGATCCTTATTTGAGCCCATCCTCCACTGATGTTTCTGAGCTTTAAAAATAAACTAGTGTATTCTATATGTTTATGGGTCAGCCTTCGATTTAGCAGATATTTTGTAATATAGTATACTCATTCAATAAAAGGAAGGTTAAAATTTTAAAATATACTTAGTAGAAGTAGAAGTTAGTGTCATCATGCAGAAAAATATTCTTTTTTTGCTTTGTTCTTGCTCTCCAGGAATTTCTTTTCATGTTTCATTAGTGTACAAATATGAGATGAAAGGTAACGGTAGTAACTAAATTAAGCTGAAGGTTGTGGTCCTGTATAATTAAGAGAAAAAAACAAGAGAAATAGATCAGAGCGCTACAATGTTTTTTATTCCATTGTCAAAAGTAGGGGATAATTATCAAAAATATTTTTATTCAATACAAGGGCTAGCATCGTCATCTGTCCAAAAATATAGCAGTCAATAATAGTGTACAAAAATACAAATCAGAAGTGTCACGGGTGCCCTTGTGACCCCGAACATGGCCTCCCTATGTCCCCAGAGCTCGGCAGCTTCCCTTACCTTGCCATGCTCCAGCGACGGTCTCCTCGCTCAGACGAGCGCATCCCCACCTCCTAGCGTGCCAGCCGTCTAAGATTTAATAATTGGTGCTGGTTGACCTTGACTTCAATGTTAAATCCTCGACCCCTTCCTGTGTCCCCTGCCGAATCTTCGTGCCTTGTGCCCTAGAGAAAGCTTGTTCCTGTATGCTCCCTGCCTGTATTGAGATTTCCTGTTGTGACACTGTTTCCGTTCCTGACTTTGCTACTCTGCTGCCTGCCTTGACCTTTTGCCTAGAATCCGATCCAGTGTCGCTTGTCCTGACCTACTGCCTGTACCTGACTATGACTCTGCCTCACGATTCTGTACTTCGCCTTGGACACCTCCGTGAGCGAAGTCGCCCCTGTGCAAACCCCGGGTTGTTGCCACGCCACAGCAAGTCCAACCTGCTTTGAGGCGGGTTCGCTACCAGATGTCGGCTTACGTCATCGCTCGCGGTGGTACAGTGGGTCCACAAACTCCCTGATCTTGACGAGAAGGGGGATAAAAATAAATGAAAATAGATATAAAATACATATATATGTTCAGTTTGAATCTTTTTATCAATGTACAGTATGTATAGTGTAGCCCAACACCTGTACCACAAGATGCCTTATCCTCCCTTGCCATATCCTCCCTTGCCATATCCTCCCTTGCCTTATCCTCCCTTGCCATATCCTCACTTACAGTATATTTTAACTGTATACACCAACAAAATTGTAAATGCATACATTAATTGGATGCTTGAAACAGATGTCATGTAGTGACTTTTGTCAAGCAAGGAATCCAAGCAAGGTGAAAAAGAAAATGTAGACTCATGGTTCTGCCCACCTGACATTAATTTCCTAATTTAGCATTTAACTGGATCAGTTATACGGTATTTCTTTATATGCACGTTACTGTGCTTATTAATATTGTATTGTAATTTGTTTTCTTAGTAATGTGCTACCAGTACAATTGCTGTCAATGTTGATAATGTTTACATCGGCTCACAGTATATGGGTGCGAGGTACATGGTAGACACTATGAGGGAGATGTATTAGAAGAGTCAGTGAATAGATCAGAGCAGAGCCTGGTCTCCACAGTTGTATTCTGCACCAGAGTCTACTTTAGACCAGCTATTAGTTTTTCTAGTTTATGTCTGAATTTTCTCGTTCTTAAGTCAGACAACGTCCCCTTTTCCTGAGGACACAGTCCTTTTTTTGGACAAATTGAAAAACTGCACAAAAATGGCCTAAAACCCTCAATAAATGTGTTGCACAGCATTATGAGTGGAAATTACACCAGAATTGTGTTGTAGACAAGTTAGTGAATCTATCTGTCACTAGAGATGAGCACAAGTTCGGGTGGCCAATCATAGCAATGGTTAGTTGCTGGGGGCATCCCAACAGCCAATCTGGAAAATGGCCAAAAGCCAAACTTAAATAGTCGAGAATGGTGGTGCAGGCCCTAAACCCATCCACATCCCATGTCTCCTACCTAACAAGCCTTGCAAAGCCTATTGTTTAGGGATTTCTGCTTCATAATCCCTACACTAAGCTGACAAGACACGGGGACAAACAACCGATAATAGACAGACAAGCGAAATCAGACAGAACCAGGTGAAATCCAAGATGGCAGGAAAGCAAAGAATGGAAAAGCAAGAAAATGGTCAGTACACATTATAGCAATAGCAAGCAGGAATGAGATGAAAGTGTCAGGAGACTAGTAAAACCAGCAAGTTGTAATGGAACTGGGCAGATATATAAAGGAGTTCCTCAATGCCGACCCCAGCAGCTGAATGGATCGGCCCCCCCATCACTCAAGGCACAGGTGATGCAACAGCTTTAAAATGAGAGCATGCAACTTTCCCAGACTCTGCAAGGCAGAAAACAGCCCTGAATATTATAAATGTTTTTTCAGCAAAACCACTCTGCATCAGTGTAGCTACAGCATTCTCAAGGTATGTTTTGTTCATAATGCATGAAATCAAATGTTAGATTTCCTTTGTGGATCTTGGTACTCTACTTGGCTCTCCAATAGTATTATAAACATAAATAGACCTTCACCTTCAGATTACAACCTCTGTCTTGAAGTGTCCCATATATGTAGTTGGACTTGTTGCTCCAGATTCCTCTAGTTTTTTTTATGACTTTCAGGTAACAGAAATATTTTTGATGAAATGTGCTGCAAAAGATATCAAGTAAAATTCTTGATCTGTTGCCTTCTGATTGTATCTTAACACTTGTTTTCATATTTCCTTATTTCAATAACAGAAATAGTGGATTCCTGACTATGTTCTCCTTTATAACTTTTCTGGTTGTTTTATTATTACAGTATACGCTTTTGCTTGTTTCGTTCTGTCTCGTTTTAGTCTTATTTGTAACAGTAATTTAATAAGCAGAATTTCTGTATGTATTTCTTGGACCCTGGGAAGTCAAAATTGATGGGGCAGTTAATCGAGTTTGGAAATCAACAAAACAACAGGATTAAAGGGATGTATCCTGCTGTCTCACTTGTACAATCGTAAGCATGGAATACATTTGTTATCATCCAATTTAGCTTTATTTTCCTCTGCTGGAGCCCTCAACATCTAATACATGAGGATGAGTCTATGTTATGCGTTTACATGTGCTATTGTGATTCGCACTGTGACATTTACACTAACAAAATTTTACACAGACGCCTTTCCGTGACTCAGGGAACATAATAGACTGTGGGGCACTCGTTTACTGACGCATGATGAAATCCCCACCCATCTTCACCCCAAAATACATAAAGAGGCTCCACAGTGTTTATTTCTAACTAGCACAGAAATATATACGCAGAATGTGAACTTTCACTAATAATAGTTCCCTGTCTACTGTGGAGGCCCCCCCCCCCCTCAACGCCCCCTTTGCATGGGGAAGGCATCAAGGGGGAAATAGTCGCAATTGCTGGCAGTTCACTAGCAATTGCAATTATTTCAGGGCTTCTACGCTTCTATGCCATAGAAGCCCTGATAAATGTCCGCCTATGTTTTGAGAGGACATTTTCACACTGCGCTTTCCAAAATATGCAGTTCAAGGAGCACCTCACCCCCCTCCCTCTGTATGATGAATCTTCCTCTGCTACAGTGAAATTACATTAGGCAATAAGAACTGAGGAGTGTTAGAAGAGAAGAAGGGCTCTGGTCACACGCTCAAGAACCCTCCAGGGTCATTAGCATAATTTTAAAAGTTGATTTTAGAAGGAATTAGGCCATGGTTTATAAATATAAGAAAATTACCACAGTCACACTGTTTGGATCCATGAGTATGTGTCCCTGGTTTATCATGATGGATTTTGATGGTAGATTTCCTTTAAGAACAAGTTCTGTTAAGTAATCTTTTTTTCTTTACAGTCTTAGTGTGTTATCTCTGTGGACAATGAATTTCAATTACCAAGGATATAAACTTACACTCTCGGCAAATAGCATCATAGAATTTGTGTCACTGAACTTTCTTAGAAATAATAACTCAAGGGAAGTTCCACTTGCATCACAGGGAATCGTTATTATCCTGATATCGAAGGCCAGCTGCCTCCCTTATTTTTATTAAAAGCAAGTTTTTTGATTTAAGTAACTGAAATAATATTTCACGCCCAGTGACCTGAATGATCTGAAGTAATACTTTCTAACTTTACAACCTGGAAGTAGATTAGAGTAAATTGCCAAGTGTCTTTTTTCAACCGTATAAACTATGAGACTATGACAAAAGAAAAAAATAATATCATGACATATCTATACATTTTTCATATTACTTTTTCCAATGCTCAATTAAATAAAAAAAAAATAAAGGAATAAAGCATAAAAGAAGAGTATTTTTTCTTAGCATTGTATCTATTCATAATTCATTCCTTATCTTTATCACAGTGGAGCACAGCACTGCACATACTGTATGTCACTGTAACTCTGTTTTGATGTTGGCAAGAATGTGTTGTTGAAAGTGGTTTTCCCACGAAAGAAAGTTAGGCCCTATCCCCGGCATAGGGCCTAACTTGCTGATCAGTGGGAGTCTCAGTGCTGAGACCCCCTCTTCGCTCCGTCAGACTAATGGAGCAGGCGGCCGCACATGACCATTCTGCTCCATTAATCTCTATGGAACTGACGGAAATTGCCAAGTGCCGCGCTCACCGATCTCCGTCAGCTCCATAGAGATTAAAGGGGTAGAAGGGTCATGCACGGCCGTCTGCTCCATTAATTTTATGGATCTAAGAGGGGTCCGACGAGCCCCTGGCTTTTGCGATCTGCGGATCAGCTGATCCCACTAACTTTCCTTTGTGAAAGGGAAAACCCCTTTAAATGTAAATGCAACTGGAGTACAGGCAGTCCTCCCATTACTTAAAGGATAGGTGCTTTAGGTTTGTAAGTTGAAACAGGTATATTTTATAATTGTAGCTACAAAATTTATTTGTCCCAGTGACATCTGGATTTTTTTCAATTTTTTTGCTGTCATGGGAACAAGGATTATAAATAAAAAATCATTACAGACACCTTACAGCTGGTAATTGCAGCCTGAGACTAAAGTAAAGCATCCAGAGATCTCCACCAAAGGTCACAGTGGGCAGAGGGGTCCCTCATTTAACTAGGGGTCATCTGTAAGTTGGGTGTCCAAAAGTTGGGGACCACCTGTATTGTATACTGGTTTTCTCCTTTGTACTTTCTGAACCATAACGTGCCAAGGTAGAAAGCTTATACCATCTCAAAGTGGTGTCAGGGACATGTCAGTAAGTTATTTTCATCAAATTGATTTGCACAGTGGTGTACATTCAGGGTATGCTGAGAAGTAAGAGCTCTCCTTACGGAGACTTTGCCCGTTAAGTCCGCCTTACTGGTGTTTGGAAACTCACAGCTGTTGATGCTCCATTGGAGGATTCTGGTGATTGTGCAAATATGTTTTTCAGGACAGGCTAAGGAAAACATTTACTCTTAGCTACCTAGTAAGGCAGTCCCCTTAACATCAAGCATGACTTTCAATAAGCCTATTGACATGATAGGGGTTAAAATCTAAATCAGTATATCTTTTCCCGAAGGAACAGATTCCCAACTTCTTTAATGTTTTGCATCTCTTCAATTGGCAAAGCTTACCTAAGGGGAGCTCTGACTTCCCGACCCTTATCAAAAGCCTCTCACTCAGCTAAGAGGCAATGTTTTCCTTATCTCTGCATATTTGCATACTTTTCTGGATATGGTGAAAGAGAAGATTGGTATTATAGAGGTGCAACACACACATCTAAAGCAACCATAGAACCAGGGATAGAATCTGGTGATCCCATGCACAAAGTGTTCATACTATTGTAAGAGCAAAGAAAGTACAAAGAGTCTGGTACATCTGGTTCATAAGGTCCATCTTTAGTTAAATACTACCTGGATACTCTTGATTTCTGTGGCTGTGTGTATAAGTAATTTTAGAAACCTGGGACTAAATTAACATTCAGTTAACAAAGTATAAAAGCCTTACAAGGATTTATTTTAGTCATTTGGTTTATGGTTTGCTGTTATACACAAAAAAACTTTTATATAACTCTGTTAAATATAGATGTAGGGACATGTGGTTTTAGTTATGCCAAGTAAAAGGAGTTGTAGAAAACAGAGAACAGACAGAATCTACCTCTCTCAGTGTGAAAAGCATTTTTATTGACACATCACCAACACATTCAGAATGAGGCAGACTTCCTGGAATAACATACGATCCATGATAAAAGCAATGTTATGAGAAAATTTTCAACTATATGAACACTAGAATTAACCCTTACAGTACAGTTTTTTTACTGCAGGATAAGTATTATGAGTTTTTTTGTTGCTCACCCAATGACTTCAAACAGCGCTGCACGTCACGGATTCCGCACGGACCACTGCGTGAATAGAGACTTGAAAGCAGGAGAAATAATCCAGTGTGCTGCATCCAGATGATAAAAAACTTCTTAGATTTATTATGGACCCGTAGTCCGAGACAAATAGATAAAAAGACGACTACCGTCAAATAATGTGGGTTAGCCTACTCCGGCCAAATAATGTGGGTTCGCCTACTCCAGCCGGAGTAGGCTAACCCACATTATTTGCTGTCTTGCTGTGCTGTGACTACGACGGTAGTCGTCTTTTTATCTATTTGTCTCGGACTACGGGTCCATAATAAATCTAAGAAGTTTTTTATCATCCGGACGCAGCACGCTGGATTATTTCTCCTGCTTTCAAGTCACAGTTTTTTTACTCCCCTCTTTCCAAAAGCAATAACTTTTTTATTTTTATGTTTACAGAGATGTGTTACGGCTTGTTGTCTGCAAAATAAATTACTTTTTAGTGGTGCCATTTAATATTACATGCAATGTACTGGAAAGCTGGAAAAAATTCCAAGTGCAGTGAAATTGACAAAAAAAACCACATTTGTGGCGTTTTCTTGTGGGCTCTGTTTTAATAAGTTTTATTCTGCGCTGCAAATTACACTTTTTCTTTGTCATTTTTCTTGGGTCGCTACAATGACAGGGATACAAAATTGATATAGCTTTTATTAGGTTTTAATAGATTTTAAAAAATGTAAATCTTTTTTACAATTCTGATAACTTTTTCACACTTTGTCGTACGGTAAGTACTGGCATATATATTTATATCAACTTGGGACCTTTATGACTCTTTAGGAATAGAAGAAAGGTAAATTCAGCTCACCATTCCCGGCTTGTCCTCCACCTGTCGTGCACGGACGATCCCGAGACTCCGGACTTCGTACCAGGGAAGGAAAAAACTTTAGTCCAGCACAAGTTCCGGTGGAGTTAAAAATTGATTTTCCTTTATTTAAACAAAGTAAAAAGCTGAATAGGGCATACACAACATGATATCCCAAGTTACACGTGAAAAGATCGACGCGTTTCTGCCTAGACGGCCTTAGTCATGACTCTTTGATCCTTTTTTTATCCAAATATTCATGAATGGAAAAATAGGATAGAAGTGGTGATTTGGATATTTGGGCGCTATTTTCCGTCACGGTGTTCATGGCCGGTGTCAGGCTCAGAGGTTGTGTGGGTCCTCTGAACCACTGCGGACGATAACACAAGCCACTACCTGGGACCGGAGTCTAAGTGGCACCCGGCTTTCACCAGAGCCCGCCCCAAAGCGAGTTGGACTTACTGCAGCATGGTACCACAAGTCATTCCACAAGCGTGACTTGTCCGCAGTGGAAGCCAAGGTGGAGGTACAGAAGCGGCAGGCAATCTTGTAGTCGGGGACAGGCAGGAGGTCAGGACGGGCAGCACAGGTTCAAAGTCAGAGACGTAGCAACAGGTCAGGGCAGGCGGCAAAGGAGCGAAGTCAGTCCCTATTTGCAGTACTGGTCGGAAAGGAAGGCAAGGGTGAAAACCTTGAATGTTTTCCTCAGCTGACTCTCAGTTTGCTGTCCATGGAGCCCTACATCTGTGCTAGTGATTTTAGTTGTTTATTCTGTTTTTAGGCATTTACGTAGACTGAATTGTTTCCTACATTCACTTGCATCTGTTGCCTAATATGGTCTATTGTTGCTTGACCTATTTCTTTGTTTCAGACCATCCCGACCCTGTCTTGCATTACCTTCCAGTGTTTTGCTGCTGCTTCAAACCACTAACTATTCGATTGACTATGATGTTACTTGGTTTTCCCTTCTCCCTATCCCTCACATTTTTCAGTGTAGGGGATGTCGCCCAGTTGGCCAGTTGTTGAGTAAACAGAGACGGTGTATGTTTTGGGGATACCTCATATCTGGGCTCAATCTCTCTTTCTCTCCTTCCGGTCACAGTTTTTGAACACTGACAGGTCACTGATTAGTTTTTAGGAAGAGTAGTTTTTAAAAGGGTCAACATGTGAGGAAGGGCACAAAAGCAACAATTCACCTTGTTCCAGCCTTTACTGTTAGTAAAAGTCAAAGTGGAGCACGGGTAATGCAATGGAAGAAGAGAACAAGAACCTGTGATTCTACGTTAGTATTTTGTTACACTGAAAAACTTTAATTGTATCATTCTACAAACAAAACATCAAGCCAGCTTTCAAGCTGTCATGTAGCCAAAGAATTTCCTACCACACACTACAGAAATATAAACACTAGTGGCTGCCTCAGTATTTATGATTGTAAGACATTAAACATTACAGTATGTACATGTAGAAACATATGTAATATGCCTATACTATTATATAAAAATGTCATTTTACATTCCATGACTTTATACGTTTTGTCATTTCATTTTTCTGCGACTTCCCTGAATAGCGGAGTTACATATCTCATTTATCTAACATTTTCACCATAAAAACTCCCAAATGTATTGTATCATACTAAAGAGGGAGCATTTGTCTGCCTAGGCCTGGTTATGCTAAAATAAAAAACTACTACATTTACTGTTTGATCATATTTTATGTGTTTGCTATGTTTCAACTCTTGTTATGTGTTCACCATAAAGTTTAGCTAACCACCCACATTTTACAGAGAAATGGTAGTCTAATGGTGGTTATAAGGGTGCTCTAAAGGAAACAAGGTTACAGAAAGCAGTTTTAAGTACAAATGTATTTTATGCTTTGAATCACATTAATATGTCAAACAGAACCAGGATTAAGGCCTCAGTCACACGAACAGATATTCCCCCAGGTCGTAGCCCGAGCGAGGATCCATGCAGGTGCAGGAGAGAGGAGGGGTGAGTTCTCTCCCACCTCCTGGCTATAGCCCCATCATAGTGGTAGACTTCTTATAAATACAAAGGTGTCACAAATGCTCTATTCAATGTCTGAGTATGGAAATAGCTGAGCACTGTAATCACTAAGGAAGTTTACTCTTACATTTGCTTGTGTACAGGGGTGGATCAGGGATTTTGGGGTCCCCAAGCATAGTTAATTCTCCACATTGGGGAGTCTGTTTCTATGTGATGTGCCAAAACTTTAAACTGTATAGTGAGGATGGAATTGGGCAATGTTGACAATGTATTTCTGCAGGCTACAACTTCCTTGTTCCTGAAAAAAGTTTTTTTTTTTTTCAAAATAACAACCGTTCCTGGAGATCCTCCATCTTACCACTCTGTGGGTTGTAGCTGTATACTGGGGCCCGCATACAGTTGTGTAGGATGGGTTATGGGCATATCCACCCCTGACTATATATGTACCGCAGGTCAACATTTTTGCAGTTTTGTACATCATGGTTTGAATTCTGGTTTTATTATAAATATGGCCAAACATACTTTTATTTATGTGTAAGTTTGGTCTACTTACCTGAAGATATTCACAACAAATTGGTTGACTTACCTGAAGGTATTAACAAGGGAAGTCTAGTACTGTAAATGGCCAAACATACTTTTATTTATGTGTAATTTTGAAGCACAATGTACTGTCTGAATGTACTCTTATGGTTAACGCCAACATTAAGGCGTTTTTATATAATAGGTAGTAGGGAGATTGAATGTTAACATAGCAGATAAAAAATAAAGTTTGTACCTCCAATAAACTGTTGATAAACATCTAACATTCACAGTAATTTATGCATTGAGCAAACAAACATAAACCATATGCTAAGTATCATATACATCATTGTAGACAATACAACACACAGTAGATTTATTACCCAGCTTATTCACATTCCTAGCCTCTTTTTAAATTTGCTGAACATAGCCTTGAGACAAGTCTTTTAGAAATCATTACTACCAGTCCCACTGCAATAACTTTATACTGCATACACTGTGGTATGGCCAGGTGCGTGACTTGGGGTGCAGAGAGTGCAGTCGCAACAGGACCCAAGAGGCTTAGGGGGCCCAAAGGTGTCACTTTCCTATTTGAGAAGACTAGTAATATGAAGCATACATTATACTTGGGGGCCTGGCACAGACTTTGCACTTTGGCCTATGAACTGTACTGTTCTTGTATGCCATACACAGAATTACAGTACAGTAGTGCCCCATAGTTGGTACCATAATATGGCGCAATAAACAGCCTGAAACATTATTGTATGGAAACAGAAGCTAGGGTGTTAACAATCTCTACTAAAAATCTACTTTTTTCAGTAGCATTAAAAATCCACTGTGGGGAGTATGTTACATGTTAGTATGGTATGCAGTATTTTCTCCATCACGCACAGAACAAACCCCCAGTATTATCTAATTTGCTAGCTGTTCATGACGGCCGTGAGATTGTTGCAAAAACTAGGTCAAGGCCACCATGGAGGTGCATAATGCACGAGGCTGGTGCAATAAGCACACCATGGGGGTCATTTACTAAGGGCCCGATTCGCGTTTTCCCGATGTGTTACCCGAATATTTCCAACTTGCGCCGATTTTCCCTGTATTTCCCTGGATTTTGGCGCACGCGATCGGATTGTGGCACATCGGCGCTGGCATGCACGCGACGGAAAACGGGGGGCGTGGCCGAGCGAAAACCCGACGGATTCGGAAAAACCAGCGCATTTAAAAAAAAGTGTCGCGGGACTTGCGCTTACCTTCACCTGGAATAGGCTGGTGAACTTCAGTGCATTCCGGCGGGCCTCGGCGGACTTCAGCGCAGAAGCGCCACCTGGTGGACGTCAGAGGAACTACCTTAGTAAATCCCGGCCGGACCTGAATCCACCGCAGAGAACGCGCCGCTGGATCGCAAATGGACCGGGTAAGTAAATCTGCCCCCATGTCTCACTGTAGCATGTCCGCAACCCTGCCGTAAATGATAGGGAAGATCCCGTTCCCTCCCCAACTTGCAGCGTGGTAGTTCAGCTCCCTATGGGGAGGGGAGGGGCAAGAAGTGCTCACCCCCCATCTCCACCTGCGTTATGGCCTGGTGAAGCACATGGAGGTGCCCATGGAACCTAACCACAGAGAGTCTCACTTTAAAGGTTTTGGGATTGAAATTTCACTCCTGGGCCAAAGTGGCTGGAGGCGAGGTCTCCATAAGATACATATGACCTAAGCTTCAAAGGAAATCTCTGGGACATAATTCATGAGGGAGTTATGTTATTCATACGGGAGTTCATTTTCAGGATCTGGGGAACAGGGAATATACCCACTGTGGTCTCCGTCTGGTATAGAACCCTCAAATGACAAGACAAATGGAACTCCCCAGGGAAGCATAGAAGCCATGTAATGATGGGTCTGATGGCACCAGAACCATTGCTGTATGGTCTTCTATTAAAGAGTTCTGTCCTATCTTGGAAGCCCAAGCACCATTATACTGTGATCCTTTACAGTGTAACAGCCTGTGAAGACAGAGCATGGACATGCTCTAGTAACCCTCATAGCACTTCTAGCTCATTAGCAAATAGAGGTATATCTGGTGTGTAACCGACAGTTGACAATAATTTACAGATTTGTAGTGAATATTAGAAAAATATTAATAAATCTGATCAGCATTGTGTTATCAATATGTACATGTTATGTCTTGTAATATTTGCCCTGCTATACCATGCTCCCTATCCACATTACAGTGCTGTCAATAAATGTATGGCCTTAGATTTAAGTCTTGTGTATCAGTAAGGCTACCTGTATATTAGAGTGCAATTTTGAGCTGGACAGTGAGCTCAAACCAAGGCTGTGTGTATGAGTCCATTGAAATACATGGAGCCGCATGCTAGTCTTTGAAACAATTGCTCAAGATTTGCAGCTCTTTTACTTATCACCAGGTAGGTGAATGTGGCTGTTCTTTCTGTAACTTCCATAGAAATAAATAGGAATGAAAGAAACAGCATGGCACAATGGTATAAAGCACTGCAAACAGCGGTGTCTGACTATTTTCATAACTTCAGACTGCCAGGGATGGAGAAACAAGACCATTACCATGTCTAGTACAAGTGTCTAAGATAAAAATAAGTCTTGTTGTTGTATTAACATTACAAAAATGATTCCATCTGTTATTGTTATAGTCCACCTTTTCTAGTACAATCCTAATTTGCAAATCTTAATTACACGTTAGGGCCCATGCATAGACCTATCATAAAAAACCTTGAGCTGGTGCCTGCTGACCCCAATAGTTTAAAGAACTCAGTTTAGGGTTTATTTATGCAGAAAGTGTGGCTGTTCTCATCTTTCAGACCAATGTGTCCTGTGAATAGGATCAAACTGAAAACCTATAATTATGCAAAGTAGAGAGCCTGGTCTAGTTTTGTTCCTGCCAAAAAGTGACAATAATTGATATGTATAATGTAGCCATTTTCTTTGAAGAGTTATGAGTTTTTATAACCATAGAGTGGTACAGTTAACATTAGCATATGCACATCCTTCTCTCAGTGAAATCACAACCTGGAGGGCAAGAGGACAATCGATAAAATATAAATTATTAGGTGATGCAAATGCTCATTGTCAGTCTTTGGAGGAGCCCTTTTCAACTGGACCAGCTATCTTAAAGTTCTTCTGCCAAACATCCCTGCCGGATAGGTCTTCTGTTTCAGTAGTATGGTCTGTTTACGTTTGCATATTCTTTGTTATCCTCTTATCAGACAACTGTATGTTTTATATTTGCACTGCATATCCATGTATTAAATCTTTAAAACCTAATAAGTCTCTTATTATAGCCTTAAAGAACTTTTAAGTTTTCAAAGAGATAAGCAAATTAGCTATACAATTACTCTATGTGTATTTTGGGTTTCCAAATGGTTGCGGTTTCACATAAACAGGTGCTTACTTTTCTTATTATTATTCATAAATGAGTAAAGTACAGGTGGTGAAAGCTAAGGTTTTAGTGAAAGGTATGAGTGGGCGCTAAGGCTAGGAGAGTAGATTTTTGCATAAAAGCACCATCTTGCGGAGATGGGTATAGTTTTATGTTGTAAATTGTAAGGGTGTCTATCATAAGTGCACCCTGTGACGTGACCTGAGAGTGGGGTTCCTCACAGTTATTAAGTTTGCTACTTGCTAGTTTGCTAGTTGCAATGTCAGAGCTAGTAAAAATAAGGAAGATACTCCCCGTTCTCATGAAATACTTCTGGGTATGAGATACAGCCAGTGTAGGGTGGGAGCTGCCATGTCCTTTGCACTACAATGCATTGAGATTTTTAATGGAATACAGGATGTACATTAATCAGTAGCACAGAATTAAAAAAAAGTGGAAGTCACAAATGCACCTCACTAGTCCTTGCACGCAGGGGACTCCTTTTGTTGTAATCAATGGAGCTTAAATAGCTGATCTACTCTGTGATTTTTACTTTTCACACCTTCATTAGTTGAACAAAATAGTTTCAAGGGAAGTTAATTTTAGGCTGAGAATTCACTTACCACCCCAACCTTTAATAACTTTATATAGTGTGTGATAGTGATTCTTGCAGGCATTACATGCCATTACATTTGTACTCTCACTAATACACATCTATGTGCTAGCAGTTTTATGGCTTTCATTATACTTTTATTTGCTCCTAGGGATTTGTGCTTGGAAATATGTGATTTAAAGTGCTCACTCATCAAATTCATTAGGAAAAGGCATCACATCAAATGTTCTAATTATGCAAATAACATTGCACAGTTTGGATAACTGTGTCCTGCTATGGGGATTCTAAAAACTCATGTTTATACATATCCACTTCTTTTTTTTTTTTAAACATAAACAGCGCTGATGTTAAGAATGCATATTTTCTAAAGTGCCTTTTCAGCTATCTTGGTGTGACCTTTGAAGAATTAAATTACAATTACCAGCTAAACGATAAGGATTGCTTTACTTATAAACAGGTCAGAGAACATTTGCAAAAATGGAACATTAAGCAGAACATGGAAGGAATACAAAAACCTTCCAAAAAGAGCATTGCATCTGATAAGTTTGGTTTTACACAACTATGTTCAGGATACATATGTCGGCCATATATGCTGGACCAAACAGTATGCAGGAAACAGGACTCTCAGCATCATACTGCAGGTCTACTAGGTATTGGATAGTAGCCTTTTATGGAGGTAGGAAGATCCGATGACTCAAGGTTACTGCAGTGTTCAATTTGAGATACATGAATAATACATTTTATTTCATGGGCCAAGCACGGATGAAAACAGCCTAACCCTCCTTTTTTGGCAGTATTTTGCATTAGTATATGTAGGCAGAAAACAGGAGTGGGAACTGCAGGAGAAAAAGTTTATTGGAAAAGTGTTTGTACTTGTTCTACTGTACTTGTTGACCACCTTCTGGTTTTGGCCGACTTCTGAAGCAAAATATTGACCAAAATACTGCCGTGTGGAGCGTAATATCCTAGTATATGCAGGAATTATACTGTATATCAAGGTAAACTAGGTATCACATAAAACTTTAAAGGGAAATGTCCCTAAGGTATCATTCTTATGACCATGTATTGAAAACATATTTGCAAGCAGGGAAGTTTTTGGGCCGTTTCAGCTGGGTGGAGAGCTGAGCTGAGTGGACTCACAGCAAATCGGCCAGGAATAGAACCTTTTCTATAATTTGCGGAGTGGTCATCAGTCTCACCATGTGGAGAGACAAGGTATGCTCACTGCACTGTGACCATATTTGCTGATAGTTCATGCCCGCCATTTATTTTCATGTGCTCGAGGCTTTAAAGAGAACTCATCAGGCAAAATAACCTCTGACCTCCTGAGGACCCTGAGGTCCTAAAGCTGTGTGCAAATGACCTGTGAAATGTCCAATGAGTCATTATCATATTCAAGCTGTCCAGCTTATTCATGAGTGGGAGTCACAGCCACACCGCCCAGTGCTTGACTGACAGCCTGTATACCTCACATGTATAATGATGTGAGGTATAATGGTGTAATGGCTCCTCCATGTGCTTCCTGGTGCTGGTGGCCATGCCCACTGCAGCCTGTATGTGTATAGGAGAGATACAACAGCTCCAGGCAGCCATGTTATAGCAGAACATGTCAGATTCACGTATGTGGTACAAAATGAGAAAAAAGAGAGAGAGCCAGGTGGTTGCGCTTGTAACCAAAAGATGTAGGAAGGAATAAGTAGAATGGAATCTTCAAGGGTAGCAAAAATTCACAATATTTATTGGTAGCAAAAGATCCAATGGTTACGCGTTTCGGGGAGACCCCTTCGTCAGACCAAAACTGATAAAATACATGAAATAAAATAAATAGAATACAGTAAATAATTATGTGTATACATAGTGTAAATTCATTGGTACATGTAAAGTTACAATAAAAATTGAATGCATAATGACAAAATAGCCATGTGATTTATTTTGCTACCAATAAATATTGTGAATTTTTGCTACCCTTGAAGATTCCATTCTACTTATTCCTTCCTACATCTTTTGGTTACAAGTGCAACCACCTGGCTCTCTCTCTTTTTTCTCATTTTGTACCATTTACGTTACGGTGCCTTTGGCTACCGGTCCTTTAGAGAGCCTACGAGTTGCTGCAGTAACCTTAAATTGTACCTTTTGAACAAATAACAAGAAATCTTCTCCCTATTGGATAAATAAAACCACTTACCCACAAGTGGTCACCAGGTGAGCACCCATTCTCTCACCACATTTGGCACCTACTTGTCTTTACGTTATCACGCGAGGCGCCGTCCTCTCCCGTTGTTGCTTTTGTTTTCCTTTTCCCAGATTCACGTATAGCTGATGTCTGTGTCACACAGGTGTATTAGGAGGGAGAGCATGTCAGCAGATAAAACACAGACACTAGCAATGCTTTACTATACATTACACACAGACATGAGCAGGGGGAGGAGAGGGGAGGGGTAACAGGGGTGACTTCACTGCCACTGACCATGTGACCAGCCTCATTTACATAATAAAGAAAATATTATTTTGCAATTATTAATGTATGAATTGACTAGATAAAGGCTGGGATCCTTGTGAGCTGCTCCAACAGGTAGAGGTGACAGAAATAGTGACAGAGACCTGATAACAGGTGTTTGCGCAAGAAATAAAACTCTCAAATTTTAATCCCCTAGTGATGATTAAAAAAATATATTTTTTAGCGTCCCTCTCAGATAAAGACTTTATCTGTCTGTAGCTTGTAGAGTAAGTCTCTGCACACTGCTTGCTGGCAGGAAGTGTCTGAGTTGGCCTTGGGGGAAGGGGCAGAAGGCAGAGAGCACTGCGGTGTGCAGACAAGAGGAGCTATTCTTGAGAAGAATACGACCATAGTCAGAAGATTTACGGTCGGACGCAGAGGCAACCAACATTGAAAACACCAGGAATGATAGAGACATGTTGGAATTATATCTGTGAAATGCTCTATTATTGTTAATAAGAGTGAATTACAGAATGTGTAACTTTGTTATCATGAGTATATTTAGAATCTTGTTCTCATGGGATACCCTTTTAATGATAAAATAGAAAAGTAGAATGGAGAGGACCGTGAGGAAATTAATCCAAATGGTCACACTTTGTAAACCATATTGAAAAAAAGGAATATCATGCCGCGACCTTGCAGTGTTAGTGACCTTTCCTTCAACACCAGGCTTTTAGTTTTTTTTTTTTTCATATGGGAAAGTCAATAAAGTATCATGTATTGCCCAAAATTTTTGCTGTCTTTCCTGCCAAGTTAACAAAAACTTAAAAGAACATCAGTATAATTGTAGCTTTTATTGGTCCCTTGAAAATTTTAATTCAGACCCATTCCTAATAACTTCTTTAGCAAGGAACCCAATAATTGTTGAAGAAAACATGTATAAACATAGACATTCTAAGGATTTTATTAGGGTCTGCATCTGACAAAGCCTAAAAGGGGTAACAAGACATGACAGTCAAGAAGGCATAGTTAGGACAGATTTTTCAGGAGGGCAGTGGTGGTGTCAATGATTCTTTTGATGACAGTATCTTTAATCGCTGCCGTGGGAACCTGCCTGTCCATCACAATTGAGCCCCTTCTGTGGCACAGATTATGTGCAACCTGATTAAAATGACCAACCATTCTGCACTAAGTAGCCCATGCAGATGCCATACATGTGGAATACTCCTCTGTTACATGGTGAACAGGCTTTGCTTACACTCTATACCAGTTATTGAAATTATTAAATTTGTAGTTTCTTAAATTTTCTTGTTTCAAAATTCTAGGTGCAATAAACTACAAATTCTTAAAAGTGACATAAATGAGTGTGTTATATAGTTTACAATTGATTAGATAGAGGAACATTTAAACTTTTGAGTATTGGCATTGTTTTATTATCTAACAATATTTTATGTATTAAGGGGTTGAAAAGGACCTATAGCATCACCAGTCCTAAGATGTCTAGTTAAGGTATATACTCGAGTATAAGCCACCCCGAATGTAAGCCGAGGCCCATAATTTTGCCACAAAAAAATGAGAAACCAGTCCCCTGCCCCTATGGTCAGGTATATACTCGAGTATAAGCCGACTCGAATGTAAGCCGAGGCCCCTAATTTTGCCACAAATAGCCCCTATAGTCAGCCAGCATTCCCCAATATAACCAGCCCTTTGCCACTGTAAATAGCCCCAGTTTGCCCAATTCCTAAAAAAAATTCCTAAGTCAAAACTAACCTTTCAGACGCCCCCTGCAGGTTTTCTCTTCTTCCAGCTGGCAGCAGAACATCAGTGACTCTCCGCCGCACAAGCTGTGACTTCAACCACTGCTAACATCAGAGTGTGTGCCGGCACACCCAATATAATGACCGAAGAGGACCGAAGAAGAGAAGACCTGCGGGGGGCGTCGGAAAGGAGTGTTTTGACTTTATTTTTTTCTTGACTCAAGTATAAGCCGAGTTTTAGTTTTACAGCACATTTTTTGTGCTGAAAAACTCGGTTTATACTCAAGTATATACGCTAAGTACAGTTTTTTTCCCCATAAAATACCAATTCTGAAACATCTTTTCTTAGAATGGTCCATGTTATGTTTCTTAATATTCATTGTAGAATTCTCCTGGATATTCATTGAATTTGTCTCCACATTTCTCACCAAACAGAATTACTTGTTTAAGTAGCTAGTTGACAATCCGGTTAATCTCACACAGTGGGAAGAGGGAGGTGCTCCTGTACAGTGTGATAATCTGTTTAGTTGCAGCATGGAGGGGCTCTGGTAAAGCACCTAGAGCCCTTCTGTTCACTAGCATAATTTTAAAAGTTAAATTTAGAAGGAAGAAGGCCATGGATAACCAAGTGGTTTTCACCATCACAGTCAGATAGAGTCAATCCTGATTGGATAGTTTCACATTGTGCAGGTTCAGACCCACTTGGAAAACTACTCAAACATTTCCAGAATTAATTTAAGTAGCTAGTGGACCAACAAATGTTAGAGGGAGATGGAGAAGAGAAGTTTATTTCTTATGTTATCTACAATAAAAGTTACAAAAATAAAAATAAGCAGCACTTCCAAGAGTCCAGATATTGCTGAATAAGTGGTCCTTTTTATTCCATAAAGTACAGCAATGTTTCGGCTCGATGGGAGCCTTTTTCAAGCCTTATTTTCTATTTTTGTACAATTCGAGGACCTCACGCCTGGTTCTGGTGAGCTCGCACTCACCACTACTCCTAACAGTGGGCTGTTTGGACTTTCTTTGAATACTATAAAAGTTAGATATTTAATCTGGGTATACATAACACATAACAAAACATTTAGATCAAGCAGCATTTTCCACGGCCATCTATGCCAGTAGTTTAGTATGTGTGCCTCCAAAGTGTTTTCATTTATAGTCAGCAAAGTCTCTACAGTTTAGACTCTCTCTAAAGTATACACTGTATCTCATCATTAAAATGACCCTACCACTGCTCAATTGTAGACTGATATAAATAGAGGAGAAGAGAAATGCTTCCATAAGGGGAACAGTGTTCACTTTCTCCTACATTATGACACATTTAGAGATCATGAAATGTCCATACATCCAAGATATAAGCTTTTAGTTTTGAATGCCTGAATAACAAACTCCTCATACATCAAAGGCAGAACTGCTATTTTTCAGAGACCTGAATGTAGGGTAATAAAATTTCATGTAGGCTAAGAGTCATAAAATATGAATTCCAGAAGCATATATATAGCGAACATTTGCATCTGTATAAATCTATTCTGCTATGACACAGTAAGAATAATATTTGAATCTTGCTCTAAGATAGCTTGTGCAGTGGAGCCACTGATCCAGACATTCTACAAGTCTTTCTATTTGGTGAGAAATGTGGAGACAAATTCAATGGATATCCAGCAGATTTCAACCTTGTTTTCACTATGATGATTTTAGATAGATGACATAGCAAGGATAAAAGGAGACACCCTCATACCCAACCATTGGTTAAGGAATTATATACATGTAAAAGTCTTTGCAATCTCCCATAAAATGGATTACTTTTTCGTCTCTGGTATTCATGAGTGTTACCCTTCCTTTTGACAGTAAGGTATGTCCCTTACCACTGTGCCAACATTTATTGGGCAATATCAATATGTAAAGGAACTGATCAACTTAATGTAATACCCAGTTGTCAATGTATTTGTAAATTTCCAGGGGAAACTGCATAAAACAGACTACAAAATAGTAAAACATCAAAAAAGTCAGTTATTGAAATTAAGACATTTAACAAAAAAAAAAAAACCTACAATCAAATTCCAACATGATAGACCAGGGACACTTACTCGTAGATCTAGGCAGGGTGACTGATCTTCTTATTTTTTGTTTTTTATGGTCTTGATACTAGACATGGGCAGATTTGTTGAAATTCGATTTGACCTGACTCGACAAATTTTGCGAAAAAAATTGATTCGACCCGAATCAAATCATGACGAATCACATTAAAAACAGGTATTTCCTGGCTGCAGAGAGCCTGAAGGGTGTTGTAGAACATTGTGCCATGTTCAAATATGCATAGGGAGCGTGGTTTGGTTTGCTGTGTTTCATGTCATGTCATGAATGCACATGACAACTGCCGGTCTTAGAATCGCTTCACTCTTCAATTCCATGGACACTTACAGGGGCCAACTTCACCAAATAAGGTAAGCGGGAACGCAGCCTGACAATGTAAAGTCAGTGCTAGCTCATTTCACGGATCATTTTGCCCTTCTTTTCATCCGTCAGTGTCCGCTTTCAATCGGTCAATAATCCATCATTATTGCTAAAGCCACAAACAAACAGGAGTTGATCCAAAACAGAGATGACCAGTAAATGGGATATTTGCATGTCCTCTGTGTTCTGTATCCACTCCTGCTTTGGCTATCAATCCTCAGGCTTTTTATTCCTTCTGACAGATGAAATGAAGGGGAAAACCAAACATGGTGGCAACGTCATAGAGTGGTGGAGGGTGAAAACAGCATTATGGAAATCACAGGGTGTTTCAGGAAGACAGCGGTCAGTTGGCAGCAGCATGAGTAGGCCGCAAAGTGGCACAATGACAATTCTGGAGGTAGCAGCAAGATGGTAGGCCACAGTGTGGCACAATGACAAAGTGTGCCACAGCATGAGGTCAGAAAGTGGCACAATGAGTGTGGAGGTGGGTGACAATTCTAGTCCCTGATAAAGATGGTGGGAGGCAGATGGAGCAACTGGCAGCAGATGTGTGGCATCAGGCCTGTGCAGCTTCGGAATAGTAGCTGTGAAAGGTAGTTAGAATCCAATCTCTCCACATTCGGGTGGACAAGCGGGTTCTACTTGGGGTCACGATGGCCCCCGCCGCACTGAACACCCACTCTGATGCCGCACTACTGGCCGGGCAGGACTGCCTTTTTGGAAAATAAACTTTTTCTTGGAACACCTCTCCACCTCTGTTCGGCACAAGCTATTAGTTCTATGAAGGGTGCAGAGTCCACGACTTGGAAAGGGAGGGACTGCTGTTCCAACAACTTGGACAGGAGCAAGGTCAGCTTCTGCACCTTAGGATGGCTGGACGCATACAGTTGTCTCTTTGTAATCGCCTCCTTCAACGACTGCTGGGGCCATGTGTAGCGAGGAGCAGGAGCATCTGGACCGGAAGATGATGTCAAAGACAAACAGCTCCCTTCGGCAGAGGTGCTGGAGCCTTGACTGGCTGAAATGGCATGTGTGCCACTAGGTGCTGCTGCGGTGGTAGAATGGACCACCACATCTGGGCCATGTATCTCGCAGGCCATTGGATGGTGACGCTGCATGTATGGACGCAGGGCCATGGTGCCAACGTTAGCTCCGTGGCCACGCATCACTTTCTGCCCGCAGATTCTACATATACACACACTCGGCTCCTCTGGTGTCTTGGAGATTTTACTACTGGTGACTACTAATGCCACTGCCTCGATGAGTCCCTGTGCCACTGCTTACTTGGACCTGCGATCAGGTTTTGTACCCCGCAGCTGTTTGGCTCCTGTCCTCGCACTGCTGCCACACTGCTGACTCACGCCCACAGTAGCGACTTGATGCCTGCTTCGCAAGTGCGATCGGCTACATCATCATTGATTTGTGTTTCCCTGTCACGGCTATTCTCAACGGTCTCATTATGCACAGCCTACTGCAAGTACTACTTGTGCTAAAATGGCGCTGAGCCCAGACCACCTAGTAGATCTCTAGCTGAGGGAAATGAACAGGACAGAGGCTGGTTGAGGACAGGTGAGGGCCACTGAACTGCTCCTTGGGCCATGCCAACTAAGTGTTGTATCTGACAAACCCACGGACTCTAGGCTGGGGTTGTCAGATGTTATTTGGGAGGAAGTGGTTGACCTAGTCAACCAATCGACAACCTTTGGGTTGTTGATCAACATACTGCCGTTTGATGACAACAGCAGTTCTGGCCTCACAAACTGCCCCCTGCTGCCACGTTCCATTACTGTGCTGTGACTTCTGCCTGCTCCACCTGCCACCTTTCTGTCTGACATAGTGGTTAATCGACTAAGTGGATTTGACACGTATTTCTTGCTCTCAACTTCGGCAACAAAAAAGAACTGCTATACAGATACCCCTAAATGGACACCCTGGGATTGGAGCAGAAATCACTACAGAAACTATGTGGATTTTACACAGATTTCTTCCTATTCACTTCAGCAACAAAAGAAAACTGCTATTTGGGTTATACAGATCCCCCCAAAGCGGACACCCTGGGATCGCTACAGCACAGCACAGTACAGTACAAACAGCTAGACGCTGGAGACAGCACATGCAATGTGAAATGCCGCAATTGGAAATGGCCATCTCTTTTTATAGGGCTGTAACATCACATAAGCCTGCTGGTCGCTGATTGGCTTAAAGGTCTGTACATGTGATCGAGGATGTTCCTTTCTTCTTCCCAGAGTTCTCTGCCCAATGTAACACCTTGTGCTCGTGCCCATTTTGGTAATAAAGGAGAAAAAAAATGTTCAAACGAATCTCCATAAACTGCGGATTTGTGACAAATTGAATTTTCCCTGAAATTCGGACCAAATTCCGCTTTGTTAGAATCGATTCGCCCATCTCTACTCGTTACTTCTAAAATCAACATTTAATTAATGAACCTCAAGGGTTCTGGGGGTAGTAGGGTTTTACCAGAGTCCCTGCATGCCGTAGCTTCACAGGCTATGACACTGTTTAGAAGCACATATCACCCTCTCTGCTCTCTCAGCTCCCACCTCATCCCTCTGCCTTGCCTAATCTCACACAGTGGAAGCAGGGATGTGCTCCTATACAGTGTAATAGCCTGTGAAGCTGCAGCATGAAGGGGTTCTGGTAACGCACCTAAAGCCCTTATGCCCATTACCATCATTTTAAAAGTTGAGTTAAGAAGATTACCACAGTCACTGTGCCTGGATCTATTAGTAAGTGTCCCTGGTTTATCATGCTCAATTTTGAGGGTAAATTTCCACTCTTCCTTTAAATCAGAAAAGAGGTTAGCTCCTTTTTTAATGTCAGCCTAGCTATAAAAGTCAGATACTATATAAATATGTATTACAGTATGTGTAAAGCATAAGCCACCCTGCTGAAAAAAAAAAAGCTTTAAAAAATGCTTTAGCGCTACATAATTGTTCTTTAGTAACCTTTCTCCAGAGAATGCCTCTGCACCTAAACACTATTTTAGCCATTTGAGAATTTTCCAGTGGCTGGGATCAGGAAGATAAATGTGGCGTATTAGCTTCCTCTAGAGCTTCCAGACTTAACAAGATTTATTTCAGCAGTTCAAAAACACCCAAAGATTGGCAATAGTTTCAAGAGCCGGTGAAGCTATAATAAAAGTCATTACTCTTTGTTAGCATAAAGGGCAGGAATTAAACAGTCAACCCAGCTCTAAAACATCTATTTATCCAAAACCTGACTATTATATTTTACATGTAGATCATTTGTGTCTTTCTGTGCCAGTTTATGGGATCTATTCTTATTATCTGCTATTTCATGGAAATTCATGCGATTTCATTATTGGTAATTCTAATCAGATATTGACAGTTCTAGGGATAGAAAGCTGCATAAGACCTCTTTCAAGTAGCCATTCCAAAACAATTTCCCATAAAACATTTAACTACTATTTGCAATACATATTACACATAGAATTAAAGGGGAATGCCCATTTTTTAATTTAAAGGACATCTACTACCAGAAGGAGGGATTGTAAACCAAGCACACCAACATACTCTGGCAGGATCCACCCTTCTTTTAGTTTCTTATGCCCTGGTTTTTAAAGGCTTTAACAATAATGCAAATTATCCTGAGGGTCTCCAGGCTGCATTAACACTAATGGTGCCTGGAACCCCTCAAGCTCATTTACATGATTTTAAGAAGCCTTTTTTTGTAAAAATCAGGGCATAAGAAGCTAAAATAAGAGCAGATCCTGCTAGAGGGGCCACCACCACTATGTCAGTGTGCTTGGTTTACAATCCTAGATCCTGGTGGTAGATGTCCTTTAAGAACATCATCCATGCAAATATATATATTTTAAAAAGTTCCTTCATTCCATGTCCTCTAATTTGCTGACAGTGGGCTAGTTGCCAGCTTGTACATGCCAGCTATCTCTCCTTCCAAGCCACCTCAGTTAACGATCTACAAACAGGTTGCCACTGACAGCATCTGGGTTTGTGGATTGCAACTTTTGGGTTGGATTTGCCTATAATGCATCCCACACACCTACATGGATGCTCCTTTGGGCATCCTTCCATAGTTTACTGCAACGCATCCTGGACTCATTAGGGCACATTTACTAAGGCCCTGACGCCTGTTTTTTTTTTTAGACGTTGCACTCTCTTTTAGGTGGAAACTGCTTGCATAGGTATTTAAGACCTTTTGGCACCACAATTGTGTTGCACACAACCCTTTTGTAGTGCAGCTATATGAGGCATCATGCAACACAAATTAGGGGGCGGTCCGGTGCTCAGTCGGACCGTGTGCCAGATTTAAAATGCAAAGTCTGAAAGAAGTATTTCACAAGCCCTATGTTAAAGGTGCACCAAAAAAAAGTTGGTGCATTCTGACGGGGCAGTGCAGGGGGCGCCAGAACTGAGCCAATGTAATCATCTAAACCCCAGACAAAGACATGAATTATGTATGAATTATGTTTATCAATTATATTTGGGGTCAGATCCCAAAGTTTGAGGCACAGTTATACAATTTTTTTTTCATTTATTATTTAGGGGAATGGGGATAAAAGAAACATTGGGATTGCCTTTTTGAAACTATGGAGACCAGGGTACAGTTAGAAATTACAATGTCCTTGAATTTGACTGTAAACAACCCCCAGTCAGGGCTTTACAAACTAATAAGTAGTTAAACTTGATGACAAGGGCAAGGACTGTGTGAAGCATTAATGGACTATGTCTTGATGTGTTGTGGCAATTGAGCTCCTATCTTTCCCACACAGTGTTTAAATCCCTTCTCCTGTTTACATTTTGTTGTGTTCTTGGTGGATTTGTACATTTTACACAAACTCCATAATTTCTCCCAAGTGGGGGACATTTATCATTATATTTATTTTAAGTTTATATGAACTGGTTCATGCAAATATGAAATTGGTTGGCATCCTTGGCTGGTCAGGGGTTATGGTTCCACATACCCAGTGTTGCAGCTACCTAATAACACAGACTAAACAGAAAAACGAACATATGATAGTAATCTTCATTTAACCAGCACACAATGTTGGTCAATTATCAACAATGAGGCAATGTTACAAGGGCTGCTGACATCGGGGGTGAGACAGTAACAAAATCCGTGTTGGATCCCTTTCTGCATAGCTCAAAGAGGACTATTTTAATAGATATCTTAAGAGTCCCAAATAAAAAAATAGCACAACGAGGGGAATAGAACCGAAACCCTAAATTGTTTTCTTGTGGGTTGAACTAACTGGTATATCGATCAAACAGACAAAATGTTAATGAACACAACCTATTCCTTGGACCCTGTGAGAAGACCCCTAATATGATCCCAGAAGATATAAATTACAGGCAGTCCCCGACTTAAAGGGGTATTCCCATTATAGCAAAGTAAGTTATTGTTTGTATGCTGAATGATTATACAATATTCCTTGTGTATCAATTCCTCACGGTTGTCTGGATCTCTGCTTGCTGTCATTCTATAGGAAGCTTTGTTGTTTACTTCCAGTGGATAGTAATCTGACCATGATCACACAGGTGCACAGCTCGTTATATATCACAGAGAGTAATTAGAGTAATCAGAGCCGAGCACCTGTGTGACCATGGTCAGATTTCTATGGAATTGATACGGAAAGTGTATTGGGAAATTATATAACTTTTCATTATTCAAACAATAATATTTATATGCTGAAATGGGAATACCTGACTGACAGAGGACCCTTAGCTACACATGGACCTTTCAGTCTACTGTTATCTTTGGGGAAGCTCTCCGGATGCTGGTAACTTACAGAATTTTAGCCAAAGGCCGCAATGAACAGCTCAAGAGTTATCAAAAAGTGTCTACAATGAAGCTTTATTGTTACTCCTTGTTCCCCTTGGCAACTCAAAATTTTTAAAATCCAAACGGCTCAGGGTGCAGACACATGTTGAGTTTTTCAGATGCAGTTTTTGAAGCCAAAAGCAGGTGTGGATGATAATGGGTGAAGATATAATTGAAAGGTGCTTCTACTGCTACCATGTATACTCCACTCCACTCCTGGTTTGGACATCTGTAAAACTGAACAAACAGTCAGATTGTGGAGCAGCACAGCGAGTATAATGGATCAAGTCTAATGGCGGGTGCACATCTCCAACAAACCCGATCCACCGGTTTGAAAGATCACACCCACATTAAGATCCTGTACTGCAGATTTGTGGACAGATATCCACAGCAGTATCTGTCGGCAAATCTCTAGTAAAGGATCTCCGGCAGACCTTGGGCACGATAGTGGAGCGGGATCTGCAGTGAGGTCCAGTACCGGAAACGGATAGAGGAACAGGAGGAATATCCGAGGAAATCTTCAATTTCCAATCTAACAAGGACTTGGTTAGAACGTTCTTAGAAACATCAATAAACAATATATTCTACAGAGTAGAGCACTAACATTTTTGAACTTTGTAAGATTAATTAAGAGCGTGCAACACTATCCGAGGATTATCTGAAGTACCTGTATCTGTATGTACCTCGGGGCCTGCCTGTAATTTCACTGATCATACCACTGCCAAGCTCACTGATTCCATTCACTTGTTTCTGTAGGAAGATAACATTTTTTGATATTATTTAAATATTATCAAATATTTTGCAAAAGTTGTACACAATCTTGTATCATAAAGGTAACTATACATAGTAAACAGTTCCCAAATAGGATTCTTAGCTATAAGTACGGCTACTTCACAATATTCAGTCTCTGTAATAGCGTTAAATCTGCTTCCTCTCCACCAGGTTCAGATTCACTTTTAGCAGCTTGCGCAATAAGGCCTTGTCCATCATGTCTATGTCATTTCCTAATCCCCGAAGCCTCCTGCTCCAGCTGCTATCCTTAAGAAAGCTGCTGGAAGTGACTTGGACTTGGTTAAGAGGATGCTAAATAAGCGTGCACATTACTGTATTTCAAATAAAAAATAGAGGGTTAGGCCTCCCCATGACTTTTTCCTGGTGCCTAAGTTCTGTGCCAGGTACTCTCAGCCCTGCTGCTTCTGGTTGTCAGCACATGACCCTTTCACAGCAAAACACAAACAGATGCTGTGCGACTGCTGCTATCTAAATCTTTCACATAATACAAATGAAAAGGACAACAATATTTAACCTGACAATGAAACAGAAGAAAAACAACAGAGAGCTCTGAATCTCATGACCCCAACTGCAGACAGTTCTAAATTGCAGAGTGGAGTCAGGTAGAGGACTGAACCTGATATACAATATAGAATGAGCAGGCAGAGAGCAGTGCCCCCTCCAATTCTACTGAGTGTAGCTTAGAATATGTGCAATACCCCTCCATGTCAGGAGCTGCTTGGTGAGCCTGATCATCTCACAATGCAGTCTCCAGCATGGAAACCTATGCAGCTGTAAGTCTCTGCCTGGAAAGCAAGGGTTAGTCTCATTGTCTAATTGTATGCTCTATGTTACCGTGATGGTAGGAGTACGCTGGTTGGATGAGGGGTTGCTAACTCACAAGGAGGGATCATAAAACCCCTTGTGGGTGGGAGCTCGTGGTTCTCAAGTTCTGCAAGGGACTTTCCCAGGAAGTCAGTCCAGGAAGCAGAGGTGTCTGTCTCATACTCCACTTCAAGGACTCTGCTCCGACACTCCTAGCCCAGCCTGAAGCTATTTACCAGGCTGAATTCACACTTGAGGACCTGAGCTCCAACCAGCTACCTCCATCAAGCTGAAGTTTTGCTGCTGTTATGGCCTTTGCCTGTTGCCAATAAAGAACTGTAAGTTATGCTTCACCAACATGCCTCAGAGTGATCCCTGGACCCGGTTGTTTACCATCACAGCCGCCCCATACTTTATCACCAGGGACCCCTATCTACACAGCCGGGTTGCCCCAGGCTGTGGATAAGGCATCCACTCCCGATACCAAGCACCGTGAACACCGCCGTGCCCTAGGCAACACTAGCCAGCCACTCAGATATTCCAGGTCCCGGCTTCCTCCAGCCATAGAAAAAGGTCGGGCCTGGTCGGAATGCATATGTATCAAGCAATTTGCAGCACTAGATTTAGAATCGAAGAGGCAAGAAGCCTGCAGAATACATTGGGTTTGGAGGAATAGTTATTTGACCATAAGCATAAGGTGATAATAATAATAATCTCTATTTATATAGCGCCATCATATTCCATAAGGGCTTTACAAATCATAGGGGACAAATACAAATATAATAAAATATGACAGAGTACAAACATTCATATGGAACAAAAGGAGTGAGGTCCCTGCTCGCAAGAGTCTTGGAGGAATAGTTATTTAACCAGAAGCATAAGGTGAATAAGGTGAGAGACTGCATCCTTATGAAATATAAGGTAATAGCTAGGATCCTCACTAATAATTTTAAAGTTGGAAAAAAAAAAATAAAAAGCTTTAAGTGGAGTCCCAAATCGCCCTATAAGTGATCACAGCGAGTAAGAAAATGTGACCTTTATGTATCAGGCTGTGTAACTTCTGACTATACAGGCTTGAAATGTTCCTTATTTATTGGCAATGGCGAATGCTGAATGATATATTTGGTAGATGTTGAGATTGTCTAAGGGAAAATACAAGATGTAATTTGACACAGAAAGCTAAAGTAGTTAGCGACATTGCTAAACTGTATATGTTATACAATCGTTTGTACCATTTTAGAGGTTTTGCACCCATCTGCCATGGCTCTCCTCTTCGGGATGGCTACTTTAAATGTGGCCTACCACACTCCTAGGGCACTCATGCCAGTTCTCTCTGCCTCTTAAAGTGCACCCAGTAATTTAACCCTGGCTAATCATTAGTAACCCCTGTGTATAAGATGCCATACCTGAACAAATAGCTGTGCTGCTTGCCCTGTCCTCCAACCTGATTGACTGCATGGCCTGACCTAGGATTATTCTAGAACTTTCTCTTCTTGACGGATAGACTTTTCATGTCTTGTTGACTGCATTGCAGTGAAGTTAAGATCTGGGGTCAGCCTACATTTCAGCCATAAACCTCTTACTTTTTCATTAGCATAGTTGTGTGCGGTAATCAGAACCAAGAGCAGATGGGAGCATAAACCATAGATGAATATCTAGAGTGGTGCATCAAGGAGAAGAAGAGTGATGAAAGGTGAGCATTTTAATTTTTTTCTGCTCTTTGGTCTCTTACTTTTAGTAGTCTGCTGTGTGGCCCTGATTATTAGTAGTCTGCTCTGGGGTCTCTGTGATTATTAACTGGTTCACGGCGGTTGTGTCCCGCTGCATGGAGAGGCCTCACGGGCTGTAATGAATGAGGAGCAAAATCCCCATATACTGCCATACTGCCATACCCTAGGAAGTCTGAAAAATAGTAAAAATAAAAAAAAGTTTAAAAAAAAAATTATAATAAAAAAACCTAAAAATTCAAATCACCCCCCTTTCCCTAGAACTGACATAAATATAAATAAACAGTAAAAATCATAAACACATTAGGTATCGACGCGTCCAAAAATGCCTGATCTAAATGCCTGATCTAAATAGCGCCCAAAGTCGAAAATAGCACTTTTTTGCCATGTTGAAAAATATAAAAAAATCTATAAAAAGTGATCAAAAGGTTGTACAGTCCTAAAAATGATATCCTTGAAAATATTATCAAATGTCACAAAAAATGACACCACCCACAGCTCCGTACACCAAAGTATAAAAAAGTTATTAGCCCCAGAAGATGGCAAAATCCCCCCCCAAAATTTTTGTACAGGAGGTTTTAATTTTTGTAAATGTATGAAAACATTATAAAACCTATACAAATTTGGTGTCTCCGTAATCGTACCAACCCAAAGAATAAAGTAGACATGTCATTTGGGGCGCTCAGTGAAAGCCGTAATATCCAAGCCCACAAGAAAATGGCGCAAATGCGATTTTTCACCATTTTCACTGCATTTGGAATTTTTTTCCCGCTTCCTAGTACATGGCATTGAATATTTAATACCATCACTATTAAGTGCAATTTGTTACGCAGAAAACAAGCCATCACACAACTCTGTACATGTAAAAATAAAAAAGTTATAGATTTTTGAAGGTGGGGAGTGAAAAATGGACATGAAAGGGCCCGGTCCTTAACCGGTTAATAGTCTACTCTGGAAGGTGATGTTTACTAGTGAGGCCCCTTGAAGTTGAGTCTCAGCTACACATAATTATAATTATAAGGATTTTTATTTTATTATTTGTATTTAATTATGCTCATGGTGAAAAAGATTCAATTACATTTTTCTTGTCTGTTTTGGGCACTAAAATGTCTGGTAATGAAGGGGGGAGGAGATAAGTTTATGCTGTCAATCAGAAAAGGCCATTAGTAAGGTGGTTTAAAGGTTAAAAAGAAAAAGACACAGAAAATAAGGACATAAAGGCCTTTTAGATATGTGGAACATGAATATATCCTGAAATAGGAGCAAATGCTGCAAGATCATTTTGGTAGTGGGTGATCCTGGGGTTGGGGCACCTGCTAATAATGGATACTGATTGGTCTGTCTTTGCACCTAGAGGCTAACAGTGTCTGTGCTACCTAATGTATGTATTGAATCATGCACTGGGTTTTATGTATGATGCGTGTAGCATAGTGAATGTACAAGCACCAAGCACCCATTAGCAGGGTGAACACTGGCTCGGGGGCCCACCTGTGCAGTCAAAAGCTTTCACATGGGTCTGTCCAAAGCTGTACCAGGGGCTCTCCTAGATGCATGAAGAAGGGATGAAAAATGTGTTTACTTTATAATCCGCTCAGATGATGGAATAATTGAAGTAAACACTTTACCACTAGATTTTTATTAGATTTTCTTGTTTTTTTTTTTATTCATCCAATTAAACACTAATGAAAAATACGTAATTAAAAATGCTCAAATCTTCAGCACATTTCTTTTATGAGTGTACAGGTGGTGTTACATCATTCATTATTGCACAGCATCATGCTGTTCTCAAAACCGGATGATGTTGCATAACAAAAAGGTTGAACAAGGATTATTACTCATTATGTACTTTTTAATATTATTGGTATAATGTTATGATAATGCATAAATTTGTAACGGGTGAGATTCAATTCTTGTAAGTATCACTGTAGCAATCATTTATCATTTTTGTACACCCCATCAGTTGGACCATCACATTATGTAAAATGCCCTCTATGTTTCAACATATCCATCTTGTTTACAGCTGACGTTATTTCTAAATCACCCAAAAAAGGTAAATAAAGTACCATAGTGGAGTGGCTTGGAGCTTTAGTGCCTCTTTAAGCAAAAAGGGCCACGATACGGAGGGACCACGGTACGAGACACCGTGAGGGTAGTAGGAGGTAAGTACTTGTTTATTTATATATACAACACCCACCTCGCTATTTTTTCTAACTCTCGGACAACCCCTTCAAGATGTCCTTGTACATTTTTCACAAGTCTTATAATAATGACCTACTACATGCTGGATAGATGTTCCTATGTACTTTTTCATTTTTAGCATTTTACTTGGCTTGTCTTCTGACCATGTCTACCTGTAGTATCTGTGCCTGAATTCCACCTGCCCCAACCCTAACCTGTCTTTTAAAAGGACCATACTTCACCAACCCTGACCTCTGACTGTGATTTTTTGCATGCTAATATGGCATCAGGCTAACAGTGTCTGTGCTACCTAATGTATGTATTGAATCATGCACTGGGTTTTATGTATGATGTGTGTAGCATAGTGAATGTACAGCACCAAGCACCCATTGGCAGGGTGAACACTGGCTCAGGGGCCCACCTGTGCAGTCAAAAGCTTTCACATGGGTCTGTCCAAAGCTGTACCAGGGACTCTCCTAGATGCATGAAGAAGGGATGAAAAATGTGTTTACTTTATAATCCGCTCAGATGATGGAATAATTGAAGTAAACACTTTATCACTAGATTTTTAAATGGGGATTCTTTACTGTAAGAGCAGTGAGACTATGGAACTCTCTGCCGTAGGAGGTTGTTATGGCGAACTCTATGTACATGTTCAAGAGAGGCCTGGATGACTTTCTGGAGAGCAAAAATATCACATTGTATGGGAATAAAACTTTTTGTAAGTAATTTCTGTTGATCCAGAGAGTTATTCTGACTTGCACAGTTGTTGCCTTTTTCTGTATCAACGCAATATAATATATAGGTTGGACTTGATGGCCTGATGTCTTTTTCTAACCTTATTTACTATGATACTGTGAAGGAAACGGCAACATCCTCGACCCCTGAAGGGTACGCAAGGTCACTTAGTTATCCTTTTATAGACACTCCCAGGACACACAGGTTCTGGGAGGCGCAGGAAGTGATTTAAAGTTGTCCACACAACTTCCGGATATTGCACAACAATAAATCACAACCCTGAACTCAAGGAGCTACCACCAGTTCTACTTTAATATAAGCCCACTCCATTATGGGATTATATAGGGTGAGGAATCAACCCGGTAGCATGTATATAAGCGAGACTCGGACGTGGGCATTCATGGATCGAGATAAAAGAGCAACACAGATTAGATTTTATACTTAATTGCGTTAAGGGCACACTGGTCAAAACAGTATATATACAGTTGGGGTATATTCAGCTACTCAGAGTACAAAATACAAGGTAGCACTACAAGTAACAGCAGTTCAGCAAGTTAGTTACCTTTGTGTGTGGCTAGTGGAACCTGATAGTCCACACCTTAAGATCCTTCTCTGCTCTTGATGTTAAAATGGTTCCCAGACAAAAGACAATGCGGCCTTAGAGGTGCCTGCTTATATCAGGTGGAGTCACACCTCTGCCCCCCTCCAGGAGGGGTCATGGGTCCCTCCTACCTGGTACTACATCTATAGCTTCTCAAGGGGAAGTCGTAGGGTCATGGTTCGGGTATCATTGGATCTGTATGAATCCTTGGATCGCATTGATACCAAACCTGACCCATTTGCTAATGTCCTATCCAGAGATATTGATATCTCTGGAACCGAGTGTTCTAGAGTCCCAGAATTCACAGCACTGTGATCACCAGAATATCACCAATTCAAAAATGGATTTGTTCTTCTGGTGAGATGGACCATAACTCCGTAATTGTCTCTATTCAACCTGGTGGTTTGAGAGTTTTAATGGTTCTTTGTTTGAGACTTGGGGGGGGATGCTGTGTGATCATAAACAACCTAGGTTAATTAGGCCAATTAAGCTGAGGCTGGGGGAAAGTGGTAAATTGGCGTACTAGAAGGCCTACCCTCCCCCTGGTCACAATTATCACAGATACTATGAACAATGAGAAAATTAAATAAAACCATATAATTCCAGATGTCACCATGAGTCCATCAACTGACATAAAACATTACTTAAACTGTGTGTTTAATGGTATACAAAAATGTAAAAACATGCATACGTCTCACTATGTCATACACAACCAAAAATGGTAAGACTAAAAATTCCATTGTGTCTGACAAAAAATAATTCAATTTATGCATACATAGCTGAACAATGAAAAAGTTATATAAACATAATAACAAATCTATACATATTTGCAATTTGTACATTTGGTCGTAATTTTCCATTACAGGACTTTTGGGACACTGTGATACTTAACATGTTTATAACTTTTTGGTTTATTTAGTTTCATATCAGTTCCAGGGAAAGGGGATGATTTAAACTTTTAGGTTTATATTGTTTTAAATTTTTTTTCAATTTTTTTTTTGTATTTTTAGACCTCCCTATTGTACATTAGAGGAAAACGACAAGTAAGATTAACAACAAATAAACTACACATACTCATCTAAGCCCTCTTCTGCCCGAACCCAGCTGTGTTCTTCTTTAATCTTGACACACAGGGATCACCTGAAAAAAAGGCTAGTACATGCCCCGGTAGCCTTTGCAGTTAATTTACATATTACTATAATAAAGTTTTTAACAAGTTAGGTTCCAGGATTATTAAATTACAGATTAGGGCAGAGGCAGGCAGGAGGAATCTACCATCACATCTACTTCTGATAGTAAATTACCGTACTCATGGTAGGTTTCCTTTAAAAAAGAACACCGCTGGAATCACGATGAAGAGGTGTTTATGGGTAGTTTGTTTTTTATTAATCTTACTGGTAGTTTTTATTTAACCTTAGGAAGTTTGACCACTCCTACCATATACTGCAATTCTACAGTATTGCAGTATATAGTAGATTTGCCAGAGGCACACTGTTACAAATATGCAAAGGGCCAAGGTGTCCATTTTTTAAAAGTGGAGTGTATGGTGCAAAGGAACAAAAACAAATTCCATGGCGTGCACTAGGAATTGCAACTTTTTCTGTTTATGCCAAAAAGTTGGTGCACAAGTCATGATAAATCAGGGCCAATCTCTGAAAAACATGCATGAAAAAACATACATGTTTCCAGGTAAAATGACACACCCCAAAGTAGTCTGGGGTTTCAAGACCAAATTGAGCTCAAGAACTTAAACAATACGGCTGGAATATAAATAATCCTAGAAAATGAAGCTATAATGAGCAGCTTTGTCCATCTAATGACTCAACTAGCCTATCCTGTTCTACCATGGAATGGACGAGTCATACAGTAAGCATAAAAGATCTGGCTTTATACAATTGTGCTAGTTTATTCTATAAAGAAGCCATATCTCACAAAAAATAATTTAGCTATGAGTCAAATTAGATCTGTTTATTGGCTTTGACTAAGCTGAAAAGTAGAGATAACGTAATTACATCCATGGATAATTTCTTCCTATTGTAGAATAGATTAAAGTTTAGTGTGGTCATTCATCTGGGGTAGCAGGCGTGAGACTCATATTTCATTTCATGTAAGAAGAAGAACATGCATATTTATTCCCGCTTTAATGACTTTCCCACCAAGCAGAGAGCAGTAACGTATGCTGTAATATATAGGAAGAATTGCCTAGCAACTGTCCAAGCAAAAAGAGATCAATCGAAATTCAGCAGCATCTAGTACACCTGTATATCTGCTGCAGGATGACATCACCAGAAGCCACTGTAGACAAGACCACGGTGCAATATATATATACCTGTCAGTTCCATGTATGAAACTAATGATTCCTGCTAAATATTTTCAGTATAAGTGAAAAAGACAGTACAGCATTCTGAATATTGCAACGCTAGTTCTGGACCACCCTGGGGCCCAGCTGTCAAGCTAATACATTTCTGCATGATATTTGATGAATATACAGATTCATTTGACAGCAAAGCTCTCTTTAACTGATGCTCTTACTGCAAAGTGAGGAGAGATTAATCACTGCTTCTACTCCAGTTTTCTGGCATAGAAGCTGTGAATTAATTGCGAATTCTTGCGCAGTGAAAGAATTTGCGTTTAGAATTGTGAATGCGCCACTTCCACGCCATGTGGGGCAAGCTGGCCGGTGAAGGGGGCGGACACGGGGCATTCTTTTGAGAAACCTGCTATCTTTTGATTTACGGTATCTGGACGGAAGCAGGAGAACGTGGCGACTATCATGATAAACATCCCACAATATGTTTCCTTGTTTTTTTTGTTTTTCTTTTTGCTTTTGATTAAAAAAAATAAGTTAAAAGCAAATAACAAAGAGCGTTATATATGGTCAATAAAGATGTCAAATACAATTTGTGCATAAACTCAGTATTTGTATTGCATTGTAAGGTAATAATAGATAAACCTCATAACCATGAGGAAAATAAAAAGTAGAGGTTATAGCAGGTAACATGCTCGAAGATTACACGTGGGAGAAGGTAAAACGTCATTCTTTACAACATCACACAATGCCTGACTGTAACAAGATTCATGGAGCATAGAAAATTACTGTTCTAGTGATCACTACAATAGATAGGATAATTAACCTCCACCTCTAAAGTGATGTCTTGAAAGAGTATCTATGGAATGATTTTTGCACCTGAAATGTAAGCTATTACAAAATATACCCCATGATGCACCATGTCTTTACTTGAATGTCTTGCAGTGTCTGTGGAGAAGTGTCAATGCAAAAATCAAGAAATGCAGCACTAGCCATTATAAACTAATAGGAGGTGTTGTTTGGATCCAGGTTTTGTTTTTATCCAGGGACATCACTACAAAACATTTTAAAAATTAGTGAAATTGACAAAAAAAACCCATTTCTTGTAAGGTCTGTTTTCATTGTACGGTCCTTATGACAACCCCCTTTATTCTTTGGGTAAGTATGATCATTGAAACATCAAATTTATATAGGGTATTAAATTATTTTGTAAAAGATAATTTGTTTGCTGTACACCTATCAGACTTATGTAAAGTGTTAAATTTCTTTCTGTTGCAAAATGTAGAAAAAGTAGTGATTAGGACATTTGCAGGGAATAATTCTGTTTAGATTTTAATACATTGAACTGCAACATCCCCCACCATGCCTAGAAGCAGTTCAAGAAGGCCACTGGGGCCTTCTTGTGGCCTGGAGGTAGCCAGGACCCAGAATACCGGAGTGTCTGGCGATTGTGGCCTTGCGCACGCTGTGGTCACGGTGCTTGGTATGGGGACCGGGGGGCTGTCCTACAGCCTGGCAGGTCTCCAGCAGGTGGTGTGTGCAAGAAATATGGAGGTAGAGGCTGATGCAGTGGTTTCTCCCGCAACCCCTGAGGTGTCTGCAGGATGAATCCCTGAGTGGTGAATGGGGAAGCCCCTGGTGGTAAGCAGTCTGGATCCAGGGATTAGACAGAGGCAAGGTTGTGCAAATCAACTTACAGTTCTTTATTCAACAGCAGGCAACGGCCAAACAATAACAGCAGGTTTAGCAAGCTAATAGAGTCATGGAAAGCCGGTCCACAGAAAGGTTTCACACAGCCTGGTAGTAGCTTCAGGATAGGCTGGTAAAAATGGAGATAAGTCCGGGTGTTGGATCTCAGTTCTGGGGCTTAAGTCTCATGACTTGCCCTGGGTGCTAAGCAGGGGCCTGAGGCACCCGTGGTTCCTGGTATTAGGACAGTGGCTGCTGCAGCACTCACATGTGCTGCTCGCTGGAGCTGACATGTGCTCCTAGATGGAGGCTCTCAATCTCCCATGAGGTCTGACCATGTGCTCCCGCCTACCAGGGGTTTATATACTCCTTTGGTTAGGTGGTAGCACTTCTCCAATCAGCTTCCAGCTTGCTTCACAAGAACATCATTGGACAATAATATTTGACATTGTTAACTCTTGCCTTACCAGGAAGTGACTTAAAGATGCAAGTTTCCCATGTTACAGCTTCTGACATAGGGGCAATTTCGCAACACCTACCTAACCCTTTGCATCTGCAGGGGTGTTGCAGAGCATTCTGGGTGTCAGGATCAGAGTTAGTGGATCCTCTGGACCACCACGGACGATGACGTAAGCCAACAGTCTAAGTGGTACCTGGTTTTCACCAGGCAGGAGGTTGAGACAGGCAGCACAGGATTGGAGTCGGGGGACGTAGCAGAAGGTCCAGACAGGCAGCACAGGATAGGAGTCGGGATGGTAGCAGAAGGTCAGGGCGGGCAGCACACGAGTGAGGTCAGGAAGGGAATCAAAGTCACAACGGGAAATCGGGATAATTGCACACGGCATCAGGAAAGCTTTCTCTAAGGGTAAGAGGCACAACGATCCGGCAGGGTGTGTGGGGAGAGGCTGGGTTAAATAGAATTCTTGGTAAGGCCAGTGCCAATTAACAGCGCGCTGGCCCTTTAAATCTTGTGAAACTGGCGCACATGCTCGAGGACCTGGAAACAGGAGCGGGGACGGGTAAGTGCATGTACCGCGAAGTGGGGGCACACAGGGGAGCACGTGTGAGCCGGAGACCCAAGACATGGGTCGCAGGACGACCCGTGACACTTGGACACCTAACATTTTATGATTATTTGTTTTTGTTTGTGTTCTAGGCAAAGGGGGGGGAGGGGAAACATTTTTTTACTTGTTTATAGGCCCTTGGATCTTAGGGGATCTGATATGTGCAATATTACACAGCATAGCAGTATATTGTAATTTTACAGGATCTGCCTTTGACAGGGTCTAATTCAGAACGTTCTATGACAGGCCAGAGTCAGCATGTGCCACCAACATTTAAGTGCCACGGGTGGCTTTTCCCATGGCACTTAAACAGTTATCACCTGCAATCAGTGATAGCAACAATTTGAAGTGTCTGGTACATAATGCAGAGATTACCTGTTTTGTATGGAGGGGACTTAGCCCATTTACTATTCTGTCAACCGTGGTTAAGGAGTTAAAATGAATCACCCCCATGACATCAATAACATTTTGTCTTAATTCTACATGTTACTACAAGCAGTCCCCAGGTTACATACAAGCTAGGGTCCATAGGTTTGTTCTTAAGTTGAATTTGTATGTAAGTTGAAACTGTATATTTTATAATTGTAGATCCAGACAAATTTTTTTTTGCCCCATTGATAATCAGAGTTTTAAAATTTTTTGCTGTAGTGGGACCAAGGATTATCAATAAAGCTTCATTACAGACACCTTACAGCTGATCATTGTAGCCTGGGACTAAAGAAAAGCATCCACAGAGCTTCACCAGAGGTCACAGTGGGCAGAGGGGTCCGTCTTTAAACAGGGGTTGTCTGTAAGTCGGGTGTCCTTAAGTACAGGACCGCCTGTATTACGGTGATACCAAATATATTTAGGCTTTTTTAGATATTAAACGTTTTGGAAATAATTTTTTTGTGATGCTACTTTGGGACTTTTTAAAAATGGTTCTGTTTCTGTTTTTTATAGTGCTTATAGTTTGTGTGCCGTCTGTGTAATAGAGAGGAGTTTGACACGGTGACATTTCATTGCCTGCATTCTGAATGAGACAAACAGACTGTGAACAGAGGAAAAAGCTACATTAAAGGCGGTGCTATTCTAAGTATGGTGGTGCTTGTGTTATATATGCATTAATGAGGGTGCACAATTTTACATCTCTGCCTAGGACACCAAAATGCCTGGTCCCGGCCCTGACCCCAGCCATCGGGAGGCCAAAGTGTCTTTTGTTAGATCTGACACGGCCGGAGGAGTGGAGTTAAATCATTTGCTGGTGCTGATCTAAGATACACCCCCCTATTGAATGGTTTAGTAATGTCGCCCCAATTCTCAGACATGTCCATGAAGCTGTGGTCTTATGCAAACTTCACATGGAGTTTACCCAGCCTCAAACAATGATCTTGTGTCATCGATGGGTGAGCACCGGTCATACACACATGACAATAATAAAGGACTGCAGTGAGCTCATGCATAGGGACCTTGGAAAGGCTTTATGCATGAGCCCATAGCAGTGAATTAGCTGTAATAAGTACAGGTAGTATACGTCCTAAAATCCTAGGCATGTGCATGTAGGCTAAGCCTGCACAGTAGTTTAGATATCCCCCTATATTATTCACACAGTAGTTACATGTACAATATATTTTTCATTAGAAAAACAGGCAGCACTGAACTGATCCATAATGCAGAACATGATGTATTTATTAGTTTAATTCATTTGTCTCTGGCTAATACGATCTTCATCTTGTTCCCTGAATATGTAATTCCCACAGGAATGGGTTGAAAATGAAAAGCCGACAGGCATTTCTATGGACGTTCTCCAGTCCGGGGGAGATTATTTTCTGTTGACATTGCCATTTTCTCAATCATATTTATGTTTGCATTGTTCTGTTGATATAGTGCGTTGTTCTCACTTGAACAGTCAGCTTCTCTCTGTCATTACATTGTTTGCGTTCCACACTGAGCTACAACTGGTTTCCTGCATGTGTTAACAGGATATCCCCTCTCCTTATGGTGGTGCCATCTCTGTCTGTTAAAATGGATTTAGCACACTTCCTTCCATGTGACACTAAGAATGGGTTTGATCCTTCCTTAGCAATTCTGCTAGTCCTTGGCAAATAATGGCTTAGATTTACAAAGGGATGTGAAGTCAGGACCCAGGTTTTGTGTATATATATATATATATATATATATATATATATCCAGAAAATGTATATACCACACCCTAAAATTGTCGACATTCCAAAACAGCCGAAACACTCTGTTGTACATGCATAGACGGTATCTTATCATTCCTTAATAAGGTGTGTCATCTCAGAACGTGATATATGAACCCTAGAGACAGATCACTTCACTAGGCCAGTGAATGGTTGGGTGAGATCAACATGGGGTCCGAACGTTATAAAATACTGCATAGACATCTAGCACCTTGCTATATAGTATATCTCATACAGCACCTGTGACCTCTCCTGACATCCCTATGTTAGTAAACCTGTTTATTCCCTATGAAAGTATTCTGCTTTGTGGTGTTCCTTATTGCTATGTGTATGAATGTATGTAATAAATTGACAACTGAGTACTAGAAAGTATCAGACTGTGCTGGGACATGCCACCAACAGGTCACTTTTAGTTGTACACTCATTTAGAAATTCCTAGGAGGAATAACAAATGTTAGAATTTGGCATATAATGTGCCGGAATCTGAAGCATTTCTAGTTAAAAAATGGTATATAGTTGCTGTACTAGGTTACCCCTTTTGTTGCCAGCATTCTGATTATTTTTCTGCACCTTGATTTAACAGAATTTTTTTTTTTTTACAATTTTGATATTTACAAATAAAATCAAAATGACAATATAAAGAATCATACTTAACCCCTTAAAACCATACATTTTCTGAAAGCAGACACAAGTCACATTGTTGATATTGTACTCGCTAGTTTATAGACCTAAGTAACATTATGCTATTTTTATTCAAAGTATACATTTTTGTTAAAAAAAAAATACCTACAAATTTACTTTGATCCATTTTCTTTGTTTCTGTGATTTTGTCTGTTTTTCCTTTTTCCTTAAATGTATTTTGGTTACTATGGTATGACAGTATTTGTTTTAAATGTTCCCCAAACAGAATATAATGAGAATTAATGGATGTCATTAATCACCTGCACAGGATTTGTACACAAAACAAAACAGTAGATGCTTTCCGGAACTTTTCTGACTTGTCCGACAGAGGGGTGTGGCCGCAAGAAAGGGGTGTGGTCTTGTGAAAAGTGGGCATGTTAGGTAGGAAATATTGCATGCAAAAAAAAAGAAGGGTGTGCCACATTGTGTTGCAGAGTTTTAAAAGCAGGTCTAGAAGTAGAAATCGACAGCCTTAAAACTGTCACAGATTCATCATCACAGCATTAGACTAATGTTGTTGAGCGCTGCCCTGTCGGAACCTGGGACACATTAATGAATTTGCCACATAATGTTTCATGTCTCCTAAATAAAAGCTGAATATGTGCAGTGTTCATACATATCTCCTATGTCCTATGTTCACATGTACATACCATTACAAAATCATTAAAATGGAAATAACCAAAATTCTGCTTTCAGCTAGAAATTTTAAAATTGATTACAACATGCAAAACATATCAGTTACACTATATATTACAAAACATATATTTACAATATATATATATATATATATATATATATCAATAAGAATCTACCCTCCCAGAATCCGGGCAGTACGCGTTGCGAGTGTGATCCGATTTCTTCGCATCACACTCATGAGTGTAGAAGGGGCCTTATAGTGACAGTTTGGAGTGAGAGATGTGTATGAAGACCGCATTCCTGAATATCTATGGTTCTCTGGCACAATCCGGGTGTCATATTAAAGGGGAGATTCTCCTTTTTCAGATGACACCTGCATTTTGATTCTCAGATAGCAGATAGCATTGAGGAGGAGGGAGCTGGTGTGAGGGGGAAGCTAACAGGTTGCAGATAGAACCTGGGGGAGGGGTAACATGAAATTTATTATTATTATATATATACCTCCCCATTGTGAAGCTTAAAGCAGATTGTACTCAGTTGGAAATGGCCACTGAGCTTAGTGCGTCACATAGTGTCATCAGCAGTTGAATAGTGTCATAGAGTGAATATTCTTTGGCCACAACCCACATTAACAACCACTTAGTTGTGAACCTTAATGAATGCCACAAAAATCCTGGGGAAATATGCAAATAAGTTTTCCAGGTAAAGCAGCCTCCTTGACATCAAGCATGACCTGTAAGAGGCCTTATGCCATGATGCAGGATTAAAGGAAACCTACCACTTGAAGTGGCAGGTTTCTGATGGAAATACCGGGCACCAGCCCGCGATTTAAAACACTTTTTAAACTTTATAGCCGGCGCAGGGAGGTACGCGCTCGGCGCTTACCATGCGCGCGGCTCTCCTTCACTTCATATGTAGCCGCGCGCACGGTCGCGCGCATGGTAAGTGCCGAGCGCGTACCTCCCTGTGCCGGCTATAAAGTTTAAAAAGTGTTTTAAATCGTGATACCGCGGTTTAAAACACTAACAAAAATAAGCTCCGGCACCAGCTCACCCTGAGCTGGTGCCCGGTATTTCCATCAGAAACCTGCCACTACAAGTGGTAGGTTTCCTTTAAAACCAAACCAGTATATCTATTCCAGAAGGGACAAACTCACAACTGTAGACAGCAATGTTTCGACCAGGTTGGATCTCTTCAGTACAGCATTGGGACTTATTTGCACATTTTCCCAGAGCGTCCATGGCTATAAGTTTCTACACAGTGGCCTTAATTGGCAGGCTCTGTAAGGAGAACTCTTACTTCCCGACAAAAATCCAGGCACATTTAAGGGAGTTGAGAACCTAAGAGTTATGTCAGACCATTTGAAAACATCTGTGTCGTCCAAATGCTAGACAAAATTTTCTACACCACCATTGTCTTACATGGGCCAGGGAGTATCTACACTTGATGTGGGACCAGTGGGACCTGTTCAGTGAAGAAACGATTGCCACCAGTGATGTTGGAGACAGCAGGGAGAGCACTATGCATGAGTCATTGAAACTCATCTTGTGGGGGTGTTATAGTATAGGTAGGTGTGTCCAGTCAATACAGAATTTTCCTACACTTAATAAATAGGCAAAGCTATACTACATTTATCCAGTCATTGTGCCTCTGCAAAATTAACACAGCATCTTGGGCCTAATTTGATCTTCATGGATGACATGGATCACCAGCTCCTCAAGGTGACATCATTAGGGAACTTCCCATGTGTTATCTGATTTGGTATGGTATTTGTTTTCCACTTTCCTTTTGTCATTCTTTCCTGCAGGATTATCTGTGCATCTATTTTAACCCCATTGTCTTATGCATGTTTACTTGGGGCTATGCTATATGACAAACTTATTACCTACCCATATACATGGATATAATTATTTATTGTACCACACATGGCTTTTAACCCATTGTAGTTCACCCATTGTGTGTCTTGATTATTTGTATGCTACTAATAAAGATGGTAATTTTTTACATTTATTCTTTGTAAGTGTTACATCACTTTTTGGTCAAACTATTAGTGTTTTGTATTGGGACTCGAGTGTGGCCGACATTATTGTCCACATATATCGGGTCTATCAAATTCTGTTGGTGTTCTAAATACCTCAAATGGTGTCGCCTGCACTTTCTGCAGACCTGAAACCAGTTGACAACCTATGGGATCAGTTGAGTTTTTGTGTAAAGCCCCAAAACTTTTGTGTAGAGGCTCCAAGCCCAGGACCGCAATGACCTGCTGGCCTTCAAGAAGAGTGGGATTCCATGCCTCTGCAGTCTTGTGAACAGTATGAGACTTCGTTATAAAGCTGTTATGCTCAAGGCCATGACAAGTGGACGTGGAGGGGAGCAGAGGGGAGGTACAGCCGGCAGCAGTGTTCTATGCCAAACTCTACCGAACCTTCTGATGTATCTGGTGCAACAGAGTGGCGGTACTTGTATCGTATGCATCGTGCGCCTGCATATGATAAATGTCTCCCACAAAGCACGTTTGTGAAATGGACTTGCCAGTGTACATCCAGTCTTAGCCAGACATCTATCGATGCTGCCGTATAGGTATAATAATCTGTAACCCTATACAAGCAATACGTTTACTGTAAAGGCTGAAAATATACAAAAAATTTACAAGATTGAAGTCAGCACCAAGGTCAGCCAAAAATAGTTCACAATCAGTCTTATTGTTTACTTGTATTACACTCAGGTTACTGGGCCCCTTGTGTTTCACGGAAATACAGATCAATGTTCGCTCTACAAGACCTTCTCTCTTCTAAACAATGTGACCAGAACTAGTCTGAGGCACAAATGCTGTTTCACTGCTAAACAAAATGGCATATTTCACATTTCTGTAGATGAAAGGGTGTAACATAACCTAAACAGAGGGGATGACCATGACCACTAAGCATGACATTTATTAAGTGGTCATCTGTAATAAACTGGCCTTGAACAGGAGTAAGATAGTGACTGGCTGTATATTTGACATATATACAGTATATCTATATATAAATATATATATTATGTCTGAATAACATGAGAAAAGGCATGTGCCCTTACATAGACTCTAATTTTCATCCCCAGCAACAATAATTGAGCATACACAGAAATTGATATTCAATTTTCTGAGCCAAAAATATACTTGTTGCTGTTGCCCATTCATATCCTACAAGTGGAATTAAATATTTATGATATGGTGATCATGCTACCTGGGTTATCAAGACACCTAGACATACTGCCTGGCTTGAAAGTTAGGCCGCAGTCACATGTTCCACTTCGCGTCCGTTCATAGCGTGCACTAGTGCACAGGGGGCGTGCCTCGGCCCGAACGCACATGTGTTTCCAGGGAAATGCATGCGATCGGCTTATCAATTGCATGTGCATGTGTTCGGACCGAGGACCGCCCCCTCTGCGCTAAGAAACTTAAAGATGAGGAGCAAATCTGTCTCATGAGTTAAAAATAAATACTTTATTAAACTATGATTGCATTATCCCTGAGGGCGCGTTCACACGTTGCGTTTTGGCCTGCCTTTTCATTTTGTTTGAAACACATTACAACAGCTGAGGAGAGGTGATTTGCCTAATTACATTACTATTTACATTTGCGTTTACAAAACACACCATAAATGCGATGTTGCGATGTGCGTTTACACATGTGTTTTGTTAACAGATGTGTTAACATAGAGTTAACAAATTTAAACAGTAATGTAATTAGCCAAATAATCTCTCCTCAGCTGTTGTAATGCGTTTCAAACGTAATGAAAACGCAGGCCAAAACACAACGTGTGCGACCACATTTTAAATTTTCAGATGCAATTTGGTGGGAGTGTGGTCCTATCCGGGATCTCTGGCGGGCTGTCTTTGACCTCTACAACTGTATTTACAAGGGGAACATTGCTCCAACCCCCGAGGTGGCGCTTCTATCCATGTATTCTGGAACTATCGCTAAATACAAAAAAAGAGCATTACGCCGCTTCCTTATGGCTACACGACAAATAATCCCCAGGCTCTGGAGATCGCCCGAGACACCCACCAGGTTGCAGTGGATAGAGGCGCTAGACGTAATTAAACAAATGGAAGAATTGAAGGCGAGCGATGAGGGCAGATATGAACAATTCAACAACATATGGTCTGCTTGGATCGATTATCGAGACACCCCTGCCTTGCGTAATTGGTTAACCTCAGGTAACAGTGTACATGATACATAAACATAGGTTTAGGGCAGAAAATGCGGTTCACTCCCCCCCCCTTCCCTCCCTTTTTTTTCCTTCGTCCAACCCTTAAACCCTTGTATGTGTTGTCTTGTCTTATGTTTTACACCCATTTTAATGTTTTTCAACTACCTTTGACAGGCCGTATGGTCGTTTTGACAATTGTTGTTGTTGATGTTCTTAAAAAGTTTACCCTTTTCACCAAATGCGATGTATACCACTATAAAAGTACATATGTACCAATAATGTAAATGTATACGTATTTCTACATGTTGCAAACCAAACAATATATCGCTACTTTTTGTATCACTATGTAACAGTCAATAAAGTCTGATGTTGAACCATCAATTTTCAGATGCAGTTTTTGATGTCCAAACCAGGAATGGAGTAAAAGAAGGAGTAAAAAGGGTTTAATTATTTGCCTCAACCCTTTTATCACCCAGCCTGCTTTTGGCTTCAAAAACTGCATCTGAAAAAAATCAGTTTGTAAACTTTTATGCAACTCACCTGAAGTGAGTCCTGCATATTCATTATTCCACGCCTCCCTGTTCCTAAATGACAGGTCTCACTGCTACCACCATGCTGCCATATGGAACTATTACTCAGGGACCATCTACCAATATTCAACTACGGACACATACAGCCCATTTCCTTTCCTTTGCAGGGGCTGTTATTGGGCCTGACAGTGTCAGTGAGGAGCTTGACTGCATACCACAATTTCCTGCCTCCATGACTCAAAGAGAGGACATCATTAAAGGACACCTGTCATCAGGTCTGTGTCACTTGTCCTGTCACCTCTACCTGTTGGAGCAACTCACAAGGATCCTATCCCAGCCTTTATCTAGTCAATTCATACATTAATCATTATAAAATCATCTTTTCTTTATTATGTAAATGAGGCTGGTCACATGGTCAGAGGCAGTGATGTCACCCCTGTTCCCCCTCCCCTCTCCTCCCCCTGCTCATGTCTGTGTGTAATGTATAGTAAAGAATTGCTAGTGTGTGTGCTGCATCTGCTGACATGCTGCATCCTAATAATATACAAGTGTGACACAGACATCAGCTACACAAGTACCTGACATGTTCTGCTATAACATGGCTGCCTGGAGTAGTTGTATCTCTCCTATACACACACAGGCTGCAGGGGGCGCCAGCTCCAGGAAGCACATCATTATACAGCCTCACATCATTATACAGCCTGTCAGTCAAGCACTGGGGGTGTGGCTGTACCTCCCACTCACATGAATCTTTGTTGTTCGTTTTGGGGCATTATCTTATTGGGGAGGTCTTATTCCCAGTTACTTTCTGAAGAAAGAGCTGGAGACAAATGAGATGCGTTCACTGTAAAGTTTCTGTGGCTGATATCCCATAGCAGATACATCTGTGTGAAAAAACAGCCCAGATCATCCTGTTTTTCTGTATAGCTGATTCCCTTTAACCTTTGCATTGTAAATTGCCAACTATTTTTTCTTGGGGGTCTTTTTAATACCAATAATACTTTTTATAATATAAAAAAACTACATTTATTTTCAGAAAGCGGCCAACCCTTCAAATCTCAGCCAGAGAACTGTATCTGTGTGTCATAGCTTTAACCCACTAGTGATTCTGCAGTGGTTAACCATCTACAATTCTGACCTATGTGTCCCCAGCCTTAATCTGAGGAAATAAAGATAGAGTCACACACACATTTATGTTTAAATGGGACTTGTATAAAAACTTGTGTATAAATTGTGTGTAAGTTGCACATAGGTGCACTTGACTTTTGGCTGTAAAACCCGAAATGGTTAAAATTGAAAGAGTTTAGAGACAAAAGTCTATGTCAGGCTGAGATTGCTGCCCACCATGTCTTTTTATTTTATTGTAAATTTATATACAACTTAATGGGGTTGTTCAAGTAAAAACATATACAGGAGGCCGGGGGGTCGGTAAAAAAAAAAAGAAACTTACTTATAATACTTACCTCCTCTGGCGATTCCATTGTCCCATGCCAACGCCTATCAATGCCATGTCCCGCCACCCAGACAACTTCCACTTGCCTGGCTCGCCCATTTGTCCTCTGTCCTTGCCCTTGATATAGCATTAGTTTCAAATACTTTTTTTGAACATGGACGAACCACTTTAAAGGGGTTATCCGGGTTTAAATTTTTTTTTATGGCCTGGCTGGGGAGGGATAGTTAAACATAATAAACATGTACTTACCCCCTCCGGCGCCGCCGTTGTCCCGCGCCGCGGTCCCTTCGATCCGTGCCCCTGTTTGTTTACAGGGGCACAGAAGCCGCGCACAGGGAGCTTCCGGTCCACGATGTGGACGGCTCCTCCCATGCGTCCCTATCTCTCAGCGTTGTAAGCGCTGGGAGATGGTGCGCATGGGAGCATCCGGCCGGCCGGAAGCTCCCTGTGCGCCGGTGTAATGAAACCGGCGCACAGAGAAGACGGGCCGCGGCGCGGGACATCGGCAGCACCGGAGGAGGTAAGTACATGTTTATTATGTTTAACTAGCCCTCCCCAGCCCGGACATAAAAAAAAAATTAAACCCGGATAACCCCTTTAATGGGAAAAACTTATTATCATCTGACTTTTCGATTCAGATTTTGCTGGAGACCACATAAACCTAAACGGCATGCCAAGGGTCTGAATTTTTTTTTTGTAAACATAATAAAAAACCTTCCTTACATCTCTCTGGTTTTTCCTCCTCCATTGACCTCTGTTCTCAGCTTTTCCAAAGCATGACCTGTGTCGCCCTAAGGACAGTCCCTTCTTCCCGACCCGACCCTTCTGGTCGGCCTGTGACACCGAATTCTGCATGGTTTATGATCACAGTCCTAATACAGGACACATCTGAAGCAGCTGTCAACCTGGCATCACCACTGAGCTTCTGCATACAAACATTATAGCTTGTGGTCTGCAAAGTACAGAGATCATAACATAACATTCACTGAATATCCAAATCCGTCTGATTTCCAGTCACAGCTCAGATCAAGTATTGGAAGGTAGCAAGGATTTCGGTGGACTTGTTTCAACAATTTCTTTTTTTTTTCCGCTTGAATCTATATTTTAACAGCTCCACCCATGCACTACAGTGTATTTAGCCTGTTCCAGATGAAATATTGGAAAATTAGATTCTAGGGGGTGGAGAGGGCATTTATAATGGCCTTTCAAACGGTAAACTGGCGGTGTATTTTTCCTCTCTGCGCCTCTTGCGTCTTAATAGGTGTCGGTCCCGCAATATTGGTGTTTTACTGACACTCTCGACTTGTTCTATTTTTGGGTGCAAAATTTTGGCGCTGCTTGTGAATCCAACAGATTTGTGGTGCTTCTATCTTTCTGGCCCTTTTTTTTGGCGCAATTTGGAGCAGCTAAAAGCTGGGAGTTCTAAACCTTTTAGTGCGCCAATTAATTAATCCCTTGTGCCACAAACTTACATCCCACTGAAAAATATAGCAGGGTTCCAGCGTTTAAGGTGCCTTAAATGAGATCTTAACAGAAATCATAATTGCAAAGTTCAGGTCATGCCCAACTCTCATACATATGAAACATACTGTATATAGTGACTCTAATACATCAGCATGTCACCTCCATAGTACACTCACCGGCCACTTTATTAGGTACACCTGTCCAACTGCTCGTTAAGACTTAATTTCTAATCAGCCAATCACATGGCGGCAACTCAGTGCATTTAGGCATGTAGACATGGTCAAGACAATCTCCTGCAGTTCAAACCGAGCATCAGTATGGGGAAGAAAGGTGATTTGAGTGCCTTTGAACATGGCATGGTTGTTGGTGCCAGAAGGGCTGGTCTGAGTATTTCAGAAACTGCTGATCTACTGGGATAACCATCTCTAGGGTTTACAGAGAATGGTCCGAAAAAAAAAAAAAAAAAAGAAAGTGAGCGGCAGTTCTGTGGGCGGAAATGCCTTGTTGATGCCAGAGGTCAGAGGAGAATGGGCAGACTGGTTCGAGCTGATAGAAAGGCAACAGTGACTCAAATCGCCACCCGTTACAACCAAGGTAGGCAGAAGAGCATCTCTGAACGCACAGTACGCCGAACTTTGAGGCAGATGGGCTACAGCAGCAGAAGACCACACCGGGTGCCACTCCTTTCAGCTAAGAACAGGAAACTGAGGCTACAATTTGCACAAGCTCATCGAAATTGGACAGTAGAAGATTGGAAAAACGTTGCCCGGTCTGTTGAGTCTCAATTTCTGCTGCGACATACGGATGGTAGGGTCAGAATTTGGCGCCAACAACATGAAAGCATGGATCCATCCTGCCTTGTATCAACGGTTCAGGCTGGTGGTGGTGGTGTCATGGTGTGGGGAATATTTTCTTGGCACTCTTTGGGCCCCTTGGTACCAATTGAGCATCGTTGCAACGCCACAGCCTAACTGAGTATTGTTGCTGACCATCTCCATCCCTTTATGACCACAATGTACCCAACATCTGATGGCTACTTTCAGCAGGATAATGCGCCATGTCATAAAGCTGGAATCATCTCAGACTGGTTTCTTGAACATGACAATGAGTTCACTGTACTCAAATGGCCTCCACAGTCACCAGATCTCAATCCAATAGAGCATCTTTGGGATGTGGTGGAACGGGAGATTCGCATCATGGATATGCAGCCGACAAATCTACGGCAACTGTGTGATGCCATCATGTCAATATGGACCAAAATCTCTGAGGAATGCTTCCAGCACCTTGTTGAATCTATGCCACGAAGAATTGAGGCAGTTCTGAAGGCAAAAGGGGGTTCAACCCGTTACTAGCATGGTGTACCTAATAAAGTGGCCGGTGAGTGTATATTCTTGTCCTGCCAGTTGTGTGTGCATTGATTTCCTTAGGTGATTTTATATTATTTGTGGTAGTTTCAACATAGTTTTACATATCAATTAAAAATCCCATTGACAGCAATGTAAACTTGGACAGTAATGTGAACTTAGACCTGAGTCATTTTTTCAGTGTAGCTGAAGTTTTTCAGTCTCAGCTATATTGTTAGCACATATTATGGTATACAATGGGTGCGACAATAAGGTCACATGACTTAAAGTCCCACGACAACACTCGCTATGTAGTCGCAGCCTGGATGCCGGCTGTGATAAGCATTTTATAATAGTTCATTCCTCTCGTCCTACAGGCAGCACTGATGGGTAAGAGTCTGGAGTCCTAATTATGACAGAAGAACACAATAACAATGTTAATTAACAATAAATCAATTAACCGACTGCCCTATAAGTATCCTAGGAGTCAAGGAAGAGGCGTGTTTTTTTCTTCTGTCCTAATTAGGTTTACTGCCAGTATCCTCTTGCTCCCCTGAGGCCTGGGCTGTGGTGCACGTCCAGCAGGGTAGAAGCAAATGTCTTACCAGTGCAATCCTGGTGAAATTACATTCTGAGGCTGTCCTTCCCCCCGTGGTGGCGGAAGTCCAGTATTTTCGGAGTTTCTGGATAAACTCCCCTCCTACTGCGTCTCCCATTGGAAGCGGGAACCGCTGTATTCTCAGGTACGGCTTTTGAATAAGCAGAGAAGTGGAGGTCAGATTTGTGTTGCACTCAATACTTTGGGGTATAGCTGCTGTTTTGCCGCATCTCCCCCTTCCTGAAGCCACCATCTACAATGTACCGTAAGGTGGTTTCTATATTGTTGTGAACAAAGCTCTTGCTAACCTTAGGGCTCAGCGCGTCCCCTGCATCCTTTTCTTATGTTAGAAGGATTTGGTTGTTAGCCCGGGTGTCGCCTCTGACCAGGTGCATTGCATTTCCTGTTGGGAATGTTTTAAGGCTGTACTGTTCAGGTATGCTCTCTGCACCTGCCAGGCAGCAGAGTCAGTCTGAGCTTAAGGTTTGTTCCTTTCATGAGTGCCCTTGTTCCTTCATTTGGCATGTCCTAACACTTGTTGTTTGTGTTACAGATGTCCAGCCTTGGTAAAAGCAAGAGAAAGTCTCATCATAGAGACTGTATTAGCTGTGAGCAGCCTATACCGGATGATTGCCCTGATGATGTTTGTGCCCCTTGTGCAGCTCCTGCTCAGACTTCAGGAGGAGATGTATTTTTTCAGTGGATGAAGGAAAAAATGTCTGCTGTATTTGATGAGATGAGTTCAAAGAAAAAGAAGTCTAAAAGACATCATAAACGTAGAAAACATCATAGGCAATCATCTTCTATATCTTTGCCTTCTAGTAGCTGCTCAGAAGCCCAGATAATTTCTGGGGATAGCCCTGAATCGGAAGGTTCTGGGCCAGATGTATCTGAGGATTTTTTTCTGTTTCACAAAGATAAAACCTCTAAATTGATCAAGGCGGTTAAAAGTGTAATGGAGACAGATGAGTCTCATAATGACTCTGTTAACCAAGATGCACTTTTTTATTTTCCCAGAAAAAAAGCCAAAGTATTGCCTAGTCATCCTGATCTTAAAGTCCTCTTTGAACAGGGTTGGTCTAAGCCTGAAAAAAGATTTGATTTGGGGTCTCGTTTTCGAGCAGTATACAAAATTGACCCTAAAGAATCTGAAGAATGGGAATTGCCTCCCAAGATTGATATCCCAGTGGCTAAACTATCTAAAAAATCTATTTTTCCTGCAGATGAATCTTCTTTACTTAAAGACCCTCTTGACAGGAAAGCTGACGCTATGCTCCGCAGAAGCTATCAGCTCTCAGCAGCCATGGCTAAGGCATCTCTTGCTACTGTGCCTGTTGCACGAGCCTTAAGATTATGGCTAAGCCAGATTGGTCGGGACATTTTGGATGGAATCCCTAGAGAAGAAATTTATGAGAATTTGTCTTCTGTTAAACTTGCAGGCGATTTTCTGTGTGATTTTTCTCTTGACTCTTTAAAACTTGCATCTAAGAACATGCTAACGGCTAACTCTGCACGTCGTGCCCTGTGGATAAAGCCCTGGACAGGGGATGTAGCCTCCAAACATCACTTCTGTTCACTTCCCTTCCACCCATCTTCCTTGTTTGGGAAAGACCTGAAGGAGGTGTTGAAGAATCTTAGTGAAGATAAGGGGAAATCTTTTCCACAAGTAGCCAGTACCTCCAAAAAACCGAGCTTTCCACCTAGAAAAGCAAGACCTTTTCGTGCATTTCGTAACCGACGTAGAGGAGTTCAGAAGTCTAAAGACAGAACTGTCTTCCACAGTAAAAAAAAAACGAGAAGCCTGACTTCTGACGCCATGCCAGGTCTGTCTCCAGTAGGTGCAAGGGTGGCAGACTTCGCTCACTTATGGACAGACATCACATCCGATGCTTGGGTACTGTCCACAGTAAAAAACGGATACGCTTTGGAATTCGACAAGATTCCGCCAGAAAGATTTTTGAGTACAAAAATCGAGAAATCTCAGATCCTTCCCTTGTTGCACGAATTTATCCAAAAAAGAGCTCTAGAAGAAGTCCCTTTGTCAGAAAGAGGAAAAGGAGTGTACTCCGCCATATTTGCTGTACCAAAGCCAAACAACAGGTGGAGATTAATTATAGACCTCCGCTATCTAAACAGATTCTTGACCAAAATTGCATTCAAGATGGACTCCATAAAATCAGCCACCGCCATTCTACAGCAAAGCAACTACATGGCCAAAATAGACCTGGCCGATGCTTATCTCCACATTCCCATCAGGAGAGGTCACAGAAAATATCTGAGAATAGCAATTGTGACCAATTCAAGAACTCTTCACTACCAGTTCACCTGTCTGCCATTCGGCATTACATCAGCCCCTCGCGTCTTCACCAAGACCACCATAGTTCTGGCGGCTGCACTGAGACTTCGGGGGATACAGATCGTGCCCTATTTGGACGACTGGCTGATCATAGCAGAGAATCAATCTCTCTTGAAACTTCATCTTCAGATGACAATCGATCTTCTACAACAACTGGGTTTCCTAATCAATTGGGAAAAATCCCTTCTTATTCCAACAACCAGAATTCAGTTCCTGGGGTATATTCTCGACTCGTGGAGTATGACTATTCATCTTCATCAGGAGAGAATCTTGAAAATCAAGCAGTCCGTGCACTACCTTATCAAGACAAAATGCACAACGGTCAGAACAGCCATGAGGGTCCTGGGTCTGATGACTTCAATAATAGAAGCAGTTCCTTGGGCAAAGGCACATTTCAGACAGCTACAACTCAACATTCTGGCTGTTTGGAACAAATCTCCAGCAGGATTCGACAAACCGATTGTACTAACTCCTCAGACCAGAGTCAGCCTCGGTTGGTGGTTGAGGAAGAATTTGGCGTCCGGCAGATCTTTACGTTTTGTTCAACCCCAGATCCTGACAACCGATGCCTCATCCTCAGGTTGGGGGGCCCACCTCGGCAATCTCTGGGTTCAGGACAAATGGAATTACACAGACAGGACTCTGTCCTCAAATCAAAGAGAATTGAAAGCCATTTATTTAGCCCTGAAATTCTTTCAGACCCAGCTGAAAAAACAGCATGTGAAGGTACAGACCGACAATCTGTCATGTGTTTATTACATAAACAAGCAAGGGGGTACCAGGAGCACACCCCTCATCAAACTGTGTCAAAAGATTATCTCCTGGGCCGAGGAAAACCTTCAGAGTCTGTCAGCAGTCCACATTCGAGGGTCTCTGAACACTCAGGCAGACATTTTAAGCCGCTCTCAACTAAGACCAGGGGAATGGTCCCTGAACAGTGTTATCTTCCAACAGATTGTCAGTCGGTTCGGTTGTCCACAAATGGACATGATGGCGACCAAACAGAACTCGAAGTTGCCAATGTTTTGCTCTCTTTACAGGTCAGACCAACCCTATGCAGTGGATGCCCTGTCTCTTCCCTGGACCAACCTGTTCATTTACATATTTCCTCCGATACCGCTCATTCAGAGGATACTTTACAAAATCAAAGAAGAGAAACCGAATGCAATTCTGATCCTACCATTTTGGCCACACAGAGTATGGTTTCCTCTTGTAATGAGGTTGTCCAAGGGCGAATATTGGAAACTTCCTGCAGTTCCACATCTCTTGGAACAGATGGGGTTTTTCCATCCATCACCACAGAAGCTACAGCTTACGGCCTGGAGATTGAGAAGAAGACCCTAACAGGTCTAGGTCTTTCATCCAGAGTTATAAAGACATTGTTGTCAGCTAGAAGACCAGCGACCATTAAGTCCTATGGTAGAGTTTGGAAAGTCTTCACATCCTGGTGTTCAGATAATTCTGTATCTGAACCTTCAGTCTCAGATATTCTTACCTTTCTACAGGATGGCCTTGATAAAGGTTTAAAACCTGCTACCTTGAAGCTTCAGTTTGCTGCAATCAATGCTTTAAATAACAATAGATTCTCATCTAATCATTTAGTACGGAGATTCTTCAAGGCTTTAAGGAACATCAAACCTCCTATTAGACCACCATGTCCACAGTGGGATCTTGCCTTGGTCCTACATCATCTCACAGAACCTCCCTTTGAGCCTATACAGGAAGCTTCTCTCAAATGTTTATTGTGGAAGACCTTCTTTTTAGTTGCCGTTTCCACTGCTAGAAGAATTTCAGAGCTGCAAGCCTTATCCTGCAAAGAGCCATACTTACAGATAAGACCAGACTGCATCATACTAAGAACCGTTCCATCGTTTCTTCCTAAAGTGGCCTCAGTTTCTAATTTAAATCAGGAATATTATCTTCCAGCTTTGTGTCTAACTCCTGCTAATGCTCATCAGCAAGTTCTGCATCTTCTGGATGTTAGAAGATCCGTCTTGACTTATCTAGAGAAGACAAAATCTTTTAGAAAATCTGAATCTCTGTTTCTCCAATTTCAAGGTCCAAGAAAAGGGATGAAGGCCTCTGCAGCCTCTCTCTCTCTCGATGGATAAAGCAAAGCATTTCTATGGCTTACAGAGCCTTGGGACAACCTTCACCTTTACAGATTAGGGCTCATTCTACAAGATCTACTGCTACTTCCTGGGCAGAGTATGCAATGCTCTCTATAGATCAGATCTGTCACGCAGCTTCTTGGACTTCTTCTAATACCTTTGCTAAACATTACAGGCTGGATGTCTCCTCAGCTGGCTCAGCCTTTGGCGTATCGGTGCTATCTACAGTGGCTTCGAAAATTTGTCCCCCCCCTTTTGATTTGCTACCTAAATCCCATCAGTGCTGCCTGTAGGACGAGAGGAAGATCTAAATTTTGCTTACCTGAAAATTTCTTTTCCTCGAAGTCCAAAGGCAGCACTATTATATTCCCTCCCAATAAAATAATTTTTTTTTTTTTTTGCTGCATAAAACACGCCTCTTCCTTGACTCCTAGGATACTTATAGGGCAGTCGGTTAATTGATTTATTGTTAATTAACATTGTTATTGTGTTCTTCTGTCATAATTAGGACTCCAGACTCTTACCCATCAGTGCTGCCTTTGGACTTCGAGGAAAAGAAATTTTCAGGTAAGCAAAATTTAGATCTTAGTCCATTGTCTGCATGAAGGAAACGCACCTAGTGTGTATTGCAGTGTATAACAGTGACAGACTCGTACGACTACTACTCCATCAGAATTGCAGCAAATCCCCCAGTAATCTCCCCGGGGCCGCAGGTGGGCGGGTATTTGCGCTGACAGGTGGGCGTGGAGAGCCAGCTCACGGGTTTGTTCGTCAGCCAATAGGCGTCAGAGGGCCAGATTGATTGGCAGGGGATACCCCGCCCCCCACGGGTGTTGTGGTTTCACCCCGGCAGTGCAGAGGCTGCTGAGGGTGCCGGTGCTGGCGGCTGCTGCTACGGCCGGGGGCTCCGGGAATCGGGGTAAGTCCTGCAGCCGGGGGTCGCCATGCATTAGCCATGTACATCCCTATACGATACATGTATGTATGTGGAGTCATTACCGCACATGTGTGACAGTGAGCCCGTACACACCCAGCACACACACGTATACGGCACGGACCCTTAGTGTGTATGACAATGGGCAGGATTACATATGTGCTGCTGGGTGACATCAGTGTGAGGTCTAGTGACACCTCTGTGCATCTACTAGCAGCATATGGTGTGTACACATCCCAGGGAGACACACACACAAAGACTGTGCAGCTGTCATATAGACACTGGACTGGCGGGACATAGGAGGGGAGACGCCTGGCTGTGCTCGGCATGTGGCATGTACTATGGAGGTGTGATACATGTATGTCAGTGTGTTCTGCATGTGTGACATATATGTGTGATCTATGCATGTGTGCTATACATGTGTGTTCTATGTCTATGTGTTCTGCATGTGTGATATACATGTGTGATCTATGCATGTATGATATGTATGTGTGATGTATGTCTATGTGTTCTGCATTGTGTGACATGTATGTATGATTTATGTCTATGTGTTCTGCATGTGTTCTATTCATGTGTAGAGGATGAGCCCTGTTCTGTATATGTGCAGTGTATTGTTCTGTATGTGTAATGCATACAGTGTGAATTGCATACAGAGAAGCTGTACATGTGTGCTATGTAATGCATGAACCCCAGGGCTTAGTGTGTGCATGTGTGTGACAGCTGTAGCTGACCCCCTAACACTGCCTCCCCATGTAATGATGTGTCCATTTGTCACATCCCTGGGAAGCACCTCGCCATCCTTCAAGATATTACTCCTGAATTCTCCAGAACAATAAGAATACAAAATATTACATTCTTGGCTCATAATATTTGCATTTTGCTGTGCAGTGATATGTAACCATTCATTAACATGATGTATTATGTTCCCGGCTTGATAATTGAAAGTGAAGGCCGTTTTCTATCCATGTAATTGCTTCTGTAATTATTAACACAGTTTGTTTAATTGTTTCAGGTGGCCGATGCTGTGGATTAGATGTGTACATGTAATCTTATACATTATCACATTACAGTCGATGAATCGGATGCTACTATAAGGAGGGGACAGGGCTGGGGACGCTGTGTCCTTACATTGGTCAGAGCTGATCGGGAAGAAGATAGAGGACAAGTAAGAGTCGGACCAGAGAAGGCTCTGCTGCTGACAGCCTCATGGCAGAACCAGGTGGGGGAGGTGGAGGTGCTGGCGAGGGTAGTGTGCCCTTGCCATTAGATTCTGCAAATGGTAAATTACCTATTACTACTAGCAATGGAGATGGACAAAGTGCTGAGACTAATGGAGGAAAGTGCAAAATTGAGAACACTTCTAGCAGTGGTGTGTCCAATGGAGATTGTGCCCGGACAGATAGCAGAGATGACGGTGGATCTGCACTGCCCGACAGCCCTGGCATTGACAAGGTGGACAAGCAGGGATTGCCCCGGCGGAGTAGTATCATCAAGGTGAGGGGGATTTTCTTATCGTCATAGCTGACTCCTAGAGATAGAAACATTATATAACGTTATTAGTAATACACAACACACATAGCTGGCGTTTACCTGAAATACTATTTGATGGGTGCAGGTACAACGTTTATGCAATGTTCATTTCTGATGTGTACAGTACTAAACATACAGTAGGGGCATGTGTGTACTAATATACACATGCTTTGTGCATGCCTTGTCATATTTGACTCCTAGTCATATAAACATTTTATAACATTTCTAGAAATACACTTTAGGGTATCACATATACACATACCTGGTATTTTCTTAAAATGCTATATTTCTAATAATAGAGGCAGCCATATTGTGAGATAGTCAGTGCATGTTGGTTGGCAAGACTGTGGCAGCCCATGGTGTAATGAAAAACCATGGGCATTAACACAGCATGATCTCAGGAGGGTCCTACCATGTTCTGGTTCCAGCTTTGCAATATCCTTCTTCATAATTTACACCAAATTGTGATAAAACCTCAGCAGTTGTAGTAGCAGGGGCATGATATGGGCATAGTAGTGGGCACCTAGAATCGAATGGCCCTTTTGAAGGATTAATGTCACCAGTTAATTTTCTGGAGATTCTTCTTTCTTGTGTTATAATGATCTGTGTTCCCTTGAGTATTATCTATGTGTGAAGTACATCTGCCACTACCTTGAGTAGGTGACGGGTATAGGTTGAATGCAATGTTCATTTCAGATGTGTACAGTACTAAATGTATAGCTTGGGGCACATGCGTACAAATATACACACATTATGTACATGCCAGGGGTGATGAAAATATATTCCATATCGCACACTGGTGTGTAACAATACAAAAGTTGTGGAGTTATTTGCTACTTTGATAAAAATGTCATAGCTCGGAGATTTATGACTGTACACAAGTTACACTAAATGTGCCAAAAACCTGTAACCTAGCAACCTCACACAAAATACACCTGTCCGAAATAGGTGCTGGGAGTCATTATGTCTTGTGATGAAAGGCTCGTTAAGTGCTGTAACGGTGTGTGGCATTGGGTGTGGATGGTGACAGCAGCTCACACAATCTTCTGGCAGCCTCTTATCTTTCATGATCAAGAAAGTGCTGGTCCTCCCCTCTTTCCAGTTAGCTGCTTCAGATCGCGTTGGTTCATTTCACTCGTCCCACCCTCGTTCCTATGGTGTATGTGAAAGTTACTCAGTGTAAATTTGTTGTTTGTCATTAGTACATGGGGTGTGAGCCACAGCTTTGCAAATGCACCGGATCTCAGTAGAGGAACTGAGTGTCAGGAGCTTGTGGCTACAACGCTGTGTGTTACGTCACTTTAAGTTAACCTTTTATGTTAAGGGAAAATTGTGCTATTCTGAGTTTGCTACATTACTCCAGCGTCTCATGTGCACTATAATCTGATTTCTATGCTTGGTCTCTTATTGCCTTGGTAGTAACGGATATTATGGGCTATCAAAGTGGTCTGTCTGACTTCCCATGTCCACAGGTTTACATCAGATATACACGTATTCTAGGTTTGAACACCAGTGTGTAAAGCCAAGGGCCAGGGATGGCTGTAATGACACATTGTAGGACCCCCTACTCCTAGAGGACATGATCCACATGCTGCTTGGTGTTTTCCTTTTTGGGACCCCCATTCTGTCAATAAGTAGTCCTGGAAGTGCTACTGCAGATATCAGCCATTTATTGCACATATTACATATGTGTCCCTCAGACAGTAATACCTATATAAGGTTTCATGGGAGTCCATGGGATTGGTTCACCTTGACAATGTGGCCCTTGGACTACAAATGTTTCTATAAAGAAATGTGTGTACTCTGTCTTGCGTTTCAGATCAGTTCTCACAGAATTTTAGCTTAGTTTATATGAACACGGATTTCCCCAAAATGGGGGGGGGGGGAGATATGGGTGTTGACCATACAAAGCCACAGACAGGGTAAGGGACTAGTACTGGAGATCTGTGTAACTATACCTTGGTGTGTATGTAGTGGCAGGACTATGAAAATGCATCTATATTCTAAGATTGTAGCTGGACTGAATGTGTATTCACAAACTGCTGTGTCCTTTGATTGCTGCTTTCTAACTATAAGCTCTAAGCAGCGGGGAGAGGCTGTGCTTTGTATTAGAGAGAAAAGTAAAAATTAAAGTAAAGAGATCTCAAGTACCATTGTACATGAGTGCTACAAGATACGAACACAGTACACAGATAGTACACAGATATACAGGGCTGCTACCTAATACTGTTTGCGCTTTGAACGGTCAAAACTGATGGTAGACTCCCTTTTATACTTGTCACCTATCCCTGGACTGTAAGTAGTGCCCCTTGAGAAACTCATAGATTATAATAATTCTCTATTTATGTAGCACACACAGATTACGCAGCCCTGCAAAAAGCATGTCAAATTGGTCCCTGTCCCCATGGGGCTCACAATCTAAACATCCTAACAGTATGTTTTGGAGTGTGGGAGGAAACCGGAGTACCCGGAGGAAACCCACGCAAACACGGAGAGAACATACAAACTCTTTGCAGATGTTGACCTGGGTGGGATTCGAACCCAGGACCCCAGAGCTGCAAGGCAGAAGTGCTATTCACTCAGATTATGAGAACCGGGGTTGTTTTCCCATGTCTTAATGGAGCAGTAACACTGCTGATTTGTTCTTCTGTAGTGCAGGGCTATTCCTCATACTCCCTTAGATCATGTTTGCATGTTACTGTGAGCATTATATAGAAAACTATACAAACCTCTTACCACACCACAACATTATCCGTACAATGGACATAGTTATATTGTGCCTCATACTTTATCTCTGCAGTGTTTATTGGGAGTATGTAAAGTTAATTACAGTATACCACAGAAATGCAACACAGTCAGAGTAAACTAAAAATACTGAAACCTGTCAAAGCTAAAAGAGGTTTGGAGTCAGGTTTATCGAGTTGAGTGCCAAAAATCTGTCATGGTATAACAGAGGAAACAAACCGTGTACAGATTGTGGAATGTGCACCGTGTTGTCTCCTGATGAGGAATGGAACGAAGTAACGTTGTGTCCATTTCAGTAAACCATTCCTCCTCTTGGAGATATTGACTGGACATAGTCTAATACTGTAATATTACAATGTGACCGAAAACCGCTGGGGAGACTTCACAGAATATAATGGAAGGAATTTTCACTTATTCTGTGTGTTGAGCCACTCCTAATTTGGTCTCATAATCAGGTCCCATGTACCCGATCGTATCGGGGGGCCGTGATCTGACTGCAAAGATTGTGGCAAGATCGCAGCTCCCATAGAGGTCTATTACACTCAGTGAGAAAACTGTGTCTCATTGCAATGCAACCAAACCAGGGGCGGCCATGGCCCAAAGATATAGCAGGTCCTAATCCTGTCCCAGTGCGGCCACTCAACCATGGAAAGTGGATGGGTGAGGAGCACTCACCTTCCCCCTCCTCCACATGATCTGCTTTGTTTCATCTTCCTTTGTTTTCAGCGACATATATTAGCCAGTTTCTACTATTGTTAGTTGTGGCCACGTCCCGCTGCTACATCTTCTCTTTTCCTGCTCAGGCCTCTGTCATTTGCCATGCATCAGGCCTTGTGACCAACTTGCTGTGAGGTCAACGTCCTAGTCCTGACCCGGTACACAGGAGATGCCCACCCAGAGCAGGTCCTTCCAGCCGCCACCGATTGGCTGAGGAGATATTTACTGTGAGTAAAGTACTGTGGAGAGAATCAAGAACCCAGTAATGTTTTCTGATTTTTCTTTTCTTTTTTAAACCATTCTTACGGTTTTATTTATGCTGCCAGATAGTCCCTTTCATTAATCGGTATTTTAGTATTCATTTACCACTATTTATCCACAAGTTTTTACTGAGAAATAGTTTACGAGCCGAATATGCCCTTAAGCCTTCCTGTTGTCAAAGTTTCAAGTCAGTAGTAGCTGACATGTAAACCTGGCTGGATAGAGACCCACGAGTTCCTGCTTTGTACTTGTCATTACCGTGACATATAGTCTTATTGTGTTCCTTGTAGACAACTTAATGTCCGTCTCTTAACATTAGGGGGAACCTGAAAATATACTTCTGTTATTCTTACTGAAGGTTCATCTAATCCGATCACTTTTATAAACGATCTATCAAAATGATGTGTTCTGTTGGGACACATGGGTCCTGGAGTATACCCTGCTATGTTCTGTTGGGACACATGGGTCCTGGAGTATACCCTGCTATGTTCTGTTGGGACACATGGGTCCTGGAGTATACCCTGCTATGTTCTGTTGGGACACATGGGTCCTGGAGTATACCCTATGTAAGGGAATTAGCTCCGGGGATCGTCGTCTCCTAAGCAGACGACCAGCACACACAGGGAATTCACACAATGTGAGTAAGGTTAAGACTGGCCTCAGCCAGCTTTATTTGGCAGTACACAAACTCAAAACATAAAAATAACACCTAAGCCTCTCCGGCACTAACTACACACCGAGGTTCCCTACCTCACCAGGTGCTGGCCTACTGCCAGCCACCCCAAAAACACAGCAAGTTCACTGCCACCGCTCCACAGGCCTTTGCCGTCGCCTGTCTCTTCCCCAGGGTGGAGCCCAGTGTGAAGTCTGCCCCAAGTATTAGTGCAGCCCCTCCAGCTGAAAACTAATCAACTTAATTAGACAGACCCAACTTTTCCAGGTCTGTCTTCTACTCAGCTTTTCATAAGGCAAAATGCACATTTTATGCCCAAAAGCTTCTCTAGTGGCAGCCACCCTGCCACATATCCTCCCCCTGTGATCAAGGCCGTAGGCCTGATCAATAAGCTTAATTCTCCCTCCGGGGTCAAAGCTCCTATATTGGGGTCTAATCCCTACGGTTCCTAGAAGCACTGTAGAGACCCTACTATCTACTACATCTTCTATACCTGGAAAATGACAGCTTTTTTCCTTAACTGCAGGAGACACAGACAGCTCAAAATTAGTCCCAGCATCTCTTCCTTCACACAACTGATCATCTTCAATCATGTCTCTATTAACAATGATAGATTTTCTTCTCCTCTTTCTCTTGCATTTTACTGGAGACTCCACATACCCCTCAGGGCTTGGCATGGTTAGGCCCCATCTCTTCATCACCTTGTGGATGCCGTCACACCGGTTACCATCCACTGAGGCATATGCACTGTGCTTTTTCCCCTTAGCATTGCACACGACACGCACGGGTTTGCCCGTTTTCCAGTCTTCAGCTTCGGCACCTTCTTTGTCATTGAAGGGGGCATTACCGTTCAGAACCAGGGCACGATTCACATTGGTGAGCTTCTGGTCACATGTCTGCAAAGCTGTGCGCTTGCTACCTCTGAGGTCACAACCTCCGCTCTCGGTGTAGGTGAAACTCATCTCAACATCAGCATCATCCTCATCACCTCCAGCTAACACTTCGGACTTCGGACCCAAGTCCTGGCATGGACTTTCCACAATGGCAGCCTTAAGCTCTTCATGGCTTGCACTAGGTTCCTGGCTGACCTCTTCCTCGGTCAGTCCTTCATACGCCTTGCTGGCCAACACCTCAGTCTTCACCGAGTCTTTCCTGTGTAGGAATTTCGAGGGCTCTGTTGACATTATATCAGACACCGTCTCCTCACATCCACTGCAGTCATCACCCGGTATATCTTCAAGGCACTTCTCACCATCCAGACCATCTTCACTTTCGCTTTTCAGATGATCAGGCAGATCTACCGTTGGGTGCAGCTGTGCTGGAGTCTCTGTAGGGCCCATCTGGGTATTCCTCCACTTGCCCAGAGAATGCTGGCATGCACTATGACAGAGACGAGACGACAGAGCTTCCACACGTACACAGCAACTCGGCTGGTCCCTTTGTTGTAGACTTGGCGCCACTTCAACCTTCTCCACAGGTTCAGCAGGCTGAGACAGCTCTTCACCTGTCTTCGGGAGGTAACCATCAATCCATTCTTCGGATTTTCCCAAGACTGTATTCAGGCTACTGGTTATAAGCGATCCCACTTGGGTGGCCATCACGGTTGAGACTACAGACTTAGTCACACCCACACCGCCTTGTACTGCACCAGCTTCCCAGCCCAATATATCGGACGTCGCACCTGTAACAGTGTCTCGGGCACCAGTCACTGTATTTGACTTCAATACGGCTTTTCCAGTTGGCTGCTGAAGAAAAGCCAGGTTGGACTCCTGTTTCCCCAAACCTCTGCAAGCAAAGTCATTACTTGTGGCAACCGGTGGCTCCAGAATGCCTATGAGAGGCCTTGATCCAGTCACTGTAACGTCAGTCAAGGGCTTCTCCTCCTTCTCAGCAACATCACGATCACTGCGGATGCATGGGCGACCTTCCCTCACAGAGTTGTAGACTGCACTCACCACACTGCAGGCAGAACTACCAAAGGGCTGGTGCATCACATGTTCCACCACCTTCTGGGGATCTGGGGTCCCCTCATCCGTAGGTGTATGATTAAGAGTGGCGCTTCCACCCTGTTCACACACAATTTCAGTCAGCACGCCATCATGCGTATTCTGCGGTTCATCAGCAGGTGTACAGGGGTTTGGTTTACGCCTGGTCTCCTTCCTAGGACACTTCTGGTGCCACATCACGACAGAACACACCTGGAGGTCGGCATCACCATTTTGGCACTTTCTTTTGTTCCCCGAACACGTACACATGTGAACCTCCCATTCACTTTTCTTTGCAAACACTGTATCACAGAAAGGACAGTACGAGATATCAATCTTCAACTCATGTTTCTGTAATATATGTCTCTTTAGGTCATCTTTTCTTCTATAAGACACGTGACAATTGTAGCATTTATACCAGTTATTCCGCAAACCAGTATTCACATGACGCCTCAGTTTATTGATGCTTCTTCTGGCCTTGTTCACACACAAACTCAGTACATCAATCTCCTCAGAAGCCTCAGGTGTATCAGATGTCTGGTCTCCCCCTGACATTTCCTGAACACTAATGTGATACCCCTCCACAGGTGACTGACACAGGCTATCCTCACCTCCTGCAGGTTCTGAGCGAGTAGCTGCTTCTCTAGGGCTCTGTTCACACTCACTGTTTGTGTAACTCTGGGCTGAAGGGAAACCACTAACAATCAGGATCTCATTATCTTCACCTGCCCTTGCTATGGCGGTATCCCTATCTGAACTGCCATTAGCTACATTACACATCTCAGGCTCGCTACCTGTGTCATTACAACTCACAACCTCTAGGGGCACCTCTGAGCTAACTCTCTCAGTATCTAGGGCTGCACCTAGTTCACACTCTGCATAATTCTGAACAGACATTGTAACGCTATCAGATGTTATCGGCATTGCAGAATTGTCACATGTTACAGGTAGTGTCATATAATCACAGTTAACACTATAATCACAGGTTAGAGGCAGATTATGCACAACATTACACTTTTCTGGTTTAACTTCAGAAATTAAGGCATCACAAATATTATCATCATCACATAGTCCATCAGACTTTATCAGTCTCAGTGGCAGAGTCTCCTTCTGTGGGATCAAGACCCCTTGGTCACAGTTCAGACTGCAACCTGTTGAGACTCCACCCACCATCACCTCAGGTCGCTGAGACTTCTCCAGATCGTCCTTTGGGGAGATTGGGACTGTACCCGATGTCAGAGGGGTCTCCCAGGAAAAGCAGCTATTCCCACCACTTGGAATACTTTCCCACAAGTCCCAGAAAAAAGGGAAGTTTTTCCCCAGGATGAACTCCACCTCCAGATCTGCACAAATCTCCAGCTTATGTGTCACAATCGCAATATCACTTTCAAAGTCAATCGAGACAGTCTTACCCTTCCCTGGCTGGTACTTCAGGAACAATAAGATGTCCGGTTTAACTCTGGAGACATCCTGAGAACAGTCCAGTTCCACCATCAGCGGGATTCCACCCACTATCATCTCACAGGTCTTGACTGGCAACTTCTCTGGTCTCCTGACCAGAGGACAATGAGGTGCACTGACCTCACATGGCACAGCCGCATGCTGTCGCCGTTGGTTGCCCCTAGCAACCACATCTTTGCGCTGCTGCATACACGCTGCAACACGTGGCCACTTGGCCGCAGGACATTCCGCCACACACCGGTTCATCCGTAGACCTCTGCAAGGCTGCTCCCGTTGGTTGCCCCCAGCAACGGCACATAGCAACCTCTCCGCAGGAACTGCAGACCGATCACAGACATCTCGAACCATCGGCTGGGATCCGCTCGCCTTGGCAGTTGGGGTCTCCATAACCCGAATGGCTTCTGGCATTCCAAGGTCCTCCCACATCATCTGCCGGCAGCGTCTCTGGAACTCATCCATCGGACCCATGGTGATTACTCCCACAGCAAGACAAATCTTCCCGTGACCACAGCGCCTCCAGCAGCAGGAACAACAGTCTCTCACATGAGGGCTACTGGCCCTTTAAACCTCGCTGTGTGTGCTGATTTCCATGCCATAGCATACCGCCACCATATGTAAGGGAATTAGCTCCGGGGATCGTCGTCTCCTAAGCAGACGACCAGCACACACAGGGAATTCACACAATGTGAGTAAGGTTAAGACTGGCCTCAGCCAGCTTTATTTGGCAGTACACAAACTCAAAACATAAAAATAACACCTAAGCCTCTCCGGCACTAACTACACACCGAGGTTCCCTACCTCACCAGGTGCTGGCCTACTGCCAGCCACCCCAAAAACACAGCAAGTTCACTGCCACCGCTCCACAGGCCTTTGCCGTCGCCTGTCTCTTCCCCAGGGTGGAGCCCAGTGTGAAGTCTGCCCCAAGTATTAGTGCAGCCCCTCCAGCTGAAAACTAATCAACTTAATTAGACAGACCCAACTTTTCCAGGTCTGTCTTCTACTCAGCTTTTCATAAGGCAAAATGCACATTTTATGCCCAAAAGCTTCTCTAGTGGCAGCCACCCTGCCACACCTGCTATGTTTTGTTGGGACACATGGATCCTGGAGTATACCCTGCTATGCTCTGTTGGGACACATAGGTCCTGGAGTATACCCTGCTATGTTCTGTTGGGACACATAGGTCCTGGAGTATACCCTGCTATGTTCTGTTGGGACACATAGCTCCTGGAGTATACCCTGCTATGTTCTGTTGGGACACATGGGTCCTGGAGTATACCCTGCTATGTTCTGTTGGGACACATGGGTCCTGGAGTATACCCTGCTATGTTCTGTTGGGACACATGGGTCCTGGAGTATACCCTGCTATGTTCTGTTGGGACACATGGGTCCTGGAGTTTACCCTGCTATGTTCTGTTGGGACACATGGATCCTAGAGTATGCCCTGCTATGTTCTGTTGGGACACATGGATCCTGGAGTATACCCTACTATGAGATAGGATAGAAACCAATCATAATGGCATTATGACAAATCTATAAGTTGGTTTGGAGATTCGCCACTTATCTGCCATTTTTCAGGGAATCTACTTCTCTTTAGCCACCGTTTTAAAGAAATGAAGCAATGTACTGCTGTCATCCATCCCAGAGCTTATGAAGGGGGCACAGGCAAGTGAAACTATTTAAAGATTTAGCAAAGTGAATTCAGCGAATCTTGGATGATTTGCTAACCTCTACCATTATGTTGGTTTAATGGCCATGCATTGAAGCATCTGCTTCTTTTTAACCGCTTGATTACGTGCCAAAGGGTTGTCTCTTGTATTAAAGGGGATTTCTCAGGAAACAAGTTAGGCCCTATCCACACTATAGGGCCTAACTTGCAGATCAGTGGGGGTTTCAGTGATGACTCCAAGAAAGGGGGGGGGTCCGATGGGGTCCAAGGTACCTCCGTCTGACTCCCTGATGCTCCCAGAGATGAGCAAAGCAGAACTGGCAAACTGCTTGCTCATGTATTTATAAAGTGTCTACACCAGTTTTATGTTGCAGCTGTGCTGTGTCCAACAAGACAGAAAAAAAAAACTGGTGTACACTTTGAAGGCAGTGTAGTGGGTGCCAGACCATGCACCACAATTCATGAATCTGGCGCACCCTGCACCCTTCACAGGTTTGATTGTCGGCCACAGTGTTCAAATGGAACATAAGATTTTGGTGTGAATAATTTTATAGTTGCTGTGAATTTTTGCAGAAGTCAAATGTGCTGACATGTCGTTGATGTAGTTTGAAGTTTGCAGGGGAACAAATGAAAAAAAATCTCAATGTCTAAATCTGGAATTGGTTATCAGTGTTCTGAACTGTAAAGTAACCCCCCACTATAAAGTCTTTACAGCAGTGTGCATTTCTAGTCTGTGTCGTCCACTCTATTATGATCAAAATGTTCATGTTATGTGTGTAGGACCTAATAGTAGCTAGAAAGTTACCTCTAGCAGGATTCACAATGCTCCAGTTTCCACATGTGTAGTAATGCTAGGAAGTAATTCTGTATAATAGTTTAAGTATTAGATATCTGGCCTCCAGGCACAGATGTCATGATCTTCACGACAGATACAACTTTTTTCGGATAATGTTTGTTCAGTAAATCGGTTGTAATTGAGCAAAATAGAGCAACTGACACTGGAAAATATCGGTCATAGCCGAACTGAAAACAAATTAAATGGGAAATGAGCCCTTGTTTCCTTGTGAGCAGTATTAATGCTGCAGTCAGTTTCCTGCCATTCCTGTATACAAATTTCATACCAGAAAAAGTTTTGTCAAGTGGCAAAGAATGATTTTACTTGTCCAAGTTTGGGTTGTGCAATATGTCAGGTTTATTTCCTAGAATGAACACAACTGTATGAAAGCGGCCCAACTCCGCTCCGCTGTATCTTTGGATATTTGGTGAAAAAAAAGGATTCATGAATACGTTGCCAAAGACGACCACAAAAGCGTTATGTACATTTAATTTTTGAAGGAATTCTTTCAGCGAGCACACAATACCCATATTGAGAAATTTGGAACAGATATAATCTGTGACTGATCAATTATCCACAACACATGATCTCAGTTGGGATTTTCATGGGCCAGGTCCATAGTGTGGTTCTTTGTCATTTACATAGTTGGTCTGACTCATGGGAGTGTGGTCCAATAGTGGTTTTATACATAGGGGCAATGTATGTTAGATTTGAGCCAAAATAGCAAGGGCCGGAGCAGGAGCTACAATGATAATCCAGATCTGTCCACACCTTCCCACCCCTCCAGTAGTCCCAGGTAGAGCTGTCTGTGCAAAGAAAGTCCTGGACTGTCTGGGACTGCAGGAAGATACCTAGAGTCGTCTCTGGTGATGGCCTGGGTGTCCACAGAAAGGGCTCCGAGTGCCACCTCTGGCACCCGTGCCATAGGTTCGCCACCACTGCCATAGACTGTCAGCCTTCTGGGGTGTAGGTATTCACTTTTTTGTGACAGAGCAAGGAGTTAAATTGGGTTTAGGATTTATTTTAAGAACTAAAAGGGATGACTACTATAAATAAGATGGAGACACTTAACACCATTTTCCAAAAACTTCTTATTCTAACCTGAAGATTAGACATCTTATTTATGGTGAGGGGTCCTCTTTAATAAATCTGTGTTTTGTATTCTACAGTTACATTTCAGATGAAACGGGAGGAGACAGGAAAACGTTAGACCATTTATCACTCGGTTATGTAATTACTTGCACTTTAGTTTAGGGAAGTGACTTAGAATAAGGACAGAACTGAATTGCCTTATGTACAGGATCAATCAGCAGCAAGTTGTATGTATTTGTGTATATATGTATATACATATATAATATTAGACTGTATTTTTTACTTCTATGTAATTTTTTTTCCCCATTAAAGATGATCCAGCCGGTCTGGCTCTACAAACCCTAAAGGTGGCCTAGATTCTGTACCTAGACCACTGCAGCATTTGGGCAATCTGCTTTTTGTTAGTGTCTCTGTAAAGTTCGCAGGCCTTTTATAGGATATAATGATAAAGACAAATAATGATAAAGACCCCTTTTATAAAAAAAACTTGATTCCTTGTTGTATTGTCCAATCTACATCCTAACTATGGACTATTTTTATGATTTCTTGTTATTTAGTGTTCATATTTTTCCAGGTTCTGTGGACTGTTTGTTGCACTTTTGACTACGGTATATAAAAATGATTGGTTCCTTCTGATCACAAGAATTTCATATTCCCCATTTACCAGACTGTAGGTGAACATATCAGCTATGTGCACAGAGCAGCATACGTGGGTTTGGCCTTTTTTAGACTCTTCTTGAAGTCTTTCAGATAAGACACATTTCTCAGTATTGCTGACACTTCGTCATCATCAGCCACTTCCGTAACCTCTGGAGGAGTGTGGCTTTTAGCAACAGAAGAACAAAAGAAAGTGTTTTTTTTGTGCCTTTTCTCCTAGAAGACTGACCAGAGAGAGCCTGTATGACTGTATAATGTATGGAAAAAACCCACTTTTTCACTTTATGTTAGAGTTGGAGAAATGATACCAAATTCAGTCAGACAGGTTGGGGAAATTTAGAAGGTCCTCTATGGAATTTTTTGCCATCAAAGTCATAAAAATTGAACTTTTTGTGTTTTTGGGGATTGGTTTGTGTACTGAAAGCTGTCAGAAGTTGTCCTTGTCATTGTGTGATCTGTCAAATCAGCATCAAAATATAGCAGGCTTTGTATCTCTCTTCTCTTCTTCTGTTACACTGACTTAGGTCATTGCTAAGCAGCGTTATTTTTCTGTGTAATCTCCTACAGTATAGAAAGACATAGTTCTGATCTGGTCACTGTCATGCATAACATTTTTCGTGATGGCATGATAGGACTAAATCCTCCTGACAAGTTCCCTTTAAAGGTTGTGTTATAAAGTTGATAAAAGTCAATGGAACTTGCATGGAAGGTGCGTTATAGTCTGTATTGGTTAGTCACATTGCTTCTGTAATACAATATAGTCAAGACACCAAAGCTTTACTGAGGGTAAGGCTATGGTCACTGAAAGGTAATGCAGTATACCCTAAAATCAGTGGCACAGATAATCTCTGCACTGAGTGTGTGGGGAAGAAGGGACTCCTTGCATCCTATATGACTACGATGCACAGATTCCCATCCTCTGCACTGTGGTCTGTCAGTAAAAACCTGGTCAGCACATGTTCTGCGATCCAAGGACCAATCACTGTCATAAGTGCAGGCCTAAGGCTAAGAATAAACAGCTGTAATGGCAAACTTTTACTCGGTATAGATAACTTGCAGTTATATGTACAATTTTTTTTTATTATTATTAAAAAGAATAGTTGTTAATTAATTTTCCCTATTTAATATCCATCTGCATACTGATGCAATGCCTTGCAGCCTGCACTGAGCTTGATGCACCACTGAATCCTCTTGAAATGTCCCATAGGGGCTGTAATTGAATGATCCTAAAGTGACTGCTGATATATGAGATGGATTAAATTATTTTAGCTGGTGTTTCAATGCTTTGCAAAATACACACTGAATTTGTCTCCGAAGATGGATGAAGTTACATGTCTTCTGTGAAATTAGATTGCAAGTACATGTGATCGCTACTAATCGCTGAACTGTGACACTCCTCCTGGATAGCAGCAGAAAATATTTTTTTACTAAAGAGATTTGGAATGTAATTTCATCAAAAAGAGAAAAGTTATCTGCATTCAGGAAGCCATCTGTAAGTGCCCATATTATATGGACTGTATTATTGTTTCAAAGTCCCTGTTGATCCTGTCTGGTCCTATCTTCTAGTGGCTTAGCTCAATGTTGGAGAATTTATGTTCTATAAGGAGGACAGGGAACCTGTCTTGGGAACAGTGCAAATTTTTTGTCTTGGATAGGGTTGTTGATCTCTCCCCCAATGGATAGTTCTGCCTTGAATGGCCTAGCAGTAGAGTCTACTTCCCTTTGGTCTTTCATAGCTTTTAAGTGTATTTTTGTTTGTTGAAAAGTATGCTGTGAGGATACGAGTAAGCATCCTGCTTTTCCTTAATTCCAGACACCAGATGTTTTTTAACAACTTGCCTGGAGAATTCTCTGCATCCCTTTACTGTGTGGGGCTTCCCTAAACTTTGGGGTCTTAAGCTATTGAACGAGTCACGTTATTTGGTATATCTAACGATGATTGGAGGAGTCTGGCAGTAGTTGATGGGGATGAAAGAGTCAAATGGTTATTGATGCAGTAAGAGAACCTCTATAATAGAGCTCTTTACTACATATTAGTCCTAGAATACAAGTCTTACTACTGGCTTACCCAAAACTACCTCTAGATGTTGGATAAAGATATAATATTCATGAAGTAGTCCCAGGGGATTTTGATTTGTTACAAGCAACACCCTAATCATAGGCTTGCAAGACAACATTATTATGAAAGGTGTTAATAGGGCCAGGTTTATGTGGGATTATGAGGAGCTCAGACTTTGACATATTAAATTTAAGAGGATGAGCAACTACCAGAGGAAAAAAGCAATCTGAGATGTGACTCTGGCTATCGGTATGTGAGGTTTTATTTAGCTTATTTGTATTCTTCAGCGATTGTGGAACATTTTATAGAGTGGGATTTTAACATGTAGAAATAAAGATTATGGTTTGGATTCTCTGTTAATTTGGGGTTGGGTTCTTAACACGGCACTCAGCATACACTATGGCTGTCAAAGCAAACCAGGAAAACCTATGATTACACAGTGCTCCAAGTAAATCTGCTTCTACAGAATAAGACAGCAAAATAAAGCAAAATGAATAAATAAAGTATCTTTTAGACAATGATTGCAAAAAATATTGTTTTGTAAAAATGCTATTTCAAATATGTGAAGTGTTATTCATCCTATTATTGGTCATTCTTTTATTGCTTTGACATCAATAAGCAAAACTCATTAAACACTTCTATGCAACAAAACCTGTTTTTAGACTTAATTAGTTCTGAAAACTACAAGATCCTATACTAGGATCATGATATTGATTACTTTCCCCTTAGGCCTCATGCCATAAAGTATTATGGCTCTGAGAAATCTCAGGGTGTATGAAAATGTAATACCTGACCATAGGAATTGCATGACTGTGCCATACTTTTACATAGCTGTGATTTTATGCAGAGACATGTTGAGGCCTTTTCATCAAATTCAGGGCGTGCTGCAAATCAGGCTGAGAATAGGACTTGGTCAATATTTTTTGGCCTCCCCAGTTCTGTCACTGTGTGGTGAGAGACTTTGTGTCCACCGGGTGAACGGGTGTGTCATAAAACTCTATGGGGGCAGTGATTTGGCCAGATTACAACCCCCAGTAGAGTGGTGTGATTGGAGCCTCAATGTAATAAAAATAAATTGTCAGTGTAATAATAATTGGCAGTAAATTACGTATTACATAGATCTACTGTACATCAATTCCTCAGTTATACACCGCTGTATTATTTAATGGAAAATCATTAATAGATAGCCATAACCACTGTTTGTAATAATTTACAGGTTTTGTGTATAAAGCCTTGCCGTATGCAAGAACTCCGTACTCGGAGCCCTCTCTGTGGATGGCACAGAGTTTGCCAGACAGAACTCCTGGCCGCCTCCTTCATGTGCAGACAGGCCAGTCCTTGCCGCTCTCAGCACTATTTTAAAGCAACACATCCTGGGGCTGCAGGTGGAGTGAGAAGGTGTGAACAGGGCTGGATTTTCATTGGAGCTGCTAGAGCTCCTACTCCAGGTCCCTTGAATTCTTCTGTTTGGGGGCCCAGTAGAATAAATTTGTTATTATTTTGTTCTATGCTTCCCGGTCCCCTCTCATTTTCTCTATACTATCCACCAGATTCTCATACTGCTCTATGCGCGGTGCTTTGGTATCCTGATTTCTCAAGATGCAGCGAAAGGGAGCCGTGCAGACAGTCTCTTGCAATTGACTGTAGTGGCATAATGTTTTTATTTTAATAGCAATTTCTAGATTTTTGGGGATCTCCCTCAATAAGTCAAAATAACTGTACTTGTAGCTGCAATCTAATTTGTTGATGCCTAGAGTACATTACCAGCACCACCAAGTTTAATGCCCCTTTCTTGATGCAACCTCGTGATACAAATGAACGATAACATTTCTAGCATAGAAGCCAATGGCTATAATCCATGCTTATGTTATGCTTCCATCATTAACTCATTTTATTGCCCTAGAATGATTTACTATCAATTTGCATGGCTGAGACCCATAAATAGTTAATTATGTTACTAGAAGTACAGCTGTTTAATGCTATTATATTGGTGCCCGCATTTAAAGAGATTTTACTTCTGAGAGGTCACATCCCCATTAACAATGGCTTTTTGTTTGCCGCTGCCATGTGCTGGAGCAGATCATATCATTTGTTGCAGCAGTCTACTACATTGACGCGCTTGTATTACACAATCATAGTGTTTTCCTGTTTGGGGGAGTATAAGAGGTTAAATCTGATCCCTGCAATGGATTTTGGCAGTGCCAGTGCACTGTGACCCTGTATAACTCGCCCCATGTAGCATAGTGCTTACTGTTACGGTACACTAATTGGAGATGAATGTGAATTGATTCTTTGCAGAGTTGCACTGTGTCTTCTTGGATGAAAGCTGATCAATGGCATCAGTAGAGACGAAAATGAAAAATTTCAATCAAGAGCTGAGAAAATCAAGTATTTTTACACTACATTAGTCAAAAGTGTTTCTTTCCAAAGCATCTGTCTATCGCCGTTCTCATGTGTGACATTAGAAATGCAGAAATGTTGACCCAATCTGAATGATTGTGGCACGGAGCATTCTGTACTATAACACAATGAATCCTGAACAAAGCCATGGAAGATTTTTCCATGTGTTATCACTAAGGTGAAGGATAGAAAACACAGCTGATAAAACAAAGGATTCCTGGCTTATTTCTAAGTTAACCCTGTACTGACCAATCATTTATGTCCAAAAGTCTATCTATCTTACCATCTTTCTGTAAATAGTTTTATAGATAACATAAGTAGTTGTAGTTTTATTGTCCATTATTCTCATAGTAACTGTATTTCTGTGCAGCTGAAAAAGGAAATTATGAAATTCAGTCCGGAACAGTGTCATTGACTGGTGGGATGATTCATTCAATCACATGATTTACTCTGCACTTGTATACAGTGAAAATACAGATCCTTGTTACTGTATATGTGTAAAATACACAAGTATTTTGGGGAATCTGTCTGAATGCAATGCTGGTTAGCAACAGAAGGACTGTGAAAAATGGACTTATATTCCAGAATTGTAGCTTTGCCGAGCATGCTGAGGGTAGCTGTGGAGTACCTCTGTTCTGAGTACCAAATGTTCATTGCCTATCCAAAGGATAAGACATAAATGCCCAATTGTGAGGGTCCAACTGGCGGGACTTCTTGTGTTCTTTGCATGTCCATCTTTGCCACTCTGTGATGCCAGATTCTACCATTGTCTTGTGTTTTAAGCAGTGCCAGAAGTCCCATAGAAATCACTGGAGCACAGAACATGTTTTCAACCTGCACTTCATAGGTTACTATGGGACTTGTACTAAGTAGGTGTTCTCTGCCATGCACTCGAAGACTAACCTGTGGGCCAGTCCAAAGCTATAGACACTACATTATGGCAGATACTACAGTAATGTCACCATGAGGACGAAACGTATTTCCTAATCTGACTGTAGGGATTAACAAACCCAAACCTAAAAATATGGTGCTTGACCTTTGTGCCTACATGTTAACTGTTTTAACAAACAACTGGGAAACAAATTATGGAAATGTGGGAAGGCCACAGCATTTATTAACAAACTTAAATAATTAAATAATTAAATTAACATAAATTGAAACATTTAAGAACTTGCAAGGCCCTCTTGCGTTCCTCCGAAACTTATGGACCAACTTCGCCCGAAATGGCGGCTGCGGCCCTGCAGCCGTCATGTGGGCATCTTCAATCGCCTTAGGCCCCTTCCACACTCGCGTTGCATTTCACGTCAGAGTTTGATCAGGGTGCGATCAGTTTTTGGTCAGTGAAAAACGCGCATTTTGCATCAGAGTGCAATCAGTTTTCAGTCAGAGTTTGTTCAGTGTCTCAGTTTTTCACGCGCGTTTTTGATGCAATTTCAATGCAATTTCAATGCGTTTTTCACGCGCAGAAAACGCGCGTGAAATGGACTCAGGACTAAGCTCTATCTTTTCTATGGCAATTGATGCGTGAAAAACGCATTGCACTTGCATTGCACTTGCAAGTGTCTCAGAGTGCAATGCGTTTTTGATGCGTCTCCATAGACTTGTATGGTGCGTTTTTCACGCGCGTGACTTGCAAAAGTAGAGCATGTCGAGATTTAAACGCGCGTTAAAAAAAACGCGCGTGTGTGCGTGAAAAAAAATGCAAGTCTGAAAAGACCCATTGATTACAATGGGTCAGAGTGCAATGCAAGTTCTGCGCGTCAAAAGCACGCGCAGAAAACGCGCGTGAAAAACGCAAGTGTGAAAGGGGCCTTAGGGCCTGTGAAAACATCCGCCTTTGCTGTGACAACTGTGGAAAGACAGAAGGAAACAGCCAGAACCGAAGAAAGTAGAAACTGAAAATAACCAAATCAGAGGGCAGGGTGGGAGGGTGACTTCTCGCCTCTTCGGTCCAGGGGGCAGAAGGAAAGAGGCCCCCCCCACGTGCACTCGAACTTTTTAAAACCACTGGGCGGGTCCTTACCCGCCCCCATACACCGCCTCCTGTGACCTCACACAGGAGGAGTAAAAGGCCAAGCCCCCAAACTTCCGGAAAGCTCCAAACCACCCCCTACAGTCCTCCGCCCCTTCTCTAGTTGCTTTGGGGCTTATTATGTCTAATAATTAGACTATGCAGCTTAAAGATGTACCAGGTTTATCATGTTTACTGCTGATGCATGATAAATCTGGGCATCTTTAGATTGCGCTTGCTACCATGTGTACATAGAAATTACAGGGAGTTTAAGTCCTTGGTCGTAATATCTGAATTAAAATTTTTCAAGAGAAGAGATTTTAATTTGATCTACCGTATATATTTCATGTATTGATGTTCATTTCATTAGCAATGTTAACCTGAGGACCTGGATAAGATTTTGTTTTCCCTATATATATACGATTAACCCATATCTGTCAGAGATTTTAGTTTGTAAGGTTTAGGCTTATGTACATGAGAATTTATCGCCAGGTAGAGATCACATGATGAACAATCACCAATTCACTTCACATATCAAGAAAGCGGTGCAGAACTTTAAAAATATGTATATCGATAAATTACCTAATATCCTGCCCCCAACACTTAAACACACATTACAAAAACATGAGGTAAAGTGGCCAACCCCTTTAAGGGCCCCCTAAGCCTCTTGGGCCCAGTTTCGACTGCACCCTCTCAAGTTATGCCCCTGTATCTTATTACCATCAAAATAACCATGATAAACCAGGGACACTTACTAACAATTCCAGGCACTGTGACTGTGGGAATCTTATATGGCTTACATGGCCTCCTTCCTTCTAAAATCAACTTTATAAATTATGATAATGAACCCAAGGTGCTCTGGCGTTTCCTAGAGTCCATCAGTGATGTCTTTTAAGTCTGCGTTACAATGAGCAGAGCAGGTCTCCCTCCTCCTGCGCTTCCTGCTGCTGCTAGATTACAAAAGCTGAGGAAGGGGGGAGGGGAGAAATGTTCTGCTCATTGTTACAACCCCCAGATCCCTTTAGGCTCATAAGCACAATTTTAAACATTGAATTTTGGGAGGAAGGTCATGGATAACAAATCTAAGAAGATGACCACAGTCACGGTGCCTGGATCTATGAGTAATGTCCCTGGTTTATCCTGCTGGATTTTGATGCTAAATTTAGTGATAATTAGGCTTATTCCCTTGCATTTGGACTTGAAGACACAGATACAGGATACCAGACGATCCCCAATACTGTGAATACAGAAATAAAATGTGCTGTTTTAAGCAGGACCCTATGGATATGCTGAGTGTGAAATCATTGAAGCGGCAGTTTTCTTGCCTGGACCGATCCACTGAAATAATGAAGCCAAGTTGTATGCTTTTCTTCTAAATCACCTGATGGTAAAAGGGGAAAAAAGATATGTACAAATGGGTAATTGAAAACATTTATCTTGTGGAATACACGCCTTTGTTGGCGGTAACTGTGGGATGCATGCAGATAAATTACTATAAGATTTCCCCCAGCGGGCATCAATCCAATGCATTCATTGCGACTTTATAACACGTAATGGCCAAGTGCCATGCTCTAAGCGTAGCTCCAGCGGTCTTCAGGTTATGCTCCTTTCTCTCCGCACATGTTCATTGAATTTATGACTTCCCCAAAGCGCTGTCTAGTTCATGGAGGTTGCTTTATGTAATTGACTCGGTTTTAAAATCCATGAGATATATGATTTAGTTTTTCAATTGATGTAGTATTTCTTTCAAACACCTTGGGTATAGGGATGAGTATGTTTATACTGTAGGTCAAAGGTGAGCAAAATAATATAGGCTTTATCTGCATGATGGTGGCAGGATCCAATCCGTCTCCTTCCCCAACTGCTAGCGGACAATTTCTTACTTCTGTAGAAGGAGAAAACTATTTCTTTTGGCTAAATAAACTTCATAAAATTTTTGACAAAGCGTTTAGGTGAATGTCCTGCACACACCAGTCTCCTCCACTGTGCTGATGAAATATAAACTCATTGAAACAGTGCTGTTATGAGACTTCTTCTTAGTCATGCATGCATGGATGTATATGTGAGAGCTGCCTTTTAAGGTAGCACTGAGGCAAAATTTTCCTTATCCCTCACTGGAAAAGTAAAATTTTTACATGCTGTTGACCTTGTGGGCTACAGGAAATGATTTGGTGGGACAGATTTGGCCGTGGGTCTTGTGTTGGACATGTGTGATCGACAGGTTTTCTAGGGAATTTTCCTTAGTAATCCTTCACCTGACATAAGATATCTTCTAGTTATTTTCTGTCTCTATTTGATGATATACAGGACAGCTAATGTTTCTGCATGCAATTTGCTTAAAGAGAACCCGTCATGCAAAATAACCCCCCTAAACTAAATATATTTTCATAAACTGCCGTTAGAGGGCATTGTCCCTATCACTTCATTGTCCCTCTACATGCCTGTAAGCCTAAGCAATGAGGTCCTAAAGCTGTATGCAAATGACCTGTGAAATGTCCAATGAAGCATTAGCATATTCAAGCTGTCCACTCTATTCATGAGTGGGAGGTACAGCCACACCCCCAGTGCATGACTGACAGCCTGTATAATGATGTGAGGCTGTATAATGATGTGCTTCCTGGTGCTGGTGGCCACTCCCCCTGCAGCCTGTGTGTGCATGTGTGTGTGTGTGTGTGTGTGTTTAGGAGAGATACAGCAGCTCCAGGATGCAGCCATGTTACAGCAGAACATGTCAGATTCATGTGTAGCTGATGTCTGTGTCTCTGTGTATTAGGAGGATGCAGCATGTCAGCAGATGCAGCACACACACACACATTAGCAATACTTTACTATACATTACACACAGACAAGAGCAGGGGAAGGAGAGGGGAGGGGAGGGGTAACAGGGGTGACATCACTGCCTCTGACCATGTGACCAGCCTCATTTACATGATAAAAAATAGATGATTTTACAATGATTAATGTATGAAATAACTAGATAAAGGCTGGGATGGGATCCTTGTGAGCTGCTCCAACAGGTAGTAGTGACAGGACAAGTGACACAGACCTGATGACAGGTGTCCTTTAAATATTGTGAATTGCTGACCTCTAACCAACCAAATAAATTATAGAGAGTGTACTCTAAGTAGTGAGCAAACTACATGGCCCATGATATTTAAGTGTTGTATACGTAAGGAAACCTACCATCAGGAATCTACATGCTAAGGCAGATCTTTCTCTAATCCGTTTATATAGCCTAAACTGATCTAAACCTTATCTTACAAATATGCAAATTTTTGTCAGAGTAGCCTCTAATGTCCAACCTCATTGCGCTTCCTTGACACGCTCCTAATGCAGCTTGTGTTTGACAATAGATACGCTTGTGCTCTCTGCCGCCACCACTAAGCAGGAGCAGCGTGAATTCAGCTCTTGTTAATATTTGCATATTGGTAAGATAAAGTTTAGTTTGGGTTACGATATATAAAAGGAATAGAGAGAGATAGTTTAGGGCTTAGGAGGTTGGTAGGCACCTACCATCATATCTACCATAAAAGGTACTTTCCTGATGGAAAGTTTCCTTTACGATACACAACCCCTTTACAGTATTCACTTACTGTAGACCATCCTATAATTACTGAGCAGAAAGTCAAAATGTCGTCTCTGAAATTATGTTGTTTTCTTAACCTTATGTCCTTTATTAGCACAGACAAGTTGTCCGTCACTTGGTAAAATTGATATCACATAAATGTCTATAGCCGTTCCTTTCTTCCCCCATTATCAGTCTGAACATTTCATCTTCCCGTAATCCTGTCCAACGGGTCCCATTTTTCAAAAGAGACTCCCCGAGGTGCAGCTGAAAATTGTATCCTTTTTTTTTGCTGCCTGCCTGAAAATAGTTCAGTCATCTCTGAGAAAATTGTGTAAGCCCCCTGCAATTTCAATGCCGGCTAGAAATAAGCTTTCCAACTAGTATTCCGTGTTGTATATTTCTGGGTTATGGCTTTGTTCATTTTCTAAATACTAGTAATGTTATCAGAGGTGAACAAGGGTAAGTTGGTAAACAATTTTTATAGGGGCTGTTACATTCTTCTATTTCGTATAAAGATAACGATGCAAAAATCTTTTAATAGACCCAAAATGTTGTAAACCACCAGTTTTTAAGCTATGTCTGCTAAAGTCACTAGTGTTATTTTAGGCTGGAGTTGGCTTTGATCCAGTAGAATTTAAACTCTTAAATATATGAATAGTAAGTTTCTGTCCCTAAAATATGGAGTCCAAAAACATATGTGTTGGGGTGTATTCTATTAAAATCTCTTTCTTTTGACAATAATTTTAAATTACCGTATATACTCGTGTATAAGCCGAGTTTTTCAGCACAAAAAATGTGCTGAAAAACATCCCCTCGGCTTATACACGAGTATACTACTGGGGGGCAGGCTGGGGTGGCTGTATACTACTGGGGGGTAGGCTGGGGTGGCTGTATACTACTGGGGGGCAGGCTGGGGTGGCTGTATACTACTGGGGGGCAGGCTGGGGTGGCTGTATACTACTGGGGGGGATGCTGGGCTGGCTGTATACTACTGGGGGCAGGCTGGGCTGGCTGTATACTACTGGGGGCTGGCTGTATACTACTGGGGGCAAGCTGTATATTATAGGGGGCATTTCCCACCCTCAGCTTATACTCAAGTCAATAGGTTTTCCAAGTTTTTGGTGGTAAAATTGGGGGTCTCGGCTTATACTCGGGTCGGCTTATACTCGAGTATGTGTGTGATATATATGTATGTATATATATATATATATATATATATGTATGTATGTATGTATGTATGTGTGTATGGCTATAATATTTAAAAAAAAAAACCTACATCTTTTGGATCACCATTATTGTCCTGATCCTGAGGATAAAAGTAAAGTTTGTCTGTGCTACATGATGAGGATTTCAAAATATATAATGCTTAAAACAATGTCATAGTTGACTTTTTTTGGTCATAAAAGTAAATCAATGAAATAATGCTGTAAATGTACAACTCAACCCACAAAAAAACAAGCCCTCAAAAATCCTTGTCAACTTAAAAATAGAATAGTTATATCTCTGTAGAATCTTCTTTAGGAATCAGAATTTTTTGTTTTGACAAGTAAAGTATGGGACATAACTTGAACCAAAGCAATAAAGATGTATGCTGGTCCTTTATTTTATCTAAAGACAATCTAAGGTCAGACAAGGAAAAACATCTCAGATTTATTGCCTTGTGTAATCTTTTTCTTCTCAATCTAGAGGTAGTTTAGGGAATAGCTTGATATATGTCTTTCTACCTTTCATCCTGTGAGAGCACAACTTGTCCTAGCTTTGATGTCAAATTAAAGCATAATACAATACAATACTAGTCATTGTATTATCCTGCTCTTATGTCGGACCTCCGTCTGTTTTCATGGATCCATGAACTGCCTACAGATAGGAATTGATTTATTTTGGAGCAGTATGTTACAGCACCCTTTATAAATTGTCCAGAAGGGTTATTTGTGAAGGGTATGACGCTTTTGATATCATCATCTTGTCAATATTAGAAGTCATTGCTAGTCTGTTGAATGCAATAGAAGTTAGATGCAGGAGTATAATAGCAACTTATCATTGAAATCACTTTTGCTGCTGGCCATGGGTTTGCCATGGGGTAGCAGAATTAGTAGTTTGTGCTAAGAGGAAGCAATATAACACATTCTTGCTCAATAAAAAAAAAATATCTCTGCTCATTGTTTTTTGTGAAATTAAAACTGATTCTTCAATTCATATTTGTCATTAAAGGGAATCTGTCATCAGGTTTTCACCATTAAACCTAAGTCTTCTCATTCAGTCTTTATTAAATCCAGACCCATTGGCTTCTCACTGAAGATGGGGTAGGAGGGCTACTAGGGTGTGGTGTAGCCTCTTCATGTAATTTGCATATATACAAGACAAACTTTTAATCAACATATCAACCAATCGAGATTTTGACATAAAAAGTATCGGACTTGTTCCTAGTTAAGGAAACTGCCATTGGATCTTTCCTATTAGTTAGCTCCGTGATGGTAGGTTTCCTTTAAACAATGGTATTACACAAGCGCGGTCCGTATATTATCCAGTAGAAATCACTTATTCCTGACATTGTCCTGCCAATAGGTTAAGGGATAGTAAACATTAAAAAGTACAGGGGTTCCGAATGTGTACACTGGGAAAGTCGATAATCCCTTATACTGTGCACTATAAGTTTTTACTACAGGCAGTCCATGTTATGTACAAGATAGGTTCTGTAGGTTTTCTTCTTAAGTTGAATTTGTATGCAAGTCGGAACTGTATACTTTATAATTGTAACCCCAGCCAAATTTTTTTGGTCTCTGTGACAATTAGATTTTAAAAATGTTGGATTGTCATAAGAACCAGGATTATTAATACACCTTAATTGCAGACACATTTCATAACTGTTATAGCTAACATCCAGAGGTCCGTTTGTAAGTAGGGGTTGTCTATAAGTTGGGTGTTATTAAGTAGGGGACCGCCTGTACTTTTAATTTGCAAGTTACAATATTTTTAATAGAACAAATAAAAGTTATATTTTAGTCCTTCCACTTTTTCCCTACTTACCCCATTCCTTTTGAAAATGATACATATCTTATGGTGGTGTACACCCTGACGAGAACATAGTGTTTATTTGGAATAATATCTTTTTCTAATGCTTGACATGAATTGCTGAATGGGGAGGAGTAGAAGTGAGAATGGAAGGACACACTCCCTCCTTCTCTTTAAATCAATTTTCAAAAAAGTAGTGTGTTTGCTCTTCTCCAATGTCTTCCTCATCTCCTCATTCCCCCCGCTTTGGAATTTTTCTTCAATGGGTCACTCTGTGACTCTCAGCTCCTTTATTCCTATATTTTTTTTTTGTAAATATTATTCAAATAGAATGGATCATGACATAAATTATGTTATTCTTGGCATTTATGAGCTCCCGACCTTTTTGCAAAAACATAACAAGCTGATAGTTGAGGGTCTGACATCTGGGACCCCCAACAAACAAAAGAATGGGACCCTAACAATCTGAGTATGGGTGTGCCGGTGATCGATGATCACATTATAAAAATGCTCCTCCTAAATTTAATACATGATTGCCCCATTAGTGAGAATGGAACCCCCATTCTGTGGCTTTTTGGGGTTCCTAGCAGTTGGGCTGATAAGCATGTTGTCCCCCATTTAAATTATTTGACATGAGACTGATTTCCTGCATCTACATAGTTACTATACAACTGCCACTCAATGGGTCATAGATATTTTTCTTCAAGTGTGGGAAAGTAGCAGTAAGTTATTATACATGGGTCATATTAAATCAGCCTTATCCCATAGTCCCAGTTCACACTTGTCTTTGGGGTTTTGATTACACTCTCAGTTTTAGAAGAGTGTAACGAAAAGGGGACCTGAAGGTCTTCTGTTCCGTTATGATTCCATTAATTATATTGGAAAATATAATGTGGGTTGCTGTACTATTTTTTCTGTAAGGGCATAATGGAAGTTGCAGAATGCAAGGGTCAATTTGGCCTAACGGATAAAGTTAATATAAAGTTAAAGTTAATATAACCTTTGTATATAATGTTATTTTCCCCTTCCTTTGAAAGGTAATGACTAAATGTCCTTCATCACATAAATAAAGGAATTATTCTTATTATTCTTATTCCCCAGTTTTTATTATTGTTTATAGCATTTATAATCTACATAGAGCACGACTATGTATATATGTGTATAAATGACTGCTGGCCATTCTGTGAGAATAACTAGGATGACTGTTCTCGCAGGGTAAATACTACAGTGTAGTCTCCCGATCTTCAGTAATTCCTATTCAAGCTATCTACAGTCACAAGGATCCGACGTTTTTCAGATGTTGTTTCTTATCATGACACTTTCATTCCCATGGAGAATAAACCTACATTCCTGTCCCTCAGAGTGCGAGTGCAGAATGCTGTGAATTGGGCTGGTGCCTAAGGCTGAGAAATATAACATGACTGCAACTGCATTAACACCTTTGGAATAATATTCACATGTATAAATCAATTATTCAATGTTTGAGTATCCTACAGCGCTATATGTACAGTCCTTACTATATAGTCCTTGCTCTAAATCAGAGGTTCTTAACTGGGGTTTTATCGAACACTAGGGGTTTGGCGGAGTCTCCGCCACGGAGGTTGACACACACATATTTGATTTATCACTAAAGAAGGGTTTGGTGAATGTGCATATGACGGGTGGGTACGGTACTTCAAACAAGGTTAAGAACCACTGCTCTAAATAAATCAATTCCTAATTGTCGGCAGTTCATGGATCCATAAAAACAGACTGAGGTCTGACAAAAATTCAGGATGACCCTGGTCTTCCTTTTCTAACTTGTTGCTCATTCAACATACTATAAAACATTTTTTATAACATGTCACATTTAATAACTTCCATATAATATATAATTGTTATATGTCTATTGGTTGTATTGTATTTTGTATATAGAAATCCAGGTAGAAAATTTAGCTAATCACAAGTAGAAACGGAAAACAATTGGCGATTGTCATAACGACAATATTATTCAATGTTGTAAGGGCAGGGTTGGGGGTTTAATTTTATAACAGGCTTCGAACTTGGCCCCAGTATGCATGGATTATAATCGGAGTTGCACAGTGGGGCAGATTTATCAAGCAGTCTGAAAGTCAGAATATTTCCAGTTGCCCATGGCAACCAATCACAGCTCAGCTTTAATTTCACCAGTGCTCATGAATATTTTAAAGGGGAGCTGTGATTGGTTGCCATGGGCAATTGGAAAAATTCTGACTTTCAGACTGCTTGATAAATCTGCCCCAATGTATTGAAACATCAGTACTTGTTTGATACTTTCATACTCCCAACAGTTCAACACTGGGTTTGTGTCATTTTCTGTACTTAAGGACTTGTGCTGCAGACATGGGGCAGGGAATTCTTTCAACCTTTTGTATAGCTGTGTCGGTTTGGGGAATCCTTTGAATAGATGAGCAGGGACCACGTCATTCGGGAAATACGATCATCTGTCTATATATGTGGTTTGCACATTTCCTAGGGCTTCCCCAGACACAAGGGGGGGGGAGATTTATAAGAAGTGTCTGAGGTAAAACTGTTCTGATTGCCCTGGGAAACCAATCAGAGCTCAGCTTTACTTTTTATAAATAGCTGTTGGAAAATGAAGAGCTCTGATTGGTAGCCATGGGCAGCTAGAACAGTTCTACTCTGACACTTCTGCTAATTCTTGTCCCTAAATTATTTCATGTTATTGAATTAAATATTCTTTTGCCCAGCCAGGATTTGAGTTCACAATCTCTACTATGATACCATAGAGATACAACACCGCTATCCACTAGACTGTGGACTTACTGGTTGTTTAGAGAGGTTTTTTTCTCACTAGAGCTTCCATAGAGTAACACTGTGGTACAACATTAATGAACTGGTATATAGAGATGGATCTTCTCAGAGTTCTGTATAAATATCACTACATTATCCTTTTGGATAGTAAAAGTTCTCCTTATGGAGAGTTTGCCAATTAAGGAAGCCTGTGATACTTCTCTGGGTTATCGTATCACCTTCCAAATTCTAGCATCCATGCAACCCTAATTGTAATACACCACAATTGATTACTTCTTAGATAATCAATAAGCTAGTTGCTTAGATAACTGGGTCAACTGTACCTCTGAACTATCAGTATCAACACATTCTTGAATATCATAGTGCTATGTTAAATTCTTTCACACACCAATCCCTTGTAAAACCATGGCTTCATACACTATGCCTCCAGAATATCTTTATGCCACAAGCTTTGTCCACTGCAAATGATAGCTCCAAACAGGATTTCTCTCTGAAATTACATAAAATAATACAAATAACCAAAATTCTAGAAAAATGCCCTCTGTGGTCTCATCCAAGGACAGCCAAAGTAGACCATCTATGTGAGGATCTTGCCAGACAGCACTGTAGATCTCATCTTATTTATAAAATGGGGTGTTTTGTTGCAATAATTATTTTAATTAAACATTTTTATTAAAGGATTTCAGATATTAAAACACAGTAAAGTTAACAAAACAAAGAACAAATACACTACAGAACATGGAGCCCCAACCCCACCAGGCACCCTCCTACCCCCTTACCAGTAGACAGCAAGTAAACCAACCCCTAGCATTAAAGTAACAGATCATGTATCCCATGGAGATGTCTCAAAGTGATACATACCGGGTATAAAATACTATTTATGACAGCAAGGAGTCCATTTTGGTAAAAAAACCTTAATCAAGTTGTACAAATTCAGTGAAACGATCAATCAACTAGCGCCAACATTTGGTAGGAAAGACTCTCCCGTAGACCCGACACATCTATCCACTGTCCCCACAACTTCTCAAATTTATTGGGACATTTCCTTTTCAAATAAAGATCCCATTCCAAGCATATAATATTATTTGTTTTATTAATACATTTTTGGAGGGTAGGGGGAGACCTCTGTATCCATTTGACTGCAATAGCTTTATGTGCTAAATATAATCGTTTCCTTAATAATCATTAATTGAGTTATTCCATCAACATCTTCCAGTTCTACAGTATAATACCTAACAGGCAAACGCTGGGGTCTGGCTCAAGATGGAAGAACCGTCCATATCAAATGCAATACTCTTCTCCAAAAGTCACCTAGTTCTCCACACTCCCATACCAGGGGCATAAGTTTGACATTTTGGTGTTGAGCATCTAGGACAACATGAGTCAGGTCTAATGCCTAGGCAACAGACTGGGTATTTTATATATTCTATGATAAAATAAACCTGTGACAGATGCTGGGACTCGGATGGTGAAAGTCAGGGCAACCCCTCAAGAATTTCCTCCCATTGGGAGCCTCGTATAAATCTAACATCTGTTTCCCATTTCTCCTTGACCGATAATGGATAGTTTTTTAAATATTCCCCAAGTAGATGATTATATATTCCTGAGATAAGTCCTCGGTTAGTGCCCCCTGACACCACCATCTTAATGGGGTTGTCAGACTCTTTAAAAAAAAAAAAAAAAAACTAGCAGACAGTAAGTTTTGGAAAAGAAAAAGCTGTACTCTCCTCCCTGTTGCTCCCGGGTCCCTGGCCAACATCTCGCTGGTCCGTGCCCCTGCTTGTGTTCAGGGGCACGGAAGCTCTGCTGAGGTCCGCTTACGGCCGGCCATGGTGGCCGGCTATGCCTACCCGGCCCTATTCCCAGTGCTGTATCCTGCACTGAGATATGGGGACTGGTCGGACTGCAAGCCAAACTCAGCAGAGCTTATGCGCCCCTGTAAACAAACCGGGGCACGGACCAGCAAGGCGGTATCTTGGGACCAAGGGAGTGACGGAGGAGGTGAATACAGCTTTCTTTTTTCCACACTTATCTCCTCAGCCCGACTGTTTGTTTTTTTAAAGAGTCGGACAACCCCTTTTAAGAGCAAACTTGGATCTGTCCGCCCACCCCCCTTTACAGACTTCTCATAAGCATGCCTTAACTGCAAACATTTATAAAACTGCGCGTGTTTTGTAGTAATTATTTAATTCACTTATTTCATGCCGTTTAAGAATCTTTTGAGGACCACAAATATTTTACAGTAAAGTTCATGTTGTCTGCGTATTAATAAGTGATGACTGACAATAATGCTATGTGAACTGTAAAAAATAAAAAGAGACCTGTTACTGTTACTTCTTTCTGATGAGACATAATAGTGCAGACCACAAGAATGAGTTGGACTATGCCTGGCGTATCATATTTTACTCCTATATCCTAGTTTTGAAATTTAGGACCCTCTTTTGTTATAAGAGGGTCACTTTCTGCTGTAAGATGCTGCAATGGCTGATAATTTGAACATGTTTAGAAGAAGCCTGTTTGCAATAACACATTGTATGCATCACATTGTATGGGAATAAAACAAGAAGGAAATTTTCCCTGCTTTGGGACATGTAGCAACAGCTTTGCAGGGTTTTTGCCTTCTTCTGGATCAACGCAGTTTGATTTAATTGACTGATGTATTTATAGAGTTGTGCAGGATTAAGATTTATAACTATAGGGCCGGGGGAGGGGAGGGTGTCTACACCCTCACTGGTGTTGTGGTTCACTGCATGAACGCTAAGCCTGTGTATGCAAGTATAAGTCAGAGGTGATGGGTGGCACTGTGCTGAACCGGAAGGGCTTGGGGGGATTGTTAGAATTCTGCATTAGTTATTTATACACCCTCTTGAACCTCAGATCCTGGATGACCCCTATTTATTGTAATATTGAAAGATTTCCATGCCTACAGTCAGAAAACCATGCTCGCTCTTACTGCTCATACGGCATAATGTAGGAAGTGCCTGGATTATGCTGTCTGTCATTTTTGACTCTGCACACATGGAATTATAATAGATGTAGAGGACAATATATATGAATGTGTTTGCTGCATCATCAACTTACTTAACTGCTTGTCAATCTTTGTAGAGGTGACATGTTGTATTTTGAGGTGCTGTAAATGATCTGTATAGGGTCCTATGCATCTGGGTCAAAGTAAAAACGTGGTAGGTGGTGTGTTTCCTGTTACAGTGTTGTTTCTTTTCAGAGCACAAAGTCCTTCTGTTATTGTTTGACATTGGCGCTTTATTTAGTATGCTGTGTATGTCCTGTCTTAATTGTCATTGTCCTTTTTCAATCTTGACACCCTGCGAGAAGATCCCATGGGTCTTTGATGTCTAGCCGATGAACCTGTAGGGTAATTGTTCCTGCTTTACGCTTTGTATGGATAGCGGCTTCTGTCTTCCTGGCTTGTCTTTGTAATTAAAACAGACTTCCAACAAATTACCACCATCCACTTAAAAGAGGCTTCAATTTTCATTTATTAAAGCACTTACTAAATATAACGCGTACGTAGGTCCGGTTTGTAAAGGTGTGAATGAGTGTTTGAAGCTGGGCGTTGCATTATTAACGGGTCTTCAGTAGACTTCTATACTCATGTACTCGTAGTACCGATGATGGCCGAAATCTAATATTGCTGTCTTTTCGGTTAACTGTATAAAACTTAATCCTTCAGTGAATAAATTAATTTGTCATAATTTCATTAAGTGGCTGCTCCAGTTTTCTGACCTACTTTCCATGTAAATACATGTGCAAAGTGCTTGCACATGTATGTATGACGTGTTTGCGACAGTTTTGTGTCACGGCTTCACACAAAATTCTGCACCCAAAGGGGCTTTCCAGCACGTCACATTTACTACTGGAGGGTGTGCCACATTATTGAGGACTGTGTTTTCAATTATCTGGCGCACTCTGCTGTGCAGTTTTCCTCACTATTGATAATTGTGGCCCACTGTGCGATTATATACTGTATATACTTCTTGCTAAAATTCTATTTAGTTCCAAGTCTCTTTTGTAATTTGTATAATTATGGAGCCACTAGAAACAATTTGGGGGTTAAACACGTGGTCTATGCTTATCTTTGTTTAAATGCGCTGTAAAATCTTGAGTACTTATGACATATTCATATGGTCTGCTGACCAGTCTTGTCATGCACAGCAGTGGCCGGACGAACTACAGACACTCCATTCAAGTCAAAAGGAGCTGGAGAAAATAGCCAATGCGAATGAATAACCCAATCTAATTGGATATGCATTTGTTGATATCAGTTAATGGCAATGTTTTAGTAATTCTACAACCATATATCCAGCACAAAGAATATGTATATCCACAAGTCCATTATATTTGAGTCTTTATTTTTATATTTTAAAGCATTTCTATATTTCAAGTATTTTGAAATTTGTTTACAGCCCTTCTTTCAGGACTTTTACTTATCAAGTAACAACATTTTTATCATTATTATTGTTTAGGTTTTTTTTTTTCATTCAATTTTGTTTTGAGAATGAATGGTGTCTGTCATGGAGCTTGTTTTTTGACCTTGCTCGCTGCATTCTCTCTGTTTAAATCTCATTGGGGAAAATATGCAGGTCTATTATAGTTAGAGGTATATAGAAAAAAAAGGATGGTTGTGGCCATGTTTTTTTTAATTCAATCTGTTTGTGTCCTTGAATACTGTGATCAACAATAGTCATTCAAACAGAGATGTACTACAAAAATGACTTTGACCCCTATGAGGTTATGCATAGCTCTTTCAATACAGTAGCCAAAACATAGATTTCTCCACAGCTATTTGGGTGGGATCTAGAAAAAACTAAACCAGGAATTCCTGTTTCCTGTTTATAAAAATTGATCACCTTTTCTAAGGATAGGAACCAAATTCACATCTGAAGGCATTTTGGTATAAAACTTTTGATGGCTAAAGTGGTCATTGTACTTCTCAGGCCACATTCATTTGTTACAGCTCCTGATTGCAGCTCAATCCTTCTCAAGTGAATGTGGTTGAACTGCTGCACAATGTGCACCGCTGTGTGCTTGTAATGTATAGTAAAGCATTGCTAGTGTCTGTGCTTTATCTGCTGACATGCACTCCCTCCCCCTAAGACACATGTGTGATACATAGCTGCATCCTGGAGCAGTTAAATACATACACAGGCTACAGGGGACTAGTAGCAGAGAGGCAGTAGAACCAGGAGTGTCACATCATTATAAAGGCTGTCAGTCAAGCACTGGGGGTGTGGCTGTGCCTCCCACTCATGAATATGCTGGACCGCTTGAATATGATAATGACACATTGGACCTCTCTCAGGTCATTTGCATACAGCTTTAGTACCTGATTGCTTAAGTTTACAGGTATGTAGAGGGACAATAAAGGGGTAGAGGCAATGCTTTCTAATGGCAGTTTCTGAAAATATATTTAGTTTTGGGAGTGTCACATCATTATAAAGGCTGTCAGTCTAGCACTGGGGGTGTGGCTGTGCCTCCCATTCATGAATAAGCTGGACAGCTTGAATATGATAATGACACATTGGACCTCTCTCAGGTCATTTGCATACAGCTTTAGTACCTGATTGCTTAAGTTTACAGGTATGTAGAGGGACAATAAAGGGGTAGGGGCAATGCTCTCGAATGGCAGTTTTGGGGGTTAATTTGAGACTGGTTCTCTTTAAGCGATAGAGCTATGACAAAATCAGTACCTGTACATGACCCCATGTGAAGTGATTATTACAGTATAGTAATTCAAGTCATTAAAATTATGCAAATGAGCCTGAAGGGCTCCAGGCTGCATTAACACCTGGAGCCACTCAGATATGCATCGTTTGTAAAGCATTTTTTAAATAAGAGTGGATCCTGCCAGAGAGGGCACACACCAGTATGTCAGTGTGCTTGGTTTACAATCCTTCATCCTGGTGGTAGATGTCCTTTAAAGCAGTTTTCTCAAATCCGCTGCTCTTGGACTACACTGCATGCCCATGGCAACTCTAAATAAGTGGTATTGGCACTAGTTTACCTATTGGACTCTACTGTGCAGATTATGCAAGTCATATATCCTAACCCACTTCTAGATTCATGACTACACTGCTTATTACTGCTGTATGGGACAACAGGACCTTCTTCTCTCTTTGCTGTGTATGGTCTATATGGGAGACCTCATAGAAGCTAGTCTTTGTATCCAACTTCGGGGAAAATGGACAATAATTTGTTGAGCTTGCAAATGGGAAAAATTGGTTATACATACAGAATATAGGTCAATGGTCAAATATAGTAGTAAAATACTGCATGTCTATAGAGTAAATAATAATAATTCTTTATTTATATAGCGCCGACAGATTACGCAGCGCTGTACAAAGCTTGCCAAATTGGTCCCTGTCCCCATGGGGCCACAATCTAAACAACCTACCAGTATGTTTTGGAGTGTGGGAGGAAACCAGAGGACCCGGAGGAAACACACGCAAACACAAAGGGAACATACAAACTCTTTGTAGATGTTTACCTGGGTGGGACTCGAACCCAGGATTCCAACACTGCAAGGCAGAAGTGATACCCACTCAGCCACCATGCTACCTGCACACAAACGTCCTCTTTTCATGCACTGCAGACAATGGATCCGTGGTCTGTTTGCAGCTCGCGTGTAATGTACTCTCGCACACTGATGACAGTAGATGCAAATGTGGGAAGGAATAGGACCTGCGAGTTGTGCGGCTTGTGGCTTACACCTTGGGAGGTGGAAACCATAGCTCAGTGTGTGAGCCCATGGGGATGAGTAGTAGCCATTGAGACAACGGCTAGAGCACATAAAGGAAAAAAATGGCCATGGCTTCATCTGAAAACATTCCTCCATCTTTAATATGAAACCTTCTCTCTTCCCTAACTATACAGCACTTGATACGCAGTCTCTTACACCCATAGCCCTCCTTTATGCCCACACTGACACCTCTAATACGTCATCTCCTTCTTTACTAGTGACATTTGTTCCCCATTCTTGAGGTGATTTAGGGATATGTCTTCTATTTCACCTTTTTGCTCCTAGTTTCTTTGAGTTTTTATGACTGGAAATGATTCTTTGCCCTGAAGTTCATAAGGGAAGGTAATTTAATATAACAATTTCTGGCTTCAATTTATTCTGTCCTTCATTTTTACTGTGGAAAACAAAATACGGGCAGCGGCGCAAGCCTTGGTTATGGCTATTGTTTTATTGTTATTGGTACAATTAGTAACAGCTGTAGTTTGTAGGATGCCAGAGCTGTGGTCTCTGTCCTCTCAAGACCTGCGTTCCCTTGCACTGACCCTTATCTTGTGTTTATTCTTGTGCTGCTATAAATAAAGGAGGCCTTAGTATTACTACAATAATTAGGATATTATGTAAAGCACATCGGTTTTAACCCCTGCCAAAAACAATGTCTGCCATGTATGAATATACTATATACAGTACTTAAAGAGGATGTCCCAACTTTTAAAGTTTTCCCCTATCCAGACTGATTACAAGAGCAGGACCCCCCAACAATTTTGAGAATGGGGTCACTTTCTTAGTAATGGATTGAGGGGCAGGAGCAGCAAGTCCAATATACATCCTGCTGCTCCATTAAGTTGTATGCGAGTGAAAAAAAAAAATCGCTCTGCTATCTGTAGCATTCACACAGACTGTGAATGAGCCATGTGCTTTTTTATTTCTGTCACCCTACATCCATCAGCAGGACCCTAATTCTCTGGATCCGGGTCCTTTTCTTGTAATCACTGAAGGTCCCAGCAGTTAGACCCTAATTTATAGCATAAAACTTTAGAAGTTAAAAAGTTGTGTGTTCCCATTACATTAAATTAAGGTTATTGTTTTTATTATAAAAAGTTCTACAATTTTCCAATATACTTTCTGTATCAATTCTTCACCATTTTCTAGATCTCTGCTTGCTGTCATTCTATAGGAAGCTTCATTGTATATTTCCAGTGGACAGAAATCTGACCACGGTCACACAGGCACACGGCTCGTTATAACACACGGCTATGATTACTCTCTATGATACTAACGAGCTGCGCACTTGTGTGACTATGGTCAAATTTCTGTCCACTGGTGGTAAACATAGAAGCTTTCTTTAGAATCACAGCAAGCAGAGATCTAGAAAACCGTTAGGAATTGATACAGAAAGTATATTGTTAAATTGTATAACTTTTTATCACATAAACATTGCCATTCATTTGCTGAAATGGGAGCACCCTTTTTAAGGCCAATACTTGTACAGTTTGAAGCACTTATCTATGAACTACATATAGATAATGTAAATTTGCTTGGGTTTTTATATTGATCCTTACTGTTGGTCAACAATTTCAGATTACTAGGGTCCCATTACTATGAGTCTACTGTGCATTGTCCGAATATATACCACTATGATCCTGTCCCATAAATTTAATGTGTTGCTGCCTTTGGTGCTGCCACAACCCATTCAGGCATTGATTAGTTGGGTCTTCAGTATTGGGGTACCTTTATAATAGTACAAATGCAGAGGATTCCCCAAGCTGATTATCACGCAGAAAATCTACTGCCGATTACAGTAACTTTCAAGGCTAGGAGATTCCCAACTTATTATCCATTTTGTGCAGTTTTAATGTCCCAAAAAAGCCACACCATTTTTGTTTAGTTGCTGAGACCTAAACAAACCCCAAAACATATACTTGCCTTGTTGTGCTACTTTCAGTTCTTGCTCCTTTACCATAGCTGGTGTAGTACACCGCATGATGTACACAAAAAATTAGGAATGTGACTGTTCCTTTGAATATAAATAGCAATAGTTTAACGTCATTCCCTATGAAATGCTTTCTTTTTCAGGATTGCACTTTTATCAACTTTTAAAAGTTAGTGGAACCATTAACATTAATTATAAAAGAAGATTGGGAAAAAAGGGTATGGGAACCTGTAATTAGGTAAAAATGTGTGATCCTGATGGCAGGTTCCATTTAAAGGATTCCTATTTATGGAGCAGCAAGTTATCCCCTATCCACGGGGACCTCCGCCAATAACGTGATCCTTCAGGAAAAGTCCTAAAAATGTGAATGTGTCTTAGAAATGTGAGAGCTTAATGTACATTTTATCTTTTATTTTGTTTTATTTTTTTTTATAATTCATTGTTCTAACATGGAGGCCACATGTTAGCATGTCAGTGTCAGTCATCACCACCTGATTGCATGAAAATGTAGTCCTACAAGGGAATTGTGTTCTTGTGTGGTTTATTTGCTTTCTATAAAAAGCTGCAGAAGTTGAACAGGAAATGTAAAACAAGAACTATTTTCAGGTCATATGATGCACATAAAAGATGAGAAGGTTGCATTGCATGCCCATGTTACTCAGGTTCATGACTGCCTGAAATTTCAAGATATGTTTTGTCTAATAGTGTACTGGAATCATTAGCATAATGTGCCTGTATTTTTGTCATTATGCTTGACTTTAACTCTGTGTACCTCCTAATCTTGCAAGCCATTTTAATTATAACAGCTTGTACCCTCTGCCTTCTTCAGTTCCCCTCTACTCTATCTGTGGAACTGATGGCTCTCCCATTATAATGCCATTGAGTCTCCCATTGAGTCCACACTGTGCAGAGAGGATGGTGGGGGTTTTAATGGATAGGTACAAACTGTCTTGCCCTTCCTGGACACGAACGAACTTGTGCTTTATCGCTAGGCAATTAACATATCCGTGGTCCACTCACACGTTAATGATAGTAGAAATTTCTTCTCAAGCTGCAAGCACAGGCAGGAATAGGACATGCTCTGAGTTTTGCTGCTCTGGGAGTCGGCTCATTCTGTAGGCAATGACCACAAGGACAAGTGCATGAGCCCAGAATATTTTTGTCAATGTTCTATTATTTGAATTAATGGGCAACATGAACACACAAAAACTATGAGATGTAAATTGAAGAGGAAAGTTCTCCAAACTCTGAAAGTTCTCCCCCTCTGCTACCACTTTTGAGGAGAGATAGTTAGTGGTGATCCTGCAAATAAGGACACCAAATACAGCGAGATGGCATTTGGAGGCAGGAAGAGCCTAACGTAAATCTACCATAAAAATCAACCGTGGTAAACCAAGGACACTTACTCATAGATACAGACACCATGATGGTGGTAAGCTACTTATATATTTGTACTTTTAAAATGATACTAATGAGCCAGAAGGGCATCGTCAGAGCCTTAATCTGTGCTGTAATTTCACAGGCTGTTAAAGGAAATCTACCATTTGATTTCATGTATTATGGGAAAACTGGGACAGGCTGGCTGACACATTACACAAGCTTGAAATTACAAATGGAGGTTAGTCAAGCATGACTAGTCAAGCACTAATCAACCTGAGCTGGATCACTCATACACAGCTGCTGGAGGATGGTGCAGCAATTGATTATTTTGCCTCAAAGGCACAAGTCAGATTACATCATCCTCTCCTGCAATCACGTGCCAGACAAGCTCTGAAGGAGCCACTGAAGCGAGAAAGCTTCATTATAATAATGTAATAATTGTTTTTTTCAGCAAAACCACTCTGCTCCGGGATTAACCAGTAATCTGGTGGTAGATGTCCTTTGACTATCTTTCCATAACACTTTTAAACCTGTCTTTATCTAACTAATATGTAAATATTTCATGCTAGGGCTACTTCATACAAATATATAAACATCCAGCTCTTGAGCAGACTCCAGATTTCGAATAGAAAAAATACAAAATTTCTTTCTTGATGTCTTCAAAGATACATACACTTCATAAAAGATGGATGCGTATAACAGGCAGAGTCACAATAGACTCCTACGCGTTTCCGAAAACTGATATATCCTTATAAGCCATGAATAAGGATATATTAGTTATCCGAAACGTGTAGGCATCTATTGTGACTCTGCCTGTTATCCGTGTCCATCTTTTATGAAGTGTATGTATCTTTTGAAGACCTCAATAAAGAAAATTTGTATTTTTTTCAATTCTGAGTGGAGTCCGGTCTACAGCCGGATTTGTATTTGTATGCTATACTCCACTGAAGCTGGTGAGAGATATGATTGATCAACCCACCCTACCATTTAACTATCTCAGGTGAGTTGACAATGCCTTTTGTTTCTTGGACTAGGGCTACTTCATGCCCCAGTATCCTATGCTGTCTCCACCTCCTTCCGGCTTGAAGAAGGCGGCTGTGTAATTACAGCCAGTATAAAAGCTCAAGCTGTACTATATATCAAGAGAGTGCCAACGCTGAGAGCATGGGATAGCACAGGTATGAGGTGTGTAGTCGCTTTTGCTCCCAAAGTCCGGAGAGGCTACCCCATGCCCCAGTAACTTCTGCTGAAAATGTGCATATAAGTTAAACAAAGTATTGATGAAGGTCGGAAGTGTTGTCGGATTAGGCAAAGATAGTTTAGGTCTTAGGATGTTGGTAGGAATCTACCATCGCATTTACTTTAACAGGTAGATTTTTGATGGTAGGTTTCCTTTAAACTGTACAGGAGAATTTCCACTATTCCACTGTGTGAGAAGTACAGGGGGGGGAGGGAGAATGTGCTCCTGCACAGTGTAACAGTCAGTGAAGCCAGAGCATTGAGGGGCTGTGATAGCTCTCCCCAGAGGAGACCATGGATAACAAATATAAGAAGATTACCTCAGTCATAGTGCCTGGATCTATTAGTAAGTGGCGCTGGTTTATCATGCTAGATTTTGAAGGTCGATTTTCTTTAATTTCAGTGCTAAACTCTCGGCCTAAGTGACTTTAAACATCCAGTTTACTTCTCACTTCAAAGTTGATTTTCTGGATGATTCCACCACACTAGGTCATAAAAGAAACATGAACTGGAAGGTGTTTAGCTGCTTAACAAAATACTGCTATTTCAGACACATACGCATCTGCTTTATAAACGTGACAATCCACACATTGCTCCTCTTTAATATATGTGCATCAAACATAGTCACGCAGAGCAACAAAAGCTGGGCATTACTAAGCTGCTGGTGTGATAAAACCACCCTTATAATGAATCACATGGCAGCTGTATTATCAGACAAAAACCTCTTTGATATGCCTCGCTACTAAATTTTAAAAGTCGCCGTTTTGTATATTAACCGTTCTTCTTGCTTGTATCTCTATACTTTTGACGAATATAAACTGCACTGGAACTTTTTGAAACTATTAGTTATATTTGAAGAACAAGGGTTTTGCTACTGTAAAAAAAGCTTTTGGTTTGTCGTGTTTTACGTCATGACAAATACTTGTATTTATTTATATATATCTCTTAGTAAAACACATAGAAAGTCATTCCGCTCTATAGTAATCATTTCTGTTGAACTGAATCATGTTTCCTGATTTACATTAAACATGTTCACATCTGGTTTGTCATTTTTAGTTTTGTGTTTCATCAGAGGCGTAATTTGAAGCTGATGAACCCCAGTGCAAAGTCTGTGCCAGTCCCTGACTATAGTGTATAATTTATAGCACTGGCCTTATATGGGAAATTGATGCCTCACGGAACCCCTAAGCTTCTCTGGCCCAATTGTAACCGCGCCATTTGCCCATCCTCATGTAACTCCCCTGAGTTTCATCATAAGAGCAGAAAAAGGAGTAACTGATCTCTCATACAATGACCCATATTTATCAAAAGCAGTGCAAACTGCCCTAGGAGCTTTTTGCCTGTGTATTGTACAGGGGACGCCAGACTCATGAAAAGTGGTGTGTGTTCTTCATGAAAATGTAAGAAGAACACGAGAAACATATGTCAAGCAGCCAAAAATGATAATTAACAATATTTATTAAAGTACAAATGCAAACAGGAAACTCAAATGGACAGACAATATAAAAACATTTATATTGGACCACCTCTACACATTTGGTAACAATTTTCCTCTAGCTTTGCCTACAGCCATTTGGGCCGTTTTTGCTGTATCTACCCATTTGGAGTGACACTCACTCCGTGCATTACACATTATACCGTCAGGGCTGCTCACTCTCCTTTTTTGCCCTGGTGGCGTCACATGGAGTTGACCAACATCTGGTCCTCTTTTGCCTAGACCCCTACATTGTGTAGTTTATATGGTGATTCTCATTGCAGCTAGAGTGCAGTTTGTGACATTCATTTGGTTAATCTTTTTGGTATGTTCCAGGGGGCGCTGTTGCAGGTTGTTTGACACTATTGTATGGCATCACCTGCTATGTTCAATCACGAAGGCAGCTGATCTGCACTTTCGTGTTTTTAAATGTTTTTATATTGTCTGTCCATTTGAGTTTCCTGTTTGCATTTGTACTTTAATAAATATTGTTAATTATCATTTTTGGCTGCTTGACATATGTTTCTTGTGTTCTTCTTATGTGTTATTTGCATATGTGTAGCTTTACAGATCCCTCACTTTATATCAGTTTAGGGGTCAGATTCTGCGGTTTCATTCTTCATGAAAATGGTGCTCTCTGCACTGCTCTGGAAGAGTGCACCAACTTATTTTGGTGCACCTTTAACGTTGAGCGTGCAACAAAATTATGTCGTGGTAACATATGTGGCCCGACGTGTGCATTGGAACGCCCCTTTATGTGCAGTAATTTGTGGCATGTCAGGCATAGTGCAGCCGTGACACATTTACACTTTATAAATACATGTGCTAGCAGTTTGCAAAGAATTTTGAAAAGAACAGGCAAAGTCGGACGAAAACTGGCGCATTAGGCCACATCGGCCCAGATTTATTAAAGCCAAACTTACAATGGTGTCTGTTTTTTCACTCGGAAAAAATACAGCTCAGATATAATACAATCTGCAATGGTAACACAGAGGTGAACAGAAGGCAATAGTAGAGTATAAAATTCACTATAACTTCACGCCATCTAGTCCAAACAACGTGAAATGACAGTATTGTAGGGAATCTTCAAACAGAAATATAAAAATAAAGTGTTTGCACCAGTTTTCTGTCTGACTTTTCACTAGAAAGAACCTGCAAACTGTTTCCACATGTATTTATAAAGTGACTGCACCTGTTTTGTATTGCTGCGTTGTGTCCGACAAGACAGAAAAAAGTGCACCAAAAAGGGCGTGTTAGTGCTTAGTCGGACTATTCAATTCATTCTGCGCCACAATTCTTGAGCATGAACAAAGTGCACCAAAAAAAAGGTGCACATTTCCCGAGCAGTGCAGGGGGCGCCAGAGTGATGAAGAACGTGCACCACAATTCATGAATCAGGGGCACACTGCACAATTCGCAGGCTGCACATAGTGCAGTTTGTACTTTTTTGATAAATTTGGTCTAAAGTGTAAGGAAAAATTGATTCGGAAGTGAATCTTAAAAATTCAAGGGACTAATCAGTAATGTAATCTCCTTAATAGATCTTAGACTACATTGCTCCAGGACGTAGGGTAGGGTAGTGGGTAGTTCCACTTAAAGTAACTTGGGTTCCAGATTGCTACCTGCCCTCCAGTTTGGTTGAGCGATGTCCTTTCTAGCTGTGACCTTGGTACCGTGTACACTCTGAAAACAAATTTTATTGAAGTTTAAGAACATTGTGTGAAATTTGGTAATGCAAGTATTTACTAAAATAGTCTTATCGGGGGTGATGACAGGTCCTACTTAAGTGTTGAAGTTCAGTCTAAAGGTCAGGTAAAAAGAACATGCGTCTTCCACAATGTGGTTGTACCCTTCCATCTCCCCTCCACCATCACCGCTATTCTCTGGAACACGATGTTCGATTGATTTCTATGAAGACAGCTGTAAACCATGTTCAAACGGCAACTTATAGTCACACAGCAGGGAAGATCACAGGGCTCTGTGTCTAACTATAAATGTTTAATTATTTTAGCAGAAGCTAAATATATTTTATATTTGCTATATTAAGCTTTCCCGATCAGGCTCCTACCAGTTGCACAGCTGCTAAATCTGGTGGGAATCCAGACAAGTGTTTTGTCAGTCTTCTGTTTTCGTTTTGGGTAATTGGGCACCCTGTCTAAACTCTGCTCCTACGGTTTACAGTATTTGTAGGAGCGCATGTTTTCAAAATATGTCACAAAGATAATTAGTTGTAAAATCAAGTGGTCCGAACCCTGAACTTGTGGCTGGGATGTTTGATAAGTAACTTATGTTTATTTTCAATTCTGTCTTATAGAAAATGTTTTATTCCTCGAAAATGCAAGTGATTTTATGTACTTTTATCTAGAAAATTCCACTTTATGATACATATTGGTTTAGTGTGAAGAGTTATTGCTATTTAAAAGAATTGTTTTTTTGGCATGGGTCCTTGATCAGTGGGTAGGTTACTAAAGGTTACATCAGCATTATAAAACACGAGCATCGATTTAAGGGAGGTCTGCCACCTTCAAAGTAACCTCACAAGTGAATGAACATGTTGTATTGGGCACACAAGAAGGTAGGCTTCTGTCATTTTGGAGAAAATTCTGTTTTTAGCTACATGAGGGAAACAAAGAGGTGCATCAGTGGACACAGCTCTATCCCAGTTACTGTCAAGATTTGAACTTGAGTCCTTTGGCCTTACTTGCCAGTTCTCTACCACTGTTTTTAGGTCTCAGCTATGTTAATTTGTATTATCCTATGAGGAGTGTCTGGGCACCATTTAACCCCTTCCCGCCGCGGCCCTTTTTAGATTTTCATTTTTCATTTTTCACTCCCCACATTCAAAAATCTGTACCTTTTTTATTTTTCCATGTACAGAGCTGTGTGATGGCTTATTTTCTGCGTAACAAATTACACTCCAAAATGGTGGTATTTAATATTCCATGCCGTGTACCTGGAAGCGGGAAAAAAATTCCAAATGCAGTGAAATTGGTAAAAAAAATGCATTTGTGCCGTGTTCTTGTGGGCTTGGATTTTACGGATTTCACTGTGCACCCCAATTGACATGTCAACTTTATTCTTTGGGTCGGTACGATTACGGGGGTTCCAAATTTGTATAGGTTTTATAATGTTTTCATACATTTAAAAAAATTAAAACCTCCTGTACAAAATTTTTTGGGGGATTTTGCCATCTTCTGGCGCTAATAACTTTTTCATACTTTGGTGTATGGAGCTGTGGGTGGTGTAGTTTTTTGCGGATTTTGATGACGTTTACAATGTTACCATTTTTAGGACTGTACGACCTTTTGATCACTTTTTATAGAATTAATTTTTTTTTTTTAAATGGCAAAAAAGTGCCATTTTCGACTTTAGGCGCGATTTTCCGTTACGGGGTTAAACGCAGTGAAAAACCGTTATCATATTTTGATCGGGCATTTTCGGACGCGGTAATACTTTTTTTTTATTTTTATTTTTACTATTTTTCAGACTCCCAAGGGTACTTTAACCCTAGGGTGTCTGTACGATCCTATCATATACTGCCATACTACAGTATGGCAGTATATGGGGATTTTACTACTCATACATTACAATGTGCTGACAGCACATTGTAATGAATGGGTTAACCCGAAGTAGCTTCGGGTCTTCGTGAGACCTGAAGCTACCATGGCGACGGATCGCCGCTCCCCGATGACGTCACGGGGAGCGACGATGCACGGAAAGATGGCGGCGCCCGCGCGCCGACGTCTTTTTGAAGCCGCCGGCAACGATCGCGGGTGTTACCGGTAAGCCTATGCTGCAATATGCAGCAAAGACTTACCGGCTATGGAGAGGGCTCGGCCCGCAAGCCCTCTCCATGTACTGGGACCCGACTTGTGACATACTATTACGTCACATGTCGGTAAGGGGTTAAGGCTGTTTTTTTTCATTCAGTATTTGCTAGGTATTATTGTATCTGCATCTTATCTCTAGCTCTGTTCTGTAGGAAAATCTATGTTCCCTTCGTAGCTTGTTTCTTTGACTGTGGTGAGAGATTCTGTGAACTTTGTTGGTTCTCTTGTATTCTCTCACTACTTTCCTGTCTGTTGGGGGGGGGGGGGATTTGGTACATCAGACACTATTATCCTTTAGTCCTTGGAAAAGTCTTCGTGTTCAGAGAGAGAAGTTTTTGGGTCCGGAACTAGCCTGAGTAAGCTGACCATAACCTGTAGGCAGGGACTAGGTTAGCCTTAGAGTAAGGGACAGTTTTCCCTTCCCTGTTTCCCTAGGTCTCTTCATTCTCAGCTGCTCTTTTCATTCAGTTTCCTGCTATCCTATAAACTGTGACAGTTACACCAGTTACTAACTAATTGATCGTAGGAAAACAGCAATGTCATCCATGGAAAAGCTTAAGAAGCCCTACACCTTGCTGAATATACTTGTAAGATTGTAGGAGGCCTTTCTGAATGTCATCTATGTGTTTTAATAGGGTATGTAGACATAAGTTATCTTTGCAACCCAACATCTTTATGTCCCTGTATATTAGGCAGTTCTTGGTAACCAAACTTCTGGCCCAGGACTTGTTATGGAATCCAATATGGGCAGCCTTGCTTCCTAGCACTTGGGTAGATGGATTACCTGCACACATTATACCTACCCTAATTTTGGAAACTGGGAAGCCATCATGAGGGTGATTTAATAGGAAATATAGATTATGAAGAGGATATTTAAACCGTATTTAGTCTAAAATAGTTGCATTATGGTTGCATTGGCTCATTGACTAGAGAGATCTTGAGTTGAGACCGCTAGATGAGAAGCCTTCTTTTAATAAAATTATTCATATTTTGAGTCTTAAACATAGCAAATGTGTGATATTTGTTCCCCACCTGCATCAAGTTCAGCTCTTGGGCACCGCAAAACCTGAGGGATGCAGAGTAGCCCACTCCAACTCTTAACTTTACAGATTGAGTTGATGGCGGTTGGCGAAAAGTCCTGTTTAGGTTATTGCATCGGCTGTGAGTTCTGTCTATTACATAAATATGGACTGAGATGTTGTAATAAAAAAGAAGATTTTTCTTACCATGTTGAGTTATTTTTCTCATTTCCTCAAGTCATACACGAACGCGGCTTTCACAAGGTGGGAAGGAAGTGGAGAAAGTTGCCGGAAAGGGAGTGCTACTAGCAGTGAGTAGGAGGCTAAATCGAAGCAGGCCTTAATGTATGTGAGGTCGATCACAACATCTCAGCCTATGCAGTTTCCTCTGCTTTACTAAATCATGTGAAAATCACTGTTTGAAAAACAGCAGTAGAAAATAGAAATAACTGAGCAATGTATTAGACAAACTCAAAGCAGTGTTTTATCATGAAAGAAAACATCAAGTGATATAATGGTTTATGTACTGCAAGTAGCTGAGACTGTCAAATGTATATGGATTCTGATGCAAGTTCGAATTGTGTACCTAAACTTTGCACTAAAAAAAATGCTTCTAATATTTTAAAAAAAACTTGGTAACCTCTTGAATCTTTAAGTGGTCCAAAGTGGTGGGTCCTTGTTTACAGGCTGCCAGAAATGACATAACAGTGCTGCTTCCAGTCACCATTCAGCACTGAACTAGAGAGACACAAGTTTTTTGTTTTTCCAAAAAGAAATATTTTTTTATGGTTTGTTTGTTTTTTAAATTGGGCATCCGTTTGTGTAATTACTTCTCCAAAAGTGAGGAATGCACAAATTGAACCCGAAAACCTAGAACCCTAATATATTATTTTGGGTTAAATGAGTTACTACATACACAGTAGATCAAAAATAGAGAATAACAGACATTTTCCTAAATGTCAAGGTCATTGTGTGGTCCTATGTCAATATATCCTACATGAGTAAAATAGGGGTATTTAAAGGAAATCTACCACCAGGATGGAGGATTGTAAACAGAGCACAAAAGACTTTACACATTATGCTAATGATCCTGAGGGGCTCCAGGTTCCAATCACACCTATGGAGTCCAGAGCCCCTTAGGCTTATTTAGGTATAATGTTAAAAGCCTTTTTTTGTAAAAAGCAGGGCATAAGGAGCTACATAAAGAGCGGATCCTGCCAGAGGGGACACGCCAGTATGTCAGTGTACTTGGTTTACAGTCGTTCATACTGTTGGTAGATGTCCTTTAAGCTTATTAAACAAACTGTATATAAATTAAAAAGGACAAAATAACGAAGGAAAGTAGATCATTGAAAAAGAAAACTGATAAAAATTAGAGAACATTTTAAGATACCTGCAAGTTCTTGGGGTTATTCCGGCTAATTTTACTGGCAGCCTAACTTTCTAGTTTTCCAACTTCACCAGATTTGCAAAATGGTGTGCCATTCGTAAGCGACTGAAACCCTCTGGCAGCAGGTTGTCCAGATGAAGGCCAAAGGGGTTTCTTTGTTCAACAGGAAAAATAAAAAATTTTTCCGGCTCCCTATTCCGGCACTGCACATTTCAAGTTTGAACAGATGTGGCAGCGGGCAGTCGTGGCCAAGTCTCTTCTCTCTTCTCCCAGCACAATAAGACAGTGAAGCTGCAATGAAGACTCTACCGCTCACTGTGCATGACCAGCGCAAGGAAAAGTGTGCAAGCATAATAATAATAATCTTTATTTATATAGCGCCATCAAATTCCGTAGCACTTTACAAATCAAACGTGATTTTAACTGATAGGACGTCTACGTTTCAAGAAGAGAGGTAATGAGGAGGGTGCGAAGAGGAACATGATATCATTCTTCACAGGATGCTATGATGTCAAATCTTGATTACAGGTTCCCTTCAAATCTATATATTAATATTATAAATCAAACTAAACTAAAGCGTTCAATGACATGTACCAACAAAGTTGTAGGAGTCCTTGTCAGAAAAAAACAGTTCTAAAAGATTTTCAATTCCCTTTTGTCTTTCCATTTGCCTGGTGATGATCTAACAGTTCTCTGTAGACAGATAAACTGTTGCACATGAAGTTAATCTCACAGCGGGTTATGTCTACCACCACTGGCACTTTCAAAGTGTTTTCATTTTACTTATTCATGCTTGATGAATCTCTGGCATAGCAACCTTGGTCAATCCCATGACTCTTCTTTTTCTACAGATGTAGCAGGGGAAACCGTAATGGGGGCTATTAAACAAGCAAGCTGTAAAATAACGACATCAAAAGTTGCTGAAACACATTTAAGAAATCCATTTGCAGGCCTCACCCAGACTTTAAGAAATTAGTGTCGAATTACATAGGAAGGAACCATGTGTTGTTGAAAAAAGGTTCTGATACACGCTTGCAACCACTCTGCCATGTAGCTATATGAGAGATCCAATTCCTGCTCCAGAAAAGGTTCCCCTAACCATGACACTTCCTCCACCACCTCTCACTGACTTAATTACACACTTTGGGTTCAGTCTTTCCCAGTTTTTCAACAAACAGAATAACTCACATAAATTAAACTTGCTTTCATCACTAAAATGAACTATGGACCATTTCTCCTCTATGCACACAACATGCTCCTCGGCAAAGGTGAGTTTTGATTCTTTCAGCTAATTTCAGCGATTCCAGCTGCAGTGTTAAAATGATTATCTATGGAGATTGTCTGCATTATCTGGCATGTGTTTTTTGAGGATGACCAGTAATGGGGGACTTGAATGAGTTTGTGATAGGGTCACCTCTTAGATGGTGTCCCTTTAGCCAATAATAACCATGGCAGGTTGCTAGGGGTGTAATTTTGCCAGATTGGCTGTTCGGCTGCCAATCCAGCAATATATCAGTGTCACGTGGCTGAACACGAACCAAAACCCAAACTTCAGGTATGCTCATCTTTATCTGCAAGTCCTCCTATTCATGGTGTGATGATCTCTACGTTCCGTATTCCCCCTCCCTAAAAATTTCATTCTTCACTACACATGTCTGGAGCCAGGTGAAGACGTGAAAGAGTTTGACTCTTTGACCAAAGGGCACAGATTTTCTGAAAATCAAAAAATGTAAGGCTTTAAGGCACACGACCGCATGGTCTTGTCTGTATTCTGGCCGTAAATATGGGATGTATAACATTTTGCACTGTATGCGTATAAAATACGGTGGATTGGCAGACGATGGATTGCTTGCTATTGGCTAGCTGACAGAATGCACTTCCTACTGGTTGTGGATACTGCATGTATATACGGCAGCATACGGTGCACAGCCATATGCATTACATATTTAGCCCGTATTTTTCATTCCTATTGACTTCCATGGGCCATACATAATGGAAATGTGGTGGAAAATAGGACATACTCTATATTTTTATACGGCTCACTTCCGGTGCGGTATGGTGGACAAAACGGCCATATACCTGGATGTTCATATTGCCCATTGAAATATATGGGGCTGTATTCCGATCATATATGGTATACAGCCATTTGTATACGGTCGTTTGCATGGGACCTAATCCTGCTTATGGCAAATTGCCACTTGACTTTTTGCCATTGATCCCTGCTCTGCACATGAATGGATCTATATATCCACACATTCACATGTTTGCTTCATCAAAAAAATTTTACTTTTTGGGCACATATACACAATTCCCTCTAATTAATTTAATATCTTTTTTTACTTCTACCTTTTATATTGATTTGTGAGACGCAAACTCATTTCAGTGGATGAGTGTGCTACTGCTTCATTGACTGCTGGAAGAATATTGCCTGGAAGCTATTTTTTGGAACTTCATTAAAACATTGTTTTGTACATGTGATTTCTATTGTTTTAGTTGAGCTGCCAATTAGAACATTCTTTATGCATTAATGTGCAAAGGTTATTTTTCTTATATTAATTATGTTATTGCACCATGAGTGCATTTTTAGAACTCCTCCTTAGGCTATGTTTATGCCCTTCGTTGTAAGGATAGGTTGGAGGATTCCTGATGTATCCTGCAACACTGAATGTGTACAGTGGCAACCGTCCTCCGGTTCACCCTCCCCCACTAGAAAGCAGGAAGAAGAGTGAACAATCGCAGCAGCCAGAGATTTGCTGCTGCTGATGTTCCGGTTGTCTCTATATATTTAAGTTATACTCTTGCGGTAAACTCAGTGTATGTTCAGCGGAGGCAAGGGATGGATGTTATACAGTGGCATCCATCTCCCTCTAATGGCTTCCGCTGAACTTACAGAGCAGGATGAATTTTGCAATCTACTAAACTTTTTCATCCCATTTTTCCTCCAGGATGCAACATATACTGAGCAGACAAAGGCCATAAGGGTGCCTTTGTCTGCCAGTATATGTTTGTGAACACATTCAGTATGTACATTGGGATTTTTCCTGCATGAAGAACATTTATAAATGACAAGATGTGAACATGGCCATAAATACCTTTTCACAGACCATACTGACCTATGCTTAAATAAGATTACTAATATGTGAATGGAGCATTGCAACATTCACAACCGTTTTTGTGCTAAGAGGAATGGGTAGAAACCCCTAGCCACTGCTACACAGTGGCTTTCCACCTGCATTCTTTGTTTAGCAATGTCTCAGGATCTGGACTAACGATAGGTCATTAACATGTATAACCCAGAAAACCACTTTAAACCGGGAGGTAGGTTTCCCCAAGTTCAGAATAAAACTAAAACATTCACTTTTGCTTCATCTATGGTATAAAGTATTTTAGTTTATGTAACTATTATAGAATTATACCCAGTTATCATGTAATGTTGATTCAGATCCAATTCACAGCGTGGTTACTTGGCAGAGATGGGAATGAAAATGTATCATGCACCATTTAACTGAACCTTTATATGGCATTTTTTGCGTCATCTGTTCTCTTTATTGGATTAGATTATGGTCAATGATTACACCTACGTACATGGAGATAAAATATACGGTAAATGTGAACCTGAAATAAGGGTGACTTATCCAAGTAGTAACATTTAAAAGCGCTTTGTCCTAAGTATTGATTGCTTAAAATGTTAAATGTGTTTTTTGATATTACATATTAATCATAAGTGTAATCAGTCATCATTGCTACAGGAGCAAAGTATATAATGTGCCAGTATTAGTACAGTCTACATGATATGATATGATAAAGTAAAGGGGAGGGTACAGTGTAAGCTCAGTACATACTACCCATGAGATCGGCCTCTAGTACAGGTCTAATGGTTTTCTGTGTTCTTGTATTGGCAAACTGTGTTCTTAGGAAAAATGGGGTAACAATGTTCCATAAAAAGATATGGTCACACATCTAAAAAGTTATTATGTAACAAACAAGAAACGAGATGTGTATGAATGACACAAATAAGCTTTATTAATATAACATTTAAAACGTACTTAAAAACCCAAGGAAAAGATTGGGTACATATCACACAGTTTCCCCAGAGCAACCACATGTATAAATGATGCATACACCATGCTAAACCAAATACAGGTAAGTAGATAGAAGTGATGCACAAAAAATGTTCAGGACCAAAGAGTAACAGAAATCCTACTACCTCAGATATAATCAGTAAATGGCAAGGTCCAAAAATAAAGTGCAGAGCTACATTACCGGGTAAAAGGGTTCAGTCTGGGGAAAGAGATGCCCCACACGTATCGCCCGACTCGGCGGGCTTCGTCAGGGGATGTCAGCAAGAGCGAAGGTGACATGTTTAAATACCCTGGTCGCTCCGTCGCGGCACAACTCACTTCCGCCCCATCGTGATGTCATATCCGGTGGCGCGTCTCACAAGTCGAAATCATGGCCGTGCGTTCCAAAAGGCAAGAAAAAGATCAAAAAGTATGTGGAGCCTGCGTTCCACCGTCACTAAGGTCAGGGAAATAGTGCAGAGGTCTCAAAAAAAAAAACCGAGTCAAACTCAGATAAAGTGCCTATACTGGTCGATATGTACAGGCACCAGAAAATAAATAAGAAAAATAAGCAAACCGGCGATTATCAAGGATGCAGTCAATGATAGGATGCATAAAGAACAAACCGAATATATATGTCAAATGGTATAGGCACCTTGGGGCCAGTATGGCTAGAGAAAGGTATATTACATATAATAGAAAGACCTAAATCATGTGGCACCAAAATACATAGTATGCGCGACTGCACATCAATGCAGTTTAAAAAAGGGTAGACTGAATGTCGGCGGAAGTCGAACATATAAACAGCATTATTACATCGATGTATACGTAAATAGAATGTGTCTAGCATCAGCGCCTGGATGTGAACTGATAGAGGTATAACATTTATCGGCGACAATAAAGGAAGTGTGATAGCAGAACAACAGTCTAGGTAAGTATCAGCACAAAAACCTTTAAGATATAAATCTAAAAAACAGCAAGTACAAAAGTATGTACGGCGATAGTATTGCACTATTGGATTGGCAAACTGCTAATGCGTGCCGCCAGAATACGGAGCTAGAGCAGGAGTAGTCAATTTTTTTTAATCTACCCCTTTCTGCTGTTCATAGAATCACATTAAAGAGAACCCGTCATGCAAAATAACCCCCCTAAACTAAATATATTTTCATAAACTGCCATTAGAGAGCATTGCCTCTATCCCTTCATTGTCCCTCTACATGCCTGTAAACTTAAGCAATGAGGCCCTAAAGCTGTATGCAAATGACCTGTGAAATGTCCAATGAAGCATTAGCATATTCAAGCTGTCCACTCTATTCATGAGTGGGAGGCACAGCCACACCCCCAGTGCATGACTGACAGCCTGTATAATGATGTGAGGCTGTATAATGATGTGCTTCCTGGTGCTGGTGGCCCCTGCAGCCTGTGTGTGTGTGTATAGGAGAGCTACAGCAGCTCCAGGCAGCCATGTTACAGCAGAACATGTGTAGCTTATGTCTGTGTCTCTCACCTGTATATTAGGAGGATGCAGCATGTCAGCAGATGCAGCACACACACTAACTATACATTACACACAGACATGAGCAGGGGGAGGAGAGGGGAGGGGGAACAGGAGTGACATCACTGCCTCTGACCATGTGACCAACCTCATTTACATGATAAAAAAGAGATGATTTTACAATGAATAATGTATGAAATAACTAGATAAAGGCTGGGATGGGATCCTTGTGAGCTGCTCCAACAGGAAGAGGTGACAGGACTAGTGACACAGACCTGATGACAGGTGTCCTTTAAAGCCTTACTCCTCCTGATGTTCAGAAACGCTGTGCTTATTGGTTTACTGTGATAGTCCTTGGTGGCTAGTGGTGAATTTAGAATAAAAATGTCATAAGAGTTTAAAAGAGTGTCTCAGGAATCCTGGAAAATTCTCAGTGGGAAGGGATAAGCAAAAAAAAACCTAGCTCCAACTACAAGCCGTCCCCAGGTTACGTACAAGATAGGGTCTGGAGGTTTGTTCTTAAGTTGAATTTGTATGCAACGAAACTGTATATTTTAAAAAATAGTGACTATTGGAGTAAACCTTTTTGCTGTAATTATCATGTAATTTTATGGATTATCAATAAAGCTTCATTACACACACCTTACAGCTGATTATTGCAATCTGGGACTATAGTAAAGCATTCAGAAAGCTTCACCAGAGGTCAGAGGGGCCTGTCTGTAACTATGGGTTGTCTGTAAGTCGGGTGTCCTTAAGTAGGGGACCGCCTGTATCGGTTGCAGTGTCTTTGGTGGTGCTGGGGTCACAGGACCTGCTGCAGCTTTAGCAGGCCACAATGATGTTGGATTCTTGGGACTTTAATTGGTTATTACCAACTTGTTACCCACTATTCCCATTATTGTGGGAATTCCCATCTTGTGGCCCCTTTCATCTCCCCCTCATATTGTGGCCCCTGTTTTTCTTGTTTCAAATTAATTAAAAATAAATAAACACCAGATCCTTACCCTTCCCTGTTCTCTCCTCTTCTTCCTCTGCTACAGCTATGTTGTGATGTTGGCAGATGTGGTACACCGGTCGGACCCTGCTGTCATTCATCCAGCAACATTTCCTTCTGACTCCCTTATAGGTGCCTAGATTGGATAATTGGGGAGTGGAGAGTTAATGCTACCACATATCTCTGGTAGCAACTTATGTCACATAGAACTAAAGGATGGAACATGATAAAACTCATCACAACGTATTCTTTCATCCCATCTGTATCAGAAGAATCCGGAGACCCTGTACCTAATTGATGGGGGCTGGACCCTGTATATTAGGCTTTATATATTTTGCCTTGTATTATTCTTTATCTGCTTGTCTTGTATAAGGTTTTTGCTCTTTCCCAAAGCTGTGGGAGACCAGAGAAAACTGTATTTATGTATTATCCTATTTACATAAGCAGTAACCTGAAATGTGTCAGGCTGTCAAGTTCTCTTTAAAATGCTCTTTAGTAACTCTTCTCTTTAGTCGCTGCAGCTTGAATGTCTCTTTGCTGTTTTGACTTCACAAGTTAAACTATGCAACTGGAAATAATAAGCCAGCATGACACTTACTTTTGGAATTACAGTACTATAAATGTATTTGGAGTACCTGTAGGTGTGAAATAAAAGACAGCCGCAGAGGCGCAGATTGTTAGTTCTTTAACGTGAAGCTTCCCCGGAGCAAAAGTGAACAAACTGGATGAATCGATGTTAAGCATTGACAAATTAGAGGTAACGATTCTCCTCTGCTCTCATCAGAAAGCTTGTTTAGTTACCTCCATGTGTCCTTCTACTGAAAAATACCATTTTATTTGCTGCGTGGCATGAAAAGGACCTCTTGTTGAAGGTGGAGGTATGTATGAGAATTCTTTTAATAAATGCGGCTACAAACAGTATTTGAGTCTTAAAATCCGCCTAGTATTTTAAGCAACACTTAATGTAGCGGCTGTGTTTGGCCTACAATACAGCTCTGGATTTTAGTTGCAATACAAACCACTATTTTTACCACTCTAAGGCTACTTGCACATGTACGAGAGTTGTTAGGGCGCCACAAACAAAGGATCCATGGTACGTTTTTATGGTTCATGTGTCATCGGTGTGTTATCCGTTGCGAAGTCATATTTCTGCAAAAACAGTCAGCGATTCATCTGTGTCCAAAAAAAACCTAAAAGACTAGTTTGTCCTTACCCCTAGAAGTGTCATATCATTGTGTTGCCTATAAACTGATCTACAAATACAGAAGGCTCTTCAGTTTTCTATCCTTTATTTTTGCATTCCCTTTTACTTCTATGGGAAACCACAAACACAGGCAGGATTAGGACCGGCATTTTCTACTGCCTTCACATGGTTCTGTGAGAAACACAGTGATGTGAACGAGTCCATTAAAATCAATCCTGTTCCTGATGCTTTTCTCGCAATGGCAGATCCTCTTTCACTCATCACACCATGACATTAAAACTAATTATATTAAATCCAACATACTTAAAGGGGTTTTCCCACAAATAGGATGCACAGTCTAACTCGCTGATCGGTGATCAGTGATGAGACCCCACAGATCATGAGGACACTCCCGGAGATTAATGGAGCAGACTGCCGCGCATGACCGTTCTGCTCCATTCATTAACGGAGCTGAGGGAGATCTTGGTTACCTGCGACCACATCGGACCCCTTCTCGTGATCTGTGGAGCTCTCATCACTGAGACCTCCACCGATCAGCCAGTTAGGCCCTATCCTGTGGATGCGCCCTAACATGGTTTGCGGGAAAATCCCTTTAATCCCCATCTCCACCACTTTTTTTGTGTAGGAGTTCTTAAAGGGGTTATCCATTTAAACAGCGAACTGGGGACAAGCAAAGAAAAAGTTATGAAAAATTGCAATAAACTGCTCCAGTTGGTTGTTCCTTTGGCAATTTTGCACTTTTTTCCACTGCAGACTGAGACTAAATTACAAGCGATTACGGTATGTGGCAGCTACTGCCAATCAGTGGTCACTGCATCTGGATCGGTGACATTTTGTTTTGTCATTATCATCCCTGCCCCGTTACCATGATTACCAATGATAGGCCACAGGGTTGATGTGACTTTGTACAGTTCTATCCCAGCAACCGTGCACACAAGGATACCATGGGCCATGCCTGTAGGACAAAGACTTCGAGCATGGAACTTTTTTAATGTTTTATTTTATTCACAGTTATTACTGGTACCTTATTTGAAGATATTCTACATACCCTGACTTGTTGGTGCCATATAAATAAAAAATAATTAAAATATATGTAAATATTTTTCATTTGGTCTGCTGTATTAGTATTCAAAATACCCATCTCTTATTACAGTTCTTAAGAGCCATGTGTCTATTTGATAGTTCAACCCCTAGCAACAAAACTTAATTAGATTGAATAAATCTGGGTTCACACAGGGACGCTGAGTGCGGTGAAGATAGATAGATAGTATTTCAGTCAAAAGTTAAAAAAAAAATATCCGAACAAAATAGATGCAGTCTTCTGTAATACAAATGAACAACAGAAAAGCAGAGTCTAGACATGAATATCCTCCCTATGTGCAGACAATACGATAATAGCAATATTTCTTTTTTAAATATGAAAAAAAGTAAGTTATATGAGCAGGGGACCAACCTACTTTATCTTCTCCACCCCTACTGGAAATCTTCTTTCATCCAACTACTTCTTACAGTCTTGTTATTTCCTAATAAATTGAGAGATTTTTTCCTAGATTTTGGAAAACTTTCTCCAAGATAATTACTTTACTCATCCACCTTTTCAATACTTCTGTTCGTGGAGCTATCAAAAAATTTTAAAAAAAAGTGTTGCCAATTGATCTTTAAAAAGTAGAAGTACGCTAATGCCAATTGATCTTCAAAAAGAGTCCTCGGACCTCAGATCAGATGGATCACCTGATATAAATGAGATTTTTGCTTAGATGGCACTTCAAAATCTGCTCAATATGATTCAAGACTTATCACTAGAATTTATGTAGTTTTGTACAAGCCAAATGGACCGTAAATACGTTTGACCAATCACATTTTAGGCATACTGATCCACCATAATATCCTATTTTATGAAGAAATAGCAGTGCTAGGAACCTTAAACTGTAGACACGGACAGCTCTCTTTTGTGGGCAAAGGACCTTAATGCATATGGACTGCAACAGGAGAGTCAAAAAGTCAACACGGCTGAATAGGGTTCACAACAGGCCCTGCTTGTTTGTTTTCTTTCATTAGGAAGAAGATTCACACTTTCAAAAATGCTACAGATTTTTTGTATTTGTTGTGGTAAAATATTGAGCAATTGACCAGTACCAGACATGCGTTGTTTTTTTTTTTTTTTTTTTTGTGGATATGAATTTCTGTTGTGGATTTGTACTACCAATTTATCCCATATTAGTGTAATAGGATAAAATACATGCTGAGTCTCCCACAAAATGTAGGTGTTTCATTTGTAAAAGATGCAAATTCACTGTGGTAGAAAAATGTGTCTGTGGCCTTCTAAAAATGCCCAAAAAATTGTACCTAGGAAACCGATTTACTCCTTCTGTACCCATTCCAGACTCTTGTTCTTTGTATCTGGGTAATGCAACACCGCATCATGCACCACACCACATTTTCAGGATCATTAAGGTTGTTAGCTATCAGACAGATGAGATCAGATATATACTTTTTGGACCATTGCTTTATTTTTATTCTTTTTATTAGTACTGTAGGTATAGCAGAGTTCTTTGATGTCTACATGTATACAGCAGGCTGAAGAGCTTGTGATGAGACATGGAGGGTTCTCTAAAAAATGGCCATCTGTATTATTACATATACAGTCGGTGATGTGTACTTCTGGAATCCTACACACAAAACGCCTACACTGACTGATAGCAGGACAACAGCTCCCTAGTAGCGGAGGGAGCCAGGAGGCCGTGCTGTGGAATGAATGTTTGTGGGAAAGAAAGCTGGTGATTTTTATTTGTGTTGTGTCCTTTCCTGGATACGACCAGTATAAAGGCAGAACGTCAAGTCTATATATCATGTACATGTCATCTTTTGGACATCATTAGTGTTTTACAGTGCAGTATTCATCTACATAGGCTTAATCTGTTTGTAAATACTTCAAAGAATCCTTCAAAATGTCACAACTTTTTACAAAGTGTTTATAACTGTTATAGAATTGTGCTTGGCCATTAAATTATATGATGTTTTACCAGTATATTGGCATCATTTAATGTGGCACCTTCTTAATGAATTTGTAGTAATTGATTGGATGATCATGAATTGAAAATGTTGACTTCACTTTAAAATAATGAATAAGTGTTTGTGTGGGTTTCCTCCAGGTCCTCCGGTTTACTCTCACACTCCAAAACATACTGGTAGGTTAATTAGATTGTGAGCCCCATTGGGGACCGGGACTGATTTGGCAAGCTCAGTGCAGCGCCATAGGGGGCTTGAATGTTTTCAGTCTCCTATATGAAGAGACCCACTATAGTAAATGATAGTTGGGGGGTCTGGAACAAATTAGTATTGGGGCCTAGGAGCTTCAACTTACTCCTGCTTTAAGGCACACCTGTTTTTTATATGGACAGATCCCAAAAGACAGCAGATGGAGCGTCTTAATTTTCATAATATTCCTAACGGTTTTACAGCTTATAGTATAGTATATTTTGTATATTTTATTGAGTAATCATATGCACACATTGGTCCCTTAGTGATTTTCAATTGTGAAAAGTCATCCATGGCTTTACCCAATTTCTATCACTGTATAATGCACACAAAATCGAGATCTTTTTTTTTTCTGCAGGGAGGGTTGATACAGAAATTGAGTAATTGCTGTGGCCACTCTTCCTTTTTTTTAAAATTTTTCCGTTTCAAAGGCCAATCAGAGCCAAGACTAGTTGCTAGGGGTGTTCATTTGCTGGATTGGCTTTTCATGTGCCAATATATCCAAATCTTGTGGGGGTCGCACCCGATCCTCAAACCCAAACAGAATCTTGGGGTCCACTCATCTCTAATGCCCATGAAAGTGTTAAAGGTATATTGATGGCTCCACTTAAGACACAATTATAATTAGCAGGCAAATATCAAAAAATGGGAAATATACACTTTTTTGTCATTTTCCCATTAATGTTCTTTTAATAAGTAGTAAAATTGAATAAACCATTACCAAAATATGTATGGTGCCTACAAACTGCATTGTAAAGTCAGTCTACTTCGGTATGTAAAAACTATTCATAGCAGAACTATGTGTAGTGGGAATTTGCCCATTGAGCAGCAGCTGGATCCAACCACATAGAAGCAGGAATTTTTTTCATTTCTTAGGGAATTCTAATTTTTTTAATCCTTATTTCAACATAAAATGACTCTGATGGATCAGGCTTTGCCTCCCATCTTGCAATATTAGTGCTAATTTAGAAGAATATATTTAACTTGGACTTTCTTTCTAGGGAAAAAACATCAAGGCTTTCCAGTATGGATTTTTAACAACATACCGTATTCCAGTGGTGGTGAAGCTATGGTGCATTTGCCAGAGTTGGCATTAAAGTTTCCGATTTCCTTGAAGTTTGTAGCAGATCAGTGAGAAATAATATAGGGACACTTTACTGCTAAATAAGTGGGTGTTTTGGTTGAATTTTGGGCATTCTGTCCTTAGAAGGTTTACCATCACTGCTCTATACTCTCAGCGACGTCTGGATTTTTCTTGGAATATAGGTTGATGGTGCTCTTGAAAAAAAGAATCTAAGTGGGAGAGACAAAAAAGACTTTTACACTGCAAAAGATGGTGTGTTTTCATACCCTTTGTGCCCTAGGGTATGGTTTCATTAAAGTGGTGTGTCCACGAAGACCAAATTCTTAAATATACTCAAATGCAAAAATAACACATTCTGTAATTGAATGTTATTAACAAAAATTCAGCATTTCATAAATGTAATTCTAAACTGTTTCCATCAGTCATTCTGTTTAGCTTCTGGATTAAAAGTATAGAGTACTGATGGGTTGGCTCTAAGAGAATCCTTTGTATGGTGAATGAACGCTCACTTAGCCCCGAAAACAATTCCCTATGTAGTTGTTGTTCAAGAGCCAGAAGTGCCAGCTCTTTATAGTGAGCGGAGCCTAATGAGCCAGATCTACCAGAAGTTACCATAACTAGTAATGAGCAGCTTCTGTTCAACCTTCCTGCAATCTCTCTTCCTGTGGGCACCTCTATCCCTGTTACGGCACCCTTTTCTGGGCCTGCTCCACCAGGGGATTCTGTGAAATATGCAAATACGTTTTGCAGGATGGCATAAGGAAAATAATGCCTCTTTTTGCTACCTTGAAAGGCAGCCCATGAAAGAACATCTTCCACCAGGATGAATGATTGATTGTAAACCAAGCCCACTGACATACTGGCTCTGTTCTTCTTAAAGAAAAAAAGGCTGAATGAATCAGAGTTTTTTTAAACAGGGCATAAAAAGCTAAAAGGGTATCAGATCCTGCCATAGGTGGCACACAGAAGTATATCAGTGTGCTTGGTTTACAATCCTTCATCCTAGTGGTAGATGTCCATCAAGCATGACTTAAAGAAGCCTAACTTTTCCAGATGCTCGAGTGCTCGTCTCGAATAACGAGCCCCATTGAAGTCAATGGGAGACTCGAGCATTTTTCAAAGGGACCATGGTTCAGGAGTAAAATGTGTTATTTCATTAAAAAAGAATGTCTTCTGATAAGTTAGCAGATGTAAGCAAACATCTGCAATCTATTCTTCACTGTTCCGCAGGGATATTATCTCCCGACAAGTTAGCAGATGTGAAGAACAGTGAAGAATAGAATAAAAACAGTGAACACAGGATCATTTAAGTGAAAAACGCAGTGAAAAACAGTGAAGAATAGATTGCAGATGTTTGGCACAACTGCTTACTTATCGGGAGATACGCCGTCCCGGGATCCACTCCTCTTCTTCCACTGAAGTCTCCCCGATCTCTCTGCCGCTGCCCCGATCTCTCTGCCGCTGCCCCGATCTCTCTGCCGCTGCCCCGATCTCTCTGCCGCTGCCCCGATCTCTCTGCCGCTGCCCCGATGTCTCTGCCGCTGCCCCGATGTCTCTGCCGCTGCCCCGATGTCTCTGCCGCTGCCCCGATGTCTCTGCCGCTGCCCCGATGTCTCCGTGCTGCTGCTGCCCTGTCTCCGTGCTGCTCACCGTGTTCTTCACACATATACAGTATATTGTTCTTCACATACTATTTTGTTCGCACCGTTTCGCGCGTATCTTCCGACAAGTAAGCAGATGTGCCGAACATCTGTAATCTATTCTTCACTGTGTTTTTCACTTAAATGATCCTGTTTTCACTGTGTTCACTGTTTTTATTCTATTCTTCATTGTTCTTCACTGTGTTTTTTTAATTAAATGCTCGATCTGGAGCAGGGGAAATATTGGTCCGAGCAACGAGCCGTTTCGAGTACCTTAATACTCAAAGGAGCATCAAGCTCGGACAAGTATACTCGCTCATCTCTACTAACGACATGATGTGGGATGAAAGCTAAATCAGGATATCTATAACAGAAGGAACAAATCCCCAATGTGGTAAATGTGGTTGTGTTTCTTCAGTACAGCGTAGAGAACTGGTTCGACTGAGTGAAACTTGCAGTAAGCAGCTGCTACAGAGATAGGAGCCAAAGAAGCAAAAAACTGAGTAAAATAACGATGTAAGTGGTTAAAAGTTATCTTTATCGTGTGACAATCGCTGGGGGATTAATATTTAAGGACCTGCTAGCGTGATTTGGGACACTAAACCACTCACAGCTTTTTATGGACTGGTGGTTAAGTGTTACAAATTGCCCCTAGAAAGTCCCCAGGTACTTGCTATTAAAATTTAAAAAATAATAATACTTACCTGATACTGGTGCATCCTGCACCTGTGCAGTCGAGCAGTGAAGCTGGTATTCTACATCCTGGCTTCACTTTGCATGTGCTGTTGTTGCGGCGCTTGCACAATGAAGCCGGGCTGTACAGTCTCCGGCTTTGTTCAATCCCTCTTCTTAAATTCCGACTGCCTTCAGATATGAATTCAACATTCTGATCTTTGAACATGTACCTCTATGTAAATGATGCTCCTATTGTGCTCATGTCAATGTGTCTGTTACCAGCTTTGTTCATATGCAAAGTACAGTATTTGATAAGTTACAATCATTTTTCTATGGCTGAGTCCAGAAGTATTTTAATACCACATATTTATTGGTTTAGTTTGCAGGATATTTAAAGCAGCGCTCATGTTCTACAATGAAAGCCTTTTATTCAGTTTATTGGCTTATTATCTGTAATTACTGTTCATAAGAAATCTGGAAAGCAGTCAAGAGGAGCTCATTTCTATGGTATTTCTTCAAAGTGTTGGCTTTACAGTTAAAGCGGCCCTCCAACCTAAAAAAAAAAACCTTTTACATTATTAATGAATAGTCAACATAACTGATACCCTCGTTCCCCCCTGAATGGCTCTGTCGCTTTATTTGCTTCGCCTGTCAGTTATGTCCTAAAATGGCCACTGTCTTTAAAGGGGTTCCACTTTTACCTCATGTTTTTTGTAATGTGTGTGTGTTAGTGTGGGGATGTAGGATATTAGATAATTTACCAATACACATCTAGTAATAGTTCTGCTCCACTTTCTTGACATTTGAAGTGAAATCTCCTATCTTTTACCTCATCAGCCAGACATTCCTGTCCATAAAATGGCAGCTGATGGAGAGTCATGTGATCTCTATCTGTCCATGAACAATCACCAGTTAGAGATCACATGACCCTCAATCTGGGGCCATTTTTTGGACATGGATGTCTGGCTGACGAGGTAAAAGACAGGAGACTTCACTTTACATATTAAGAAAGCAGAGCAGAACTTTTATTAGAACTTTATAAAGATCATTTTAACCCCTTACTTTACAATTTTACTTAGTTTTATTGCTGTTTTCGCTCCTATCACTCTTCTGGCTGCTCAGTGCAAAATCCCAGGGTGTGGACGTGGCCTCTTTAAACAGAGATATTACTTTATTATCCATCTAGTTCTGTGGAGTAACAATGTGGTTACATTATCAGGGTACAAGGTGTATATGCACTTTTATCTGGCTTTATTACACTGGTACACTCTGGGCTCTGCTACATCTCACAGCTATTTGCCTGCATTCCCCTGCTCACGGATCACTTATCTCCTTGTAGCTTGTAGTTTGCAGCCTCTCTCTCGGCTCACCGTGTGCTGACAGGCTGTGATCAGTGAGTGTCTCTGAGCTTCGGGCAAGGGGGCGGGGCTACAGCCACACAGCAGAGACAGAAACTCAGCTTCACGATCTCATCCAAGATGGCGGCCAACCCTAAGAGAAGTTCCAGGGTCGTGTCTAAAGAAAACTGAAATTGTGTACAGGAGGACTGATAGACAGGTTGGACTTATATCTGTAAAACTCAGCATTTTTGTTAATAACAGTGAATTGGAGAATGTGTGTTATTTTGTTATGAGTACTGTGAGACACTGAAGGGGTTAACTGTGGATGGGTGGTATGTTTCCCCTAGGTTTTGCTATTATGCAAGGCCTTAGTGCTGAGGTTGGGTGTCCAGCACCTTGGACACAGGTGATGGGAGCAGCCCAATCAGTCTTTTTTTAAACCGCTCAGCAGAGCTGGAAGGGTTGTCTCTCTCTGGAAGGAGGCTGGAGAGCACACAGCCCTGACCTCTGTGCCTGGAGCAGCCAAGTGATTTTGTATAGTGGTGAGTTAGTGAACACCTGTATAGTTAGCACCCTGACGGGTAGGATTTTATTTATTTCATGCCTGAATGTAAAGGCTGTTTTATTTTGCTGCTACAATAAACACAGGCGAGACCTGTTTAGGACTAAACCTTGGTGTCACTGTCTTGAACTGCATCACAGCACCCCGCTACCACGGTCTCTACTGGGCCAAATCTCCCACATATGGTGCTTCGGATTGCGGGCAGTTCAAAAGACACACACCTGAAAGGCTCGCTACATCCTGCAACATTGCATGGCCTGGGTGAAAGCAGCAGGCAAATTGCAGGATAAAGCCAAGATGGAGGACTTTATTAAATACCTGCAAGAGGAGGCCAGAGCTAATCGGCAGCAGCAGCAGGCCATGCTCCAGCAGCAGGAGGAGAGGTCCCGCCAGCAGCAGGAAGAATCCCAGGCTAATCGACAGCTGCAGCAAGCCATGCTCCTGCAGCAGGAGGAGAGGTCCCGCCAGCAGCAGGAGGAGGCCAGAGCTAATCGGCAGCAGCAGCAGGAAGAGTCCCAGGCTAATCGACAGCTGCAGCAAGCCATGCTCCAGCAGCAGGAGGAGAGGTCCCGCCAGCAGCAGGAGGAGGCCAGAGCTAATCGGCAGCAGCAGCAGGAAGAGTCCCAGGCTAATCGACAGCTGCAGCAAGCCATGCTCCAGCAGCAGGAGGAGAGGTCCCGACAGCAGCAAGCCATGCTCCAGCAACAGCAGGCAGAGTCCCGAGCCATGTTCCAGCTGATGATGGAAAAGTTTTCTGGCATTATGGCAGCACCGCAAGCGACGACTACTGAGGGGTCCCATACTGGTTTGCAAGGGTACCCGGTTGTCCAGCATTCCGCACGGGCTGCAGTGCAGAAGGCTTTACAAAAGATGACGGCGACCGACGACGTGGAGGCTTATCTCACTGTGTTCGAGCGAGTAGCTGAGCGAGAGGGGTTACCAGCTGAGCAGTGGGCAGATGTCCTGGCGCCGTTCCTGACAGGCGAATCGCAGAAGGCCTACTACAACCTGAGTGAAACGAAGGCCCGTGAATACCCCCAGCTAAAGGCGGAGATTCTGGCTCGTCTTGGGGTCACCGTTCAAGTTCGTTCCAGCCGGGTCCACCAGTGGGCATACTCTGAAAAACTACCCCCGCGCTCCCAAATGCATGACCTGATCCATCTTGTCCGGAAGTGGCTACAACCCGATGACTGCACCCCAGCACAGATGGTCGAGAGAGTGGTTCTTGACAAGTTCACCCGTTCTCTGCCCTCTCGGCTCCAGCGGTGGGTTGGACAGGCCGGTCCCACAAATGCTGAGGAACTCGTGTCCCTAGTAGAGAGATATCGGGCTACGGAGGATCTTCTACTTATCCCTCCCACACGAAGCAGTGCCAGTGACAAGGCCATTAAACCATCTGGTAGGACTGCTACTGCAGAAAAAGGGAAACAGGTCAGGTTGGGAGGGGGTACATTGGGGGGCTTGGATACACAGAAACCCAGTGAGGCTCATGACAGAGGTCATAGCCGTATCCAGTGCTGGCGATGTTATGAAATGGGCCATATTGCTGCCAACTGTCCCCTGTCAGTGGAGCCAATGGACTGCAACCAGACCCGGCGAATGTCACTGTTTGCCCGGCCGGTTCTGGCTGCCGAGTCAGTCACGGATGCAGAACCCCAAGTGTGTATGGTCACAATCGGTGGTCACACGGTGGAAGCCTTGCTAGACTCAGGGAGTCTGGTTACCCTGGTGCGGGGAACTTTGGTTGATCCTGGACTGTACAGTGGGCGTAAAGTGGGAGTGTTGTATATACATGGGGACACTCGCGAATATCCCACTGCTGTCATCAACCTACATACACCTTGTGGTACTATTACCCATGAAGTGGGGGTGGTGGGGACCCTGTTTCATGAGGCTATTATCGGCAGAGACTTACCGGTGTTTTGGGACCTCTGGAGACGAAGACCCACCTCAGGTGCTGTTGCAGATAATGGACGTCAGGTATGTCCGGCCTTGGCCCCTGAACCCTTTGAGGCCGATGTACCCACACCAGCAGTAGGGGTGACCCCATGTGATGAATTCTCTCCCCTAGAGGTCCTAGCTGGTGAGGTCGAGGGCCACGAGGAGGTGGCCGACATGCCGGACCTTGAGTTTTCCCGTGAGAATTTTGGGTTTGCACAGCTACAGGACCCTAACTTGTTTAAAGCACGGGAGAATGTTAAGGTGATAAATGGGGTACTCCAAATACCAGGGGCTGACAAAATATACACCCGAATGGTGATTGTTGGGGAGCTGTTATACAGGGTCGACCAGATACGGGGTGAGGAGGTTGAGCAACTTGTAGTACCCCAATCTCACCGTAGGCTGGTGCTAGAGTTGGCACACAAACATGTGCTGGGAGGGCACTTAGGTGCTGAGAAGACCCGGGAGAGGATCCTGCAGAGATTTTTCTGGCCCGGGGTGTGGGAGGAGGTAAACCGGTATTGTAGCTCCTGCCCTGAGTGTCAACTTACTGCCCCGGTGTCCCACTTCAGGAGTCCTTTGGTCCCGCTACCAATCATAGAGGTGCCATTTGAACGGATTGCAATGGATCTGGTTGGCCCCATAGTCAAATCCTCAAGGGGGCACCAATACATCCTGGTTATCCTGGACTACGCTACGCGGTATCCCGAGGCGATTCCATTAAGGAACACCTCCTCCAAAAACATTGCTAGGGAGCTGTTCCAGGTATTCTCACGCACAGGCCTCCCCAAGGAAATCTTGACTGACCAGGGTACCCCATTCATGTCTAGGGTAATGAAGGAGATGTGTAAGTTACTGCAGGTTAAACAGCTCCGCACCTCTGTGTATCATCCTCAGACAGATGGCCTAGTCCAGAGGTTTAACAAGACCTTGAAGGGGATGCTAAAGAGGGTGGTCAGCAAGGATGGGAAGGACTGGGATTGTTTGTTGCCCTATTTGATGTTTGCCATACGTGAAGTTCCCCAGTCCTCCACGGGTTTCTCACCCTTTGAGTTGTTATATGGCCGTTCCCCACGTGGGCTTTTGGATATAGCCAAGGAGACCTGGGAACAGGAGAGGACCCCCCACCGTAGTGTGATAGAACACATCTCCCTTATGCAGGACCGCATAGCGGCGGTAATGCCCCTTGTAAAGGAGCACATGACAAGGGCACAAGAGGCCCAGTCTAGGGTCTACAATAGGTCAGCCAGACTCAGGACCTTTAACCCAGGCGACAGAGTGCTAGTTCTGGTGCCCACCGTTGAGAGCAAGTTCTTGGCAAAATGGCAAGGACCATATGAGGTCATGGAGAAAGTAGGGGAGGTTAACTACAAGGTATCTCAGCCGGGGAGGAGGAAACCCGAACAGATATACCACGTGAACCTCCTAAAGCCATGGAGGGAAAGGGAGTCCCTGATGGCCGTGGGAGTAGAAAAAGCGTCTGTCCCCAAGAAGGGGACACCGGAGGTAGGTGTACCCGATGCCAAGGTGCCTGAAGTACGGATCTCGGAGTCCCTCTCCAGGGCCCAGATTCAGGAAGCGAAGGAGTTTGTGCTCCGAAATGTGGATGTGTTCTCTAAGTTACCGGGACGTACTTCAGTCATCAAGCATGATATCATAACCGAACCCCACATCCGGGTACACCAAAAACCCTACCGGGTCCCTGAAGCGCGCCGCCAAGCCAAGATGTTAGACCTGGGGGTTATCGAGGAGTCTAAAAGTGACTGGTCGAGTCCTATTGTGTTGATTCCCAAACCTGATGGTTCCCTACGGTTCTGCAATGACTTTAGGAAGTTGAACGAGGTGTCCAAATTTGATTCTTATCCCATGCCCAGGGTTGACGAGTTGATAGAACGACTTGGACAGGCTAGATTCTTCTCCACCCTTGACCTGATGAAAGGGTATTGGCAGGTACCCCTTACTGACAGGGCCAAAGAGAAAACCGCTTTTGTTACTCCTGATGGGCTTTTTCAGTACGTGGTACTCCCCTTTGGGCTACACCGGAGATATGCCTCGGCCTATCTGGATGACATCATAGTTTATAGTAACGATTGGGAGAGTCACCTGGCCAAGGTGCAAGCAGTGGTAGACTCCCTGAGGGCAGCAGGGTTGACAGCGAACCCCCAAAAATGTGCTCTGGGTCTGGAAGAGGCCCGTTACCTGGGGTACCGTATTGGGCGAGGTGTCATCAAACCCCAAGTAAATAAAGTGGAGGCGATCCAGCAGTGGCCACGACCTATGAGCAAGAAGCAAGTGAGGGCTTTCCTAGGCATAGTGGGCTATTATCGCCGATTTATCCCCGATTTTGCTACCATAGCGGCACCCCTGACTGACCTGACCAAGGGTAGCAGGGCGGTGATGGTAAAATGGAGTAAAGAGGCTGAGGGGGCGTTTGAGCGACTTAAGACTGTTTTGTGCGAGGGACCGGTACTGATCACCCCTGACTTCACCAAGACCTTTATTGTGCAGACTGACGCTTCTGACGTGGGCTTAGGGGCTGTCTTGTCCCAAGTAGTGGAGGGTGAGGAACATCCCGTGACATTCCTGAGCCGCAAGCTCACACCTCCTGAGAAGAACTACAGTATAGTTGAGAGGGAGTGCTTGGCGATTAAATGGGCTCTGGAATCCCTGAGGTATTACTTGGTAGGGCGACAGTTTACACTAGTGACCGATCACTCTCCCCTCACCTGGATGAGTCAGGCTAAAGAGAGGAATGCCAGGGTCACAAGGTGGTTCCTAATGTTGCAGAATTTCAAGTTCACGGTGGAACATCGAGCAGGAAAGCTGCATGGGAATGCCGATGCCCTGTCTCGTACCCACTGTCTGATGGCCAAAAGTGTTCGCCCCCACAGGGTCAAACAGAGGGGGAGGGTATGTGAGACACTGAAGGGGTTAACTGTGGATGGGCGGTATGTTTCCCCTAGGTTTTGCTATTATGCAAGGCCTTAGTGCTGAGGTTGGGTGTCCAGCACCTTGGACACAGGTGATGGGAGCAGCCCAATCAGTCTTTTTTTAAACCGCTCAGCAGAGCTGGAAGGGTTGTCTCTCTCTGGAAGGAGGCTGGAGAGCACACAGCCCTGACCTCTGTGCCTGAAGCAGCCAAGTGATTTTGTATAGTGGTGAGTTAGTGAACACCTGTATAGTTAGCACCCTGACGGGTAGGATTTTATTTATTTCATGCCTGAATGTAAAGGCTGTTTTATTTTGCTGCTACAATAAACACAGGCGAGACCTGTTTAGGACTAAACCTTGGTGTCACCGTCTTGAACTGCATCACAGCACCCCGCTACCACGGTCTCTACTGGGCCAAATCTCCCACAGTACATATAAGAAACTTGTCTGCGTGGGAATACCCCTTTAATATCCTGTCCCCCCACACTTGCGCACACAACAAAAAACATGAGGTAAAATGAATCTGGTCTTCCTGTGAAATCCCAAGTCCTTCTGCTTTCCGGCGGTTGAAAAGGACCATGTAGCCCTTACAGCACACACTCCCCCTCCGTCATTACCACTTCTGTATAAGTGGTTGGAGAGGCGTGCCAAGGATACATACATGCTCATCCAGCCTATCTTTCCGCTAACTCATTTGATTATTCAATATATTACCCAATGTTTGATAACATATGCACTGAAATGGATTCCAGGTGCAGTAATGGGCCAACCATGCTCTAACTTACTGATCTAGCCACAAGCCTGATTTTCCAATTTTGTTGAAGCATCTGTGTAGATACAGTGAGGCTCATTTACTAAGGGTTGCAGATCGGACTGCTCACCATTTTTGGGGATTGCACGGCTTGATTAGGTATTTAACAGGTGTCTGCACTTTTCGTTTTTTGGTGCAGTTCCATGGCACACAAATTTGGGAGCGTGCTGCCTTCGGACAATCCGAATGATTCAGACTGAGCGCGGAATTTAACTTTCAAATTGCACTTACCTGCACCAGGAAGAAGATGGTGAAATCTGTCGGACCTGAGCGGGGAAGCGACACGTACAGGATATCCAGTGCATGATCTTGGTGAATTGCGGCACAGTGCATTATCGTTGGACAATGCACTTTCCATGAACTCAAGGAGCCACGTAAGTAAATGAGCCCCAGTATCTTTCCCTAATTCACAGATCAAAAAGGGTTCTAATCCAAGGATAGATTCAGTTATGACTTTTCAAATGGTCAGAAGCATGGCTTTTACTGACTAGACCCGCATAAAAGAAAGGGATGAGCTAGGCAGTAGGCTACTACTAAGAAACAATGGGGGGCATTTTTTTTAGAAGCCGGAACCTCTTATTAAGTGCACAAGGAGATTACTCCTCTCTTTTTCCACCTGGTTTAACTGGTAAGACCAAGTCAAACCTGGTCTAAAGTTTAGGAGGAGTCTTTAGTAATAGCATTTAGTAGGCATTCACCCCCGCCCCATCATGTCCAAAGTGGTGCAAACAGAAAAAGAAGTCGGCTAAAATGCTGATTTTTGCAAGGCTAATATTTTCCCTATCAAAAAATGATGATGGTTACACATTAACAATATAATATAAAACGGATAGATATAAAAGTGGATAGATATATAAGGAAGTTTAGATGCAGTGGCTAAGCTCTTTGTATAGTAGACACCCCTTTAAAATTATATGTATACAACTGTACAGAACGAGAAGTGATTATTCTCCAATTTCCTCTTGTTATATGTTCTCTGAATGTATTGTTAATAGAGTAAAATGTGAATACTTTATTCTTTACTACTGCATTTGTCATAAACCTCAGTTACTTGAATATATACTGAATTAGGTTACTGATCTAATAAGGTGAATGTTGGGGAAGGGTGGACATGTCTGGCAGATTGCATCATAAATCTTAGTACACAAAGTAAGGATAAAGGATTTACAATGCTTAAATTGCTAGAAGGAAAAGGAAATAGTATATTGTAACTTGGCTTGTGGAGTCCCCTGGCTTATAGCCATAGTCACAACTGTGACCACTCTTCATGTCGGCATAGAAGTCATTGTCAGTGCTCCCCATAACTCTTGTAGAAGTATGAACTACTGTAACATATTGCTTCTTTCCTATTTTAGTAACTCGTATTGTCTCTATCCATCGTTAAGCACCAGAATGTTTTGGTGTATTATTGCAGGACTGGTTACGGGAAACTTTTTTTTAGTTGCCTGGAGAACTTGATGGCATCTTGCTATGTGGGAAATATAGTATATACACAAGCACACATGTATATACTTGAACTCCTCACTGTTTCTTACAAATCATTAAGGCTGGATTGAAAGTTCACATTACAAATCTAGGTTTTCTCAATTGGAAAGAGCTTTCTCGGTATCCTATAACGTTTCTCAAATGACCGCAGTAGCTTATGTTGTGCTTTGTTTCTCCATTTTTGTCTGGAACAAATTGGGTACTTTGCTTTGATTACAGATCGCTCTCTTTAGAGTCAGACAATTCTCATTCTGTCTTGGTCAAGGTCACTAGTTGACTGTTCTGAAAAGATCTGGTAGATTATTAGGAATTAAATCCGCCTCTTCGTGCAGTCACATTGCATTTTCTGAAATGTGTCCAATTCTTCCTACCGGGAATAGGACACGCAATAGGATCACACTTCAATTCCGATTGTTCTACACATTGAACATGCACTGTACAAGCTATATATCGGTAAAAATCCCTAATAAGGTAATGGGGTTATTGTCACCTTCTAGCCTTTCTTTACTTAGCCAATAACTTTGTCATATGATCGAAGCATAGTAGTTACCGTAATTTATTGCCTATAGTGGGGCCCTGGCTATTGACATCATCTTTGAAACAAGGGGCTGTCTACCACAGTTAAAATCCTGATTCTGCAAAAATAGTGGACTAGATACTATGGGGGTCATTTACTAAGGGCCCGATTCGCATTTTCCTGACGTGTTACCTGAATATTTCCGATTTGCGCTGATTTTCCCTGTATTGCCCTGGGTTTTTGGCGCACGCGATCGGATTGTGGCGCATCTGCGCCGGGATGCACACGTCGGAAATCGGGGCGCGTGGCCGAACGATAACCCGACAGATTCGGAAAAAACGCAGCATTTAAAAAAAAATTTAAAAAAAGTGTCACGGGACACGTGCTTACCTTCACCAGGAATAGGATGGTGCATTCCGGCGGACCTCGGAACTTCAGCGCAGCAGCGACATCTGGTGGACGTCGGAGGAACTGCCTTAGTGAATCGCCGGAAGACCCGAATCCACCACACAGAACGTGCCCCTGGATCGCGAATGGCCCGGGTAAGTCAATCTGCCCCTATGGTTTCATATGATATTATATGTTCTGGTATAGTATAGTACTGTATCTATTCTTATCTGTGCTAGATTTTAGGTATAGACACCAGTTTCTCTAGGATCCAATTCATTACAATACTGTGACCTCTTTAGCTGCATGTGTCATGCTATTAGATGACCATTCATAGACTCAGCGGCGTAACTTAAAGCTGTAGGACCTCGGTGAAAAATGTGTGCCAGGCCAACATATATGATGTTTTGTTTATAGTACTAGCTTTCTCATATAGGACAGGTACACCATATGGACCTCCTAGGCCTCTTGGGCCCGGTTGCAACTGCACCCTCTGCATCCCCTCAAGTTATGCCCCTGCATAGACTTACACCGTAGAATACATCTCATCTCATACCCGAATACTGTAAAATCACAATGCTTTGAAAAGCTGGTCATCCTGTGAAATGTGTAAATATGTTCATGGTAATTTTTACAGAGCAATGCAAGCTTCCCTCTTTTGGGTAATAAAAGCATGGGAGAGATGAGTTGTTAGCCTGCCAGATGCATAAAGAAAAAACAGATTGTGATGCTTAAAGGAAATGAATCAAAATCCTTCATGATAAACAGTGCCTGTCTGTGGTAATCTTGTTTTTGTTATCCATGGCCTCCTTCATCCTTCTAAAATCAACTTTTAAAATTATGCTGATGAGGTCAAAGTGCTCCTAAGGGTGTTACCAGAGCCCCCCCCCCATGCTGCAAATTTATATACTGTGCAGGAACACTTCCCCTTTTCACCATGTGCTGAAACTTCCTCTTCTGTAGTGAGATTAGAGCAGGCAGAAGGAGTGGCGAAGTGTTGAGGCAGCAGGAGCAGAGGGAAAGCCAGTGTAACAGCCTGTGAAGCTGCAGCACAGAGGGGCTCCGGTAACACCCCATGAGCCCATTAGCATAATTGTAAAATAAACACAGCCTGCTAGATGCAATGAAGATTGGTTAATATAAGACACATGGAATAATGTATACCATAGGTTGGAAGATAGAACATAGACGCTGGATAGTTAATAATAGATAGAAGTATTAAAATGTGAAAGCATCTTTGGCTATTTCATTGTGTTTATTTCAATTCCTGGATTCATTCCCTGCTATGAAAGGGTTAACCACCGGATGACTGGATAGATGCAGGCCATATGCAGAGCTGATGTTAGGCTCGCAGGCGTTCTGCTTCACGTGCGGAGTGCTGCGGTATGAATTTACTGTGGTGAGGATTTATTAGCAAGACGGAGAGAGGACTTGTAGTCAGGACTGGATCACATCAGACTGGTAGGGCAGTAAAGTTGTAGGATAACCATTGTGCGTCTAGTCCATGTGTGTTACGTTACACAGCATGAGAATACGAGAGTCTTGCCATCTGGCTCCTGAGAAGAATGTTATTGTAAATATTGGAATTGCTATTGCTGAGGATATTTGCAATTTCAACCATGACAAGCATTTAGAAATGACTATGGAAAGTGCACAGTGAGGGCGTCATCTGAGTCACAAGAGGGGGAGATTTATCAGAAGTCTCTTAGAGCAGAACTGTTTTAGTTGCCCATGGCAACCAATCAGAGCTCAGCTTTCATTTTCCCACAGCTGTTTATAAAATTAAAGCTGAGCTCTGATTGGTTTCCATGAACTAGAACAGTTTTACCTCAGAAACTCATGATAAATCTCCTCATATCTATTTCATGTTAAAAAATTGGGAATTGTGACCACTAGCCTTTGTTGTTGGGGATCTCTATTTGCATGTCTGTAGCGGTGACATGTCAAATGCACGTGGTTGCAGCCTTTTAATGGCCTCAGTCAACCATTACATCAATACTTCAGGCCTATTTTGTAAAAAAATACTTGAACAATGGCACGCATTTGCCTATACTGAGGAAAGGTTTTCTTTTTTAATGGGGTTGTCCACTTTCGGAAAATAATTGAAATTGTACGTGCAAAGATTTTCCATTTTTTCTTTCTGCAGCAATTCTAAATATTTTCTGTTTTTGTTTTTTTTTTTTTCATTCCATAGGAAGCTTTATTGGTTATTGTTTGCTGACAGTGGACAACCCCAATTGCTAGCAGCAACAACTGTTCCACTACTTATTCACTTCCTACTTTGCTGGATCAAAACCTATAAGGACGTGAATAGGGAAAGTTTGATTTATCCCAGGATTGCCCCTGGGGCTATTTTCTAGCCTACAAACAGTGGTTGCTACATGGTTACCATTTATATGTTAACATGACTTCATCATATTTCATTTGTAATGGGTTTTTAATAATAATTTGGCAATGAATTGGTGAAAATCTAGCATTGTGTCAGAGTGCCATCTGTTCCTAACTCGTGTATGACTAGCGTGTGAAAGGGTCCTAAGTGACATAATCTGTAATTACATTATTATGGTAACATACTCCTGCAGGTAGAATCTTCTCTGTATATCACATGGGAGTGATTGGGCCACATTTACTTACCCGTCCCGTTGCGTCCGCCGATCCGGAATGTCCGACGAGAATTCATAACTACCGCAATTCACTTACAGCGTGCGCCTGATTTCTCGAATGTGTCGCTTCCCCGCTAAGGTCCGCCGGAGTTCACCATCTTCTTCCCGGTGTATGTGAGTGCTGATCTTGCGACACAATTTGAATTTTAAATTTCGCGGGTTCAGTCGGGAATCAGTCGGGTTGTCCGTCGGCCACGCCCCCCATTTTGTCGCATGAAAGCCGGCGTCTATGCACTACAATCCGATCGCGTGCAAAAAAATCCCCTGTGCGATTCAGGGCAAGTCAGAAATATTCAGGAAACCCGACGGAAATGCATCCGACAGACCCTTAGTAAATGTGCCCCATTATGTTCTGTAGATGGTGCAATGTATATTATGGGCAAAACATTATTTACATTGCTTTTTATGTTACAGAATGTCTTATTCAGTATATCAGGCAGTCTTACCTACAAAAAAAACAGAAACTGCCACTGTACTTACTGTATAAAATTATGTTTTATGCAGGACAGTCTTTTTGTCCATATTATCTAATTTGAGCATATGTTGGCAGAACTGGCGTGAACCAGTGACCTGTCATAATGAAATAACTTGATAGAAGCTTTGCTATTTTCTTAACGTATCTCTTGAAGACTTTGCCATGTGAAGCATTGATGGCTTATAGGTGTCTCTAGTTTCTAATGAATGTGCCAAATTGAGGTCTAAAAGTAGCATCAAAGTATTCAGCATCTCTCACTTGTGTTATGTTGCAAATACTTGGCTGATAGAGGCAGCACATCCAGTTCATTGTATCCAGCCTTTATGTGTCCCCAAATGTCATGGACTCTCGAGGGCTTCAACATGTAATATCAGAACTACATTGCCGCTTAAGAAAAAACTTAAAGGGAACCTGTCATCAGCATTTTACATTTTTGTTCTAATGACAGATTCCCTGTTTAATACTAACTACTTCTTACTAATTATTTACTAATCTTCTTTTACAATAAGCATTCCTGTTATATCTATATAGGTAAGGCATGTAATAGTATACCAGGCTCCCTGCCAGCAAAGTGGATTAAGTTACAGGGGTATTTGTGCAAGGTTTCAAGTCCCTGTGTCATCACTGCGCTCCTAGCTCACCCCTTCCTCATGCAGATGTGATCCTACACTGTGTTGGAACTAAATCACTGTGCACTCACATCTGCATTTACAGCTTACAAAGCTGTGAGGAGATAATGATGATGGCACAGGGACTGGCAGCCTTTCGCAGACTTCCTCACTAAATGCATTTAGCTTAAAAAAAAAGCAAAAAAATAGCAATAACAATGTAATGTATAGTAGATGAAGAGGGTAATTTTTTAATCCAGGTCAGGGATCCAACAGTCAGTAATTGCAAGTAGAAAATCTGCAGCACAGCACAGGTTTGCTGTGTGAACAATAAGAGGTCTTTATTGACCCAAATGCAACATTTTGACAGCTGAATAGTCTTTTTCAAGCAGGAAAAGGCTGCTCACCGGTTGAAACGTTGCGTTTCGTTGAATAAAGACGCCTTATCGTTCACACACCAAACCTGTGCTGTGCTGCAGATTTTCAGCTTGCTGACTGTTGTATCCATGACCTGGATTTACAAATTGAGCATATGCTGGCAGGGAGCCAGGTATGCTTTTATATACTTAAAACTGAATGGTACTAAAAATGTTTATTATTAAAAGATTAGTAATGGACACTTGTGTTTAGGTAAAAATGTGAAATCCTAATGATAGGTTCCCTTTAAAACCTCAGATTGGAATAAAAACTTTTTATATCAATTAATAATTATTAATCTCCTTAATTTTTATACTGTATTTTACCAATTTATTGCATTTTTAGCAAATATAGATATTAGAGTGTGTTGTCATTTAGTATTTTCAGAAGTTTATTCTACTTATACAAGCCATTAGCTTCATGTCCCACTTAGAGGCAGGCAATACCAGTGGGAAGCGGGATCTTCTGCCCTTGAAGGGGTAACTGCAAATGCTGCAAACCCCTCTGTACCGTAATCCGCTGCAAAGCATAATCTGCCACAGTGTTCGTGTCCATGATGCCTTAATCTGCAGTCCATCGTAATGTAATACATTGGGATTTGACCAGGGATTTCAACTGAGATAGGAGAGATCAGCGGTTAATCTACTGCAGAAAATTGACTTGCTGTGAAAAATCTCATTGCATATCAGTTATACAGTGCCTACAAGTAGTATTCAACCCCCTGCAGATTTAGCAGGTTTGATAAGAAGCAAATGAGTTAGAGCCTTCAAACTTCAAACAAGAGCAGGATTTATTAACAGATGCATAAATCTTACAAACCAAAAAGTTATGTTGCTCAGTTAAATTTTAATAAATTTTAAACATAAAAGTGTGGGTCAATTATTATTCAACCCCTAGGTTTAATATTTTGTGGAATAACCCTTGTTTGCAATTACAGCTAATAATCGTCTTTTATAAGACCTGATCAGGCCGGCACAGGTCTCTGGAGTTATCTTGGCCCACTCCTCCATGCAGATCTTCTCCAAGTTATCTAGGTTCTTTGGGTGTCTCATGTGGACTTTAATCTTGAGCTCCTTCCACAAGTTTTCAATTGGGTTAAGGTCAGGAGACTGACTAGGCCACTGCAACACCTTGATTTTTTCCCTCTTGAAACAGGCTTGGTTTTCTTGGCTGTGTGCTTTGGGTCGTTGTCTTGTTGGAAGATGAAATGACGACGCATCTTAAGATCCTTGATGGTGGAGCGGAGGTTCTTGGCCAAAATCTCCAAGTAGGCCGTGCTATCCATCTTCCAATGGGTGCGGACCAGATGGCCAGGCCCCTTGGCTGAGAAGCAGCCCCACAGCATGATGCTGCCACCACCATGCTTGACTGTAGGGATGGTATTCTTGGGGTCATATGCAGTGCCATCCAGTCTCCAAACGTAACGTGTGTGGTTGGCACCAAAGATCTCGATCTTGTTGTCATCAGACCAGTGAACCTTGAACCAGTCTGTCTCAGAGTCCTCCAAGTGATCATGAGCAAACTGTAAACGAGCCTTGACATGACGCTTTGAAAGTAAAGGTACCTTCCTTGTTGTCCTTGGGTTAGCCTTGACTCTTCGGACAAGCCTAGCCTCGGCACGGGAGGAAACTTTCAAAGGCTGTCCAGGCTGTGGAAGGCTAACAGTAGTTCCATAAGCCTTCCACTTCCGGATGATGCTCCCAACAGTGGAAACAGGAAGGCCCAACTCCTTGGAAAGGGTTTTGTACCCCCTGGCCAGCCTTGTCACCCTCCACGATCTTGTCTCTAATTACCTTGGAATGCTCCTTTGTCTTTCCCATGTTGACCATGTATGAGTGCTGTTCACAAGTTTGGGGAGGGTCTTAAATAGTCAGAAAAGGCTGGAAAAACAGATAATTAATCCAAACATGTGAAGCTCATTGTTCTTTGTGCCTGAACTACTTCTTAATTCTTTAGGGGAACCAAACAGAATTCTGATGGTTTGAGGGGTTGAATAATAATTGACCCACACTTTTATGTTTAAAATTTATTAAAATTTAACTGAGCAACATAACTTTTTGGTTTGTAAGATTTATGCATCTGTTAATAAATCCTGCTCTTGTTTGAAGTTTGAAGGCTCTAACTTATTTGCTTCTTATCAAAGATGCTAAATCTGCAGGGGGTTGAATACTACTTGTAGGCACTGTACTTCTGAAATTAATTTAAAATTGTTAAAAAAAAATAATCCACAAGATAATACGAATCATATGCACTTACACTAGGGCTCCCATATGTGTCCAGTGATCTAGGCAGGAAAATGGTTGCAATGGTGGACACTTGCATAAAGTCAGGTGTTTCGATTGATATCCACACATCTTCTCTAAATAACCACGGTAAGGCCACGTACAAACTATCATGGCTGTTCTGTGAATACTGGGAGGTACGCTGGCTGTGGGATGGTAGGAACCTTATTAATTTCACAACTGCAATGGAGTCTTCACCTTACCCCGTCAAGTGGCCTTAGCTTGAACTTCGTTTTCCGGTTCCTTTACACAGAAAATAGCTAAATGGTGGATACTGATGTGAACAGTCTTACTCTGCCCCGTGAAATCTTGCTTCCTACATCTCTCCACTAGAACATATTTAAGAGTCTTCTTTGTAAGTTCAAACTTTTGGATCCTTACCAGTGGTTTCTTCTATGTGCTCTTTCTGTTGTCCTTGTCCTGTTATAACTTTCTAGTTGGCTTAAAAGTAGCTCATGAAGCCCAGTGATAGTACAGTGTGTTAATGCTAAATCTCCTGGCTCCAACCTAGGCCGACAGCTGCAGCCTCCAAGTGCTTTTTCAAAGTATTTTGAAATATTACATGCCATACTTTAGTTTGACAGAGTTGTTGAACTTTGTTGTGGTCTCCTAAATGTCTGCGACCAGATTTAGAAAAGCCACCTCAGCTATAACGCTGTGATTTGAAAGCTTAATTTGTTGTGATCTATATTCATGTCTCACTGGCAAGTGCACATGAACCTTAGGCAATTGGATTCTCTTTACTGTAGCTCCACCATTCCCAAATAATCATTTATATTTTCGGATCTTTTTCAGTGAAGTGGAGCCAAAGTGAATAGAATAGAAACTGTGGGGTTTAGAGATAAAATACGAAATCTGTGTTACCTGAAAAAAAAAGTGCAGTCCCGACACAAAAGTGTCGCATTCGATACATATGTGGCGCGGACACTTCTTAAATACCTGTAAAAAGCAGTTTGCACTGAAAAGAATGTGCAAGTCCAACAGAAAACTGGTGCATAGTAAATTTAGTAAATTTGCCCCATTGTGTTTAACGGGAAAGAGTAATAACTTTTTTTTTATTTTCTAGAAATGTGGTTTATGTAATGTACATTTTTCATGAAACATCTGAATATATTATCCACATCCATTGTGTAATGTTTTAAAAATAACCCATTGTTCATAATCCCTTTGTGCTTGCAGTAATTTTCTAGTTTGATGTCTAAAAATCTTATGATAAACATAACTGCATCCCCAGTATGAAACAGACATACGTTTTTGCCGTATGTTGTTCAAGAAAATTTTTTATCCCAACTTAAAGGGGTTTTCCCATAAAACAAGTTGGGCCCTAACAACAGGATAGGGCTTCAGTTGCTGATCTGTGGGGGTCTTATCACCCATCAGCAAGTTGGTCCCTATCCTTTGGATGGAGCCTAACTTGTTTCATGACAAAAAAATCCCTTTTTGTTTAACATTTTAAAGATTACATATTTTTTTTTTTTTTTTTTTTTTAAGTAAAGTTAATCTCTTTTTGTATTTTTTTTTCTCCAGGATGGCACAAAGCAAAAGCGGGAACGGAAGAAGACTGTATCATTTAGCAGTATGCCAGCCGAGAAGAAGATCAGTAGCGCAAGCGATTGCATCAACGCAATGGTTGAAGGATCAGAACTGAAAAAAGTCCGTTCTAACTCTAGGATCTATCACAGATACTTTCTTTTGGATGCCGATATGCAATCGTTGAGGTGGGAGCCATCAAAGAAAGATTCTGAAAAAGCAAGAATTGACATTCGATCTGTGAAAGAGGTCCGAACTGGAAAAAATACTGATATTTTTCGTAGTAATGGAATTTATGACCAGATTTCAGAAGACTGTGCTTTTTCTATAATATATGGAGATAATTATGAATCTTTAGATCTTGTTGCAAATTCTGCTGATATTGCCAATATTTGGGTAACAGGTTTACGGTATTTAATCTCATATGGGAAACATACACTTGATATGATTGAAAGTTTCCAGGATAACATGCGGATGTCTTGGCTTTCTCAAATGTTCAGGGAAGTAGATGAGGACAATGTGGGACAGGTACCTCTTTGTAAAGCGGTGCAATTTATAAAAAAGTTAAACCCAGGTCTTAAAAACAGCAAAATTGAACTAAAATTCAAAGAATTACAGAAATCTAAACAAAAAAGTCACACTGATGTGACCCAAGATGAATTTATTGAAGTTTTTCATGAACTATGCACTAGACCCGAGATTTATTTTCTGCTAGTGCAGTTCTCCAGCAATAAAGAATATCTGGATACAAAAGACCTCATGATGTTTTTAGAAGCAGAGCAAGGTGTGGCACAGGTAACTGAGGAAATCAGCCTTGACATTATCAAGAATTATGAACCATCTAAAGGTCAGGAAAAAGGTTGCTTGTCTTTGGATGGTTTTACAAATTATCTTATGTCTCCAGACTGTTGTATTTTTGATCCAGAACACAAAAGAGTTTGCCAAGATATGACACAACCCTTATCCCACTACTATATCAATTCCTCCCATAATACGTATTTAATAGAAGATCAATTTAGGGGTCCCTCAGATATTACAGGATATATTCGTGCTCTCAAAATGGGTTGCAGAAGCGTCGAACTAGATGTTTGGGATGGTCCAGATAATGAACCTGTGATTTACACTGGGCACACGATGACAACACAGATTGTCTTCCGTAGTGTAATTGACATCATTAACAAATATGCCTTTCATGCATCAGAGTTCCCATTGATTCTTTGTCTAGAGAACCATTGTTCTGTCAAGCAGCAGAAAGTAATGGTTCAGCACATGAAAAAAATCTTAGGAGACAAACTTTATACCTCTCCTCCAAATGCAGAAGATGCATATTTGCCATCTCCTGAAACTTTAAAAGGCAGAATTTTAATAAAGGCTAAAAAACTTCCCCCCGAGTGTTCGGGATTTGAAGGTGATGTTACAGATGAAGATGAAGGTTTAGAGATGTCACAACGGGTGGAGAAAGGAGAAGAGCAGCAGAATATTGTCGCGGTGAAGCGAATACAGCTTTGCAAAGAACTCTCTGACCTTGTTAGCATTTGCAAATCTGTTCAGTTCACCGATTTCCAGTCATCTTTCCAGATTCAGAAGTTTTGGGAAGTTTGTTCTTTTAATGAAGTGGCAGCTGGCAAATATGCAAATGAAAACCCTGGTGATTTTGTCAACTATAACAAAAAGTTTTTGTCTCGGATATTCCCAAGTCCCATGCGAATAGACTCTAGCAACATGAACCCCCAAGATTATTGGAAATGTGGTTGTCAAATAGTCGCTATGAATTTTCAGACTCCAGGTCTAATGATGGATCTTAATATTGGATGGTTTCGACAAAATGGAAATTGTGGATTTGTTCTACGACCAGCGATCATGCGTGAGGAGATCTCTTTTTTTAGTGCAAATACAAAAGATTCTGTGCCTGGAGTTTCTCCTCAGCTTCTTCATATTAAAATCATAAGTGGGCAGAATTTTCCAAAGCCTAAAGGATCAGGGGCTAAGGGAGATGTTGTGGATCCTTATGTCTACGTTGAAATCCATGGAATACCTGCTGACTGTGCTGAGCAGAGGACAAAAACTGTGCATCAAAATGGAGACAATCCAATATTTGATGAAAGTTTTGAATTTCAGATTAATCTTCCTGAACTAACAATGGTTCGTTTTGTGGTGCTTGATGATGACTATATTGGAGATGAATTTATTGGGCAGTACACTATCCCATTTGAGTGTCTACAACCTGGCTACAGACATGTTCCTCTACAATCTTTAACTGGAGATGTTTTGTCACATGCCTCTTTATTTGTCCATGTAGCTATTACAAATCGCAGGGGTGGGGGAAAGCCTCATAAACGTGGCCTATCTGTTAGGAAAGCTAAGAAGTCGAGGGATTATGCATCAATGAGGACATTATTGATCAAGACCATTGATGAAGTCTTCAAAAATGCCATTCAGCCTATCAGAGAAGCCACTGACCTACGTGAAAACATGCAGGTAAGCAAACTACAGGAATTTATATTTAAAGAAACATGTAATAACATATAAATGTATTTTTGTATCTTGGATTTTTGTCTTTTTATGAAACCGGTTGTGGATTCAGTAGTAGTAGTAATTTTGCTACATATAAGTATTATATGACTCGGTACATGAAAGTTGGAGAATCCGTTACACGTTTTGCATCAGGGTGCAGAAGTTTTTGGATGGAATCATGGCTGCCTGTGTTCTGGTCACTAACTTTCCAGTTTCTGTACAGGCAGACCCTTAGATAATGTACCGTTTGCCATATTACTTACTTGCAGTTTTTATACTAGTGTCTGGAACAAAGTCTCACAATGTGAACATGTGGTTTAAATAAATATTTAAAGATCCTGGTTTAATTCACAGGTTTGAAGTTTTGCTTTGTTTGAAAGAGGGAGGCATTATTTTCCTTTGACATGCAATAGACCATCTGACTTAGTGCACATGCTTTGCGGCACTTCCCTGGAGTTGTCCAGAAAAGGCAGTCAATACAAAAATATGTACTTTATCCATAATTTCTTTGTGGAGAAGATGATGCAACCAAAAGCAATAATTTTTACTTCATTTAAACATACCTCCCAACCTTCTGAGAGATGAAAGAGGGACAAAAGTAAGCGGTGGGGCAAAAGGAGTGGCTTGGGGAAAAATGTCTGTGATGCATAAGCCTTTTGCCCTGCTCCTTAACCCACACATTATATTTCCTCTCATAGCCCCCCGTTCTGGCCTCCTCATATTCAGATCTCCCTTATATTGTGTCCCCCCACAGCTTCCCTTAATACTTTGCCCCACAGCAGTAGCAGCTCTCCATTCTGCATCTCCCCTTACTGTGCACCCCCAGCAGCACCCCTTACTGTGGCCCCAGCTGGTGCAGCCCCCTTACGGTGCCCTCAGCAGAATTAGACTCCCTTAAGTGCCCCCTATCAGCTTCCCTTACTGAGCCCACTCCCAGCAGTTCCCCTTACTGAGCCCCCAGCAGTTCCCCTTACTGAGCCCCCCAGCAGTTCCCCTTACTGAGCCCCCCAGCAGTTCCCCTTACTGTGAGAGCAGGCAAGGACATCATCTTGTTTAGTCTCCAGACAGGCTTAAAGAAGACCAGATTTTTCCACCCTAACACTGCCTGCTGGTAAAGGGTTACAAGTCTTCCACATATCACCTTAAATCGTGAGACACGGTACCTTAATTATAGCCATTTTTTAGATACGCAAATCAGCTTTCGGTCAAGCAGGACACGCCCTCTCTGATGCCAGGTAATAAAAGATAAAAGGTGTTTTATGTGGATGTAAGCAAAAGATTTTTGGGCAAAAGAGGGGTGTCGGTTAGTTAATAGCGCTCTATAGGATGCTGTCACTGGGCACTGGGAGGGAGGAGTTTTGTTCCGCACATTTCTTCTGTGTTATTTCTCCTGGTCCAAATGAGCGATTCTAGTCGGGACCAGGAGGCGGGACGCAGTGGCGATGTAAGGGACAAAACAGAGAAAGATGTGAAAATCTCCCACCGTCTGGGACGGAGGGACTATCCCGCGAAATCCGGAGCTATGATTTAAATGATGTAGTCTTTACATAATACAGTTTTTGACTCCTTAATTTCGTAATGCATTTAGTAATGCATTGGTATAAAAGTGAGTTTAAAATACTTTGCTAAAATGCTAAGTTATAAAGCTGAAAAAATGGACAGAAAAGTATGTATAGCATGTAAAGTATATTACAAAGTTTACTATTACCACCTGCATTATGCATTGAGTGGAGACCTTTTTCTGTATGTGCCCTGAAGCTGAGTCCAATTCACTCTGCATTCAGTTCCCATGATGATGATGTGTTCTCTCATTAAATAATCTAGCAGAAAATCCACTGAACACTGCACAGTGCACATACAGGATGTATATGGTGACAGTCTGGCAGCTTCCATCACAACGAGGAGCATGGATCATGTAATAAGTGGTAGAAATCATACCTAAAACATTTACATGAAGTGTATAGTCTGTGCCGTGTGAGCTCTATTAATGGGAATTACGGCTCTTCTTAGTGAGCTGGCTCTTTAGACTCCACTCACTAAGATGAGGCGGCTCTTCTGGCTCCTGAATCACAGAGAGGGATGGAGGATCTGCTAGGGAACAGGGGAGATCTAGTGCCTCACTGTTCTGTGTAGGAGAGATCTGTATCCACAGCCCTGAACCTACTGAGCTCTGCTATGCACACAGAGCACTGTCACATGACCTCCCTCTCCTTCCTCCTCTGTGAGCATGGAGCTGAAAATGAACTGTCATTCAATGCATTCATACCTAAAGAGCTAGAAAACAGGAATCTTTATGTTGTCCATATGCATATTTTAAATATTGTCTGAAATGTTCAACTTTGACCATTTCAACTAACCATCATATGAAAATTGGATACAAATAATCACTCACAATGGATGACCATTGGTTCCCATAAATGATATTAGACAAGCTGGAGTTTTCTGCTGTGGTTGAATAAAAATCCAATTTTTTTGTATCATCCGCCAAATGCAGTCAGTTACTTGCTCCACCTGTGGGATATGTACCTTTTCAGGTATCCTATGGATTTATCATAAATAGCTGTGATGAAATTACCCTTTTACTATTTATTCCTAATGTGGAAATCTTTTGAGTTTTGAAGATTTATATAACACTATATAATAAGAATAATGCTCCATTGCATTCCAGAAGCATCTCTGCATTTTTGTAGAAGGCCACCAATGATTTTCCATCCATGACCCGTTCTGCATTCCAGAACTAAAATGTCCTTCCAAGTTTATTTATTTCTTGTTGAGCTCTCGCATACTTTTAATGCATTCCCCTTCAACCTTATAACTTTAATTGACTTCTGCTCCATTTCTCTAAGAGCAGCTCTATTGCCAATTAGTTAAACATTTCGTTTTAGATGTCCTAGAGGCAGTTGTGTTCTTGAAATAAAGCGGCTTGTTTGTGTTTGGCCAGCACCATTCGCTGTTGAGACGCTACTGCATTAAATTGAGTATTGAGTCTACAATCCAATTTAGGATATCAGATTAATCCCCTTGGACATAGTAGCTTGTCAGTGATTATTGACCCTTCATTGCTAAGCTGCTACTTCTCTACCAGGTAAATGTTATGCTGTAGTATGACTTGTAGGAAAAGGCAATACCCCATTTTAGAATAATAGGGTCCCTGGAAGCAGTATTTCTAATTTCTCTATTCTGTGGGTAATTTACATATTTGCCTTTACGTCTATCTATATAATATACTAATCAAAGTTATATTTTCTCTCCAGAATGCTGTAGTTTCATTTAAAGAGCTGTGTGGACTCTCTCCTGTAGCGAATCTTATGCAGTGCATCATGGCTCTGTCAACCCGCCTAGCAGGACCTGACAACACCCCAGTAGTTGTCATGAATCTCACTGATCAGTATCCCACCATGGAGCTACAGGGCACCGTTCCAGAAGTCATGAAACGGATTTTAACAGCATATGATTCTGTGAGTATTTCTGTGTGTACTCATTGGAATATGTTTGGGTGTTGTTTATTTTTTCTATACTTCTAATGTTCACTCCACTTAATATGGAAACTTAAGTTTTATTCCTGTTGGATCCAGCACCTGATTGGTGGACAATATGTCAACATACCCCACTGGATGCACATACAAATACACACACACTTACACATGGAGAAGCATTACTCCACATCCAGCACCCACTCAAACATAGCCTTGCAGTACCCATGTCTCTCCATTCATACGTGTCTCTACATTCATATAGAACATCTACCCATCCACAAGTACTCTCATCATATAAATTGATAGTCTGTGATCAAATTTATGCTTACCTCAGTCCTATCTCCCAGTTCACTGTGGCTTTTCCCATCAGACCTTTATTTGTATACAGAGGCTAAGCGGTCATGCAGCGTCAACAGCCACACACCTGCTACAGCAGCAGTTGTAGGCTATAGCAGGTATGTGGATTGCCACTAAGCCTCTGTAAGCAAATAGAGGCCTGTGGTGATGGGTGGTGCCATGCTTAACCAGAGCACTAGAGATATTTTTTTTATTATCATTGAAAAAGACCTTTCAGTCAGTATGGAACATACTGACTGCTCTTTTCTCTGGCAGTCAGTAGGTTCCATACACAATATTAAAGTCAATGGAAGATGGATGCCTCTGTGATATATTTTTTTTTCAGTGAATTACAACACATGTATCTCTGGAGATCTTTTTTATATGTTCCTTTATCCTCTGCTGTAGTATATGTGCTACAGGAAAATGGGGCAAGTTCTGACCCCTGCCAATCAAAAATTGGTGGCCTTTTCTAAAAAATGATGTTCATTGTAACATTTCCTAATATGCCCTTTTAGTAAATAAAACAAAAAAAAATTGAAACTATTCCTATTAAATAAATAAAAGGAAAACAATTTGACCACCGTTAGTTCTTGTGATCTCATGATCGGCGGAGGTCCCAGTAGTGATGGGAAGTCCATCCCTGATAGTGAGCTGGATCTTTTGTCTCAGCTCACAAAAAAAAGAGTCCGCTCTTCTGGCTCCTGAATGCCTTCCTATTAAATGTATTTTAAGGAATCTTGGTTGACTAGGCAATACTTTTCCATGACACTTTTTAACAATAAAAGTTGGTGTGGATTTCGGTTAAGCATTGGGGTTAACTTAACCTTATGGTCATGGTTAAGGAAGCTATCATCTCATTGCCGGGAGCCAACTCCCATTGTTCACCTTATAAAGCTGGCTAGTTAATGCAGAACACATCACTAGGTCCCAGCAGTCTGACCCACGGTTAGATTCTTATGCCTTATCTTGTGGACTCTGGACAACCCCTTTAAGGAAATTCCATAAATGTTGTTATTAATATTGTAATACAACGTAGCTGTTGGAGGCATATGATATTAAAAGTAACTGATGAGGGATATTTTCTGGAAAGTACGACCAACTGCTAAGTTCTGGTGTTCTTGCGGCAGCTCCCCCTGGATACACTTTTGCTATATTATATTGACATTTTACAGTTTTTTCTATTTTTGAATTTATACCTGCCTGTACTTATTGCCAGTGTATGTTTTGGTACTTATTTGGACCATAGCAGGGTTAGCAGTTGGTCGTACTTTATAATTATACTGGTGTTAGGCCTTGTTTATTGAGCCTATATCTCCAACACAGACACAGTTGGGATATTCGGATATTTCTGGAAGTGTACTTTTCCCAGTAAATTCTAAACCATGGAGGATGGCAGACAAAGGGCTGTAAATCGATTGCAGGCTATTGACTTGGAACATGCCTTTACTTCTGAAACAGTCTGTAATACACTGCTGAGCAGAGGTCGCACTAACTTTTTTCCAGAAGGGTAATAATACTCCTTTTACCATTTTTGAGGAGTATTTTTAGCCGAGGAGGAGTATCAAATTTTCAGCAATACATATAAATAACTCCTAGGCATATACAGTGTTAATAGATGAATAGCAAGAAAATCATTACAGATACAACATAGCACTGTACTACTCTTTCTTACTAGCAAATCTGGGCAGTGGACCATACTTTGACAACAGATTCCTTTTATACAATAGACTTTATCAGCTGTGTTCAATACACAGCTAATAGCCCGCATGGTAGAAGGGCATCCAATAACAAAGCCCCTTACACGATGCTTAACCCCTTAACGCTCTGCGCCGTAGCTCTACGGCGCAGAGGTATAAGGAGTGTATGAAGAGGGCTCACGGGCTGAGTCCTCTTCATACAAAGGTGGGGGTTTTTGCATATTGCAGAAAACCTTCACCGCTAATAACCGCGGTCGGTGCTTGCACCGATTGCGGCTATTAACCCTTTCATACCGATATTAGGTATCGCCGCGTCCCAAAATGCCCGTTCTATCAAAATATAAAAACGGTTGCAGCCGGCGGTGACCTCCGAGACGGGAAATGGCGCCCAAATGTCCGAAATGCGACTTTTACAACTTTTTACATCACATAAAAAATGAAATAAAAAATGATCAAAATGTCGCACAGACCTCAGAATGGTAGCAATGAAAACGTCGGCTCATTTCGCAAAAAATTACACTTCACACATCTCCGTGCACCAAAGTATGAAAAAGTTATTAGCGTCAGAAGATGGCAAAATTTTTTTTTTTCTTTTTTGTACACATTCGTTTAATTTTTGAAAATGTATTAAAACACAATAAAACCTATATACATTTGGTATCACCGCGATCGCACCAAACCAAAGAATAAAGCTGAGGTGTTATTTTGAGTGCACAGTCAAAGTCCAAAAAAACTGAGCCCACAAGAACGTTTTTTTCAATTTTTCCACATTTGGAATTTTTTTTCAGCTTCGCAGTACACGGCATGTTAAAATAAATAACATTACGGGAAAGTAAAATTTGTTACGCACAAAATAAGCCCTCACACAGGTCTGTACACGTAAAAATGAAAAAGTTATGGATTTTTGTAGTTGAAAAGCGAGAAATGAGCGGAAAAACCCTGCGTCCTTAAGGGGTTAACATCAGCAATGTGAAAGAAGCTTTGTTATTGGTGTTGAAGACACTGCATCCTGTGTCCTGCTCAGCCTGTGCGCAACAGGGGATTATTTTTGGGAGTAACGGCGCCCCATTATGCGTTTATGACGCTGGGTGAGGCGTAAATGCGGCCTCTGATTAGGACCTTGGCATATATGTAGAGAGACGCTCTACATATCACATACATTAATCCATATGACCATTTCAGTAATGTACAGGACCAAAGTCCTCAAGAAAAAGGATTGGCCTTGTTCAAGATACGGGAAGAACTACAACTCCCAGCAAGACCTGAGCAGGATAAGAGTGGTAGTTCTACTGCAGCATCAGATCTTTTTCTCCTTATAAAACCATGTGGATAAAACTGATGTCCAACAATCTCAACATAAGTCAGAGCTGAGGGTTTGTCACATTGTTCTGTATTGTAGATGACATTCCTGCTGCTTCCAAAGAACCACTGACACTTGTAACAAACCCTCAGCTGTCAAAAATCATGAAAGAGCTGCCCACACAACAACAGGAAAGGTTTTGAGTGTCCCTAACCCTTTTTCTGAGCGTTAACACTTCCCACAGCTGAGGGTTCGCTACAATTGTCTAGGAGAAGTGAATTAATTGGGTTTATAGGATACAAAAGTAACAAGCCACAGCTGTGCTAGGCATAAGAATTTGCAGAAGTGCAATATATGGCGGATGTCTCACCCGCAGCTCCAGTTCAGTCCGGTGCACTCTAAGCATCTGCAGCCCCACTGCCAGGTCACTGATGCATATGGCGGCGTTCATCTCCTGGAGGAGGATCTGCAGGCGCCACTCATACTCCGGACCTCCGCAAATCACTCCCCCGCATGGGTCCGCCGTCAAGGCAGCAGACAGCGGCGAGGAGCACGAGACGTCGTGTGTGAGTGCCGCCTCTCAGCTCACACTGACAGAACACCCCGCTCAGCAGCGGAGACACCAACGAGCGCGCCGGACCGCTCCGCCTGCGCGCTACAAGGAATAATTGCCAAGCGTACTTTGACGCATGGCAATTATTTTGGGGAGTAATGGCGCCTCATCATGCGTCTATGACGCTTGGTGAGGCGTTAATGCGACCTCTGCTGCTGAGAACTTATGGGGTTGAATTCCCATGGCTGTGATTCTTTATTTTCAGACCTCTGGGAACAAGACTTTCAATGACGACATTCATAAAGATTTTTATTTAGCCAGTTCCCTATTATTTGATCAAATCTGTAAAGTTATCATTAAAGTTTTACAAACTGTATGAACTGAACTGTATTTGTTTTATTTACAAAGATTTATCCATTTTTAAAAATTAATTATTTACAGGTGAAATATCTTTATAGATTTCTCATCTAATAATTTGGCTTTGGATTGAATATAAAGTTAATATTTGAATTCCTATGTTGACCCGCTTATTGTATTCCTTTATGATGGACATAAGGTCAGCAGCAGGAGTGTAAGAAGTACACAGACATTTGTTTAACTAGTAAACTTTTTCAGCGTTCATTGTGTTTACTTTAAGAGACTAAAGAGTGCAATGTGATACAGGAGCGCTGAAGGAAATTTACTTACCCCTATAAATGAAGACTTTCATTATCTTCATCTGTAGTAACGACTATTTGTATCTACAATGATGCTAGTAGAGGCTTAAAGGGGTATTCTCATCTGGGCACTTACATTCAGTTTCATTAATCTGCCATATATAAACATTTCTTCAATTGGATGTTATTAAAAAAAATGTTCCTGTGTGAAGATAATTTCTCATAAATGTAACCATGTTGTCCCTTAGAAATGAGATAGCTTCCTCGGATACGGCCACGTCTGATAGATTGAGTGCACAAAGAAACAAAAGGTTATTGTATATAAAATGTCTGGGAGTTACTACATGTCGCACAGCCGTCCTGTGGTAATGATCGCTGAATCCTGGTGGTTTGGCAGGACTCTATAGCGCATGTCTGGCCACCGCTGCCAGAGTATGACGTGGTCGTATCCGAGGAAAGTACCTCGTTTCTAAAGGGACAGAATAACTACATTTATGAGAAATTATCTTCACACAGGAACATTTTTTTTAAAAACATCCAATTGAAGAAATGTTTACATATGGCAAATGAATTTAATTAAATGTAAATGCTCAGATGGGAATACCCCTTTAATGAAAATGTCTATCTATCCATTAGTCCGATTTATCTCTATCTATCTATTGTATCTATCTATCCATCCATCAATCTTTATATTCTCTGTCAATCGTCAGAAGTTATTGCCAATCTTCTATTATCCAGTCTGTCTTACGTAAAGCTTGAATTGGTAAAGCCACGAAAGCAGACAGTAAAGAATATAAGGCAAAGTCAAGCTATAGCATGCTCAGATTCAGGCTGTGATACTGTCCAGATCTTTCAATAAAATAAAAATTTGTGAAGTTTATTGAACTTTATATTATTGTGACTGCACTCTCCTAGTCTTGATGGGGAAATGCTTACAAACTGATTGGTTGGCTCATTCCATCACTGCAATTAAGCTTTGTAGCCAGATTACCCTTAAGATATATAGGTCCTAAGGTTAAAAAAGGGCCCGTGAAGTCAAGCCTATATTTTTTCTACAGTGTTGATCTAAAGGAAGGCCAAATCCACCAGAGGGCAGACACCAATTCTCCTAATTTAAGGGGAAAATTCTTTCCCGACCCATTTCTCTCCAAAAGTCCATTTTCTGCTATTTCCACCTCTTGGGGCAGGCCATTTTTATATTTGTACTACTCAATCTGTGAAAAACCCTTTCCTGTGTGAATGTCCCACTTCTACAATGTATGTAGCATTGTTTTTCTTGGAAAGATTAAAATATGTCATCTAATTCGTGCGGTCGCACATCGATATTGGGTGCTGTTAAGGATTAGGGTTCCCACCCCGATAATATCCAAGTACAAGTAAATCCAAGCACTCCGTACGTGTTTTTGATGCCAGAAAGTGATACTTTATTATATTTATACAGAAGTGATCAAAAGGTGTGATGTTTCGACCTACACTCAGGTCTTTGTCAAACACGATCTGGATGGAAGACAGGGTTAGGCTGGCTGTGCTGGTGAGCGTCCGGTATTGACACTATGTGTCTGTAGGCAGTCTACAGACACATAGTGTCAATACCGGACGCTCACCAGCACAGCCAGCCTAACCCTGTCTTCCATCCAGATCGTGTTTGACAAAGACCTGAGTGTAGGTCGAAACGTCACACCTTTTGATCACTTCTGTATAAATATAATAAAGTATCACTTTCTGGCATCAAAAACACGTACGGAGTGCTTGGATTTACTTGTACTAAGATTAAAATATGTGCTAGATCTTTGCAATGACCATACATATGTAAAGACAGATCAGATCACCTCAAAGGTGTCTTTTTTGCAGTCTGAACAATCCCAATTTATTTAGTATCTATGTAATTTAACTTTATAATTTTACTTTATTTGCCTGCAGATTTGTCATTGTAGAAAGAGAGACATGACTATTTACATCTTCTTTTTCTGTCAGTAATCTTCCTGACTCAAGGATCCCATTCTTAGCATTGTGTTTGACATTTTCATAAAAAAACACAATGGGGCACATTTACTAAGGATCCGTCGGACGCATTTTTGTCGTGTTTCCCCATTTTTTCAGTTTTTGCGCTGATTTGCCCCAGTTTTTTGGTGCACGCGATCGGATTGTGGCACATTGGCGCCGGCTTTCATGCGACACAAATCGGGGCCTTGGCTGTCGGACAAACCGCGGAATTTAAAAATCAAATTGTGTCGCAAGAGCAGCACTCACACCCCCTGGGAAGAAGAAGGTTAACTCCGGCGGACCTCAGCGCGGGAAGCGACACATGCAGGAAATTGGACGCACGATCTTAGTGAATCGCGACAGCTCCGAATCCTTGTCGGACATTCTGGATCGGCGGCGACAACGGGACAGGTAAGTTTTATGCAAAGTCTACGGTATTGCAAACTTAGAGACAGAAAAAGATCAATTCTCTTCCATACTCAAAGCCATTTATCTTTATTCTCTAATCTGTTTAAAAAAAATATAGAAAAAACATTTTTCCTACAATCCCAGTGGGGTGAGCTGGCAAGAATTCTGAGATGATTTCTTTGTCTAGATGTCGGGTACATATTGTTTCAATCATGTAACAAATTATCATACGGAATCGTGTGATCTGCTTTTCTCTGTGGAACACTTTACTATTATATTATAGATGTATAAAATTGTAATGATCTCAATTTCATAACATCTAGTCCCAATCATGCAATGAAAGATAATTTATGACTTCTTTTTCCACCATTTATTGGCTATAAAAAATTCTTATCAATGTTCTCTCTGATATTCCAATCTTCTTTATATTTTGATCTCCCCCACCGGAATCCGTATGAATATAATCGTACTGGATTGATTTTTTTGGTGAAAATTCAAAAAGTTGCCTCAATATGGCCACTTAAATTACCAGCAGAATTGCGGAAAACTACTCCAGTGGGTTTTGAAAGTATCCAGACCCCTTTAAATTTTTCTCTCTTTGTTTCATTGCAGCCAATTGGTCAATTGGCAAAACATTTTTTTTGCTCCTTAATGTACACACTGCACCACATCTTGACAGGAAAAAAAATGTTTCTTGAGATGGTTCTACTCCTTTATTGGAGTCAAGTTGTGTTTAAGTGAGTGGACTGAATTAGGAAAGGCACACACCTGTCTATATAAGACCTCACAGCTCACAGTGCATGTCAGAGCATAAGAGAATTATGGGGTCTAAGGAGCTGTCCATTTTGCTCATAGATGTAATTGTGACAAAGCACAGTTCTGGCCAAGGCTACAAAATAATTTCTGCACCACTCAAGGTTCCTAAAAGCACAGTGGTCTCTATAATCCTTAAATGGAAGAAGTTTTGGACAACCACAACTTATCTTAAAATAACAAAGCAGTAGCTTCAGAGCAACTGAGGAGTGAAAAACATGTTGCATCATTCCCAAGAAGACTCATGGCTGTACTAGCTCAAAAGTTGCTTCTACTGAATACTGAGCAAAGGATCTTAACCCCTTAAGGACGCAGCCATTTTGTAGCTTAAGGCTCAGCCCGATTTTTTGGATTCTGACCTGCGTCGCTTTATATGGTTATAACTTTTGAACACTGTTACTTATCAAAACGATTCTGAGATTATTTTTCCCCACATGTTGTACTTCATTTTAGTGGTAATTTTTGGCTGATAAGTTTTGCGTTTACTTACAAAAAAAAAGAAAATATGATAAATTTTTTGAAAAATTTGCCATTTTCGAAATTCAAAATCATTGCGTTTTCAGGCTGATAGATTTACCACCTAAATAAGTTGCTGAATAACATTTCCCATTTGTCTACTTTACATTTTCATAATTTCTGAAATGTCTGGATAATTTATTTTGATGTCACGCGGCTTACAAATAGAATATCGCTTTTCCGGATTTTCAGAATTGACTATTTTGGGGATAAATACAGTTTTGAATGAAATTTTACATATTTAGCATCAAAACCCCCGTATATAACCAACCCATTTTCAAATCTGCACCCCTCAAGCTATCAGAAACAGCTTTTACGAAGATTGTTAACCCCTTGAGATCTTCATAGTAATTGAATCAAAATGGAGGTGAAATTTAGAATGGTCAAATTGTTCCCTTATACGTTCATTTAGCACTAAAATTTACACATTTCCAAAGTATAAAAAGAGAAAACCCACCATACAATTTGTTCTGCAATTTCTCCTGAGTACAAAGACCCCCCACATTTGGCCATTACTTGTGTTATGGGGGCACAGCGAGACGCAGAATGGAAGGAGCGCCCTGCAGCTGCCAGGATTTTAGTTTCCTCATTGGCCCCTTTTGAAGGCTATAAAATTTTCGCTTTTTCGTTATTTGGGCCATGTGATGCCATTTTTTTTGCGCGATGAGATGCTTTTTCCATGGTTACCATTTTGGGGTTAGTATCACCTATTGTTGAAAATTTAGGAACTTTTTTTGAGGGCAGGAGTAGAAAAGCATCAATTCTGTACTGGATTTTTTACTCTTTTTTTTTTTTTGGTGTTCACCGTATAGACTAATAATCCTGTTATCTTTATTCTATGGGTCGATACGATTACGGGGATACCAGACTTGAATATATTTTCTTACGTTTTACTAAATTTGTCAAACAAAACCCTAATGTGGGGAAAAATCTATCATTTATGTATTGCCGTCTTCCAAGTGGCATAACATTGCTACTTTTTTGGCTACGGAGCTGGTTGATGGCTTATTTTTTGCGGGACATGTTGTACTTTGCACCAGTATCATGTCGGAGTACACATGGTTTTTTGATCACATTTTATAGCATTTTTGTGGGATTGAATAGCTAAAAATCATAATTTTTGAAAGGTTTATAGCAGTTTTTTTTATGGCGTTTATCGTGGGGGTTCAATAATGATTTACTTGTATTCTACGGGTTGTTACGGACGCGGCGATACTATATATGTGGGGTTTTTGTTATGATTTAGACTTTTTTTTTGAGTTATATGTCTCTTTATATGTTTTGGGAGTTTGGGGCATTTTTATTGAATAACATTTTTTTTTTTACTTTTTCACTTTTCCACCATGGGAAATGACCAAGCAATCATCTGATTGCTTGTTCATGATAATACTCTGCAATAATCATGTATTGCAGGGTATTATCAGTGTTAGCCTATGCACTTGCATAGGCTGGCACTATGCCAGTAAGATGACGTCACAGACGCCATCTTACTGGCAGTGCCTGCAGGCAGTGCTTGGGACCAGATCGGACCCCAGCACTTCCATAGCAGTGATCGGTGCCCCCCGAAAACGGTTCGGGGGGGCCGATCGTGGGGGAAAGACACCCCAGAGACATGTTAGATGCCGCGGTCGTGCTGACCGCGGCATTTAACGGGTTACACACCCGCGATCGGAGCCGACTCCAACCGCAGGTGTTACACTGGGGTGCCGGCTATTAGTTACAGCCGGCACCCCGTGTTTCCCGATGCCGGTTCGGCTCTGATCCAGAGCCGAGCCGGCATAAGCGCCGTGGCGGATATATCCGCCACTGAGCGCTAAGTCACTGCGCTCCGTGGCGGATATATCCGCCACGGAGCATGAAGGGGTTAATACTGATGACCATTTGATATGTCAGTGTTTGTTGTTTATTAAATTACCAAAAATCTATATTTCTGAACCCCATCTTGGCAGAAAAAAACAGAGTTTACATTAATAAGCAAAAAAGGACTATTTTGATCTTGCTAATTGGATGCGGTGAAACAAAGAGTGAAAATTTTTATGGGGTCTGAATACATTCTGTACCCACTTTATGTATGAAGTGCATCACTGCTGGCAGTTCTATGTTTTATTGTATTATATCAAGACAATTTCGAGAACAGTATTTGAGCGACATTTGGGGCTCTTATAAGATCTTTACTTTGCTTAACTTGGTTATATTTTTATAATCTTTTAGTACCGTATTTACTCATTTCTTTTTTTCTTGTATCCAGATTGAAATGAAAATAAAATTAAAATTTTTGCTAGAATGATTATAACCTGAGTTTCATGTGAATCTTGAATTTTGTATATCTGTTTTGATATATTGTGAAGATATTACTGAAGATTGTTTCATTTACTTGGGAAACATGCTGTAATGTACATAACTACGGTACATGCTACACTCTGTATACACTGATAAGCTGTAACAGCCGTAGTTCTCCCTTATTCTGCACCAAGACCAGTACAATTATGATTCATAGACTCCAGATGACCTCTGAAGATAATCCTTAAATGTCCCTTCAAACAGTATAAACTAACAATATAGGAAAATATTAGAAAATGTGTGATATATCTTATCAGGGGAAGGTTCTTCTTTCCACACTTAGCTGGCTCTATTCCTGTTTCTTTCCTTATCCCAAAACTAAAATTCACTGAAAACAAATAGAATACACGGCCAACAGCAACTTGTAGTTGAACTTGTCGGTCATACTGTATTTTGTTTTCCTGTATTTTTTCTTTGGACCATCTTTGGTAGGTATCACTATATGGGTTAAACAACGACAAGACTTGCTAGGGATGAGTGGACTCCTTAAAATTCGGATTCAGCTCACCCTGAAGGTTCTGTTTGGTAATGGAACCCGAACGCTGATCCCCACTGGTAACGCACTCAATCGGTGCTGGCGGCATTTAAATGCTGGTGGTGTATGCGCGCTGACATTTTTCCATGGATTGTTCAATGGCACTCCATAGGAAAGTTGTGGAGGCATTTAAAAGTTGACATCCACAATCAGTGCCAGTACCGTTCACAGGTGCTAACGGCATGGGGGGAAGGTGATGAGTTGAACTTAGAACCTGAACTTCTTGTTGAAGCCCAGGTTCGGAACCCGCATTGTTCAACACTGAACTAATTATTGCAGGTTCGGGTCTGCTCATCACTAATCCTTTCCCATTACCCCTCTTTGCTGCTTCTCACACTTCAACTTTACAAACTAAATCCTCACTTTTGTTCTTTTTTTACCAGTCAGTCGTTGTATAATTATGACTGATGTCTATCTGAAAGCAAGAAGCACTTCTGGAGGTCAGAAAGAGGTGGAAAAAGTGTTCCTTTGTTCCATTATGACAGCAACTTATGTAAAGATGAGCTCCAAGGAGCTTGACAAAAATGGAGCACACTGAAACATTGCCGGGCTTGAATAAACTTTCCCCTTAAGTGGAATTGGACATTGGAGAGCTACTTGCTTTTCTGCACTTTATCTACCAATCTGTCTGTCTATCTGTCTATCGATCTGATACAGGATGATATGTAACATATTATAAAATCCTCCTCAAGAAGCTTTTTAACGCTGTGTTATAGGGCAGCGAACAATAAGACAATCCACTAACAAGACAGAGATCAATAATAACCTCATTACAGATTGGCTGAGGTTTTGCTTCAGACGGACTAAGTCAATTTATAATGAAGTGTAATTGACCTCTTCTTCCTTGTTAACGGAAAGAAAAAAAAAGCGAGCAGCTTAAAAACAGAACGGCTGGGTGTTACTTGATATCTGTCAGTGTCTTGTGAACTTTGGCGACGGCTTGGAAAATGTCATCATTGTCTTTGTCACATATTATCAAGCGAGCAAGGAGGAGAATTTTGTAAAAGAAATCAATTATTTAAGGATTTGATTTTTTCACTAGTCTTATTTTACATTCTGCGGTTCTTTATAACTTTATGCACTTTATGTGTATTTGAAGAAGAATGAATGGCATTTTAACTGTCAGGGATGAGATGATAACACTGCTGGATCGACAATAGACAAAAGAATAATCATTCATGTCAAGTGCTTTAAATTGGAAGTTAATAACTTTTTGTCAATATTTCTGAACACTTTTTCTAATATGCAATATCAATCCAAAACCGCTCTTGTCCTCTAAAGTGGTAGCAGACCTTGTTCACCTACTATTTACTTTATAAAAAATTGGGAATGTGCCAAGAATATTGAAGATACAATTTCTCGTGTCCTGGTATCAGTTTTAAGGGTGTACAGAGAGTGGGTCATGTGCTAGGTGACAGGCGAGTTGGTGCTTGTTAGCCTCCTTTCTGTCTATGGTAGGATAGATAAAATGCCAGTGGTTGTTAAAACACAACTCTATGCAGATTCTGACTACTTAGAACTGGACAAGACTTCTCAATGGGTCACCTAAAGGATTTTCTGTTTATCGATATTAGTTCCCCCCTCTTTTACAAGACGAGCTCACACAAAGACACTTCCTGCCGGCAAACAGCGGCATGCAGAGTTTACTCTTAAACATCTTTAAAGGGGTTTGCCCACAAAAAAAATCTCAAATTTCAATCCACGAGTGATGTTTACACAATAAAGAAGATTTTAACCCCTTAATTTACAATTTTACTCAGTTTTATTGCTGTTTCAGTTCCTATAACTCACTTATGGTCAGTGTAAAATCCCAGAGAGCGGGGATTCTCTATGCAGACACTTCATTATCCATCTAGCTCTGTGTGCTGACAATGTGGTTAGATTATCAGTGTACAGGTTTATCTAAATGTTCATTTACCTTCTGAGTATTGTACTAGTATCTGACACATAGAAAAAGAGATGAGACAGATCAGAGATGGGATGATGAGATGCATATTGCATACAATGACACAGTCAGCTCTCTTACATCTCTGCTATTCCCCAACACACTGTTAGATCTGATGTACCTCCCTCCCCCTTCTTGGACTAAGAACTAATCAGCCTGTAGCTTCTAGCTCTTCTCAGATGTGATGTGCTGTTTGCTCTAAGGCCAGGCTCTTTCACACGAACGACTGGAGCCGGATCCAATCAGTGAGACGATGGCTCACTTAACCCCGCCCCTAACTGGCTCACCACGCCCCCTTTAACCCGATATAAGCTGGTTAAGGGTCGTGTGGGCTGGGGGTACTGGCTTGACTAAGTCAGTGAGCGTCCGCTCGTCCTGGAATGCAGGGGGGAGGGGGTTATAGGCAGGGATCAGCTCAGCTCCACAGTGACAGACACAACAGCAAGATGGCTACCGACCTCTAAGTAAGAAGATCCAGGGTCAGAAACCAGGGGAAACTGAAATTGTGTACACCAGGACTGATAGAGACAGGAATTGTATATCTGTTAAATGGTGTATTTTTTGTTAATAACAGTGAATTAGATAATGTGTTATTTAGTTATCCTCAGTATATTTGGGCATTCGGTCTCTAAAATAAAGGAACTATTTTTAAAACATTACATTGTGAACCTACAATACACTGTTGTCTTAACACATTCATGTCACAGCATTTTTTTCGTTCATTTTTTGCTCCTCCCCTTCAAAAAGCTATTCATTTTTTCATCTACAGAGCTGTATGAGGGCTTTTTTTCTGGGTAACAAATTTTAGTTCTCAATAACGATATTTATTGTTCCATGCCCTACGGGGAGAGGCAATCTCGACCAAGATGAGCCACCGTCTTTTCAATCAAGTTAATCAAGGGGTTAACACCAGCAATTGGTGTTAATAACAATGGGTGTCTACTGCAATATATCCCCTTAACGGATATATCCATCAGTGAGCGTTAAGAAGTTAATTAAACTCTACCTCCTCTCTCCTTTTTCCCCTTCATATGCTCCCCCAAATGAGCAAAAAAAAGGGAAACTTTTTCTACAAAATGGATTCCCAAATTTTCTAGACATTTAAACGGGTGTTCCCATTTCAGAAAGTAAATATTATTGTTATTATAGAGAACCTGTCACCACATTTTTTACAAATCCAGATAGTGACAGGCCCCCATAGAGCCCTATTAAAGGACATTTACCAGCAGGATGAAAGATTGTAAACCAAGCACAGTTGCATGCTGGTGTGTGCCCCTCTGGTCGAATCTGCACTTCTGTTAGCTTCTTATGCCTTTGTTTTTATGAAAACAATGAGTCATATGGAATAAAAATAATTCAATAAAAAAAAATGCTGCTGCTTGAAGCGGCCAGCAGCCACCATTTTATATACAGAGTCCAAGATCACTGGGACTGCAGAAAAGCCTGTAGCTTGGTACCTGGCATTTTCCTTAAAACAGAAAGGGGGAGTACACACAGTTGGTTAATAAAGAGAGAGCTAAAGTGCCATGCAGTTATGAACTATGACAGGCCTGCCTAAATAAATAAGTTTTAGGGGCATGTTTAAAGCTTTTGGGGGTTGGGTATTGGTCTGATAGACTAGTAGGGCATTCCAGAGAATTGGTGCAGCTCTGGAGAAGTCCTGGATACCTGAGTGGGAGGTTTGAATTAAGGAAGAGAATACAATCACTTGAGGATTGAAGAGCACGGAATGGGTGATAGACAGAGATAAGAGAGGAGACGTAGGGAGTAGCAGCATTATGAAGAGCTTTGTGGATGAGGGTGATTAATTTAAAATAGAGACAGGCAACCAGTGCAGTGACTGGCATAGACCAGAGGAATCTGTGTAGCATTTGGTCTGTAAGACAAGCCTGGCTGCTGCATTGAGAGTGGATTGTAGAGGAGAGAGTTTGAGTGGAAGACCGTTTAGTAGGGAGTTACAGTAGTCTAGACAAGAGGGAATCGGAGCAATAATTAGTGTTTTAGAGGTTTCAATTGTAAGAAATTGCTGGATTCTATAAATATTTTTAAGGTACATGCGGCAAGAGCGAGCAACAGATTGAACATACAGTGAAAAGGAGAGGTCTGATTCCGGCACAACCCCAAGACAACGGGCCTGCTGCCTCAGTGTTATGCTGACATACAGACAGAAATGGAGCGATCAGGGTTAGGTTGGTTAGTAGATGGTGGAAAGACAAGAAGTTCAGTTTTGGAAGCATTATGTTTCAAGAGACGACATGATGTTAGAGACAGTAGAAAGGCAGTCACTGGTGTTCTGCAGTTAGGCGGGAGTGATACTACGTGCAGACTTAAAAAGCTGTTTAATACAAATGGACAAATGCTCAGCAGGACATAAATGTAATTGACAAAAAACTGACTCCATCTGTATGGGTAAGAACATGTTTTGTAATTTTTAAAGCAATTTCTTCTTCACACCCTTTTACTACACTATTTATCTAATAAAATTATGTTTTAACAATGCTCAGAGATGGAGTACCCTGCACTGCCCTTGCGATTAATATAGCTGGGAATGATCAGCATAAAGATGCCTCCATAGAGACATGCTGTGATTTCATGTGATCAGATATATACATGAGGTACGCAAGTGTTTGCAAATGTTAGGAGGCAAAAGGACCACACCTGATCACGCTTTGGCACTGACAATATTACAATATGTTTGATTTGTCAATGTTTAGGACTGTCATCGTGTAATCCTCTTTGCCTGAATTAAGTTACAAATTCTTTTTGTTTCAATGCAAAATATGAACGGAAACGTTCTTGTCATTTGTCACACTGATTGCAGTTGTATATTACCATTTTGTTTTGCATAATCGTTTTAAGCTGTTACTTTTATATCATCACAATATTATTTTTACAGTAGCTATAGAGTTGAGTATTACAGGCAGTCCCTGGGTTACATACAAGATAGTTTCCATAGGTTTGTTCTTAAGTCAAATCTGTGTGTAAGTCGAAACTGTATATTTTATCATTGTAGATCCAGACAAAAAATGTTTTTGCCCCAGTGACAATTGGAGTTTTAAAATGTTTTGCTGTAATTGGACCAAGGATTATCAATAAAGCTTCATTACAGACACCTTACAACTGATCATTGCAGTCAGGACTATAGTAAAGCATCCAGAGAGCTTCACCATCTTTGATCAACCCTGCCAGTGTAATCATTGTGCTCTAATAGAACGTTATAACCATTTTTGCGGTTTTACTTGTTCCTTGGTTTTGTACTGTGTTAAAATGTCTATTGCTGCTTGGAAAGTGTTAACAGGCTGATGTTGTGGATCTATTTTATTTGTGATTTTTTTTTTTTATATGTGTTACTTCGAGGGCAAATTTGTCTGCACTTGTAAATAGGTTACAAGCCTCCTTGTGAATACTATTGTGAAACTATTAATAGTGATGAGTGGAGGGCCTTTAATAGGAACCAAAATATATATCTGTAGCCCCAAATCAATGAAGCAAGACAGAGATCATCATCATTTTGCAGACTTTCAAATCAAGCTCCAAGTGCCACAGAAGTCAACCTCCTTTATACCCAGAACTGACCCAATGCTTCTTGTTGGTACAATTTTGGCATCCAGTGGAAAAGTTGTGATATTAAATGGTTTTTACTGTCCATCTGTATCGGCGTAGGACATTTGTGTCTGGTTCAAACATTATACAGCTAGCCAAATTAAGCTGATACAACCTATTCTTAAAGGGCTTGTTCAGGAATTAACCCTTCAATGTTTGATCAGTGAGTAGCTGACACCCAGTCCTTGATCTGATCATCTATTTGGCTCCATACAAAACACAGGGGATAGATTGGAAGCAATTAGCACCATGTTGTGTCACTGCAGCTTCAGATATCATTCAATTTAGTAGGAGCTACATCTGCAGTTACGGTTTTTGGCCACTGAGCCAACTACTATGGATTCTGTCCCCCACAGTTACAGTGGCTGGGACTTACATTGATCCTGCAAATAGATCATCAATTTCAATATTGATTCCGGGAAATCGCCATTAATCAGTTTTTTCTACAATCTAACTTGTTGACCATTATTTATATATAGAATTTTCTGTGCATCATACAGCAAAATGAATTTGACAAAATAAGTGAAAGATGAGCAAGATAATTACATGCATTTTAATTCGTACTTTTCTTGCATAATTTGCACATGTTTTCTTTGGAAAGCTCGATGTTACTGTCCTGGCCCGAATGAATGTGAATTTGTGGAAATGAAACTGTTTTTCAGTTAATGTCTAAAATGGAAAATCATGAAATCTCCACTTCTTCAAGAGTCTTGCGCTTTCATTATTTCGCAATGGGGAGACAATAACAGGCAATACTTTCAGGGTTTTTTTTTCTTTTAACGAAACTGTTGATTCTTTCCTAAAAACAAAAGTATTTGTACAGTTCCATCCCTTCATACCACGTTCAGAAAAAAATAATTTTAGTGGTTAGCCCTATGCTACAGATTTATAGCACAAATACAGTCTTGTATAGGAGAATGGACAATTGAAAGGGCACCTTTTTTATTTTTTATAAACCTATATAATTATAATTTGTGAAATGATGGAAAGGTGAAAGCGGTGTCTACCCACAAAGTAGTGTAGAGGTCACTGCTGAGGCATGTGTAGACATGTTTGGGACAGTGTAGAGGTCACCAAATGAAAATTGTAAAATAGGCGCAGCAGAACCTGGTACTAGGCTGCTGATGCTGACAAGTGCAATATTATGTACCCAGGTAGGGGTGTACCGGACCCTGTTGTGCATCGGACCTATAGTGCCTGCATACTTATGATACAGGGCAATTCACCTACAACGGAATATGTATACCATATATACTCAAGTATAGGCTGACTTGAGTATAAGCTGAGGTACCTAATTTTAACATAAAAAACCTGGGAAAACCTGTTGACTCAAGTATAAGCCTAAGGAGGGAAATGCATTGGTCACAGCTTCCACCCAGTATATAGGTAGCCAGCCTCTGGCCCCCTAGTATATAGCCAGACCCTGCCCCCGGTATATAACCTTTCCTGACACCCAGTACATAGCCAGCCAGCACATGCCCACCAGGATATTGCCAGCCTCCCAGTATATAGCCAGCAGCCCATGTCCCCCAGTATATAGCCAGCAGCCCCCTAGTATATAGCCAGCGCCTGCCCCCTAGTATATAGCAAGTTCCTGCCCCCTTGTATAAAGCCAGCAGCCACTCCTCCCTAGTATATAGCCAGTTCTTGCCCCCTAGTATAAAAGCAGCAGCCCCTGGCCCCTAGTATATAGCCAGTACCCGCCCCCTAGTATAAAGCCAGCAGCCCCCTGCGCTGAGTATGCCCAGCTTATGAATATTTCTCTACTTACCTTTCCATCGACCCCCCCTCCCTTCCCCCCAAGGTCCTCTTCTGTCTTCTGATGCTTCGGCTCAGTTTTCCCGCACACTGCAGATGACAGCATACACACTATGATAGCGGCAAGCGGCTGACTTCATGGAGTGTGCAGGGACCCGATGATAGAGGAGGACCAGCGGGGAATGTAGGAAAGGTAAGTAGAGAGGTTTTTTTCATAGGCGCAAATATAAGCAGAGTTAGGGTTTTTCAGCACATTTTTGTGCTGAAAAACTTGACTTATACTCGTGTAAAAACGGTAATTCATAATTGGCTTACCAATTCCCATTAAAGAAGCTTTGAGTCTGGAAGGGATACTTTAAAAAAGCATATTTTGATGGATGAATATGAAGTATAAGCATTCTTCTGTGTGAGAAGACATGTGGAGCCATTACTTAAATATTCAATGATAGGCCTACAGAGGAAAACCAAGCAGACCGTTTGATATATCAATGACTAATCCCCATGGAGAGCCAAATAGTGGCTGGCATAGAAGAACTCGTAAACCAGAGCCTGGATTTATCAGATCTGCACTTCTGAACCCTATCATTCTTTGTGAATCTAGGGCAGAATGTGCATTGCTGCCTGTGGATTTTTCTGTATCTTAGCTATAAAGCCTTGTACTCGTCAATTCTAGACCTCTCATATAACCTGTACAGGACAATTGCAAGTCTACAAATCTAAATATCCCATAATAGTGCCATCTGCGCAAATGAGGAATTTCAAGTCGTGTGGTTAACCATACACCCACGTAACCTTAAAAGTATAAGAGGGCTGTGAATGACATAAGCGTTTGCATCACATAGTGAAATATGAGATTTAATAGTTTAAAATGAAAGAGAATGTGTTTACATAGTTTCTTCTGTATATGGTGCCAGTGAAGAGCATCTAGCGCAGCTCGCTCGTCTCTTAAGTGATGACAATGTTCTTCAGCTTTCAAGGTTTTAGCGTGGGTGGTAAAAAAAAAAAGATTTTTTTTTCTTATGTTAAAAGCTGTTTTGGCAAAGGTGAAGTGTTGCCAATCACAGATCTATTGTTTACTATGCACATGGCACCTGTGAACGTGTCTATACATTATTATCAATAGAAAACTTTTTTATTATTATTTGTTGTAAATGTAAAATTCAAATACCTATGTTAATATTTATCTACAATCCATCATGTGATAGAGCATCTGATCACTATAATTCTATAGTCTGCAGTATAAAGATTACTTACTAAGGATGCATTCAGATGGCCAGGTGCTAGCCCGGACCGATCCTAGCGTGCACTTGACCAGGAGGAGGAGGTAGGGGTGAGCATTCCTTCTTCCATAGGCAGACTCGGTTGCGGTGCGGTGACAAACCTTTTGCTCACTGCACCGTCATCGGGAAGCCATAGAAGTCCATGGCTTCATGATCTGGTCACGACCAGATCACTGCCCCCATAATGGCCGTCTGAATGAGCCCTTAGGTTGATGGCCTGCAAGCAGGTTTGGATAAACACTTTATGCACTGCAGGGATTTCCCAGACTGAATCACTCAAAACTTGTACAGAGCTTTTTTCTCGGACCAAACTTTCTATTGATAAGTAAGTGATACCCGGGCTCCCTAGGAGGCGGGAACGCAGGTGCCGGATCACAGAAGACGGCGGTTAGTAAGCCTGCTGCAATGCTGAGAGGGCACAGGGAGGCACAAGTGTGTGCCTGCGACCCAAGAGGAGGGTCACAGGAGCACTATTGACAAGGGGTAGGTGAGGGCTGCAGAATGAGGTGCAGAGAGAGAGATAGAAAATTCTATAGAATCACAGACTGGGATGGAGGGACTGATAGTGAACGGTGGAGATTTTGTACCTCACTATTCTGTGAAGGAGACATCTGTATCCACAGTCTTGGAACACATCCAGCTCTGCTACATACAGAGAGATCTCTGTCACATGACCTCCTCCTCTTTGAGGAGGGAGCAGCAGCCGCCCCGCTCTCATGAAAAGGACTGATAAACAAACTCTAAACAGGTACTGACTCCAGGGCTTGTCGGCACAGGGAGAGGAAGCAGCTATTGCAGCACCGAGATAATCTGAAGACTATAGCAACTATAGCAACAGGAAACTGCTGGATTTAGGTAACAAAGATAATATGCAAATTTGTTTTTCATCCCAAGAGCTATTGCTTTGTCGGGAAAAACAAAACAAACCTTTTACAGTTGTTTTTTAAGAACACCCGACTTAAAGACAACGCCTAGTTACAAGCAGACCTCTGGATGTTGGTAATTTTCTGTTCGTTAGCCCCATGCTAGAATGATCAGCTATAATAGTTATCACAGATGTCTGCAATTAAGCTTTATTGTTAATTCTGGTTCTTATGAAATTCAACTTAAGAACAAACCTAAAGTACCTACCTTGTACGTAACCCGGGGACTGCCTGTGAAGCAAACAATGAATGTTGGAGTGAATAGAGTACTGATACACACCGCTTCATAATATAACTAAGTTGAGCTAAGTAATACTTTGCTTGACACCTTTGCATCACCTGGATTTTATCAGTAGCCAGTTTCATCAGTTTTACCACCTGCATCTGGTAAATCCATTGGTAATGGTAAATGGTACGTCCATTGAAATGCCACCTTTTAGTTTCTGTAGCCCAAAGTTAATTACCCTTTGGCACCACATTCTAAAATTCTGCAGAAGTCATCATGAGTTGGACAAGCTAAAAGCAATAAGCATCAAGTGCAAATTAAATAATCTAAGGAATATAATGTACAGGCAGTCCCCGGGTTACATACAAGATAGGTTCTGTAGGTTTGCTCTTAAGTTGAGTTTGTATGTAAGTCGGAACTGTATACTTTATTATTGTAACCCCAGTCAAAATTTTTTTGGTCTCTGTGACAATTGGATTTTAAAAATGTTGGATTATCATAAGAACCAGGATTAACAATAAATCTTAATTACAGGTACCACTGATAACTGTTACAGCTGTTTATTGTAGTCTAGGGCTAAAGTACAGTAAATTAACAAAATCCAGAGGTCCGTTTGTAACTAGGGGTCGTATGTAAGTCAGGTATTCTTAATTCAAGTACAGGCGGTCCTCTACTTAACTTGATATTGTTGCATCTGTATACAAATTGTCTGGATATTAATCTATGTTTCTGCCTAGAGTCGTTGTAGTGGGTTTATATTGTATGACACAAGACTGCGGTCGTAAAAGGACCCTGATGGATTTTGTTTTAATTAAGTGTCATTTAGCCTTGTGGAACCAAAGTGATAATTGATATGACATTTCTATGTCACTTTGGAATCGACTTCCTGAATTCAACATTGAGGTCCCTGGCAGTGGTTTCACAGTCAATTATTACAATGGTGCTTCTTGGGAAACCCTGCATAGCACAGATATATTATGTTTTATAGTGGTGCTCTGCAATAGCCACAGAAATAATATTTTATCAGGTTTTACAAATGTGTGATGATTTGTAGTTTAAGGGGTATTTTGGGATTGAATTATTGATAACCTATTCTTAAGTTAGGAATTTATTATTAGATTAGCAAGGGTTGAGACCACAGACAACCATGCTGACCTTTTCAGTTTACGAAGCACACCGCCATACATATTATAGTGGTTCTGCTCAGTATTGCAGCTCAGTCCTGTAGACCTCGATGGGAGTGATAAGAAGACCGGCATTGTGAGTAATCGGTTCGACTGATCAGCGGGTTGGGTCTCATAAACCCAGAAATCTGATATTGATCACACATCTCATGGATAGATGATCAATAAATGAATCCTGGAGCATTAGGGGTAAAATTTTACCTCTATATAAGATCTATTACAACATTTCTTGTATTTACTTGTACTATTAATTTATGTAAAATGACTAAATAAAGGGATGACATTGCAGTGATACAGTAGTTGGCTACCTGCAGTATCACAGGTAACTATTGCTTGTTTTTGGAAGGCCGGTCTTTAAAATCAATCCAAGTGATGCCTTGGTAATATGGAATGGATATAGTAATATGCTACTAATATGGTTTCAACTGAAAACTTGGGGTTGTTCAACTTAGACAAAAAGACAGCTATGGGGAGACCTCACCATCACTATAGATGGGGGCATCCTCTACATCTAGAAGAGAGGCAGTTCTAATGTCACCATAGACGGGGAGCATCCTCTACGCCTAGAGTCGGTTTTACCACCAACATAGAGAGGGATTCTTTACTGTAAGAGGCCTTTTACTTGATGTGTTTGTTGTATTTACAAATGGATTAATAAAGGAGCAAGCAGTTTTTACGGAGCTGGATGTCCAACTTTCTTCTTTTATGTACCGTATTTTCCGGGCCATTAGGCGCACCGGAATATAAGGCGCATTAGTCCGATGCGCCTTATATATCAGATCCAGAGAAGAGAAGTTTCTCTTCTCTGGATCTGATTAGTATATTTTGGATGTGACACCTACTCGCTTACCCTCCCCTCTTTGTTTTCTCATGCGCCTTATATATGTAATAATTCCATATATAAGGCGCATCGGACTATAAGGCGCAGGGTCGGGGGCGTGGCGGAGGTCCGGGGGCGGAGCGGAGACCCGACGGGACGCGACGGGACGCGGAGAAGAGACGCGGCGACGCGGGGGAAGGTGAGTGGGGAAGGTAAGGGGGAGGTGGAGGAGGGCAGCGGACCATACTTACATAGGTCCCCGCTACCGGAGACAGCAGATCTCCAGCGGGAACTGCAGACCACGCGGCAGAAGTTGTTCGTGCCGCGTGGTCTGCAGTTCCCGCTGGAGATCTTCTGTCTCCGGTCTCCGGTAGCGGGGACCTATGTAAGTATGGTCCGCTGCCCTGTGCCATACATAGGGCGCACCGGACTATAAGGCGCACTTTGGATTTCCAAGGAAATCCAAGGCTTTTAAGTGCGCCTTATAGTCCGGATAATACGGTAGATTATCGAAATCTCTGCTGCAGCAGATTGTTATGGCGGATACTTAATACATATTCAAAAGAGGCCCAGATGCCTTTATTGAGAATTAAAAAATCTCCCTGGTTATGGAAAGAAAACATTTGCTTATTCTTATAGGTTGTACCTAGTGGACTTGCGTCTTTGCCAACCGTATCTACTATGATACAAATTGCCTTTCACATTCCAAAAACATCCTGGTAGGTTGATTAGATCGTGAGCCCCATTGGGGACAGGGACCGATTTGGCAAGCTTGGTGTAGCGCTGCCTAATCTGTGTGTGCTATATAAATAAAGGAATTATTATTATTATTGCCTTCCGACTGGTATTCCCAATGTAGGGCAAAGAGAAAGCCCTTTATAGATGACCATTGTATTTTATGTTTCAAAATTGCCAAAAAAGCCTATTATCTTACAAGTTTAAAGAGTCCCCAAAAATGGTTGCAAAAAGTGCTATTTACATAAACCTTAAACTCATGATGTTTCCACTAGTGTATAAGGAAGCTAAAAAAGATGTGTATGTGAAGGAGGCCTTAAAACTCAAGAACAGCATCTAGACAACAGACTCCTATTCCAATGTATCCCACCTGTGAACATTTTATTTGAAAAAGCCATCCATTATTCATAACGAAGCTAAAAATATACTCCCCAACGTCCCCTTTGTCATTACCGAATAATCCTCACAAAATACCTGTCCATCATTTAGACGCATGTATGTGGTGTATATTTGTATGCTTTTCTTTTGACATTATGTAATGCTTAATCCACAGATAATCCAAAGCAGCAAGTCTCTAATTGAGAATGCGGATGTTGTGTATGAGAAGATAGTACAGTGCCAGAAGACTGGTAAGAGAAATTGCTTAATGATTCTGACTTCTACTATTTTAGTCTCACGCAAGAATTGTTTAAAGGGGTATTCCAGGAATCAGCATAATTCATATACAAATGGGCACTCAAAATATAAGCTAATATGTAATTAGTTGTTATTTAAAATTTTGCTCCCCTTAGCAGAAAATGCTGGTGACATAGACTGTAAAGAAGAATTAAAATGCTACTGGCCCTTTAATCAGTCTGTTAATTTCCTCCGCGCGGTCCGCTGCAAGACAGAAGATGGCTGCTGGTCACATGTCCTGCACCTGCCTGGGCAGGTCATGTGATCACCACTACGTTTGGCTGTAGTGGGTTGGTTGCAGTGCATCCAGTATGGCCAGTGTTGTGGTGATGGCAGTTACACATCATTACTATGGTAATGAAAGTCTATATCATCACTGTCAGCAGAGCATAAGTGGTAGGAGGAGTTACTGAGAACTTGTAGTTTCCAGTGGCGGCCATCTAAGTGATAACTCCACCTACTTTTGAGAGGCTATAAATTTTGTAAATCATAAAATCAAATTATTTAAGCTTAGTTTTGTGACTAATGACATTGAGTATTGTTGTATTCATTTAGTTATATCATCATGGGTTTTTGTGTCAGACTTTCATATTCCCGGAATACCCCTTTAATCTTCATGTATGTGGTTAAAGGAATACAACTCATGGCCCCAAGGCCTTCTATGTGACGTGTTCTTGGTGCAGAGGATTACCGTGAGGTACCATGTATCTCCACTCCAGGAACCAACTTCCTGCACCATATAAAGATAGGACAGTCCCTTCCTATAGATGGCCACAAGCAACGGCACACATCCCATAGCTTGCAGCCTGTTTGTGTACATAAGACTTTAATTATATACTGTTTTATTTAAAATGTAGTTGAGTATTACGGTAATTTTTAAAATCTTACAGAAAAATTATTTTTAGTGTTCACTTGTGTATGTATATTATTATATTATATTATATTATATTATTTTTTCTTCTCTGTCCCATGAATTGATTTTTAAACTTTCGGTTGTGCTTATATTGCATTTCCGAGCCCATGTATCCTTCAGCTTGCGTTACTCCAAATGCATTAAAAATGCAAATACATACAGGTTTTACTTTAGGAATGTCTTGAGGGGATCTAGTGCTTGCCTCAAATATTTTGAGTACAAAGAGAACAAATGTGGCATCGTAACAGTTCATTGACAGAGTTTTCCAATATCAGCTGTTTCAGCGCGGCGGCAGCTGCTGGTAACAACTGAATCCTACTGCTATTAGCAATTTATTTTAATCTTATCTTGGCATTCTTCTTTAAAAAATAAAAATATTTTGGGATGCGAAAGTGAATTTTGAAAGTGTACACAGGGGGCATTTGCTCTTTGTTGTACATTTTATTTTAAAAAGGACAACTACTGGGGGAAGGTAATTGAATAAAAATGTTATTAACAGGTCACAGGCATATTCAAAAACTCACCTTAAAGGGGTTTTCCCACAAAAAATTCTCACATTTCAATCTCCCAGGGATGTTAACACAATAAAGATCATTTTAACCCCTTACTTTACAATGTTACTGAGTTTTATTGCTGTTTTAGCTCCTATCACTCCCTTGGCTGCTCAGCACAAAATCCCAGGGTGTGGGAGGGGACTCTCTTAGCGGACACATTATGACCCATCTAGTTCTGTGGGGTGACAGTGTGGTTAAATTATCAGGGTACAGGTGTATATACACTTTCATCTGGCTTCTTACATTGTACTAACACACTGACACTTAGAAAAAAGAGATGAGACCGATCAGAGATTCATGAGATGATTACACAGAGACTGACATTTACACTGTTACACTGTGAGTTCTCCTACATCTCACAGTTTTGTGCCTGCCTCCCCCTTCCCCTGATCACTTATCTCCTTGTAGTTTGCAGCTCCTGGCAGGAAGTGATCAGTGAGTGTCTTTGAGCTCTGTGCAGGGGGCGGGGCTACAGGCACACAGCAGAGAGAGACAGAAATCTCATTTGCACAATCTCGCACAGAAATCCAAGATGGCGGCCCAGCCCTAAGTCAGAAGTTACAGGGTAGTGTCTAGGGGCAACTGTAATTGTTTACAGCAAGACTGATACAGACAGGTTGGACCTATATCTGTGAGATGCTGCATATTTGTTAGTTAATGAATTAGAGAATGTGTTGTTTTGTTATACTGAGTACATATAATAAACTTGTATTCGTGGGAATACCACTTTAATTCAACCATAACAACCAATCACAGTCTAGTGCTATTTTTGAAAACTGTTCTGTGATTGCTATGGGGTACAAACATATATTTTTCTTTTAGACAATTTCATGTATCATCCACAAATTACACTGATAAATTTTGTGCAATGTTTAAACCATCATTCTCTATGCACAATCCTAAAATGTCATCAGAAAGCTGTGTGAAATCCATTATTAGGAAGTCTCATTAATCACGGGACTTGTTGTTGGAATTAGCCAGAAATCAATGACCTAATTGACTATCCGTCTCTTCCTTCCTCTTTAATCTCTCAGCTGCAGTTACGTAACTCGTGTTTCCACAAATAATAAGAAGGAAAGGTTTGGGACATTATGTAAGGGATCTGGAAAATTGATACAAACACTTGGTATCTCTTCATAACAAGGGAATAGTATATGTTTCTAGATAAATGTTTTGTCAGTCTGACGTAGAAATACAGTGATCTCATGCCTTGTCATTGACCCTTAAGAATGACCTTTAGTAAGATAAAAAATTCTGTCACTGGTAGGAATGTACAAGACAGAAATCTCACTTCATTTATTAGCTTATGTGTATTTATTATCCATGTACTGCTATCCCATGAGTTCTCTAGGCCGCCAATCATCTCTATCCACCCCTCATCTAGTCCATGAAGAAGTTTTTCCTTGTTTTGCACTAATGAGGGATAAAATTCCAAAAACTGTTTTATATCTGAGTTAATACTGTTATTTTTTTACATTGTTCCTTCGTGACTTCCCTGCTCGGGTGACTTCCAATTCTCATACCAACTCTTGCCTTGTGCTTTTCTGGCGTTTTCCTTATACGATACCAATTTTTCCTCATTTATTGGCCTATAGAAATTAGGGGGTGCCGGAAAAAAACTTCTGCTCCTCCAGGAACTACGTACGCCCAGCCCAAAAGTTGTAGATTTATTTGAAACCGAAAAGATAAGTCTATACTTCCCCTACACAGTGCTGTTTTTCAAAACAATCGGTTCCTGGCCTAAGTATTTTTTCTGGTATATGTTACTGCTAAGACCACGGATTCCTGCAGTAGGTAGAACCTAGTTTGGCATTTGGTTTGGAGTGGGATGGCATTGTATGTATTGTATATAGTTTAATCCCATTGCCTGCCCATTGAACAAATTTTGTAATTTCAACTCAATAGAGTATGGTACAATGGTAAACAATCAATATCAATAAATTTCATTTCAAATTTCATTTGTTATCCAGTCATCCTGTCCCTACCCCCATAGTATGATGCTGCCATCACCATGTTTTACTGCTGGGATTGCATTTGGCAAGTGATGATCAGCATCTGGTTTTACCCACACTTTTAATTAAAACTAAGAAGTTTAATCTTCATCTTGTCAGATCAGAGAATCTTTTTTTCTTATAGTCTGGAAGCCCTTCATGTGTTTTTTTGGAAACTATATGTGGGCTTTCATATGTCTTGCACTGAGTAGAGTCTTCCGTCAGCACACTCTGCCATAAAGCCCTTACTGGTGAAGGGCTGCAGTGATAGGTGACTTTGTGGCACTTTCTCCCATTAACTTACTACATCTCTGGAGCTCAGCCACAGTGATCTTGGGGTTCTTCTTTAACTCTCTCATTTCGGCTCTTCCCATGATTGCTTAATTTGGCTTCACAGCCGTGTCGAGGAAGAGTTGTGGTTATCCCAAACTTCTTCTTCCATTTAAGGATTATGGATTTTACTGTGCTCTTAGGAACCTTGAGTGCTGGAGAACTTCTTTTGTAACCTTAGCCAGGTCTGCGCCTTGTCACAATTCTGTCTTCTCTCTGAGTTCCTTGTGCAGTTCCTTAGACCTCATGATTCTCTTGTGCAATGACATGTACTGTGAGCTGTGAAGTCTCATATAGACAGGTGTGTGCCTTTTCTAATAAAGTCCAATCCGTTTACTTAAACACAATTGACTTCATTAAAGGAGTAGAATCATCACAAGAAAGATCAGAAGAAAATAGACAGCATGTCAGATAAATCACAGCACAGGGACTGAATACTTATGACCATCTGATATTTCGTTTTTTCTTGTTTAATAGAATAGATAATATATCTACAATTCGGTTTATTTTCTGTCAAGAGTGCAAAGTGTACATAAATGGGCAAAAACAAAAGAATTTCTTTATTTTGCCAATTGGCAGCAATGAAACAAAGAGTGAATAATTTAAAGGGGTCTGAATACATTGCGTACCCACTGTACTAGTGCTCTTTTATAGTCTATTCACTGTTTGGTTCTACAGTGCCCCATGGGTGTCATTGCATTTTTATCTTTAATGTGCTCTTATCAGGAGAATTTACATGGCTTTAAGATTCACTTGTATGTGTTTCTAAACGCATCTCTTGGAAAACTGTTTGATGTTCACATTGAAGTTGGCAACTGATAAGGGTGATTAGAGCCGGGATGAATATGCCTTTGGGAACCATAATATTATACTAAAACGAGCATTGAGAATATGCCCTGTGGCTGATTGATTGAAGATAATAAAGATTACAGATAAATGACACTGGATTCAACCATGCCACTTTCTTGGAAAAAGTCTGGTTGATGACATGTCCTCACTTGACTGTGTAGCAGAAATCAAGAAATTTATCCATATACCCAGCATTTCATATTTTATCAAAAATGTATTTTAACAAAAATAAAGTTTTACTGAAAATTCCACTTTCAGCAATATGTAATCTCAGCGGCATTTACCACAATATATCCAGGCAATCTTTTATAATCTTGATAACCCTGAACTACCGCACACATTGGATGCCACATTAACTCTATGAAGCCTGCATGTCTTTTCATTGGGAAAAGTGGAGGAAACCAGTAGCAGACTACACTGGCGACTTTATATCTCATGACCATATAGAATTGGGAATGTCTTATTTTATGTACGTCATAATACCGTTAAAGGGGTGGTGCACACGTTCAGCAAATAATTGATATTGTTTAAGGAAAAGATATACAATTTCCCAATAGATCTGTCATGTTTTATTATATTTGTACTTGTCCCCTATGATTCGTAAAGCGCTACGGAATATGATGGCGCTATATTAATAAAGATTATTATTATTACCTTCTGTATCAATTCCTCTCAGATCTCTGCTGGTCCTTCTATAGAAAGCTTTTATGCTTACTTCAATTGGACAGAAATGGACACATGGATTTAAAAAAATAATTAAAATGACATGGTCCTAAAAGTGGGTATGTGGGGTTATTAATATTGTGGCAGGGCTAGTATAAAATAACAGGTCCCAGGGTCAACATCTGCCAAGAGTTTGTATGTTCTCTCAGTGTTTACACACATTTCCTCTGGGTCCTCCGGTTTCCTCCCACACTCCATAACATACTGGTAGGTTGATTAGATTGTGAGCCCCATGGCGGAAAGGGAACGTTTTGGTAAGCTCTGTGCAGCGCTGCATAATCTGTGTGTGCTATATAAATAAAGGAATTATTATTATGTCATTAATAACCCCTTATACATTGGGGCAGATTTACTTACCCTGTCCATTCGCGATCCAGCGACGCGTTCTCTGCGGTGGATTCGGGTCCGGCCGGGATTCACTAAGGTAGTTCCTCCGATGTCCACCAAGTGTCGCTGCTGCGCTGAAGTCCGCAGAGGCCCGCCAGAGTGCAATGAAGTTCACCGGCCTATTCCTGGTGAAGGTAAGCGCGAGTCCAGCGACACTTTTTTTTTTTTTTTAAATGCGGCGTTTTTTACGAATCCGTCGGGTTTTCGTTTGGCCACGCCCCCGATTTCCGTTGCATGCACTCCGGCGCCAATGCGACACAATCCGATCGCGTGCGCCAAAATCCTGGGGCAATTCAGGGAAAATCAGCGCAAATCGGAAATATTCGGGTAACACGTCGGGAAAACGCGAAGTAAATGACCCCCATAGTGTCCATTATCCTTCTTCCATAAGGTAAGACCTTTCACCCCTTAGGTATTTTGTATTTTGTAAAAATCAAAGAATATTGTATGCTTTTTAATGTATATTTTGATTGTAGACCTTGTTTGGTGAGAGGAAACACAGACTGTCCTGTATATTCTAGTGGTTGCAGTTATTCATGGCACATATGTTTGCAATTACCAGTTATAGACCTGAGATTTGAGATGGGACCATCCTGCCATCCATGACATGGGTAATTGATTTGTCACATGCAGATACCTGCTGCATGATAAAGGCACAAACGACTCATTTCTGTCATGGCAATGAAATAACCCAAATAGACCTCTCTTGTGAGCCTGTAAACCCAGTAGTTTTCTTCACAGTGGGACCCTCTTTGATCCTCAGTAGAACTGTTCAGGAACCATGCTGCTACTATAAACAGGGTCACACCACACCGCTGTGCCATAAATCAGCACAGAGACAAAGAGCCACTGCTGAAAATGATGTTACAGCTGTGGAAGAAGCTTGGGCATGTTGTTTATTTAACACTTTTACCACCTCTTTTTTTCAATTTACATAGTTTTAATATTTGTATTCAATTATTCATTTTACAAATATAATAAAGAATAAACATCAAATCATCAAACAAGATTAGTTGGATTGGTTGGAGTTCCAAAATAGTTGGAATACTGTGTAAAATGTACATACAATTTGTGTTATTTTCTTTTTTATTACATAATTTCGTATAGACCCATATTTTCAGCACCTTAGATTATTGATCAGATTTTAGATGCTGGGAGTTTTCCAGTTTTATGGAGAAAAATACATAGAATTTCATGGAAGGTTAAAAAAGTCCCAGTAGAGGTAATATACCAGAAGTTTCAACCATACATAGCTGCAGACAGTGGTAGCCCTGGAGATTTGTGTAGGTATACATTTGCAGGATTGTGAAAAATGAATATATATACCAGTATAATAACTGGACTAGGAGAACTGGGGGAGTCAAACTGCTGTGTTTTTATCTCTGCTTAAAATTGTTCTCTAGCCCCTCCCCTCTGCTGTAATATCTAACTAGAAGCTGATTCTTTGCCTCTTAGCTGGAGTACTTGCATATTTCCCTTGTTCCCGAGATGCTTTGATTCAAAGATTAAAACCATTGAAGAGAGTTTCTGAAAACCCACATCTTCATCCAGTTCCTTTTGTGCATTTGACTAAGCACCTTTAGATCCCTCACTACTACACTCATACACTAAAACATTAATGCTCCACCGGGGGATTCTGGGAAGCATGCAAATATGTTTTCCAGGTCAAAAATGCTGAAAGATTCAAAGCTTAAAAACTGAAGCATGTTAATAAGTTATATGAGTGTAAGGTCAAAAGGTGCTCAGGGCCCACAGGACAATCTGCAGGAAAAGCACAACTTTTCACTGTGTATAGCCTTGGCCTAGCAGTTTCGTAAGCCACGTGAGTATTTAGTTTATAAAATACAGATCAAATGAGGGTCCTAATAGCAGGAATGAAAACTACCCCAGCACCGAGGCTCCCTGCATTTTAGTCCTCTATTAAAGAAAATAAACCAACAACATCCATCATAATAAACCAGGAACGCTTACTCATAAATCCAGGCACAGTGACTGGTAATGTTACTATATTTGTTATCCATGGCCTCCTTCCTGATAAAATCAAACAAGACATTACATACTACTAGTACGTCATGCGTCAGTTGCAGTTGTTTGGAGGGGGCTGACTGGCTAAGCCCTCTCCATAGCTGATGAGCGTTTGCTGCATATTGCAGCAAACTGCCCCCGGTAACACCCATGATCAGTGCTAGCACTGCGAGTGGACGCCGCCATGTTGGCTTCGATTGTCGCTTCCCGTGACGTCATCGGGGAGCGGCGATCTGTTACTAAGACAGCTTTGGGTCATACAAAGACCCGGGGATGTCTCGTTTTAACACATTTATTACAAAGGGATTTGGACATTTGTAATAGATGATGTGGAAAATCCCCATATACAGTACTGCCAATTTAAATTAAAAAACATAATTCAAATCACCCTAGAAGTGATGATAATAATAATAACAACAGTAAATAAACAGTAAAAATCATAAACATGTTAGGTATAGGTATAAGTATAAACTTGCATACCAATCCCTCCTCTTCTATACGCTGCAGCTGACACGCATACACTCGTCTTAATTTTTGTAATTTTATGAAAACATTATAAAAAAAACCCTTACAAATCATGTATCCCCATGATCGTACCGACCCAAAGAATAAAGGAGACGTGCCATTTGAGGTACACAGTGACAGTTGTAAAAACCAAGCCCACAAGAAAATGGCACTCGTTTTTTTTCCCAGTTTCCAGCTTTGAATATTAAATACTTAATATTAAGTACTTAAATATTAAATACTTAATGAATATTATAACACTATGAATTACAATTTTTTTACGCAGAAAACAAGCCCTCACACGGCTACATGGAAAGATTATAAAGTTATGGATTTTTGAAGGTGAGGAGTGAAAAATGAAAACGCAAAAAAGGAAAAGGGCTTGGTTAAAATTAGGCTACTGGGACATTTCCCAGAGACCATCCATGCTGCAGATTCATAGGCTGTTACAAAGTCTCCCCCCCCTGCTTACAATAGGGAGGGGGAAGTGCTCCTTGCACACTTTAACACCCTGTAAATCTGCAGTATGGAGGGGCTCTGGAATCACCCCAGTAAAAGGAAGGACACAAAGAATAATAAATATAAGAAGATTACCACAGTCACAGTGCCTGGATCTATGAGTAAGTGTCTCTGGTTAATCATGATGGATTTTGATGGTTGAAACAACTTTTTGCACTCACTCCACCCCCAGTCGTCGTGGCTAGTTCATCTATGTAACCCCTTACTTGCTGATACAATACCATTACAGCTGATTTAGTAACATAAAAGTGATAGTCTTTTTGAGCCACATGTCTCTTCTCATCCTCCTGCTGTAGCACATTTTAAGGATCTTGTTTAAACACGTGCCGCACATTACATGCAGGCTGCATATCTGATCTGGCAACATTTGCTGAGACACAAAACACGGAAAAGGAAGTGAGAAGGCCGGCAGCTGAATACGTTGTGCAGCTCATTAAAATATTTCTGTGTCTGCTAAATTTAAGCTTGGAGCTACACATTGTGTTACGTGAGAAGAATTGCGTACTGCGTTACGAGTGAGGGATGGTTTTAGAGAAAAAATAGAGCTAAAGAGAATTAACCCTTTACTTTATAAATGCGAATAATTAGCATTAACAAAAATGTTCTGCCCTCTGTTGCTTGGCTAGTATAATACACGTGTACGGTGTGATTGATGTAGGAGAGTAAATCAAGAACTCTGAAAAATGCCCTAAAAATATTTTACTAATCTTAGGGTGTATTATCATTCAGCTTTTCTGCCAACATTTTATGGTAATAGGATTTTTTAAAATCCAATATGGCAGAAAATCCTCCTATTTATGCCTGGAATAAATCTGTACTCAAATCTGGGAAGGGCACCATTAACATACACTAAGGGCACGTTCACATGGGTGCCGATAATAATAATAATCTTTATTTATATAGCTCCAATTCTAGAGAGAATTTTGAAGTGAAATTGTTTGTAATACATGAGGATTCAGTGAAAATTTTGGACCTGGTTTGGCTGAGATTCTCAGAGGTTTTCTTCTTAATCTACAGAGAGAAGGGAGACCCGCTGCAGATCTTCAGCTGTGGTTACATGGATTTAATCCCATTGACTGGGCTTTGCCTATTACTTTCGTTAACATTAAGCAACCTTTACTTTTCTATCTGCTTCACTGTAGCTCACTGAAACCATAATCTGCAGTGTATTATCTCCTCCGTCTGTGCTGGTTTTCTACTCGGAGAAGCTGGATTGCAGCTTGCAAATCATAGGACTAGCAGAGGGTCTACCGAGTGGATACTATGATCCCTCACAACTTTCTTTTCTCCTGTCTTCAGTTCAGACTACGCCACACTTTAATGCATCTATTTCCTCCCAGCCCTTGCTCCCCTGATACTGTATATACACAACAAGGACCCTAAAAACCTGGCATCTAACACAGAACTTTACACTCCATGCACTTATTTCACTGCTAGTTTCAACTCCTAATTCCTGAGACTGGCAAAGCTCGAAGTTTGCCAAAGCATCCCTTAAAATTCTAACAAGGAGGCTAAAACATATCATAAAGCATAACAAATAATACCACTAGCAATCATTTCTGATAATAAAAGCTGACTTTTTTGTATGAAAAAGAGAGCTATGAGCTAATTAAAGGGAATCTGTCACCACAATATAAGTACCTGAACTGCTTTGTTATGTAGGGCTGTGCCCACACATGGCACCCATGCCTTTGTTTTTATATTCCAGCTGCTCCATCTGTGCCAAAAGTAAACTTGTTATATTAGGCTGAACTGCTTTAAGAGTGTGTTAGCTGAACACAAATTGAACCCAGCTCACCTCCAGCCTCTCGTTGTGTTGGGGTGGGTGCTTGTGTAACACTTGTAATAGCACAAATCCAAGCAGGACTACGGCTGGACTGTTTGGATTTGTGGTATTACAGGTGTTAGGTGAACACCCCAGTGCTCCGACTCCACATCAGTAACACCACCCCTTGCTACACTTCCACCATCCCAACGCCTTCCCTTATTCTTCCCCCTTCAACTACCCCATCCTGAAATTCCAGCAAGATGCAGAGCTGGAGTCCTAAGGTTTTCTGCCAAAGCCTCAGTTGCATATTTAAAGGAAAGTTTTGAAATGGAAGGAGCACCTGGACAACGAAAACAAAGGTATAGGTGGCATGTGGGACCAAAGCCTTGCAGAATATAGCAATTAGTTCAGGTAGGTAGATTGTGGTGGCAGTTTGCCTTTAAGGCCCAGCATTTTACCTGCTATTCATTGCTTTTCATTAATTTGCCATGTGGTAATGCTTCTTTATTTAAAATGACAGTGACCGCAGATTATCAGGCTAAATCTATGAATTCTATAAATACCCTTCATCTACCTAGAGAGAAGTCACCAGGACATCCTTTATTTAGAACATTTTGTACTTGGATTTTATCTTGGATGTGCAGTGGTAGGGAAGAATGCATCTTTTGTGTTATACCAATTGTAACTGTTCTGGTTTACATGAAATGTAGTTCTATTCTTACTTTGCATCGGAAAATATACCGGTTTAGTATATTTAAAACTCGAGGGTTTATAGAGAACATGAAATGTATATCTGTATATGACTATGTAATTGTTTATTGGTTCATGTTATCATTCAATACATATACTTAATACAATGCATATACATAATACATGTCATGCATCGGTAAGTTCCTTTCCATTTGTAAAATTACAAGGGCCGACGTAATTTGTCTGACTGTAGCTTCCATTGCCTTGACTCAAAGCTTTCCCTATCTAACACTGCCACAACTAGAAAGTGAACCGGTGAATGTATAGCCCGCGTCCTGCATCCTTTCTTATCATTCTTCTTACAGTTCATTCAATCTGCAGTATCCACTCTTTCTCTACCCTTACCTCTCAGGGTACCCATGCGTCAAATCTTCAAGGGATAATTTAATGATTCCTTTTGTCATTGATCAATATATGGGATCACCAGATATAGGAGGTACACATTAGGATTAGCGCCCCCTGCTGTTATCGCACACTGGGTCTCTACCCAGTCTGAAAAAGGTATATCTGCACATTAATATTAACTGTTAACCTGTCTCTTCAATATTAGTAGCTTTTTGTAAGCATTTGAGTAAAGGCTGTTGGACAACCTCTTGCCCCTGGTTATACAAGGCGTCTGCCACACATGAAGCTTTCAATGTATTCAGTTCCTGCCATCAGTTCTTGTGTTTCTGCCTGATGACAGGTCCCTTCTACATGACCTCATGACTGACATTGCTTTATCTCTTTCTGATCTACAATGTAGCCCTGGGTCTGCTTTAGCTATTAATTTGTGCAGACTGTGGACATTTCATGAACTAAAATCAGCCACTGTGTATTGGTGTGCATAAAGCATTTGGGGTGAAAACGAAATACTGTGCCTGTGTCTCTCCTGTTTCTCTCAGCTCCCGCTCAACCTTCTCCCTCTCTTCTCTATAGACCTTATGTAATCTGATAACTCTCTGTGCGCTCCAGTCCGTCTTGCTGTAGTAAACTGGATTCAGAAGAGATTTAAGAGTGAAATCCAATTTGGAAGGGTAATTAAATTGCCTCAGTTGTAAAAGAGACTCTATACTATGAAAATATTCCAAATATTTGATTGTAGTTTTAATCCATGCTGAAAAGTTATTAACCATTTCAATTTGCTCTGCTCTGTGTTTCTAATGAACCCATTGGTACTGTGTATTCATTTCTGCCCAGTTCTTTTAAAGAGTAACTAATCCTTTGAAGTAATTTCAGACAATGAACAATTCAGATGATAGTATTAAACTTTGTAATATAATTTATTAAGTGAAGCATTTTGTCTGTGTCCTTTTTCTGCTCTTTCTCCTGCAGTGAGCAGTGAGATTCATTCACTTGAGACAGATATGAAGGATAATGATGAACTCTTTCCAAACCTACAGTAATGATTCAGGTCTATGAGGAGATCAGACTATCCAGGGACTGCCTGTAAAGAGTAAAATCCTTATCTGGTTCCTTATCTGATCAGCTGTCAGAGGTGTACAGGACAGAAAGCTGATTTACACTTAAATAAGGAAGAAAGGCAGGGGAAAAAAAAGGTCACAGGAAAAAGTTAACTATTATCTGCATTATTGATTCATAAAATATTGTGATGAGTGACCAAAATACCATAGCAATCGATATCTATTACATGTTGAGCATCAAATGTTTGGTCTTAGTTAGTCCTAAAAGCTACCAAGATGGATCATCGCTATACAGTCTCCGTAGTTTATGTATCCATTATTTACAGGTTGTGGGAAGTCAGAAAACCCCTTTAAATTAGTATATTTTAGTATATATCACTGTACTGATATGATAATGTATCCCGTGATTTATAGAGCTAGAATATGATACAGGGATATGTCAATTTTTCCATTGTGTAGTGTTCTCTTATAAATCTAAAACCAGCACAGCAAGAGGTTGTGGTGGAAGAAAACAAAATTCAATATTCCATTTCCTCCTCATATTGTTATACCATTCCGGTGTTCGTACAGACATAATCATATGCTGTGTCTCCCTCTTGAACATTAATAAATCCAATCTGGCCTCTTTCTTTTCTATTGAAAGATTTTCTTTTTGCAAGCTGCTTGCAGTCTAATTCCCAAAATCTTCTCATTTTCTTAATGAATTTCAGATTAGACAGAAGCCGTTGACTATAAAAAGGAAAAGAGAAAACAGCAGATTAAATAAATGATGCATGGAAAACCTCCAGTTGTCTCACTTACATCTTTTTGTATCTCCCTTTAGCCATGGAATTTCACGAGAATCTCAACTCTATCGGGGCAAAGGAAGGTTTAAAAGAGAGGAAGATGCTTAAGGCCATTGAGAGCTTTACTTGGAACATAACCATACTGAAGGTAGATATTAGCCGTGTTTCAGCTACGTTATTTTATTTCAGCTCACAATGTTCCCTTCACATTTCATTCAGTCTTGCCATATGGTTTCTAACAGTTTCTTTGTTGAGCAGATTACTCTTGTGTTTTCTTTCTTCCCGGACGACTTCGTCCTAATGCAGTGAAAAAACCTGCCAGCGGTTGCCGAAGTCTCAATGTAAAACTTTATTTTTGCTGAGCAAAAAAAAGATCTGCTCTTGAATGTGCAATTTATCCCATTGATTTTCAGACAATAAAGCTTTTTTTTAATCACTGCCCAATACTGGTCGGTAAATGTGTTCATTGATGATTTGAGAAGTTAGTTGGCTCTTGTTAAAAAGGAGTTGTCCAATTTAAATTCTGCCCCATATGCCATAAATTAATTTTACCATATTTTTACTTTCAGTCTTTGTTATTGGCCAGATGGCACCTGACATCTACAGCCAATCACGTTGCTCCTGGCCTATAACAAAGATTGGGAGCACCCTTTATGTTTGCATTATAGCCATGTGTAAACATAGCCAGGTTTAACTAATAAAGGGCATTACTTAATTTAGTGGCAAAACAAACACTGATCATCAGTAAAACAAATTGGTCACAATGTTTTAAAGCCTTAACATGACATTTGTTTTGACGCCTTAACATTCTAATGGGAAAAATTATTTTGACAACAATGAGTTCAGTGGCTGCATAAAAAACACAGTGAGATGCGAAAATGAGTTTACTAATTAGTTGCCTTTTACAGCCAACTATCGGCCAAAGATGTGCTCCTACAAATACTTTTTTTTCTGATTATTGTATTGTGTGAAAAGCCTTCAAGGGACTTATACCGTACATACTTGAGTATTACCTGAGATACCTCATTTTAAGTGGGAAAACTTTTTTACTCAAGTATAAGCCTAGGGTGGGAAATGCAGCATCTACTTTTTAATGAAATGTCTAGCAGCCCCCCCCCCCCCTTAATAATTAAATGTCCAGCAGCAGAGCCCTCCTTAAAAATAATAAACTTAGTACTTGCCTCTGGTGCTCAACCCCCAGCATCCTCTTCTCTTATCAGCTCGTCTTCTCCGGCTTACCGGCAATGTCGGCAGAGGCACGAATATGTACTCAGTCTGATGTAATCAAGCGGCGACAGGCTGCTTCATATTGTGTGCGCAGGCAGAGACGTGCCTCTACCCGCACTGCCAGCGATGAGGGGAAGAGAATTCCAGGGGTTAGCGCCAGAGGGTAAGTTTACAAGTGAAAAATTCTTTGTTAGCACTTAACTCCTGTTCATATGGTGTGGCATTGCATGGCATCTGCTGCTTTTGTGGTGTATTGCTAGTGTGGACCCAGGGCCCGGACCTATGTGGGCTATGCCTGCCAGTATGGGTGCTGCGGGGCATCAAGGTCTTGGTGCCTGCTGGTGCTGTGCTGCAGCGGTGGTATATGCCACGTGATGCTGTACACAATACTGTAGGGACAGTGTGTATGCCATGTGATACCGCACACAATATGAAGTGGTTAGTGGGCTTATACAATTTGATCAAAATGTAATTAAGAACCTCAAGTTCATTTTGAAAATGTAGCCCAGCGGCAATAAATCATTGAATGATATGTGGATGTGCTGTCCAGTTCTTTTTTATCTCCCCATGTTGGTTACATATTTTTGTATACAATTGAGTATAAGCTGAGTTTTTCCCGCACAAAATATGTGCTGAAAAACTTAGTTTATACTTGAATAGATACGCCAACTCTAATGCCCTGTCACATTTAGTCTCAATTCATTCATTGAAGACAATGGATTCCAAAATGGCTTTTCTCTAGTAGAACATTATGGGGAAAATTTACTTTCCTGGTCCTGTTGCGATCCCCGATTCGGATGGTCCGACGAAGATGAAGTCCGGCGTGATTCACGAAGCTCATGCGCCCGAGTTCCTGCATCTGTCACTTCTGCGATGAGGTCCGCCGGAGTTCACCTTCTTCTTCCCAGTGCTTGTAAGTGCGTGTCCGCCCCCCGATTTGGTCACGTGCAAGCCGGCGCCGATGCGCCAAAATCCGATCGCGTGCAACACAATCCCTGGCACGATGCGCCACAAAACAGAAATCATCGGGAAAGCCGACAAAAATGCGCTCTGCGGACCCTTAGTAAATGAGCCCCTATATGTTCATGGTTATAGCTACTAAATGCCATATAGAAAGATTCTAGCATTTATTTAATGTGGACCTGTGATGTGTTTATTTTATTAAATGCTTCTCTTCTCCCTAAAATAACTATCCATGAGAATCTTTTCTTTGAATCTCAGAGAAATACATTGGGGCTTATTTACTAAGGGTCCTCTGGCAGCATTTCCGACTTTTCGGGGATTGTGCCGCCAGGGACAGGCATATAGAATTGGATTGTGGCACACGCGATCAGATTTTGGCGCATCGGCACTGGCTTTCATGCGAGAGAGATCAGTGGGCGGGTCGTCGGACGATCCAACGGATTCAGACTGAGCACGGGATTTAACATTTAAATTCTGTCGCAAGACAATGCACTTGCATGCACCAGGAAGAAGAAGGTGAACTTCAGTGGAACTGAGCAGGGAAGTGACACATGCAAGAAACCGGGCGCACGATCTTAGTCAATCGCGCCGGAGTCCATGATCGTCGGACAACGCACACCGCGACAGGACCGGGTAAGTAAATGTGCCCCATTAACTTTGTGTTATCAATGCCGCAAAATGCGCAGGTGGGAATCACAATGGAGACAGGAACCTGAAAAGCAACACACATTTCTTTTCTTATTATTAAAAATAGTTGATGAAACTCCTTAAGTAAAAAATCATAATAAAATATTACAAATTTCAAGTCTATGCTACACATCAAATTAAAAATCCATGTTAATACCTTGACAGAAAGTTTTCTTTTCATTGTATTCTGTTGGCATCTTTTCCCCAAGTAAGTAACACTCTTACATCTAGCCTACCACATGTTAGGGGAAATGTGATTGCGACCAATCTATGCACTTGCAGGGGTAAAATCGGTTTGGGATGGTACTGTGACTGGTCTGTGGCTATGATTATTCTAGCACATTTCTTGTCATAACCAGCATTCTAGCTCTAAATGCATTAATGGGAATGGTGGAAATGCCCTTCAAGACCTGTAAGTTTGGTGATGCTCAGACCCAGACACATAGCCATGGAATATGGGGCTTTTTAGTGTTAACTTACTGCCTAATATATTCCAGACTTAACATAGCTCAAATTTAGTTGGGGACTCTATTTTTTCATGAAATATGTTTAGAACAGCATTGTTGCATGCTAACAATCCATAACATACATACATAAACGTTGCATTTTACTTTGTGAGAAAATGTTGAAAACAGAGGTTGCATTAATGACTGTACAATCATCTGTGACACTTGTCATGGCAGTTTTACTCTGCGAAATAAAAGTTTTCACTGTTCAACCCAACCCCCCACCTCCCATTGCCACCTGCAGCTGATTCATTCTCCTTGTTTCTGCATGTATCCTGAGCTCAGTTACTCGATCACATTCTACAGCAACATACCTCCCAACTTTTGTGGAGGAGAAAGAGGGACAAAATGGCGGCGCGCGAAGCGCGCCGCGGCGATTTTTTTACCCACAGAAGCCACACCCTAGCCACGCCCCCTAACCACACCCCCTGGCCACGCCACTGCTCATACCTTCAACGCATCCACTGGCACCAATGTATATTTATGTATATAATTGGGGGGCATATTCCACTCCCCCTAGACAACGAGCATGCCCTCCTAGACAACGAGCATGTCCTCCCCTAGACAACGAGCATGCCCCCCCCAGACAACGAGCATGTCCTCCCCTAGACAACGAGCATGTCCTCCCCTAGACAACGAGCATGTCCTCCCCTAGACAACGAGCATGTCCCCCCCTAGACAACGAGCATGTCCCCCCCAGACAACGGGCATGTCCGCCCCCAGACAACGAGCATGCCCCCCCCTAGACAACGAGCATGTCCCCCCCAGACAACGGGCATGTCCGCCCCCAGACAACGAGCATGCCCCCCCCTAGACAACGAGCATGTCCCCCCCAGACAACGAGCATGCCCCCCCTAGACAACAAGCATGCCCCCCCTAGACAACGAGCATGTCCCCTAGACAACGAGCATGCCCCCCCCTAGACAACGAGCATGTACCCCCCCCTAGACAACGAGCATGTACCCCCACCTAGACAACGAGAATGTACCCCCACCTAGACAACGACCATGTCCCCCCCTAGACAACGAGCATGTCCCCCCCCCCCTAGACAACGAGCATGTCCCCCACCTAGACAACGAGCCTGTCCCCCCCTGTGGCTGCGTGCCCTTTTTTGTGTGTTTGTGTTATTTTTGTCTTCCAGGACCGTGCCTGCTGTGGACTGCTTCCGATTCGAAGGATTACATCGATGACCGACAGTTCTAACAAATAAAATGGTCAACGAGGGTGTGTCTGCGTTTTTTGTTCAATAAAATTTTCTGAAAACGGTGTGATTATTTATTTTTTTGCGACACTCTTCATAGTTTGCCGTAGTAGTGGTGCCGGCTAGGTGACGGTGCTCATTACTAAGGGCTGGCCTTAGTGTTTGCCTTAATTTTTTTGGCAAATTTACACTAACGCCCATACCATTACCCCGGTACCCACCGCCACCAGGGGTGCCGGGAAGAGCCGGGTACAAACCAGTACCTGACCGTCTATAGATGGTCAGGTAGTGGGGCGGCTGCAGGCTGTTATTGTTGCGCTGGAATAGCCCCCTAACAGTGACCTATCCCAGCTCAGTAATGGCAGGCTGCTGCTGCTTTTTTGTATCAGGCTGATTTGAAAAATAGGGGCACCCCATGCCGTTTTTTCTTCAAATTTTTGACAAAAATATGCGTGGGGTCCCCCCTTTAAAGGGGGCTCCCAGGCTGTTTCCCCCATTTTTACAAAAAAATGGGGGGGAAAAACGGCATGGGGTGCCCCCTATTGTTCAAATCAGCCAGATACAAAAAAGCAGCAGCAGCCTGCTATTACTGAGCTGGGATAGGCCACTGTTAGGGGGCTATCCCAGCGCAACAATAACAGCCTGCAGCCGCCCCAACACCTGACCATCTATAGACGGTCAGGTACTGGTTTGTACCCGGCTCTTCCCGGCACCCCTGGTGGCGGTGGGTACCGGGGTAATGGTATGGGCGTTAGTGTAAATTTGCCAAAAAAATTAAGGCAAACACTAAGGCCAGCCCTTAGTAATGAGCACCGTCATCTAGCCGGCACCACTACTACGGCAAACTATGAAGAGTGTCGCAAAAAAATAAATAATCACACCGTTTTCAGAAAATTTTATTGAACAAAAGACGCAGACACACCCTCGTTGACCATTTTATTTGTTAGAAATGTCGGTCATAGACGTAATCCTTCGAATCCGAAGCAGTCCACAGCAGGCACGGTCCTGGAAGACAAAAATAACACAAACACACAAAAAAGGGCACGCAGCCACAGGGGAGGACATGCTCGTTGTCTAGGGGTCAGGGGTAGACATGCTCGTTGTCTAGGGGGGGGGGGAATGCTAGTTGTCTAGGGGGGGGACATGCTCGTTGTCTAGGAGTCGGGGGGAGACATGCTCGTTGTCTAGGGGGGGGAATGCTCGTTGTCTGGGGGGGGGGACATGCTCGTTGTCTAGGGGGGGGGCATGCTCGTTGTCTTGGGGGGGGACATGCTCGTTGTCTAGGGGTCAGGGGGAGACATGCTCGTTGTCTAGCAGGGGGAAATGCTCGTTGTCTAGGGGGGGAAATCCTCGTTGTCTAGGGGGGGGACATGCTCGTTGTCGCAGTAAAGGGGAGGGGTCCTATGGAGCGCAGTAAAGGGGAGGGGTCCTATGGAGCGCAGTAAAGGGGAGGGGTCCTATGGAGCGCAGTAAAGGGGAGGGGTCCTATGGAGCGCAGTAAAGGGGAGGGGTCCTATGGAGCGCAGTAAAGGGGAGGGGTCCTATGGAGTGCAGTAAAGGGGAGGGGTCCTATGGAGCGCAGTAAAGGGGAGGGGTCCTATGGAGCGCAGTAAAGGGGAGGGGTCCTATGGAGCGCAGTAAAGGGGAGGAGTCCTATTGAGCGCGCAGTGAAAGCCATAAAAAACACATTTGATATTTTCCTTCCCGCTTCCCAGTACAGGGCCTGGAATATTTAATACTGTCACTAGGAAGTATAATTTGTTACGCAGAAACAGGCCGCACACAGCTCTGTACGTGGAAAAATAAAAAAGTTATTGATTTTTGAAAGTGGGGAGTGAAATATGGAAACGCAAAAATTGTTCCGTCAGAGTAATGGAGCAGACGGCCGTGTATGACCATTCTGCTCCATTACTGTCATAGAGCGATGACATGGACCTTATGTGGACCCCAACACACCCCTCGTATTCATGATCTATGGGGGTCACATCACTGAAACCCCCACACATCAGCAGGTTAAGCCCTGTCCTATGGATAGGGCCTAACTTGTATTTGTGGGAAAACCCCTTTAACCCCTTAACGCTCTGCGCCGTAGCTCTACGACGCAGAGAGTATAAGGAGTGTATGAAGAGGGCTCACGGGCTGAGTCTTCTTCATACAAGGTGGGGGGTTTTGCATGTTGCAGAAAACCCCCACCGCTAATAACCGCAGTCGGTCATTGTCGCCGGCAAAGTCTTTTTTACGATCGCTGTGCCCCCGAACGTCATCGGGGGCGGCGATCGTTTGCCGTGGTAGCCTCGGGTCTTCTTTTGACACGAGGCTACATGGCTTCTGCAGGTTCGTTACAATGAGCCAGAAGTATTGCAGTATATGGTAGGAGCGATCTGACCATCTAGGGTTAATGTACCGTAGATGGTCTAAGAAATAGTGGAAAAAAAAGAAAAAACAGGTTTTAAAAATAAAAAAAATTTATAAAATATTAAAAATTCTAATCACCTCCCTTTCCCTAGAACGGATATAAAACATAATAAACAGTAAAGATCACAGACATATTAGGTATCGCCGCGTCCCAAAATGCCCGATCTATCAAAATATAAAAACGGTTACGGGCGGCGGTGACCTCCGAGGCGGGAAATGGCGCCCAAATGTCCGAAATGCGACTTTTACACCTTTTTACATCACATAAAAAATGAAATTAAAAATGATCAAAATGTCGCACAGACCTCAAAATGGTAGCAATGAAAACGTCGGCTCATTTCGCCAAAAATGACCCCACCCCCAGCTCCGTGCACCGAAATATGAAAAAGTTATTAGCGTCAGAAGATGGCAAAAATTTTTTTTTTTTTTTTTTTGCACACATGCGTTTAATTTTTGAAAATGTATTAAAACACAATAAAACCTATAAATCCGGTATCACCGCGATCGCACCAAACCAAAGAATAAAGCTGAGGTGTTATTTTGAGTGCACAGTCAAAGTCGAAAAAACTGAGCCCACAAGAACGTGACATGTGCGGTTTTTTAAAAAAAATTTTCCACATTTGGAATTTTTTGCAGCTTCGCAGTACACGGCATGTTAAAATAAATAACATTACGGGAAAGTAAAATTTGTTACGCACAAAATAAGCCCTCACACAGCTCTGTACACGGAAAAATGAAAAAGTTATGGATTTTTGAAGTTGGAGAGCGAGAAATGAGAGAAAAACCCTGCGTCCTTAAGGGGTTAAGGGATTAAGTATATGGTACAATAAAAGCAGAATAGAAGTGCACTGGGGGGGGATTAGGGATGGGGGCAGGGGGTCTATGGAGGAAAGTGTTTAACCCTTTAGCTGCTGCCTGCAGTCACTGTAGAGTACCTGTTATCACACTGCAGCAGCTGCACACACTCGGCTCTGCTTCATCAGACGAACTTCAGTGAGGAGCAGGAGGAGGTGGGGGCAGGGAGCCATTGATGTAGCAGTGCTGGAGAGTTCCTGCCTGCACGGAGGATGATCCCCTGGGGCTGCTGTGCAGGGGCAGTGCAGAGAACATGACACTCTGCACTGCTCCATCCATCCATCCATCCATGTGCCTGCAAGTGGCAGCCTGAGGACAGGGAGGGCTCTGCCTCCCAGGGGAGGGGATGGGGGAGGTGCCGGCTCTGCAGCAGACAGCCCGGGAGCTGGAGAGGAGGAGGACGCTGCACCCCGCCCCCTGGCTTCTCTGTATCCTGAGCAGGACGGGGGCGGGACTCGGGGGCGGGACTCGGGGGGGGGGGGCGGGACTCGGGGGGGGGCGGGACTCGGGGGCGGGACAAAACGGAAAAATCCGTGAAACCGCAAAAAAACCGGGACTTTCACTTAACGGTCCGTGCAGGCGGGACAAGGGTTAAAAAACGGGACTGTCCCGCCCAAAACGGGACGGTTGGGAGGTATGCAGCAATCACTGGCTTTAGCAGTAAGGAGCTGTGCTAAATCCAATGGTAGTGTGCACTCGTGGACATACAGTCATCAGCAGGATTGAGCTGTCTGTGTAACAGCCTGTTCCTGTACTGTGACAGGTGGTGGATATTATCAGTCCCCTGTCACAGCAGCACTCACATCCTAAGCGCTTGAGGGTATGAGAGGCATGTAGGGAAGCTGCTATGTGCATACTCTCTGCATGTCTGTATATACAGATCCCTGATAACAATGATCCATTGGACTGTTACCATTATATCACTGTTATATGTGATCTTTATATAAGAAAAGCAGGAACACGTATATAATGTGTTCCTTGATCAATGTACCTCTGTTTAAAAAAACTGTAATTAAAAAACAAAAATAAAGTGAATTAAAAAGTAAAATAAGAGTTATGCCCCCCCCCCAAAAAAAATAAATAACTAGTCTACTGTGCCAACCTAGTCTAGTGGTCTACTGCACCAGCCCTAGCCTGATCTAGGGGGTCTGCTGTGCCAGTCCTACCCAGATCTAGGTTGTCTACTGATCCATCCCTAGCCTTGTCCAGGAGGTCTGGGGCGTCATCCCTAATCCACTCTAAAGGTTGACATTTTTGAGGGGACAATAAAAGGTTGTTCCGATGTATTTAATGCATGATGTAGGATTACTAAAATTGTCTCAATTGGCTATTTAAAGAGGCTGTCTGAAACCTGTACTTACCTCAGCGGTCTTTCCTGGTTTCCCGCACCGCCGTCTCTCTTGCCCATGTCCCTGGTTGTTTACAGGGCACGGAAGCTGCACTGAGTTTAGCTTCCACTTCCACTTGTCCCCATTCCCAGCACTCTATCAGACGAACTTGGCGCAGCTTTCGTGCCACTGTAAGTTTTGAAAAGTTTGAAAAGTTTTGGACAGCCTCTTTAAATAGCCAAGAGACAATTTTAGTAATCTTACATCATAAAACTAAAAATACTCCTCAAAAATGGTAAGAGGAGTAATATTACCCTTCTGGAAAAATGTTGCAAAAAATAGTTGTCTTGGGAAGCTAGTCGTCTTGTCCAGCATTTGTGTTTTTTGTTTCACCTGTCCTGAGTTTAAACTGTATATATGTACACGTGTACTTTTAATAAGACTTTATTGGGCACATTTACTTACGCTGTCACCAGAGTTCACATAAAGGGCATAGTCCGACTATGATGCTGCTAATTCACTAAGATTGTGCGCCCGATGTCATGAATGTATAACTTCCCCGCTCAGGTCTGATACAATCCCAGCACAGACACTTCTTAAATACCTGTGCAAGCAGTTTTAGCCCCGAAGACGGTGCACAGTCTGACAAAAGTGCGTGCGCGACCCTTAGTGGACAAGCTCCTATATGTTCTCAATGTCAATGTTGTTGTCAAGAATACAATGTATACTTGCAGAATGCATACCACAATGTGTACCATAAGAGTCAGTTACATAGTATAAACCTTTTAGACTTCTGTATTATGTCACACATGGTTGATGGAGGTCAGAGCACTGCAGTTCATGTGCTTGAGGAACAGACTTGCTTTCCAATGCAAGATCTAATCGTCCACTTTAGCATCTTGGCTATACATCTCAATTTGTTTCATTGTGGTTGAACAGTGACCTTTATCTGATCTCATTTTGTTTGCTGATAATAACAAAATTTCAGTGCGTATCTGCCCTCCAGCAGTCACACATCATCCCTATGTGTTATTAGCTCAGGCATTTAAAAACCAGGATAAGCCATGACTGAAGAGATAAAACACATTGCACATTCAGAACATACTGATGTATTGATATGATGTTCCACATTTTTCAGTGACTGTTGGTTCACATGTTTCCTAGGTTTCTCTAATATCTGTTGACCATATCTGTACATTACTCAACTGAAGAGTGTCAGGTGACTGAAGCATAACAGCTCAGAAGTAAGATGTTAGTAAAAAGTAGTAGGAAAAAGATGGTAGGGAGTGTGGCTACATGGTTAGACTGATGTTCGTTTCGAACATCAATCAGTGGAAATCTGTTTGCATTTTTGCACCTTGTATGCAACTCTTCTATTCATCAGCCCTCTTGGCAGTGAAGGGGCACTGTTCACTCCATCACTCAGCCAAACCAGTTCCCTACCCTGTACTGAGGAGACCCAATCAAAACAGTGCTGTCTACAGTTGGGAGTCTGTTCCTTCTGGAATAGATATACTTATTTGGTTTTAATCCCGCATCATGTCATGAGGCCTCATGTAGGTCATGCTTGATGTTAAGGGAGCTGCCTTACAAGGTAGCTAAAAGAGGCATGGTTTTCCTTATTCTATCCTGGAAAACTTTGCACATTTTCCAAAAATCCCCCTAGTGGAGCATCCATGGCTATAAGACTCCACACGCCTACATGGTGGCCTTAATTGGCAGCCTCGGTAAGGAGAACTCTTACTTCCTGACCCAGGGGGAAGATTAACAGTTAGAAATTGTCCACAAGCCTTTAGTCGCACTACAAAATTGCCTTGATGTAACTCTCATTAGGAGAAAGAAAAGTGAATGTAGCAGAAAAGGCACAAAACAGCAGATTCAACAATTCTGCAGATTTTTATATTGAAGAAAAACCAGAATGGAGGCAGGAGTGTTGGTGCTTAGAAAATCCTCGATAGGTAAGTATAAATGGCTCAAAAAGAGTACTTTTTTATTTTACAAAATAAAAGACATTTCTTCGTCAGTTGCCTGACGAAGGCTCCGGTACGGAGCAGAAACGCGTAGCATTTTTATTTCATTGTTTTAACAATCTTTTAAAAGAAATATCTTTTATTTTGTAAAATAAAAAAGTACTCTTTTTGAGCCATTTATACTTGCCTATCGAGGATTTTCTAAGCGCCAACACTCCTGCCTCCATTCGGGTTTTTCTACAATGATCCTCTTCAGCCTCGGAGCCTGGTCCGAGTGCTGCTGATCTACAGGAGACCACCGGCTGCTGGTATTACACTTTACATATGCATTATGCCTATGTAAATAGGTGAGTGACCAATTTACCCATCCATCCTTCCCCTTGTGCATTACTGTCTTCACGAGGTTGCGCTTTCTCTTTTTCTTCTCTCCTCTATTTCATACCGATTGGATATCTTCTGACGAGGTGTATATAAAAATCCCAGTCTCAAGCAGATTTTTATATGCCAGAAACCTGGGCGTGACCGTATTGACATATCTCCCCAGTGGATTTTTTTTTTCTAAGCCTTGAGTATTGTGGTTATAGTGGGGGAGTAGGAGACTAATGACCATATAATGGGTCCAGTAGTTGGGGTCTTCTGATAAAGCAGTGGGATTAGAAAACAGTTTTCAAAGACAGAGCTGCTAGGAAGGGATGAAACTGGATTATTGACTAGTAGTTACGGGTGCACATTTATCTCCTAGCATTGTCCAGGTCAGGAGGAGAATCCACATATCCTATTACAGCTCCTGTTGGAAGGGTAAACTGTTTTCTTCCTTAATTTATTTAAAGTGAACCTTTCACCAGGAATTTCATGTTTAGCTTATGGCAGGTTCCAATAGCCTATGCTATGCTGATTTTTAAAACTGCCTTTGTCAGCATTCTGAATCTTTTCAGTAGTTTATAGAAGTTTAATTCACATTACCTGTGGCAGCTGCAGCATGTGTGTGCCTGTGTCAGTTTTCTCTCCTCCACACTCATGCAGATCCCCTACCCCACTCCTGATATGTTCATTTGCAGGCAGGGGAGGGAGGGGGATGGTGTGAAGCAGAGGAAGAATGCATGAGGAGACACAGGCACAGAGGCTGTAGCTGTCCTCCTTCCCTCCGGATTCATCACACGCTGCTGGCAGAGGGCCATGTAATGTGAATTAAACTTATATACAGTACTGAATGATTCAGAATGATGACAAAGGCATTTGTATAATCGTCATAGCACAGGCTATTGGAACTTGACTCCAGGTAAAAATTGCATTCCTGGTTACAGGTTCCCTTTAATGGCAGCCAGATTAAATGAGTTCCTGGGAGGAGGTTATTATCTCAAAATTCAAGAACCCTTCAGATGTACTTTTTAGCAGCCTATCTCAGTGTTCAGTGATATGTTTCTGCTTACCACCTCTGAATAGGAGTAAAAATTATTGGCGAACGCCCCCTATTGCAGGCTTTCTGGTCCTGTGTCATAGAATAATCTGCACTCTGACAGGCCTTAAAATAAGAAATGACCCTGCATCTCTTTAACGGAACATGCTGCCAGTTACAGTTAACAAAGCTAAGCGCTCACTTGCTGGATTACTGCTGATAGCGGCAAGGTCTCTGCTACCACATCTCTAGAAGTCCACTAGGGTGCCCTCTAGCTCGGATCTGTTTTTGAAAATCCCATTATAACATGGAATAGAAGAACTCACTGCAGATACTCACCAAACAAGTATGCAACATGTAAAGGCATAGTGTCCCTGGCTAGATATCAGGAACTCCCTGGCATATATCTCTTTCCGTAACCATACTAACCAAGGTAGGTGGCCTTTGTTTGACGTGCAGGACTGTAGGTACTTTTATGTCCCCTTTCCTATACATTACATTTCATATTGTATTTAAGGTTTTTTAAGTCACTGTGACTTGCCCTATTTATACCTTTCCTTCTGAGCACAGAGCTTCTTCTAAGAAGTTCCCTTTAATGTCGCTCTTACATTGTAAAGGACCTTTGGTTCTGTTATGATACTCTTGAATACCTATCTTTGTCACTAATTGTATTTGTAATTCATTCCTATGTTGATATGGCAACTAGGGATGGCTCTGTTTTAGCATACTCTGATCACTTTGTTCTCCTGCGCATACGAGCGCTATGCGTATTATTTTTTTTAGACTGTCTCTTTTTTTTGTGTGTTCCTTTTCATATACCTGTTCAATCATACAAATCTTACAGCGGAATAACGGCAACAAGGAGGCTGATTTTGATATTATTTTTGCTTACATAATGTAGAAAAGGAACTCTTACACAAATTATGAAATAAATAGCTATGTGAACCTCCCAGGGTAGAGTGAAATGTCAATTACATGCCTCAATAAGGTCTTCGCCATGTCTGTTTTATATTAAAGCGTGTCTGTGTTTCCAGTTTAATTGGAGCTGTACCGACCTAACTGGTTGACATGAAAGCATCAAGCCGATAGCACAAGAGGTCTCCAATGTGTAGTTTGCCATGGTATATGATAAGTTGGAGGAGGTCCGGTTGTGCGCCCTGTGTAGTGAGTCTTGTGTCACACTGACCAGCATAAATACAGTAATTACTTTTTGTAATGAAGGCTGTGTAATCATTCATAGAACATGTGGGGGGTATCACTTAAACTGAATGGAATATTAGTCAAAAAAATATTTGATGTTTTATTATAAATAAATTCAAATTCGGGGTTATTATTCCTAAAGTTTTTGACATTTTTCTCTGTTTCATTTACAATCAACTTTTTGCAGGTATAAATTCACTCAGCAGGATGATCTGAAGATTTAAAGGACATTTATAAATACAGGCAGTCCCCGGGTTAAGTACAGGATAGGTTCTGTAGGTTTGTTTTTAAGTTAAATAAATAAAAAGGGGACCGTCTGTACTGACACACTTAGAATTTTTTAAGGTGCCCTAGCTGAGTTTCTATATACTCTGGCTACGGCCATTTGGTGATCTCCTGATACCCTTTACCTATACCTATTCCCCCTTTTTGCTCTATCCTCAGTTCCCCTACTCTGAATGCTAGTGTGGCTACCTACTAAAGCTAAGAAGGTTTGCCCTAGTGTAGAGCTCTCTCATATATGACTTCCAAAATACCCCTTTCCAATCAAAGTTCAACTTGCATGTTGTTGGTATATGTCATGCATATATAGAGGTTACTTAGCATATTTATTTCCCTTTATGGTCATTATACGCTATAATAATAGTCAAAGTTGGCCAGTAGAAGAGTGTGTCTTATGGATAGTTTATTAGAAAATATATTGGAAAAGTACTTGCTGTGAGTAAACTCAATAAATATGACGTATGTAAAATACAGATTCTAAAGACAATATTTGCTGGTGCTCGAGGTCTTTTGAAGTCCTGTTTTCTTGTCATGCTTCAAAAGACATGATTAGCTGAAAAATGTAATTTCTGAGGTGTCGTTTCCATTTTTTCCACATCTTATCGAGTTACATGTTCTGTCAGGTGTGAAAATTGCTAAGGCTTAGGCTGCACAAATCTAGCAAACATGTGACTATTCACGGATACAGCCTACTGAAACGTACAGATGTTTTTTCAGCCTAGATATGTCTGGAATATTTAGATTTCTTGGAATATGAAATTGAAATTACGCACAACTGACATTAGGTCACATCTAGTATAGCACATGCCCCTTTGGATTATATTAGTGCAAAGTTAATATTACAATGTTTAATGCATAATGTATGATGTATATTGAGAGTCTTTCCAAGGTTTTGTCAGTTTCTCTTTCTCCTTGTGGGAGACCACCATCTGGCATAGGGAGTATACAGGCCCGGTAATGCTCTCTGGGAAAAGGTTATGTAGATTGTGGCACATTAACTTACCTGATCCGGAGGAGATCCCGAAAGTGCATTGTCCGATGACCATGCATTGTGCAGCGATTCAAGAAGATTGTGCGCCCAATATCCTGCATGTGTCGCTTCCCCGCTCAGGTCCGCCGGAGTTCACCATCTTACTCCCGATGCATGTAAGTGCATGGTGTGCGGCACAATTTAAAATCCCACAAAAGTAAAATCCCGCAGTTTGTCCGAATCCATTAGATCCCCGACGGCCTGTCCCCTCGATTTGTGTCGCATGTAAGCCGGCCACGATTGCGACTAAATCCGATCGCTTGCAACACAATCGTCTACTAAATACCTGTCCCAGCGGCGTGACTCCCGAAAACGTCAGAAAAACTTAACGGAAATGCAGCCGTGGGACCCTTAGTAAATAAGCCCCATTATCTCCCTTCCATGATAAAGAAATCTGTCTCTCTAGTGCCATCTATTGGAGGTAGTTCATGGCCAACCCTTTAACAGCTTTGCAGTGTGACTAAGAATATTAGCCAATCCATTAACAATAATTATATATCATGTAAAATCACTGACTTAAAATTCTATGTCTAATCCGCATAATGCTGTAAATGCAAACAGGTTTTAGACTGAAAAAAAAAAGCATCCGCTTTAACCAATGACTAGCTCCCATAATCGTGACCATTCATGACCAAGTGAACAAAAGCCATGGAACCATGGTGACACATGACTACTACAGAGTAATTGGCCATCAATCTCAGGGGTTGGGTAGAACACGTTATTGCCGAAGCCAAGTAAAGAAGACCACCTGTGGAAATGGAGGGGATTTGGAAGGTAATTATTTTTATATGTTTAATTTTTTTTCCTATATAAGTTTTAAATAGGAGTTGTCCCACCAAACCTTGCTTTCTGAAGAAGGAGTTAATTTTCTGACCTAGTTTTTGGCAAATAGGCCGAATAGACTACATGACACAAGTGGTCCATTGAGAGCTCAAAGATGAAGATGATATTGAACAATACTTTCCTTTGTGCTCTTACTTTTTGTGGCTTTGGGAGTAGACGGTTATCAGAGATAGAAGAATTGTTGCTTAATTATTGTGAAGAATATACATGACTTTTTCCTATATTTTTTAAATTATTTTGCCTTTCTAGAATGTGATATCTCTGGATCAGGTTTTAGTTGTGTCTTCCTATATACAGGCGGTCCCTGACTTTCAGGCGATCCCTAGTTACAGACTGACCTCTCTGACCACTATGACCACTCGTGAAGGTCTCTGGAAGCTTTACTTTAGTCCCAGGCTGCAATGATCAGCTGTAAGGTGTCTGTAAGGAAGTTTTATTGATAATCCTTGTTCCCATTTACATCACAAAATTTTGAAAATCCAATTGTTACTATGACAAAAAAAGATTGAGAAGTCCACTACTAATCAAGTACCTTATGTTCCTTCGCTCTCTTGTTTCAGAAAATCACATTTCTGTTTTCCAGTGATTTCCTCTATGTTAGCATAACCTCTATGTAACATAACCTAGCCTTGATTGTTTTCTGCTGTAAAATTATTAGAAAAGATTTTTAATAAAGATACAGTTAAATTAAAAAAGCAAACTGCATCCCTGCAGTATTGGGTGTCCCTGAAGAGGTTTTAAAGTGCTTGAATTAGTTAGAAATAAAATAAGGCTGACGCATATATTGGAGGGACACTTATACATGATGTGTAGTCCTTTACAGTGAACCTTGTTGGATGGTGGCGCATTTTTGGTGGTGATGGTTTTTAAAGCTTGTTCCGCTCATTTCTTTTCTTTAGTTCACAACTGTTTGAAAGGAGTGTCTGAGCTAAAAAATAAAATAAAATAATGTATCCATAGAATAGGTAGTCGATATTAGATTGTTGGCATTCAGCAGCTAGCAACTTGTTCTCAACAGCTGATAAACAGAAGTGAACAAGAAGCAGGTGGCTCTGTTTTTTTGCATGGTGGTAAAACAAGGAAGGTTACTGCTGACAATCTTGTGCTTATGCAATCTTTTCTTTTGGCTTGCCCAACTCCCCTAGATGGTACATAATTTGTGGTATAGCCATCTGACTATTAAATGGTCTATGATGACATTTTGTGTAAGGGGTGGAGCAAGCAGCAGGGAATCCCAAGATTAATAAATAGGATGTCTTGCTGCAGCATTGAATGGTCAAATGGCCGGCAGAATGAAGATTATAGCCAAAACTTTAAAAATTGGATTTCTTCCTACAAGCTGCCTGCACAAACATTATTCTACATTTTGTAGTTGGTCAAACAGCCTCTTTAATTAGTAATATGGGAATATTTTCCGGAACTTAGTCATAATGTTTAAACAGTCACATTAGCACCAATGGAATCTCGCCATGATTTCTTTATCTTCATATAAACTTTGGTATAGTTTTACTGCTTTGTTTATCTGGCATGTCAGCTTTGTGTTGACTAATCATCATTTGGAGAGAGAATGATTTGGACTGCACATCCACACATTATACAATGATCTATTGCTGCTAGGCTACAGGGGGTATGGAAAGTATTCAGACACTCTTTGTTTCAATGCAGCCAATTTACAAGATCAAAAATTCTTTGTTTTGCTCATTAATGTACACTCTGCACCCCGTCTTGACATACAAAAACTGAAATGTAGATATTTTTACTAATTTATTAAACAAAAAAAACTGAAATATCTCATGGTCATAAGCATTCAGACCCTTTGATGTGCCAGTCATACTTAACTAATATGCTGTCCATTTCCTTCTGATCCTTCTTGAGATGGTTCTACTCCTTCAGTGGAGTCCAGCTGTGTTGAATTAAACTGATTAGGTCATGATGACGAAAGGCACACACCTGTCTATATAAAAACTTACATCTCAAAATGCATGCCAGAGCACATTAGAATCATGAGGTCTAAGGAACTGCCCAACTCGGAGACAAAATTGTGGCAGGGCACAGATCTGGCCAAGGTTACAAAAGAATTGTGCCAGCACTCAAAGTTCATTAGAGCACAGTGGCCTCCATAATTCTTAAATGGAATAATTTTGGGACGACCACAACTCTTCCTCAACCTAGTCATCCAGCCAAACTAAGCTATCATGTGAGAAGATGTGTTAGTGCTAAGCGGTATGTGGGTAGAAAACCAGGCACTGCTCATCACCTGCCAAATACAATCCCAACAATGAAACATGGTGGTGGCAGCATCATGCAATGAGAGTGTTTTTCAGCTGCAGAGAAAGGACATCTGGTTGCAATTGCAGGAAAGATGACTGTGGTCAAGTACAGTATTCTGGATGCAAACCTCTTCTAGAGTGCTCTAAACCTCAAACTGGGTCAAGGGTTCACTTTCCAACAAGACCGTGGGAGAGATTCATTCTAGCTTCTCCACCAGTTTTTTTGGAAGAGAAGCCACAGAGCCTCTTAGTGAATATGGGCACAATCCACTGATATACACCAGTCTTAATGAATCCCCCCCCCCCCCAATGACTCTCAGCACACAGCTAAAATAACAAAGCAGTGGCTTCAGAACAACTCTGTGACTATTATTGGCTGGCCCAGCCAGAGCCCTGATTTAAACCAAATTAAGAATCTCTTGAGAGATTTGAAAATGGCTGTTCACCAACGTTCACCATCCAACCTGAGGGAACTGGAGAGGATCTGGAAGGAAGAGGCAGAGGATCCCCAAATGCAGGTGTAAAAGAGTTGTTGAATCATTCCCAAGAAGACTCATGGCTGTATTAGCTCTAAAGGTTCTTCTACTCAATGCTTAGCAAAGGGTATGAATTCTTATGAGCATGTGAAAATATAGTTTTTTTTTGTTTAATAAATTAGCAAAAATATCCACATTTCATTTTTTTTTGTGGTGGGTTGCAGAGTGTAGATTAATGAGATTAATTCGTTTTCAGATGTTTCAGGATGGGCTTAACATATTCCAGTAATATATCTATGAAATGTAAGGCATGATAAAACTAGTAGACCAAGTAAGGCTGGGTTCACATGTCATTTTTTTTATAGGCTTAGCGCATATGTTTGTAAAGCTCCCTATTTATACAAAGACCACACCCATTGATATATACTGCCCAGTATACAATGCATCTGCTGAAAAAGACAGTATATGCTTAGCGTAGGCAATGGAAGGGAGGACACCGGTGATGTCACTGTCCATATGAGGACAGCAGTCAATCATCGGGTGTTCACTCCTCTCCCTACATTCAGGGGGTTGTAGGAGTCGCCGGCAACTTATTATTTTTTGAGTTCTTTGTTGGACATAATAAGATATGTCACATTTACCATTAAAATAAATGTTTGCAATGCTCTAAGCAACTAAAAACCTTTTTTCTATCTTTATCGTTACAGGGACAAGCAGATCTTCTCAAATATGCCAAAACAGAAACCTTAGAGAACTTAAAACAAATTCACTATGCTGCTGTATCATGTGGACTCAACAAGGCAACTGCTGGAAGTGCTGAGGTGTCCAAGCCAAGAAGAAGCCTGGAGGCTATTCCAGAGAAGGCAGGAGATGAGACGGGTGATTGAAAGTAAATCATGGACCTCTGTTCTTGTAGGAATTTCTAAATCTACGACCAATGTAGCTGCACAAAGTGTTTGCTTTGCACTTACAAGAGAAAACACAGATTCTATTTTTCTTTCTGTCTGAAGCACAACTGGAGATTGACCAGTCTGTTACCTGTGAAAGTTCAGTAATGTATCCGATAAATGAAGGAAATTGACGAAAAGATAGCAAATGTCTTTACTGGCCAAAAGTAAAAGTGTGGAAGAAGATGTTTTTATTAGAATAGATTTCAGTAGTGAGGTGCGTGCTGCTTAAAGAAACATAGCAGAGTTTTTTTAATTTAGATTTTAATAGTTCTATTTAAAGAAAAGACAAATCCTCACATTTCATAAACTGTGTGCTTATTATAACCTATAGAGTGCTCCAAGGACTGAAATGCGTTGCACTGAAGAGAATATACAGACATGGCTAGTCGTTTGTTGTGTTCTGTTTTGAGCCATATTGTATATAAACAAACGAAAAAAAAAAAAAAAAACAGAAAATGCAATAAAACAATGGGCGCTAGATGTTTGTGCACCACAGGTGGCAAACCTACATTCGTGCAATCCACTTTACCCTTCTAGCATAGATCTTATCGCCACAAAGTTTTAGAAATCTTAAATTCTAATGTAAAAGTGACCAAATTGAAGATTTATTGTAAATATATCGACCTTTTTTTATTTTGTGATGTGTTCACATTAAACAAAGTTTTATTATCTCAATTGTCTTGAATTTTAACGAATGTGTCAATTTTGTTTTATTTAATGGATGGATGAAAAATAACGTTACTGGTATGTTTGTGAGACATCTTACAGAATTATTGTCCTTTGAAATTTCATTTTTTTTCCATTTTAAAGGAAACCTACCATCTGATCTGATGATAGATTCCTCCTGCCTGCCTCTGCCCTAATCTGTAATTTAATAATCCTGGAACCTAATGTAACTCGATAAAAACTTTATTTTAGTAATATGTAAATTAACTGCAGAGGCTATTGGGGTGTGGCCTTAGCTCCCAGTGCCTGGCCAAAGTAGTACACGCTACAGTAGCTTCTGCAGTTAATTTATATATTAAATAAAGTTTTTAACACGTTAGGTTAAGTTTCACAATTATAAAAATTTACAGATTAAGGCAAAGCAGGCAGAAGGGATCTACCATCAGATCTACTTATTATGGTAGATTCCTCATGGTAGGTTTCCTTTCAAAGAAAACTGGGATATAGCTGTATTTATTAACAAAAACACCTTATTTATGACTATTTCTTTAAATCACATCTCATTACACAATAAATGGCAAAAGACCAAAAAAAGCTAGATTATTTTATTATATTCCATCATTGTCTGGTTTAAGTTATGTTCATGTTTATTAGATCAACACAAATAGAAGAAAGTATATATATAATATGTGTATATATATTTATATACAATATTTTACCTCAAGAGATATAATTCTTTAAGGGAACCTTTCATCACAGCTACATAGGGAGTTGACCAACTTTTTTCCTTCTCATTAACAAATACAAAAATGTAAAGGGAGCGTGAAAATTTTTTTGCAGGCAGTATGCTACAGAGCAGGAGGAACTGATCATATTGATATAATAATTACAATTATGTTTTATTTATTTTTCAGTAAAACTATGTTTCAATGGTGAAATGATGAATCAAAAATTCACCAGCTATCTCCTTAAGTATTATCATTGAGGGAAGCTCTGTATGACTGATATGACTTGTGGGCCAACTGCGGCCCTCGGGAGAATAGTTTGCGTCCCCTACCTCCCCATCACGGACCACGACTTACTATAACAGCCTTGTGCTGCGGGGGTTCTATGGAGAGAGCTCACGGGTGTCGGCTGTATAATACAGCTAACATCCGCCTGTTACTGCTGCACTTAACCTGTTAACTTGTCATTTCATGGACGCTGCCATCTTGGATGGCCGATTGCCACCCCTGGTGACATCATTGGAGGGCGGCGATCAGTTGCCATGGCAGCCTACACTCTTTAAGACTTGTAGGCTTGCCATGAGTAATGGTTTCTCGTAGCCAGCAGATGACAGGCTATTAGAGATCAGCAGTAAAATTGCTATATACTGCAATACAATAATATTGCAGTATATAATAATAGCAATCAGTCCCTGCAGGGTTAAAGAACCCTGGAGTGTCTGAAATAATCGTAAAAAAATATATTAAAAAATGTATAAGAAGGGAAAGTTTAAATCGCTTCTCTTTCCCTAGATTACATATGAAGATAAACAGTAAAAGTCATAAACATGATGGGTATCGCAGCATCCCAAAATATAAAAAAGATTATTCCCGGATATGAAAATAGCCACCTTTACCCGATTTTTCCATCCATGAATATTTTCATATAGGTCCCAAATTGATATAAATTAATACACCAGAGCGTACCACAAAAAACCACCTTACATAGGTCTGTTCAAGTGTGAAAAAGTTATTGGCCTCAGAATTTGCCAAAATGTAAAATATTTTCTAAGTACAAAAGATTTTTTTTTTAAATCTATTAAAACCTATATAAATTAGATATCCCTGTGATTGTAGCAACCCAAAGAATGAAGAGAAAGTGTCATTTGGAGCGCAGAATAAAACCCGTAAAAACAGAGCCCAGTAAACGACACAAATGTGGGTTTTTTTTGTCAAGTTTTTGTAGCCCAACCTCACCCAGACTCTAAAAGAGCAGATATGTAGCAGTGAATAATGTTATAGAGTCATGCTTTATAACATGTTATTGTCAGGTAATATTGTCTCTATATGTGACTTTGGGTGCTGCGAAAATAATAAACCTCTTATACTCTCTTCTTTCCACACTCCCATTCAGATGTGGGACTACCTGACACTGATGGCCTCTCCTGACCACTGCCATGCAGCAGCTACTGCCTAAAAGTCTGTTGTAGAATGTGTGCAGCGGTCGGGATAGCACTGCCAGCCCAAGTATACAACAGAGACTGACAGTAATTGACAGACTGACAGGGGGTTGTAAAAATTAGAAACCTTTTAAACTCCCCTCCTCCGGGAGCGCTGGGGGAGGTGAGTATAAAAGGTTTCTTATTTTTACAACCCCCTCAGCCATATCTAATTTTAAATGTTTTATTTTATTCCCAGACAACCTGTTTGACTACATTTCAACGGTGCTTAGTTTTCTTTAAGGGTGGAAACGTTTTGACAGCATGTGGTTGAGATTTCTTAAAATGTAAATTTTCTGCTAATGTAATATGCCATTGACTTTCTGCATACAAATCCCAGAGCAAAATCTGAGGTGATATAGTACATGTCAGTACCGATATGAAGACGTTGGGAGAATCAACTGTGACCTTTAAAGTGATGACAATAAAGCATCTCCAGCTTCATAAAAAATCACATACCCATCAAATTTTTTTTTTCACAAATTGACCAGGAATGTACAGACAGTTGACAACACTTGAGTCCTGCCACCTCCCATCACCAATATACAGTAATAGGAAGACGGCTGTCAATAAGCTCATAAATATGCAGAATAGAATATAGAGCTTGCTGTTGGCTGCAGTTTATATAAGGCTGCATTCACCCGACTGTCGGGGGCACTGGCCGTACATACGTCTCCCATAGATGGCAATGGGCGCACAGAGCGATACGGTGCTACATACATGCTGTACCTGGGGAAAAGATGACACATGTCCTATCTTTCCCTGTGTTACGGCTGTGCGCCATACATCGCTGTGAAGAGGTGAGAGGTCACCCCTCCTCCTTTCCATCGCGGTGAACGTTTGCCTGCTCGGCTACAGCCCAGCAGGCATACATTCGCGTGCAAGTAGCCTAATGTAGGTATAAAAAAGGCACAATTTCTGTATCAATAAATGAGGAGGGCAGGGAAGTATTATACTTGGCTTCTAAGTATTGTGTGTAATGTAGAATCAACCTTACTACCTATAGAATCATGTCACAGATAAAGTAAATGTGATTTATTGTAATATTAAGTGCCACTTATGGGAAATGATGACTTTAACACTTACAGATTACTACTTTCCCTTACATTTGGTTGTTATTTCTATTCTAACAGTAAGAACTGTAGGGCTGTGATCAGCAGCATCAGGTGGAAGAACGTGAAAGTTGCGTGACACTACATGTAGAAGCTAATGTTAATTGATTGACAGAGGACTATAATATAAATTCACATGGCATAGCTATCCTTTATAAGCGTACTTTATTTAAGCTAATGCTCTGAGATAACCATACAATTGCCTTACATTGGCGTAGGCTTGCATTGGGGGGGGGGCTGTCACCATCGGACTCCCCTATCTTTGGTTTTATAGTAGCTAGAACAATTCTTTTTATCATAGTCTAATCTTTCACATATTTAAATGTATGTAAAATACAAATAATACATGATTAGAGAGCAATGTCTGTCTATTGGGCTGTGAACAAGGGTCCTTGGCCACGTCTAGTTGCTAAACAGTCAGTTTACCCCTTGTTGACACTCGTGCAGATATTTGCTGGGTCAAGTTCTGAAATGTTAATGTTTTGTGGCTATTGAAATGGTGCCAGCATCAAGTCCACTGGAGCCTGCATCCTTGGCATGAAGCCCACTCACCTTCTTGTTATCTAGGCCTAGATATTCATTTCCTAATCTTCATGCAGTAGGTAAGAAATTTTTTGACCTTGCAATTATGCTAAATAAATGCAATGAAAATGAGATGTCATAAGAGTTGTGTACACCTAAACATTAATGTTCAAATGAGTTTTTTAAATCTTATTTACAGTAAAGCTTCTCATATACTTACCTCACAGCGATTAGTCATCCTCACCAGTGGATCCTGTGAGGGGTTTGGCTGATTAAGAAAATTTTGTACATTTTTATATTTTACTTTTAAATGTAACATCACTGCGAATTTAAGAAAAGTGTAACACCTGGTATTTCTCTCATGTCTGCTATAGAAAGTTCATTTATTTCCCTATTTAATTACATTCCTGCCATGTGATCTTGATCTGTCAATGAACAATCACCCTGTCATGATCTTGATCTTATACTCATGAATGCTATTATATCGTCCTGGCAGGGTGATTGCTCATGGAAAGTTAGAGACCATATGACCCTCCAACTGCAGCCATTTTATGGACAGGAATATCTGGCTGATGGGTTAAAAGACAGGAGGCTTCACTTCAAATATCCTCAAAGCAGAACTATTAATAGATGTACATTGGTAAATTACCTGATATCTTGTCCCCTCACACTTACATACACATTACAAAAACATGAGGTAAAGTCGCCAATCCCTTTAACATGTCAGGAATCAGGAGTTTTTGGGAATATGAAGACAGAAACAACATTGAGACCAGACTATAACATCTTATACAATATAAAAAATGATTGCTGTAGGAAGTCACGGGTTATGGGGATAAAACATTTATTTAATTCTTAAAGGTTGGACTTGATGGACTTGCGTCTTTTTCCAGCCTTATATACTATGATACTAAGTCAGAAGTTACTTTCATCATGCACAATTCATATATAGTAACATTATCCTCTACCAGAAGCCTTTTCTTTTAACATGAGTTTTTATAGAGTTGAATGTACATAAGAATCCCATTTTTATAATGACAAAAACATGACAGAGCTTCTGTTTTTCGTCTATATGGGGTTTCTGCATAACAGAAGAATAGAACAGAAAATTGATGGAGATTTGAAATGAGCCTTAACCCTGTTGTTCTAGAAAAAGAAATGTATTTCACAACATCCATGGGGGGCACCATGAAGCTGCTGGGCAGAAATGTAATATCTGTGTGGAGGCTTTAAAGGGAACCTGTCATCAGAAATTTACCTAATAAAGCATAACCAGTATGTTGTGAAGGCTCATAGTCCCTGGTGTAACTTTATCCTCTGCATCACCTTGAGTGCACCAACAAACTGGTGCACTCAATTGCAGGAGATATCAGTTAACTTTAGTGTTAATAGACAGTGAGAAACTGTATTTCTTCAAGTAAACTTTCAGCTGAAATGTTTTACACATGCCTCCAACTGCATTAGATTCTGCACCGTAAACTAAATATGTGCATGTAAAGTTGCATAGAGGAAAGACATGTATGCTGTGTTGAGGATGTTTAGACGTTGCCCAGATCCCCAGTATTGTGTTATTTTAACTAAAAAATTAAGTATTTAATGTTATCTTAGCTTAAAGTAAACCTACCACTTTCCAACAGTGCTTCTAAGCAGCAAATACTGTGCACCAGCTCATGGCGAGCTGGTGCCGGAGCATATCTTTGTTAAGTTCTTAAACCGTTGTAAAGCGGTCAAACACTTTAGTGATCTTTATATACAAAGCAGCTTCGGTGCACCATGCACGCTACCACTTCTGATTCAGGTGCGCGCAGGGTGCGCCGAGTGCGTACCCCCATCCACCGAAGCTGCTTCGTGTATAAAGATTACTAAAGTGTTTGACCGCTTTACAATGGTTTAAGAACTTAACGAAGATATGCTCCGGCACCAGCTCACCATGAGTTCTCACCATGAGCTGGTGCACAGTATTTGCTGCTTAGAAACACTTGTTGGAAAGTGGTAGGTTTCCTTTAAGAAACAGGGTTCACGACGGCTCCAACCCTGACCTCTATTGTCCGCTGCTGTAATCATTTATCAACTTTTACTGTACACTTGTGATGTCATTTTCCAAAACCATTCATTATTTATGCCCCAGTGTTAGTCAAAAATTACAAAAATGTTGTATTAATATCTTGACCTAGTTTTGTGTGGTTTTCAGTAAATTTCAACAATTTAAACAGTAAACGTTTCCAGAAACAAGAAAATCGAGACAGAATGAGGAATTTCTACATAGTAGATGACTTCAGAATTCTGACATTAAAAGATGCAGGGAGGAGTTTGAGGACTTACTAAGCCATTATTTAATGTAATTATCATTTACCTACATTCAGCTTTTTTGAAAATTAGGAGTGAAAGTGAACCTCAATCTCATTCTAGTCAGAGGGTGGTTTGATATGACAGGTGTGGCAAATATACTAATTATTGTTCATCATTTTCTCAGCTTTACATTACACCTGTGCATTTAAAGAAAAAAAAAAAAGATAAATTCCACTATAGATGGTTGATTAGAAACCAAAGGCATTAGTACACATTATGAGAGCTATAACAATAGTTAAAGGAAGCCTACCATCTCGGATCTACCTATTAAGGTTGATCCAGTGGCAGGTTCATCTAATAAATGCCATTGTATCCATCAATGCCCTAGTAGCCTCTTTCGATCCTCCTACTATGTCATCTTTGCTGCATGGACTCGTCCGCGCGCTTCATAAACTCTCTATGCAGAGCCGGCGGCTGAGCGTACTCGGCTCCGATCCAGAGGTATTGAGCATGCGCAGTAGCTCCGGCTTCAGAGCAGAGTACGCCAGCCGCCGACTCTGCATAGGTAGTCTATGCAGAGCGTGGTTGAGTGGTAGATCCTGGTAGCTGCATGCTGAAGATGACAGGATCGTAATAGGCTACTGGGGCATGCAGTAGCCGTGCTATGTAGCTTCAGCTATGGCTTCTCCACTCCTCAGTAGCCTTTTTCACAAATTTGCATCTTAGGGCAATAACATTTTTCCAAATGCAGCGCCCACTAAAGCATTAGCATCAAAAAGGGCTACAATGGCATTTATTAGATGAACCTTCCACCGGATCTACCTTAATAGGTATAAAACTGGAAGTCTGGAAAGTGGTCTGGACTGTCAATTGCCCTGGAAGCCATATTCCCGGTGGGCTGCTTATGAAGTAGCTGTTATGGCTTGTACCGTAAATCATTTCCTCCCTACGTAGCCTCCAGAAAATATAGTAGTGGCTCATTTACAGAAACGCGTGCAGTGTGTGAAACATGGACACTATGGTAGCTGCAGTAGACTCTAGCCTCTAACCGTAATGAACAAGAACAAACTGGACTCTGAAACGTTATGGACCTTGTTAGTCAGGTCCAGAGTGATGTTAAAAGGACCTTAATAAAGGCCATGATAGATGTCATTGTATGAAATGAGGAATATTTGGCTTGCTTTGACGCATCACGAGAAAGGGAAGCAATACATAAATGCAATACAAGAGCCAAACTGTGTGAACAAGGAATATGCTGAGCACCCTGAAAGTTTTACAAGGTTTTCCGACTGCCCAAAAAAGGCGCACGGTTGGACAGAAAATAGTCTGTGCACCCAAAAATTTGTTATTGTGGCACAGCAAAATAGACCAACTAATAGAAGGTGCAAAGTACAACTCTCCAGTCTTATGCTGCACCATATTCATCATCCAGCATCTGACACAATGGGGGAGATGTATTGTCTTTAAACCAGTGCAGAGCAGAAGTATATGAAGTATATGAAAATATACCCCTCATACGCAAATACCTCAGGTGGATAGAATCAAACCAAATCACAGCAGTGGCGGTGGTTAGTGTGTCTGTCCTGGTCTCCTCTATCCTCTGCTTAACCACTGGGGCACATTTACTAAGAACAGTGCAGTGTGTGATTCATGATTAGTGGTGTCCGTTCTTCATGAATCTGGCACTTTGCATGATAATTGTGGTGCATGGTCCGAATTAGCATCAGAACTCCCCCTTCAGTGCAGAAATGGAGCATGAAGAATAGTTTAGCCACAACACAAAAGGGCTGCATGCAACACATTTATGGCCCGGACACTTTTTAAATACCTGTGCAAGCAGTTTGCACTAGAATAAATCTGCAAAGTCTGACAGAAAAATGTAGCACGTCCCTTACCTGTCGACGAAGTTCCCTGAAAGTGCATGCACTCTGCAACGATTCACTGCAAGATTGTGCACCCAAAATTGTGCATGTGTCACTTCCCTGCTCAGTTCCGCCGGAGTTCACCTTCTTCTTCCTGGTGCATGTAAGTGCATTGTCTTGCGATACAATTTGAAAGTTAAATCCCGCTCAGTCCGAATCAGTCAGATCTTCCGACAACATGCCCCCCAATTTCTGTTGCATGGAAGCCAGCGCAGCTGCGAAAGAAAGCGAACGCGTGTGACACAACACCTGTTAAATACCTGTCAAAGCCGCATGATCCCCCAAAACACTGGAAATCCCGACGAAAGTGCGTGCGCACGCGGACCGTTAGTAAATAAGCTCCATTGTGTCTGATGGGGGACGATTAAGATTGGCACAAGCCTAAAAATGGTCCAAAACCTTCAACGTAGCAAATTTCATTTCAGGCGCAAATTACTCCAATTTTCTGGCGTACACAAATTAATGCATCCTCCCTAATGAATACTTTTTTGTTCTACTCTGCACTGGTCTAAAGACAAAGACATTAATACAGCTCCCCCACTGCCCTGTTCTATTAGTATAGACTTTTTATTCTTTAGCATAAGGATAACATTAGTGTTGTGGGATTTATATTCCATATTTAGTAAATGGTGAAATAAAGAGGCATATTGCAGGTGAAAAGTTTAATGTATTATTACACGTGAAGAAATCGGATAATGTAGTCATATTGGCTGGACACACGCTGTGTCATGCAACAGCTCATCAGAGAGTCCAGAAGAATAGCAGAATTAAATAAAGGAAATGGATGGCTGCACTTATAAGCACAGGATAACCAAATTGGGTTTCCTTCATTTAGAAAGTGAAAACTGAGCAGAATTCTGAAGCCATCTATGTAAATATATTCAAGTCTGTTATGGGGAACTTTCAAGTGATTCTTTTATTCAAAGCATTGACGCATGACGCACATCATTCTTTGTGCTGGATCAAAGCAGCTCCATTATTATTAACATCCAATGTTTTGTGTATAAATCCATAATTTATGAACCTGTATTATGGATATAGAAAATATCACTGTATGTGCCGCAGTTCATACAAATACTTGTAATGCTATAAGAAAGATATCCCCTAGGGGATAAACCAGCAGGGGCCAAAAATAAATCACATTGATTGACTCAGTTTATAGGTTTGGCAACTAGAATCTGTATAGCGGCAAAATGGAAAACACTGCAATGAAAAACGCAATGAGTAAACCTATTGATGTTGTTCGAGAGGATAGAGGAGACCAGGACAGACACACTAACCACCGCCACTGCTGTCATTTGGTTTGATTCCATCCACCTGAGGTATTTGTGTATGAGGGGTATATTTTCATATATATATATATGGGGCACACACCCCTAGTTGCTCACTTACCCCTGAGGAAGTAACCATGGTGTGACGTGTGCGTTCCCTCTTATTTTACCAAAATTATCATGTGTACCTATCTGCCTATACTTTGTATTGATTTTCCCTGGGGTATTGTATGACAGTTTCCATTGAGGCTGTACTGTGCTTGCATTGGCTACCAAGGTATTTTAAGAGGGATTTTGGGCATAGACTTGTTTGCCCTGAGACATCACACACAGGTTGTGTTGTGCGTTTTTGAGTGTTTTTATCTTTTGTGTGCTCTTTTTGTATACTTTATTGTTAATATTATTATTTTGGCATGCATGGACCTTCTGGTATTTAGTAGTGCCCGTCTCTCCCCTCTTTTTGTACTATATAAATAAAGATTATTATTATTCCTCCATCCTGAACCCCTAGCTAGATCCTACCCTCCCCCCAGATAAAATATCTGGGTGTAACTAATCATAATATTAGTTCATAATAAGTTCTTTATATTGAAATAATGACGACAAAACCTCATTATATGTTTACAATGTACATATAGATTTGGATTTTTATTTGTCACTGTGTTGTAGATGAGCTTTCTAGGTGTTACATAGAAGTTCTCCAGTGTCAACCTTGTAATGACTTGCTATGTTTATTCAGAGGAAGATGAAAAACCCATGAGGACTATGGATGGTTTTGTTCTTAGATTAGGGGAAAATTCCTTCCTGACCCCAAATATGGCAATCGTATAACATCCCTGGATAATTGGTGCTCAAATCTATATGGATGATATGTGGTGGAAATCGGTGAAAAAGTCGTAAATCGGTAGAGAATAAACGGTCCTGGATTTTTCTGGTGCCTGTTACTCCTGTAAGAAGAGAAATTTACACATCTACATATATAATGTATATAACTATAAGGGGGGGAAAGATTAAGGGCTGTATGTCTATAACTGCACTAATATCACTATGATATTTCTGTTATACTTACAGAGACCAATGGGAATGGTGGCTGGGCCTTCCCGGGCTCCACATTACCCCAGTCAATAGAGATAAAGAACGGGTGGGATCTGGTGGCAGATGTTATTGGCAGTCGGTCTCTTGGAGATTTGCTCAGGAGCTAGAAAATAAGAGAGATAATTAGACATATAATGTATGATTAATGCAATAGATTATAGTCCAACGTCTATGAGCAGTTCTCATAACCCCACTACTATCCTTCTCCATCTTCTCCTACTACTTACCTCTTCTATGAAGCAGACAATGTCAGGGCACATCCCAGGATTGAAAACGGGGACCTTCTCCAAAAGTGACATGTGATATTCCACCACTGAGCCTTCGCTGTAGAATGGTTGTTCTCCTACGCTCATCATTCTATGATTCTATGTTCCTTACCTCTAGGGCAGCAAAACCAATCGTGCCTACGAAGCCTGTTGTTGTGTCTGCCCTAAACACATTGATGGCTGCAGTACTGTAGTCAGCGATTTTGATGCGTCCTATGTCATCTACGAGGATGTTCTTAGGCTTTAGGCCACTGCCGAAAGAAGAAACAGACAATTCATGGAGAGAACATTCTACAATTTATATATAAGTGTATGTTCTTACCGATGGATGATTCCATGATGATGAAGGTACTGCAGCCCGCAGAAGATCTCAGCTGCAAAGTAGAGGATGGATCAGTGGTTACATACACCTAACATAAGATAATAACATGTGACCCATTCATGTCTCTGGATGTCATCTTTCTCAGACTACAATGTTCCCACAGCAGATTATTAGGATCCTCAATGATTCTAGTGTAAGATATGTACCTTGTTGTCTGGATTGTAAATAGCTGAGATTCCTCCATCGGGCTATACAGGGTTCCTCTGGGCATATTGTCCATTGCCAGCATATAATTATGTATATATGTGTATCCAAAGACTGGGAAGAAAGAGACAAGATGGCTGATGAGACGTCATGTGGAAGCTTCACACATAGATGTTACACATCACTATGGTTGTCATTGTGATAGAACACATTGGGGGAGATCTTTGGCACCTTCTAAATGTGAAACTCTCTGTGTTATCTATAGCAACCAATCACAGTGTACATTTGATTTATAAGGATTTCTCTATTGCTACGTTTCTATGGGCAGCAAAGACTGTTCCATACATTGCCCCCCATTGCTTTGGACCCAGATGTCTACAACCAGAATCCGCTATGGACTTATAAAGGGGCGACACTCACTTATTTCCTTCTGGCTAGAGGATTGCAGGATGGTGATCGAGGGGGTAACTGTGCAGAAGAGAATAATAGACAATGGTTAGACTCTACATGATAGATGCATCTTATACCCAACATGGCGGAGACATAGAAGACACCACTGATAGTCCCTTCCGCTTCTCCAGTACTGTCAGTATATAGCAGATCCTTCTGCTTCTGTGAGCGAGACATATGGCCAGCACAAATCTCTCCCCTGTGCTAACAGTGTAAAATAAAGAAACTCTGCAGCGGCTGTGGATCACATCTAGATAATACACACTGATGCTACTGCAGAATCTCTCCCTAAGAGAGATGGGGCATTACAAGTCAATCAGTGTCTGACAAAGAACAAGGAACCTACTACAAAAGTTATATAAAAAAATATACCCAAATAAAATTTGTCATGCTGACCTCTTCTAATTATTATTATCATCATTATTGTCATATATAGGTGACCATTAATATATTGGCTCTATACTTTCAATGTACACATTAGGTCACAGTAATTAAGGGGATATGGTAAATCTCCTAGCAGCACAGAGCGTCTCAGGAGAGTCCTGTAGACAGTGGTCTGCCTTGTCATGTCCAGCTTTTAATCTTTTGGTAGTCTAATCTCATGAAGACTATTAGTAATTAATGAGTAATTAATTTCCTTCTTATACTCTATCTTTAACGTTCCTCACCCAGTCTCTAAAAGGTTCGCCATCATTACACTAAAGGTACAGATCCATTCGAATAGGATGACTCCCAGATGCTAAAGCAAGTCTCTTGTTGTCAAGTTCTTACTGCAGTTGCTTATCTCTCATGGTTTGGCAGAAAAACAGGACTCTTCATCACTTATACCCCCGCGTTTACAACTTCCGATGTTTACTGACCTGTTGTCATTTTTAGTCCATCATGGCTGACTTTTTAGCATCTGATAAGCCAGCAGTCAACCTGTGACTTCTTGTTTTCCATTGTATTCTACAAAGCTTAGCAATGTAATTAGTACATGTTTTCCCTAGTTTCTAACTTTTCCAAGACAAATATACTTCCTATTGAAAAGAGTCCCATTTGTGAACCCCAAAGGAAGCGATTTTTACTAAATGTAACTAAATAAAGTGTCAAGCCCCTATCTGATATATGTCAGAATTGATAGGATGAACAGCATATTAAAATGCTCTATGCTTCGCCCTCACATCCTGATGTCCAATGTTTGAAAAAATAAAAACAGGCAAATGAAGTACACCAAAAAAACCCATTTACTAACAGGGCATAAAGGGGAAGCATGACTAAAATTCCTGAGGGTCTTCCTTCTGGTCAATTTTGACTTTCGCTTAGCTTTATGTACTAGAACCAACTTTATTATATTCTTCCTGCACATGAACCAAACTTGCTTCATAGACACAGCCCTAGAACCAAGCTTACAACGTATATAACGTCCTAGAACAAAGTCTACTAAATAGATACAGGAACTAAACCAAGTTTAATACATAAATATCTTCCCAGAGCCAAACCTACTACATAGATACGAGACTACAATCTTACTGCAGAGAGTAGCAATACCAAGCCCACCACATGCATAGCGTACCAAAAGCAAAATTGCTAAACTGAGACAAACAAGAACCAAGTTTACTACAGAAATACATTCCCGAAATCAATCCTAGTACATAGATATAGACAGACATGACTAGAACCATGCTTACTAAAGAGATATATCACCAGAAACAAGTCTGCTACGTAGAAGCGATGCCTGAACCAAGCTGACTTCATAGACACAGTAACAGAAACAAGCCTATGCCATAGATACAGTACCAGAATTAACCTTTCAACTTAGATACTGCATCAGTACCAATCTTATTATATAGATACAATACCACACAACCAAGCTTATTATGACCATTTTCTGGTGTGTTTAGGAGCTCAGAGCAATGGTGATTTCAGTAAAAATATTAATTTCGGTAAATTAGATGAATCTTTAGGAGGATAAACTCTCCCTCTGAGAAAGCGAATGACGGTATACCACCGTGTGCTTTTACTTGTGCTTGTGTGAAATTTCATAAAACGTCAGAAAGAGTCAACATTGTACGCACACCATGAAATGATACACAGTAATTTGTCGAGCAACAAATAAAACCCTTGTTTGCCATGTGAAAGGGAAGCACGCTGAAAGCTAATCCTAAGTAGCAATTGGTGGACTGTAAAAAGCTCAGAACATAAAATTACACATAACCATGTTACACTGAAAACAACTTGGAATATACTTATACATTCACAAATGCATTAAATTATATTTTTAGAACAAAGAGATACCAGATAAAATTGTAAGGAAATAACTATAAATGTCATGAAAATGCCGGTAGTTTTCTACACTCTTAATTCCATTCATTCTTTCCGTACAGAGCAATGTTTGAATATAAAACTAATAATAATAATCTAAAATCTCTAGAATGAGGAGATATTGTTACCATTAGTTGTAACAGCTCTACTAAAAGATCCAGATGTGAAGCCTCTCACATTTTGATAAGGACGCCAGCTTTTTAAATTTATACAGGAAAAGAACTGCATAAATATGTTCCCTACATAGATACAGGACTAGAACAAAGATGCACATAGATGAAACAAGGTTACTAAAGAGATTCAGTACTAGAACAATGCTCATTTCAGAGATACTTCACCAGATCTAAGACCACTACTTAGAAACAGTACCCAAACCAAGCTTATTTCACATATACAGTAACAGAAGCAAACTGTAAATACCACAGGTACTATATACAACCATTTATATGGGTAAGGTGTCCTAATTAGCTAACTCCATGTAGAATTAGTGTCCCGTTGGCTAAATATTAGATGGGTCAGTTTATGCTACTAAGCGACTATCAGAGATTTGTATTTGGACCTGCTTGTTTGATATACCAATGAGCTTTGCCTTAAATTTGGATTGACAGTTGTCTATACTGAGACTCCTCCTATGTATGTTTATTGCTTGTATTTTGCTTTTGTATTTGTTATAGTTCATACTTAGTTAGCCTGTGATAGTCTATCATTTCTATATCCAAGTTTTTCTGAGTCTTGCTTGTATTCTTGACCATCCTTGATTTCATACTGCGTTTGTCCTCTTATTTTATCATGTCATTGGGGCACATTTACTTACCCGGTCCAGTCGCGATCCAGCGGCGCGTTCTCTGCTCTGCATTCGGGTCCGGCCGGGATTTATGAATGTAGTTCTTCCACTTCTGCTGCGCTGAAAGTCATCTCATCGCGCCGGAATGCACCACCTCGGACCAGGTGAAGGTAAGCGCTCCCCAAGCGACACTTTTTCGGTTTTTAAATGCGGCGGTTTTTCCGAATACGTCGGGTTTTCGTTCGGCCACGCCCCCCGATTTCCGTCGCGCGCATGCCGGCGCCGATGCGCCACAATCCGATCGCGTGCGCCACAATCCCGGGGCAATTCAGGTACAATCGGCACAAATCGGAAATATTCGGGTAACACGTCGGGAAAACGCGAATCGGGCCTTTAGTAAATGACCCCCATTGTCTCCATGTGTGCACTTTGGTGCAGGTAGGGAATGTCAACTAGTTGTCTCTTACTACTTCAGGTAGGTAAGGCAATCATACAGGGACAGCTGGAGAGGCGGTTTAGTGTCAGGATCCACTGTCTGTGTCTGTGTCATATGTCTTTGCCAGGCAGAAGCAGCTGCAACACCTCTTCCAGTTCAACAGTCGATTTCCTCACAAGAAAACAAGGTAAAGATTGTGAGAAAATTAAAAGTAAAGGTAAGTGCGAGAAAGTGATGTTTACTGTATTTTAAGGTTAGGGGTAAAAGGATCTTTATTGTGTAAACATCACTAGGGGATTAAAATTTGCAAACTTTCTTTTATGGGAAAAAAACATTTAAAATTAGATTCCGTTAAAGGGAGCCTGTCACCAAGTTTTTCACAAATACAGCTAGTGGCAGGTTCCTATAGAGCAATAGTAACTATCTGAACCCTTTCTCTATGTTAAAAATTGTTTCCTACACATCCCCATAAAATCAGAGTTATAAACTTGCCTGGTATCAAGGCATCTATAGAGTGAATTTAGGGGTGTGGCCTAATGTCATGTTACCAGGGTGACATCATCACAGGTCCTTTGCACGTATCTGATCAAATAAAAAATCACAGCATGCCTGCATGGACTTTTACTCCTCTCCATGCAGGCTGCTGTGTTTTTATGAGATTTATGCTTGGTGTACAGTTTGCTAATGTTAGAAGGCTAAAGGACCTGAGATGATGTCATCCTGGTCACATGTCATTACTGCTGCATGCTGAGAAATATGGGGTTACTGATGAAATATAGTATAGTATAATGGTATTGTATTATTATAATTCTAGTTCTTTGCAGCATGCAACACTAACTCTTAAATGCCAAGAAGCCACAAGCCATTGTGTCTATGGTGCAGGTACATGTGTCTATTAGCTAATGACTTTGGAGAAAATAATGTGAGTGAGCACAAACCAATGCCAAATGCTAAGCAGAAAGAAATGCTTGGAGGTGAGCACCCATAAATGATGCTGATGAGACTGTTATAGTGTATCAAACTCCCCCCTACTCCCTCAGCACTGAGGATACAACAGGAATTTCTGATAGAGCAGGGGGTGGGTGAAACCGTATAACAGTCTGTAAAGCAGGATTAGCAAAATTTAGCAAAATTTAAAATGTTTAATTTTAGAAAGAAGGAGGCCATGTATACCAAATATAAGAAGAATGCCACAGTCATGGTGCCTGAATGTATGAGTAAGTGCCTCTAGTCTATCATACTTGATTTTGATGGTAGATTTCCCAGCTGCACAATCCGGCAATTGATGTTATGGTGTATGAATTATGTGGTGTTTTGACATGTCTACCCCATGGTTGCAGAAACAAGAAATCACCTTGACCTCAATAACGACAAATGATGTAAATATTGTCTCAGCGTTTGTACAATACTTATAAGAATAATTATCTTTACTTGTAGGAAAATCATCCCAGCCATGTTGTGCTAGGTTACTAGATTGTACTGATTGTGGCATCGCTACGTGATAATACAGCAGTCAAATTTACTTTGTGAGAATGAATGCGAGGTTATTCAAAGGACAAATGGTAAACCTAATAGTAAGCTGATTATACTAAATCTAGTTACTGTAGAGAAACTGATAATATTAATCCAGTGCGAGATGGGTAATTAAATCATCTTCATTGTAGCAAATTATAGGAATTTTCTTCATATAAGGGTTCATTCTGATTTATGTGTGTTCACTCGTACCGGATCCCGGGCGAGCACAAGCCCGAGAGGAGGAGTGAGCTCTCTTCACCCCTTCTCCCTCCATAGGAAGACGAGCGGCTGCGTCGCTAATCTGCTAAAGTACTGTGTGGCGAAGCTGCCCAACACTCTCACGGTGCAGTGGAGCACTGTGTGGTGACCGGGAGCCATAGAAGTCTATGAAGGTGGTGGAGTCTATAACGGACATGTGAATGAGCCCTTAGTTAATGGTGCTATGATGGTTCCAACCTAGACGGATATCAATGGAATTCTATAAATATGGTTAAACACTAGCTCCAAACATCATTGGGTTCTTCTGTACAGGAACACTAACATCTTGTTCTTTTTTATTTATATTCAAGTTATTGATAAAATGACAATGATGTAGATTGTGTACACAGCCAGAAGGCTCGTAGATGGCATAGAGTACAACATACAGGGAAAATTGTCAGCAGCGAATGACAAAACAATCCCCGCAAAAATGTCTCCAACTCCAACAAAACAGTTGAGCGATGGCGAGACAGAGGTAGTCCATAGACCGTAGAAGCAGAGTCGGACTGGGGGCCCTAGGGAACACTAGTGATATAGATTCTGAGGAGCCCACCTACTACTACATAGACCTATAACTGTACATTGTTATGATGCATTTTCATTGCGTTTTGAAACACATCCGGCATAACAAATCCAAAATACTTATTATCAATAATGTTAAAAACACTGATGTTTTTTGAGTTGCATTTTCTTGTTGTGTTTGAATCGAGTTTTAATGTATTGTTTTACATAGCATTAATGCAGCCGTTGGTCGTGTTCACAGGATATGCTTAAAATGCATTTCCAGCGCAATTGGAGATTCTCCTTTTGAACATATATGTGATGTGTGCATTGTCATTCACACGTGACTTATGATTGGCTTATCCTGTCCATATATACTTACACTCTTTCGTATAGTGTCATACCCCTCATGAAGGAGTTTCTTCTGAAAAATGCGTCTTTTACCGCGTCTCGTGTCAGGCCCCTTGATTCTACCCTGGCGTTACCCTACTTGTGATGTAAGTGTATGAACAGGATACCTTTGGTGTTTAGGTTTATTGTCAGATATTGGCTTCACTTTTGCCTTACTATCTTCCACCCTGTAGCCGTTCGTATTTATTGCATCACTAAGTATAGCACTGTCTACTTATATTTAAATACTGGTACCAGGGGGGTCTCATGTGTCATGGGCTGTATAACATGAAGGGTATTTTATTCTCTATGTTTGTGAATAAGTTGTAATACTATTATTATCTCATTCTTTTTAATTGAATTAAAAATAAAAATGAGTTTTTAGGATTTAAAATTTTGCATTATTTCCCCTTTTTTGTTCTAATATTTGTTCTTTATTTCTGTATAAAACTGGGAGTGCTAGGTATACTCTTATATACTATATTGAGGCCGGTTCCACACTTGCGAGTGTGATGCGATGAACTCGCATCACACTCGCAACGCATGCTGCTCGGAAAGCACGGCCCGAACACTGCACACTGGGACTGAACTAACATGCTGAGTTCAGTTCCGGTTTGCAGCGTTCGGGCAGTGCGATCCGACCAGCATGCGTTGCGAGTGTGATGCGAGTTCATCGCATCACACTCGCAAGTGTGGAACCGGCCTTATATATGTTTGATTATTCTAATCCAAAGAAAAAGCAAGGTGGCACTCACCAACGTGACGAACTATCTTTATTAGAGCGAGGTGCAGTACAGAGAAGAGCGGGGCCAGGCGACGGGCCGCTTCGCGCTAAGACGCGCTTTCTCAAGCCGTTGACGTACTTACATATGTTTGATTATTTATGCATGGTGCAGTGTTTTCTTCTTTGGGTCGAACATGTATGTGTTTAGACCTACAGTAAATGCTTGTGTCTGGCAAGTAGCAACATGTGTTTTGCCGATTTAAAAAAAACCCCCCACAAATTACTACTTACCAGGCACAAGCATTTAGGTCTAAGCACATATCAGAAGAAATTCTCCAGATGTATATGAAATGGACTTCAAAATGCAATTAAAGTGCATGGCCTTAGGGTTTAAAATGAGTTGGGACCTCTCATTAAAAGCAATCTCTGCCTCCAACAGCACCCCCTCATATTGTGGCCCCCCTCATACCGTGGCCCTCCTTATCTATCCCTCACTTTGTGGCCACATAACCTTGGGCTGCCCCGATCTCCCCCATCAGATTGCGGACCCTCATGTCCCCCTTCATATTGTGAACCCTTTTATCTCTCCCTTCATATTGTGACTCCCATCATCAGGAGCCCCATAGGGCTCTTCATAGGGAAGAATCAGATGAACCAACCTTTCCACTAGGAGACAGAGGGAGGACAAATCTTTCAAGATCAGGGTGAATGATGGGTCATTAACTAGCAGCTTAGTAAGCTACTTATAATTATTTAAAAGAGAAATTATATGATAGCAGTGACATAACTTGAAGCTGATGGGCCTGATCCGAATTCCTGATGGCTTATTCTCAGAGTAGGCCATTAATGTTTGATAGGTATCAGTTAGACCTCCTTGACCAATGACACAAAGAAGGGGCCATTGTCACATTATTGTTTTATTAGTTACACCGGTTCATCTGTTGCTGTGTCTGCGCCCGGTATTGCAGTAAGTCATTTTTAAGAGAAGCCACTGTGCCAAGAGCTCTCCAGACCCTTTAACTGTGTCATCAATGGGGTCTGGGAATTTGGAGAAGTTAAAACTAACTATAGACTACCATTGTTATTGGCAGGAAACCCCCTTTAACATGTTGCTTCTGTTATAAAGCCCATCCAATACTTGAACAGGAAATTCTCTATTAATAAAGATGGAAATGGTTATCTTTGTATCTTGTTGGCTTTTCCTCTTATGGAAGTGGATAATTCCTGGATACATTACTGCAGAGAGCATTAGCAGCAGGACATCTAGAGTTGGATGATCCCTTTTATTTATCTTATCGGTTACTTCTGTTTAATATTTTGGGCAATTTAATGAGTCATTTCTGAACACTTTCCAATGACATTAAGGCACAGTACATATTGTACATCACATATTGTACTGGGTAGAACTAAAAGCCTCACACATCTGGCATAAAAAAAGCTGAAAAAAGATTGCCACTCAGAATTATGAATGTCTTAAAAATCTGGATAGGGCTATTACCAAAACAATTAAGCAATGGCTTACAAAATATCCCGCCACTTTGGTAAATATGTACTGGTAAATGACCAGCAAAAGACATAATAAAGTTTTAAAATCCATCATGATAAACCAGGGACACGTATTCATAGATCCAGGCATTGTGACATGTGCTAATATTCTTAATCACCTTCCTTCTAAAATCAACTTTTAAAATTATGGTAATATGCAAGAAGAGCTTGCATTAAGAGAACCCTCTGTGATGTAGCTTCACACGCTGTCTCCCATTCCCCACACCCTTCAGAACTTCCCCTCCGTCTATCTGTAAACTCACACAGTGGGATGGGGGAAGTGCTCCTGCACGCTTGTGAATTTTCTTTACCACACAAAATTCCACAGATTACCACAGCCACAGTGTCTGAATCTATGAGTACGCATCCCTATAAGCGTCAATACTTGAACCTACAATACTAAATTGTAACCTGATTCAACACACCAGCGATGCTACTGTAGGCTTAGAGGAGGAGGATGGTATAAGATGCTGCTTACTCAACAGCAGGTTCCAAGGACACGGCTACTCATGAGCTGTGTTGAGGACGACACCAGGTCACAAGTGATAGCAACACTAGCTCCAACTTCCTATGTAGGTTTACTAGGTTCTCATTTGTTCTGTAAAGTAGAGACATTAGAGTGGGGTAGAGGAATTTGGCAGGTTCTTTTTTTGCCTCTTCTCCAAATGATGACATGAAACATTTTGGATCCAAGCTGCATGTGTGGAGACAAGTGAAGAAATTTTTGAATGCACAGTCAGGTTGGTCATTGGAGCTCATAACAGCCACATAATGACTCAATCTGGGAATTTATTATTTCTCTTTCCTTTGTTAGTAATAGACAGGAGCCATTCCTCTTAGGCTACATTCATACGAACGTATGGGGGACGTATATACGTCCCCCATACACATCTATGTCCTCACGGTGCCAAACGGGAGCAGTACAGTGCCGCACACATACGGCACCGTACCGTTCCGTAGCCCGTAGAAAGATGGGACATGTTCTATCCTTCCCCGGAAACGGCGCTGTGCTGCGCTGTGCTGCACTCATCCCCTGCTCCTCTCCGCAGCGCCGATGTATGTAGTACGGCGGGTATATATTGTGTGAATTTAGCCTTACCTATTGTTTTCTACAATAATTTATGAGCCTTAAAGGAAATCTACCACTATCTAAGGGCAGGGCCGCATCTGCCATGAGGTGACATAAGAATCTCGCCTCAGGGGCCGATGTCTGAGTCCTGATGCGGACAGCAGCCTGGGTGAATGAAATGTGGGTGTTTCGGACGAATTACCCACCATGAAATTAATCGCATCTGCTTTTTTTAAGAGCACAGACACGATAAATATACAAAGCGATGCAGGCCTGTTTGGCTGTGCCGCTCGGTTGCTCAGAAGGACCCAGGCAGCGAGTGATGACGTCACGCCTCCTGTGTCCATGCACAGAGCATTCGGTGGGAGAGGAGACGGTGAGGACAGCAGTGCCACATGGAGCATAACCGGAGGTAAGTAGCTGATTTATTATTTTTCACATCCTCCATTCTTTAGTGTGTCAGGTTGGATTCCAGGGCCCTCTGACACTGTGGGCCCCATAGCAGCTAAAACCTGTCAGCTGACACCTAGCCTTTATCTTGTTAATAAATACATTGGTTCCTTCACCGTTTCTTTATTATGGAAATCAACTTTGATTCTGGTGAGAGGAATTTGTATCAGGCAGAGATTTCTTTGTTACAATATCCTAAAAAATTGCTAGTTATTTTGCTTTTGCTGCTGTCTATGAGAGGCAACAGCTACAAAAAGTACTGGGAGGTGTGGCTGTGCAAAAGACTCCCCTTCAGAGAAATGTTGATTGGACTCATATTAGGTCATTTTCAGACAAGGTTAGGAAATGTTTAACCCCTTAAGGACGCAGCCATTTTACAGCTTAAGGCTCAGCCCGATTTTTTGGATTCTGACTTGCGTCGCTTTATATGGTTATAACTTTTGAACACTGTTACTTATCAAAACGATTCTGAGATTGTTTTTTCCCCACATGTTGTACTTCATTTTAGTGGTAAATTTTGGCTGATAAGTTTTGCGTTTATTTACAAAAAAAAGAAAATATGATGAATTTTCTGAAAAATTTGCCATTTTTGAAATTTGAAATCATTGCGTTTTCAGGCAGATAGATTTACCACCTAAATAAATTGCTGAATAACATTTCCCATTTGTCTACTTTACATTTTCACCATTTTTGAAATGTCTGTATAATTTATTTTGATGTCACGCGGCTTACAAATCGAATAGCGCTTTTCCGGATTTTCAGAATTGACTATTTTGGGGATAAATACAGTTTTGAATGAAAATTTACATATTTAGCATCAAAACCCCCCATATAACCAACCCAATTTCAAATCTGCACCCCTCAAGCTATCAGAAACAGATTTTCCGAAGAATGTTAACCCCTTGAGATCTTCATAGTAATTACATCAAATTGGAGGCGAAATTTAGAATAGTCAAATTGTGCCGGTTATACGTTCATTTAGCCCTAAAATTTACACATTTCCAAAAGATAAAAATACAAAACCCACCATACAATTTGTTCTACAATTTCTCCCGAGTGCAGCGACCCCCCACATGTGGCCGTGACTTGTGTTATGGGCACACAGTGAGGTGCAGAAGGGAAGGAGCACCCTGCAGCTGCCAGGATTTTACTTTCCTCATTGGCCTCTTTTGAAGGCTGTAAAATTTTCGCTTTTGCGCTATTAGGGTCATGTGACGGCATTTTTTTTGCGGGATGAGATGCTTTTTCCATTGGTACCATTTTGGGGTTGGTATCACCTATTGTTGAAAATTTAGGAACTTCTTTTTGAGGGCAGGAGTAGAAAAGCATCAATTCTCTACTGGTTTTTTTACTTTTTTTTTTGTGGTGTTCACCGTATAGACTAATAATCATATTATCTTCATTCTATGGGTCGATACGATAACGGGGATACCAGACACGAATATATTTTCTTGCGTTTTACTAAATTTGTAAAATAAAACCCTATTGTGGGGAAAAATCTATCATTTTTGTATTGCCATCTTCCAAGTGGCATAACTTTGTTACGTTTTTGGCTACAGAGCTGGTTGATGGCTTGTTTTTTGCGGGACATGTTGTACTTTGCACCAGTATCATTCTAGAGTACATATGTTTTTTTGATCACTTTTTATAGCATTTTTTGTGGGATTGAATAGGTAAAAATCATAATTTTTGGAGGGTTTATAACAGATTTCTTTTACGGCGTTCATCGTGCGGGTTCAATAATGATTTATTTTTATTCTACGGGTTGTTACGGACGCGGTGATACTATATATGTGGGGTTTGTGTTATGATTTAGACTTTTTTTTTTAGTTATATGTCTTTTTATATGTTTTGGGGCTTTTGGGCATTTTTGGTGATTTATTACTTTATTTTTTTATTGAATAATTTTTTTTTTTACTTTTTCACTTTTTCCACCATGGGAAATGAACAAGCAATCATCTGATTGCTTGTTCATAATAATACCCTGCAATACTTATGTATTGCAGGGCATTATCAGTGTCAGCCTATGCACTTGCATAGGGTGGCACTCTGCCAGTAAGATGACGTCACAGACGCCATCTTACCGGCAGTTCCTGCAGGTAACACTGGGGTCCAGATCGGACCCCAGTGTTACCATAGCAACGATCGGTGCCCCCCGAAAATGATTCGGGGGGGCCGATCGTGGGGGAAAGACACCCCAGATGCAAGTTAGATGCCGCGGTCGCGATGACCGCGGCATTTAACGGGTTAATCACCCGCGATCAGAGACAACTCTGATCGCGGGTGTTACACTGGGGTGCCGGCTATCAGTCACAGCCGGCACCCCGTGTTTCCCGATGCCGGTTCGGCTCAAATCTTGAGCTGAACCGGCATCTGCTCAGCGTCCGATATATCGGACGCTGAGCGTTAAGCCACTGAGCTCAGCGTCCGATATATCGGACGCTGAGCGTTAAGAGGTTAAAGTATAACTGTAAAGTTACTGACAAAAAATAGTTCTAGAAACAGCTGGACATAGCTTTGATAACAATTCCAATGAGACTTTAATATTTAACATTAGATTCAGTTTCAGCTATTCTTGATGTGGGTGGGCACTTTCAGGTTGTGACATCAACTCAGGGCAACAAAGCCAGAATAGGACAGCATGTTTGTAATTGGCCGATCTGAAGCTTCTGACGAGTCACATGATTGTGACATCACAGTTTGTAATTAGATGACCTGAAGCATGCGCTGAGTCATAACTACTGGTCCTACAGCACTCTCAGCAAACCTCCTGTAATCACTAGTTTCCCATGGCAACCAGAAAGCATAGCAATAATTATTAATTGATAATAATAAATATTAGAGAATTGCTTATTTTTCCTCAGTGCAGAATTAGGCAAAAGTTTTTATTACTTTAAGTCTAGAGGCATGGAGAGGGAAAATGTAGGGGTAGAAGCAATGCTTTCTAATGTATATATATATTTAGTTTTGGGGGGTTAATTTGATAGACATGTTCCCTTTTTAATCCCCTTTTTATGCCACACATTTAGAAATATTGTTGGAGCTAAACTTTTAGAGGTTTCCAAAACCCTTTGAGGCTCATTTAATAGTGGTTGCGCTGTCCCGTTGTCGGACTGTTCGCCTTTTTCCCGGGATTACACGGCTTGGACAGGTATTTAACAGGTGTCTGCACTGGGATTTTGGTGCACAAGATCCATTTTTGGCGCAGCTGCGGTGGCTTTCATGCGACACAAATTGTGGGGGGCGTACCATCGAACCATCTGCCTGATTTGGACAAAGTGTGGGATTTAACTTTCAAATTGTGTCACAAACCCTAGCACCACTAAAAAGATGGTGAACTATGTCAGACCTGAGGGGGGAAGCGATACATGCAGGATATCGGGCGCACAATCTCATTGAATCGCAGCACAGTGCATTATCGTCTGACAATGCACTTTCGGTGAACTACAGCGCGGCTAAGTAAATGTAACCCTATGTCTTGTTTGGGAAACACTTCTTGAGACGAGGAAGGTGGAGGTCCTAGGCAAAGGATTTGAATTATACAATTGAAATATTGAAATTATTGAAATATATTGATTTTCTGAGACAGTTTTGACTTTTTGAGCATCAGATATCCAATGTTCAATGCAATGAACTTAATTTGCAAAGCATTATTTATCGAATGACAGAATAAACTAAAAGCAGACTGTGTGTGAGGTTTTCTACCTTCCACTATGCATATTTCCTGACAATTTAAAAGAAGTGAATTCAAGATGATTCTCTCTGGGCAGAAATCCAAAATCTGGGCCTACACCTATGAATCTATTAGACAGACAAATATCCTTGTTTATGGTAGAACTTTTCCATTCATCCACATGTTTTCAGAAAACTCTTTAATCTTGTTGGTAGCTCAAGGCTATATTGCAAAATTGAATGACATTAGGGCTAGGGCACTTGGCATTACAGGAAGTTTCTAAACAGTTTATCATATGTTCATGCTTTTTGACTGGCAGAGGCCCACAACCTCGAAGGGTATGTCCTGGTGGTCTCTAGTCAAATGCCTACATGCAGAAAACAAATTATATGCCTTTGAACTGGAATTGTTTTGTGCCATAACATGCCAATTTATGGGATTAATGATTAATTATGGTTACGGTAATTTGCTGGACTATAGAAGACCAAAAACCTCAACTGCAACCTTAAGTAATACAGAAAATGACAAAATGTTTTTATTAGCAAAATGACCTGTACAAAAATCTACATCTTTACAAGCTCACATATAATTGGTGTAAAAAGCGTAGAGGGGTTGTCCAGCCACATCAAATTAGTACTTGCTGATCAACGTGGATCCCAGTGCTTGCATCTCCACAACAAACCAACATGTAATATATCAGGCCAAGAGTTTATGTGGAATCGATTTTATTGAACATTGTAAAGCATATAACACAATACAATAAAATGGGACTTATAAAAATAAGTGTATAACATATTATACATTGTGAGATATGCATAGATCCAGGTCAAGCATCTTACATTCAACGAAGGGCCTGTAGGAGTCGAGTGACCTCCTGGGTAAGGAGGTGTAAACTCAGGGACTGAGCCATGAAAAGTATACAATGTTTGGCATCCCTCTAACTTCCCTGCTAGGCATGTCGCCCCCTTCTGTACATAGTAGGGCAAGGCGTGATTCTAAAGATCAGCAAAGAGCTAAATGCCTGGAATGAACATGTAAGGAAGACAAGAAGACAAAACATTAGCCAGAAACACGTCGGAGGAAACACACAGGGAGGGGGGTCCCATAGGGTTCACCCACAAGGGTCAGCAAGGGGGATGAAAATTCAGATGTTCCCATCCCCCAGGCACGGTCCCTCTGATTCCAGGTAAAATAAAATAAAATGTATCTATGGGGATGTGAAGGAAACATTTTTTAGTTAAAAAAAGGATTTCAGTTAGTTAATAGGGTTCTTTGGGAACCTGTCACTAGCTGTATATGTGCAAATGTGGTGACAGGTTCCCTTTAACCCCTTTGCATCACAATTTTTTTTTTTGTTCAGTTTTCACTCTCCACCTTCAAAAAACTATATTTTTTTCATTTACAGGGACTTTTTCTTCATAACAAATGTGAAATTGGCAAAAAAAAAACATTTGAGTCACTGTCTTGTGGGCTCAGTTTTAGTGACTTTCACTGTGCACTCCAAATAATACCTCTACTTTATCCTTTGGTTCGGCACAATCACGGTGAGACCAAATTTGTATATGTTTTATTTTGTTTGCATACATTTTTAAAAATTAAAGCACAGTATTTGAAAAAAATGTTCACCATCTTCTGATGCTAATAACTTTTTATACTTTTTATGTGATATTATGTAATTTTTTTATGTGATGTAAAAATGGTGTTTTTATATATCGCCATTTTGAGACTCGGCGATACCTAACATGTTTGTGATTTTTACTGTTCATTTCAATTTATATCAGTTCTAGGGAATGGGGTGATTTGAATTGTTAGGTTTTTTTAATCCTTTTTTTTAATTGATTTATTTTAACTATTTTTTAGACCCTCTAGATTATTTTGACCCTAGACGGACTGATTGTTCATACCATATAATGCAATGCTGGATTCATTACAATGTGCCAAAGGCACATTGTAACGAATCTGCATATGCGATACAGCCTCAGGTCTTATAAAAACCTGAGGCTGTCATAGCAACCAATCGTTGCTCCTCGATGATGTCAGGGGATCTTAACAAAGATGTCTTTTAAGTGCTGCTGGTGCCAATCAGAGTTAATACATGGGTATTAGCAGTGGGTGTTTGCTGCAATATGCAGCAAACACCATCTCTGTATGATGAGGCGTTAGGAGCTCTGTTTCGTACATGTACGGCACAGAGCATAAAAGGGTTAAACTTTATAATAACTATTAACTTTTACTTGAATAATAATAAAGTGGAAATATAACTTATTGTTCTTATGAGCTCACACAGAAGCAATGTAAGAGTTTCCGCACATGCTGAGTATTATGTCCATATTTGCTGTGCAGCATTTCTATGTGACGACCTATCTATCTACTGGGGGGCATGTGCTGTGTTGCCTACCTATCTACTGGGGGGCATGTGTTGTGTTGCCTACTTATCTACTGGGGGGCATGTGTTGTGTTGCCTACCTATCTACTGGGGGGCATGTGTTGTGTTGCCTACTTATCTACTGGGGGGCATGTGTTGTGTTGCCTACTTATCTACTGGGGGGCATGTGCTGTGTTGCCTACCTATCTACTGGGGGGCATGTGCTGTGTTGCCTACCTATCTACTGGGGGGCATGTGTTGTGTTGCCTACTTATCTACTGGGGGGCATGTGCTGTGTTGCCTACCTATCTACTGGGGGGCATGTGTTGTGTTGCCTACTTATCTACTGGGGGGCATGTGCTGTGTTGCCTACCTATCTACTGGGGGGCATGTGTTGTGTTGCCTACTTATCTACTGGGGGGCATGTGCTCTGTTGCCTACCTATCTACGGGGGAGCATGTGTCGTACTCTATACAGTATATATTGCATATTGCATTGTGCGCTTTATGTTATTTGAACACACCCTTAATGAATTGGGGGTGCTGTATGTATAATAAAGTGGGGGTGCTGTACTCTCCATATAAAATTCCACAGAACTATATATAGGAGAATGAATTTAGGAAGCACTTTTATGTAATATGGCATAATAGTATAAGATGGGAACTAAAGTGTGTGGGGAAGGCAAAAATCTTGTCAGTCCGGGGGCCCCAAAATTCCTAGTGCTGGCCCTGGAGAGGAGGCAGCACAGCTGACCCGGGACAGTTTCTGTATCCTGTGCTGTGCAATCCTGGCAGACTGCAGAACTGTGAGCCCTTCCCTTTCCTCACTTAGCTATTACTGAGGGAGAGACACAGCTCCTGCAGTGTTTGTGCTTCCACCTACTATGTCCTGCGCCCCTCCTGTATCCCCTGGTCAGTTACATGGAGGTAGAGACAGCCATGACTTTGTGCTATGTACACCGGTTGTAGGCATAGACACCAATGCATGATACACACAGGATTACAATAAAAGAAACATATTCTAATGTTTTAAAGGACAACACAGGATTGTAGCACTGACAGTAGGTGATAGAGTAAGCTCAGCACAGTAAATACACTAGATATCACAAATAAATCTAACCATAGTTCATACAGTAGGTTAAAAAGAGTTGTCTGATCTTCAGCATCCAACTCTCTTTACCAAGAAGAGATCCTTAGAGTCACCTTCTTCAATAGAGCTGAAGACCCTTTATGGAAAGGTGTGGAACTTTTTTTTTAGAAGATAATAGCCATGTGTTCAAACCTGTAGAATGATATGACTTCTTTTGATTTGTAGTACTAAGCTATGTACATGATTTTGTAGAAATACCACATTAAAAATCCTAGTAAATCTTTAGTAATTTGCGTAGTGTCCATTAATGGCTGAAGAGGCACACAGGGCATAAATTTAAGGTATCTTCATTAAAATACATAATTAAATGGCATTGAGCAGTCAAATGACTCATCTCCAATTAACCAAACAGTACTGAGAGTGAAAGCGTTATAACGTTAGCATTCTCGGCTGACCAACTCTAAGTACTAATGAATGGAGCGGAATTAGATCAGAGACTCTTAACTCATTGGAAAGCATCCAACTTATGCATATTAATAACTTTTGTGACTCGGGACTTAGATATTACTTAACAGTGTTCTTTCCCATACTTACATTAGAAATGTCTACAAATTATAGGATTGTAATATTGATATAATGATTGATTAATAATATAGGATAGGTCATCAACACGACATCTGTGGGGGTCCATCACTTTTCTACTGTTCAAAGTATTATGGCAGACCCCAGTACTAGAATAACAACAGATAAAGAGCCAGAAGTCCAGCACTGCGTTATGTGTGGTGGCTGGCCTTGGGAACTGCAGCTAGTTTAAAGGGGACTTGCAGTATCTGTCAAGGTTGCCCCCTATTCCTTCTCCTATTTCTTCTCCTATTTGCACTCACGATAGAACCCCAAGCCATTCAAATACGTACCGGCTCTATATACTCAGGAGCGAGGAGTGTTTGGCACTCTATGTCAATGATCTGCTGTTGTTCATGTCTCGACCTGACACTTCTCTCCAACGAGCCATTGATATTATTGGCATTTACTGTGGTTTGCACATTACCTGGGACAAATCTTATCTTATGTTTCTTGCCTCCTCAAGGGTGAATGCTCCGCCACCTACGCCACATGCGACTTGCCTGTTACTAACTCCTTCAAGTATCTAGGTATCGCTTTGACTAGAATCCCTTCTGACAATATAAATATAAATGTAACTCCCTATCCAGGGTTGGCTCCAGGTTTCAGTAGGCCCCTGGGCGACAAAGTGTCAGTGGGCCCCTTTGCAGTGAACTCACATTGTGGCAGGCATTAAAAATCAGAAACAAAAACAGTCTCCAGTTCCCTAAAATATTCCCTAACTTATTGTACCAAACAGCCCCCCATGATTATTTTATATACAGCCCCCTCATGGTTATTTTATATAATCCTGCCCTCACTCCCTATGGATTCATTAGATACAGCCTCCCCCACCCCCATTGATTCCTAATGTGCAGCCTTATGTTGGTCCCCCGGCATCTCTCGGCCCCGGCACTTGCCCAGGCATGCCCAGAGCTGGTGCCGGGGTCTTACCCATCTTACAAGCAGTTAACTCCTGCTTATCCCTTATTCCTGAGAATGATGACAAGATACTAGTTGCATTGTTTTGTTTTTCCGGCTCTCAAAAGTAAACTCACCCAATTATACATAATACACCAGGGCTACTTGATATCACCTGCCAATGGGGGACATATATACGACGTATATATACATCGTCCATATATACGTCTCCCAACGGCGGTGTGAATGAGGCCTAATACAGATATTCTAAATACATCACACCGCTAATCTGCAACTCCAAGATCCCACCCTTCTAACTGGGAACAGTATATACAAGATCTCCATGTAGAAAGATCCCCATACCACTTTCAAGGTACTGCCATGGAGAAGCATTAAGCACTTTGCTGTTGATTATTTTGTAACTGTAACAACCCCTGTAATGTCATGGTCCCTATGTTCTCTAATTGTCATTTGGTTTACTGATATTTGTGCTTTATGCAAAATTCTGTTCACATTTGCTACTTTACTTCTCGTACCTATATACTGTATACACCAGTGTACTAGTAGTTGCCAGGGCAACAACAGATAATTGACATCTAACTTAATGGGGCAGATTTACTTACCCAGTCCATTTGCGATCCAGCGGCGCGTTCTCTGCGGTGGATTCGGGTCTTCCGGCGATTCACTAAGGCAGTTCCTCCGACGTCCACCAAGTGTCGCTGTTGCGCTGAAGTCCGCCGAGGTCTTTCTTTGCCGGGTGAAGGTAAGTGTGTGTCCAGTGACACTTTTTTTTTTTAAAATGCGGCGGTTTCTCCGAATCCGTCGGGTTTTCGTATGGCCCCACCCCCCGATTTCCGTTGCGTGCATGCCAGCGCTGATGCGCCACAATCCGATTGCGTGCGCCAAAATCCCGGGGCAATACAGGGAAAATCGATGCAAATTGGAAATATTCGGGTAACACGCCGCAAAAACGCGAATCGGGTCCTTAGTAAATGACCCCCAATGTCTTGGTTGATAATTGGGAACCAAAAGGTGGATGTGGGTACTTACTGGTCTTATGTTGATAACCTAACCTATCAAGCACCTAGATGGATGTTGCCAATCACAGGTTTCCCCCATCTGCAGCTAAAATACAGATATGATTGCAGTGGAGTCTGTAGATACTGTTATCATAATAAAAAGGCTGCTCAATTAAAATGGTACAAACCCATGGTAAAAAGGGTCTATCAGCTGCCAAAACTTCGTAGAAGTCTTCCAGACATACCTCTGCTGTTTCCCCTCATATTGTTACCCCGTCACACCCCGCTCATATTATGGATCCATCTCATCCTCCCTCATATTGGGGTCCCTCTCATCACCCCTCATATCATGGACCCCCTCACCTTCCTCCCTCACAGTGTGCCTCCTATACATCCTCTTTTCCTTGTTTCTTTTCCTATTCTTCCTCTGCTGCACCTATGTGCTGTGTTGCCGGCAGACATGATGACATATTATGGTGCCTGCTGGCAACAGCTGCATCAGGAGAACAGTGATGATGCAGGGACCTAATAGCTCTCTGCACTATCATGTTATTCAACTCTATCTGTGTCCTCTAAAGACAAAGATAGAGTTAAAATCCCGACATAGGTGGCAGGGGGCAGTGTTAGCAGTGACAGATAAATATTTTCTATAACGGGCACATCAGAAGAATGGAGATATTGGGGCACATTTACCCGAGGTGCATTGTCCGACAAGGATGAAGTCTGGTGCTATTCACGTAGATCGTACGCCCGATATCCTGCATGTGTCGCTTCCCTGCTCAGGTCCGCCGGACTTCACCTTCTTCTTTCGGGTGTATGTAAGTGCATGTCTTGCGACACAATTTGAATTTTAATTCCCGCGCTTAGTCCGTGTGCCAAAAACCCCAGTTAAATGCTGCGCAAATCGGAAATAGTCGGGAAACCCAAAGGAAATTAGGTGTGCGGACCCTTAGTAAATGTGCCCCATTCTGTAATTTTCTTGAGAAAATAAACTTCTGTCCTGTCAATCATGAAGTCTAAGAGAATATCAATGTTTTACTCTACAAAGTTCTTTGAAACTATTTTGGATGTGACAGAGCAATTTTCTCAAACTTCATCCATCTGTGTGAATGTTTTGTACTGCTTCCTAGGAAGCTGGAGATCGCCTCTTCAATCTAATTAACTGCATAATATAACTTCATAAAGTAAAACGAGCTTCTCGTCATTATCATCATTAAATGAAATTGCTCACAAATGACGAGGCGATGCATCTCTAGAGAGGAGACAACCTTTGCTTTGTGATGTACAGAGGTTAAGCTCAATCGAATCAATGACTGTTCCGCAGAGCAAAAAAAAAGAATAGAGTTTTATTTCTCAGAAAGTGGAATCATTTACGCCGCACACAGGTCCAGTGCATTCACTGATCTGCCGCATGGATGGGGCTGATAAAAGCCCTGCAGCAACTTGTTTAATGGGAAAAATCACCTTATAAGTAAATAAAACCCATCAATAAACAGATCCACTTTACTCAGTAGCAAATGGCAAGTATAACATTGATTTCCTATTGATGTTGAGTTGTAATAAGAGGTAAGGACGATGGGTAAGAGGATTTATTCAGATTCATAAACGTCAATAATGATGATTGATTTTTCCAAACTTGTTTTTTTTCCATTTCGTCCACTTGTACTGAGATAAGATGCGGCAGCTTGTCACATCTCTAATAAAAAAGAGCTCTCCCTTTCTTTTATAGTCATGGGGCCATCTACCAGCTGTTATATGGAACACTTTATAAATCTAAGTAAATGTTAAAGAGACTTTAAAATCCACTTATATGCACCTTTATATGCACCTTTATATAGACAATACATATCTATCTCAGCAGGCAGTGTGTAGTCAGAATACCATATGGGATATATTGTAAAACAAAAAAAAAATTAAATAAAATAAATGTTTAAATGAAATCTACCATCAAAATTAAGCATGATAAATTAGGGACACTTACTCATAGAGCCAGGCACTGTGGCTGTGACTAATCTTCTTCTATTTCTTTTCCATGGCCTCCTTCCTTCTTAGATCAACTTTTAAAATTATGCTAATCAGCCAAAAGGGCTCTGACTTTACAAACTGTTACACTGCCCCCCTCCCCTGTGCTCCCTCAGCATTTCCCCTCCATCTGCTTGCTGTCATATCACTGCAGAGGAAGATTTCCTTGCACATTGTAATAGCCTGGGAAGAAAGAGCACAGAGGGATAAGCTTCATAAGCCTCATGTTATAAGTTGATTTTAGAAGGAAGGATGCCATGGATAACAAAAATCAGATAACCACAGTCACTGTGCCTAGATCTATGAGTAAGTGTCCCTGGTTTATCATCATGGATTTTAATCATAGATTTCCTTTAAATGTAAAATTAAAACTGATAATGAAATAAACTTAAAGGCCAGGACATTCATGTGGCTGTAAAATATCTCCAAGCAAATCAATCCCATAAAAAACTGAATTATGCCCTGATGGCATGTATACATTTGGCATAGTGGAAAAAGGCAGTCAAGGGAATCGCATATTTTTCTTTGTGGTCAGAGAATGAGCTTTAGCTTCAGCCGTAATACAAGATGACCTCAATATTTTATTCAAGCTTTTTCCCACAACTGCACCAAAGATAGAAACTCATAGGGGTTATCCGAGATTAATAAATAAATTAGGGGAAGGCTTTTTAAAAATAATAAACTCCTACTCACCTCTTTCAGCGCTGCTAATGTCCTGTGCCGCCGACCGGTCTGATCTGTGCCGCTGTTTGTTTACAGGGACACAGAAGCCTCGCACAGGGAGCTTCCGGTGGGCCAGAAGCTCCTATCCAACACCATCTCCCAGTGCCCTACAATGCTGAGAGATAGGGAGGGATGGGAGTGGCCTGCCACATTGCCCGTCCGGAAGCTCTCTGTGCACGGCTTCACAGATCAGATGAACCGCGACTGTATCATTGGATATGACCACCTCTGCAGGAGTGATTGCTCAAAAAAGAAACAAAAAGTTTTTGTATATAAAATGTCCAGGAGTTACTGTATTTCCTACAGCCGTCCGGTGGTAATAAACGCTTATGTCTGGCCACTGCTGCCAGAGTGGGAGGTGGTCGTATCTGAGGAAGCCTTTTTGTTTCTAAGGGACAACATGGCTATATTTATTAGAAATTATCTTTACACGGGAAAATTTTTTTAATAACATGCAATTGAAGAAATGTTAACATATGGCAAATAAATTAAATGTGAATGCCCAGATGGGACTAACCCTTTAAAGGACACCTGTCATCAGGTCTGTGTCACTTGTCCTGTCACTACTACCTGTTGGAGCAGCTCACAAGGATCCCATCCCAGCCTTTATCTAGTTATTTCATACATTATTCATTGTAAAATCATCTATTTTTTATCATGTAAATGAGGCTGGTCACATGGTCAGAGGCAGTGATGTCACCCCTGTTACCCCTCCCCTCTCCTCCCCCTGCTCATGTCTGTGTGTAATGTATAGTAAAGCATTGCTAGTGTGTGTGCTGCATCTGCTGACATGCTGCATCCTCCTAATATACAGGTGAGAGACACAGACATCAGCTACACATGAATCTGACATGTTCTGCTGTTACATGGCTGCCTGGAGCTGCTGTATCTCTCCTAAACTCACACAGGCTGCAAGGGGCGCCAGCACCAGGAAGCACATCATTATACCCACATATGAATAAGGTGGACAGCTTGAATATGCTAATGCTTCATTGGACATTTCACAGGTCATTTGCATACAGCTTTAGGACCTCATTGCTTAGGTTTACAGGCATGTAGAGGGACAATGAAGGGATAGAGGCAATGCTCTCTAATGGCAGTTTATGAAAATATATTTAGTTTAGAGGGGTTATTTTGCATGACGGGTTCTCTTTAAGGCAACCAGCGATGGAAGAGTTGGGCCCTAATAATAATAATAAAAAAAAAAGATTCTACAGTAACATTACAGAATTGTGCCATCCCCTTAAGAAAATTACTGAGTAACAAAAGTAACAAGACTATGGAAATACAGACCATATTATTCCAGGACCCCTGCATCTGGGAGATGAGAGAACTCATTAGAGAGGCAGCAGGGGTAGTAGCACAATTCCCACTATCCAGAAATGTGCTAACACCAGTTGCAATTTAATAGAAATATATATTGGCTGCTGCCATTCCCTCCTGAGAAGGCTAATGCCTTAGGGACCCAATAAAAGGTACTAGAATGCCATCAAGAGTTTGCAAGGGTAAACCATCTTAAATAGCTTAATTTTACTATAGATGGATAGAATCAGGCCAGATTAATCACGGACAACCCCTTTAAATGATACATTCACACTTGCTGTGACTTTCTATATCCTGATATATAGGGTTAATAGCTAGAGGAGGCTATCTATAAAACACTCTCAGCTTTACCTGAAGGGGACAGGACATCCTGGTTGTAACATCAGCTATGGCAGCGGTGGCGAACCTATGGCACGCGTGCCGGAGAGGGCACGCAGAGCCCTCACTTCTGGCACGCGGGTCCTTTGAATTTAACTCAGCTTTAAGCAGTATCGGAGCCGCGCTCCGATACTCCTAAAAGCCATGACAGAGCAGGGCGCTGACACTGCCTGCTCTGTCTGATCACTGCAGCGCACAGGACGGTAAGCGTCCCAGCGCTGGCAGTGTAATGATGTCATTACGCTGCCAGCGCTGGGCAGCTTACTCTGTGTGCAGAACAGAAGAAGCCGGAGGAACGCGGAGTCTGAGGTAAGTTTATTTTTTTTATTCAGGGCATAATATACCAGCAGGAGGGATGATTTCCTGCTCCCTCCCGCAGCTCCCCTAAAACTCCGCCCGCAAGCCGCCGAATCTACCAGCACAAACTGCGCCCGCAACCACAAGCCCTTCCCCCCCGCCCGGACCCCAGCCCACTATCGCAAACCCACCATGGCGAACCACCCTGCCCGCTACCACAAACCCCACCTCGGCCCAAACCTCCCCCGCTACCGCAACCGACCCCGAGCGCTACCAAACGGCCCGGTCTCCGCCCGGATTCCGCCCGCAAGACACACCCCCCAGCCTGGACTCCGCCCGGACTCCGCCCACTATTGTAATTCGCCCGCCCGAACTCCGCCCGCTCTCGCTACTCCCCCTACCCACTCCAACTCCGGTCACTGCACCCCCCCCATCACCCCCTCCCCTGGAACTCCTGCCTCGTAAACCCACTGCCCAGATCTCCAGGTGCCGGATTAACACCCCCCCCCCCCGCAGCCCTAACTCTGGCCACCCACCCTCTGCCCATCTACCCTACCGACCCCCCCCCCCCCCTCCAGAACACCAGACACCTGAACTTTTGCCTGCCACGGCTGCCACCTTGGACAACCAAAGAGCAAGTAATATATGTATTTATGTACATACATATTATATATTTATATGTGCATTTATATATAGCTGTGTGAGGGCTTATTTTTTCGTTATTTATTATTCCATGTTGTGTACTAGGAAGCTGGAAAAAAAAGGGTGAAAATGGCGGAAAAAAGCATTTGCATCGCTGTCTTGTGGGATTAGATTTTAATATTTTATTTTATTTATTCTTTGGTTTGGTAAAATCACAGTGATACCAGATTTGTAGGTTTTTATTGTGTTTTAATACTTTTTCAATAATTAAAACAGTGTACGAAAATAGTTTCGCCATCTTGTCACGCTAATAACTTTAGTGCACGGAGCTGGGGAGGTGTGATTTTTTTGCTTAATGAGCCGTTGTTTTCATTGCTACCATTTTGAGGTCTGCGTGACCTTTTGATAACTTCTTATTACTCTTTTATGTGATGTAAAATGGTGTAAAAGTGGCGTTTCAGTGTGTATAGGACTGCTTGAATCCGAGCTCAGACAGTCCTGTGTAAATTGATTATAAACTAAACCGTCAGTTTTCAGGTTAAATTGCCGTACTGGCACTTTGCGATAAGTAATTAGGTTTTGGGTTGCAGTTTGGGCACTCGGTCTCTAAAAGGTTCGCCAGCACTGAGCTATGGGAAGCCACTAGCACTGTGCTGTGTGTGTAGGATCTGATGCCATTCATTTGAACTGTTGGGGGGCCTGAACTCTGGCTTAATTTGTGCATTAAAACTTTTGTACATACTCATTTCTACTATATACAAACTATCAAACACAAACAGCTCTGCTACCTCCCATTCCTTGTATGTATTTGGAAGACCTGAAGCAGAGCCAGTTTTAGACAAAGTGGGGCCATGGGCAAAACTAAAAGTGAGGCCCCCCTTTATGAACAGTCACAGTCACTAAGAGGCTCCATTAATTGTGCACTATAATAACACTTTGTAATTACACACAGTAGTATGGGAAGTATGTGTAATATGGGACTGTAGATAAAGAGAAACAGATGATAGGTAGATTGATGATAGAAGATAAATATGAAGAACATAGATTTATAGACATGATAGATTTGTATATGCATAAATATAAAGTAGATTATATAATATAGAAGATAGATAGATATGAGAGATAAATGATTTGGCAAGCTCTGTGTAGCGCTGTGTAATCTGTGTGCACTATATAAAGGAATTATTATTATTAGTTACAGTAGAGGAGGGATAGAAGATTAATTGATACATGTCCACATAAGCCCACATGCAGGGGGCCCCTATACAATAGGGGGCCCTGGGCAAACGCCCAGTTTGCAACCCCCTAACGCCGGCCCTGACCAGAAGCAAGTGATCAGATGCTTATGATATCCCTGCAGGTCCTGGAGCTTTTAACATGCTGCTGGGACTGATATTCTCCTGTACTGATCATGAGCATGCATATGGTAGTGCTCCTCCCAACAACATCCACCCACCCTCTTCGCCTCTAGCTATGGATATCCATGGCAACCAACCACACAAAGACAGCCAGACCGCATTGGTCCAGTAAACATCTAATTACCCTTTATTTACAAATATCTTTCATAATATTTCACAATATCATTCATAATAATTATTCACAATATCATAAGCATTTCCCGAATATCATCTACACTAGCAATAAATTTTATTTCAATAATCTATTTCTAAATTCCACCTCCATCTTTTATTTATTCATTATTATCCCTATTATGCTTATATCCCATGTACCAGTGGCTCATCCCTTCATTATCCCTAAAGAAATCCAGCTTTAGTTGTATATTACATGCCTAAATAAATCCAGTCCTAGTGGTATTTTCATATGCCACTTTTGACAGACCCTGCACACATCCCAGTGGCTCTTCACAATACTTAGCGCTGAATGGCACCTCTATGGAGGACAACATCTTTCTGGATCCTCCACCTCACTGTGCATGCGCGGACAATTAGTCCATGCACTTCTACCCACATAAGACAGTGCTGTTCGTGGAGTCTGAGACAGTCTTCTGGATACATGCAGTCCAAAAACCAGGAGCTAGGTACGTCCCCCCTACCTATCAACTCCCCTCTAACAGAATTTATTACACAATATATTATATAGCCTCACCTATTTCCTGGTTTCTCTGCAAGCCATTTTGGATGTATATATCCATTCATGTACCTGTCATTGTTAGAGTTTTATTACCATTATCCCTGTACCTAGGAGCATTTATGAATTACTACTGAAGTATGAAAATCTATTTTGTGTACATTTATATTTATACATTTATTGACTCAATATGAATGAATGAACAATAAGTTCATATGACTATGAACTTGCACTGTAATATATATATATATATATATATATATATATATTTATATTATTTTTGTATTTTTTGTTTTTACTGATAAAGTTTTCTACATCCTTATATTTATATTTTCATATATACATTTTTAGATATAGTTTTACTTATATATATACATTTTTTGTTACCTTTCATTAATTTCATATAGGCACAATATTATTGACCATTCACCTCATGTATTATTTATTATTATTTTTTATTATTATTGACATCGTCCTGCTGTTGTTTGTTTTTTCTGTATCTGTATTTTTTACTGTCTTAGAGAAATTCCACTTGAGAAAGGGGTATCTTTCAATCCCCGAAATGCGTTGTGGTCCCTTCATCTTTGCTCAATAAACTCCACTTGGCTAATGACCTATACTTACCTTATGGAATCCTATTCATTCGTGTGCGCCCGTCCATCCCATTCTACTCAAGCTGGTCTGGCACCCCAGACTCGAAGTCCAAGACGTAGGCTGCACCCTCGGAAACCCCCCAATTTAAATGCATACTAGAATTGTGCCTTAAGTTGTGCACAACTACACCAGGTGAACTGGCTACAATATTTATATCCACTTGTACATCAGTCACATCTTAATATCACCCTCTGAGCGCCTTTTCCAAATCTCATTCCCTGCCTATTTCTTCGCAGACAATTTGAAAGATGTGATGAAAGATTCTATACAAAACCTATTTGACGGGCTAGTGACCTACCCATTGCAGTAAGGAGGGATATCGCTTCTATATCGGATCTTTGTAAGATGGGCAAGACAGTTAGAGGATCCAGAGGTGGGAAACAAAATCATCAAACAGTGGCAAACATAAAGTAGCGCGGTTTTAAATGAGGTGTGGAGAGACACTCATTTCAGGATCATGCACAGGGCCATCTATGGTTTCAATATACTCGCTTCCAAGCCCAGGCAGATTGACATCATGCCCCAAATGTCAAGCGCCAACGACAGATCTATAACACAGACTGTGGGACTGCCTCCTAACCCAGAGATTTGGGGAAGGAATACAGCAGATAGGAGATAGAATGTGGGGTAGAGAGATTAGACAAGCGCCAATGACATATATCTTTCACTATGATAGTAGCAGCGAAGCTGAGGAAGCATCTGCGAGTTTACTCAGACCCAAAAGATGCCTTCTCCAAAAATGGCTTGAGCCGGCTGTAGGGTCATAGACCAAATGAAGCGACTGTTTCACTTACAAAAGTTGGAGAAGGGAAGGAGCAAGTCCATGATGACAGGTCGCCTATTTAAAAAATGGAGAAACTTCTTTGTCCATCATTTCTCCCACGAGGAACGGATAGCACTGATGAGACCTTTCACCCTGACAAAATGGTACTTATTGGAGAACCCAAAGAATGCACTGGGGCGCTGGGATGTTGCTTGAAGGGAAGTGAAGCTAGGGCCTTGTACATAGAGGGGAAAGGGAACAGAAGGGGAAGCTTTTGCTTGCTTCTTCATAGGAGGAACCAGTGAGGAGATGGATTAACTGTTCTATTTGTATGAGATAAATGACCTTAATGAACAAAATGTATCAAAGAAGTTAAGATTGATGTTTAAATGATGGGCCTGCTTGCCGATATGTATTTAAGAAATGAAGTATTAAAATTAGTATCAAAAAGGACAGTGGTCATAAACAAAGGGTTTACCATAGAAAGAGGGAACATAAATAGAGGGAGGGGGCGTCTACTTAATAATGTTTCCCTATCTTTATCACCACAGTTCCCTATAAAACAATTACCTGTAAACCTGATGTAAACTGACCCCTGTCTGTAAAGGCTGTAATACAGGAGGAGGAGAAGTATGGACAAGTTTTGGACAATCTTAAGGTATTGGAGTTGTGTTGTGCTGTTTTGTGTTGAAACCAGTGGATATGGCACATGTCCAGACAGACCACTAAAATGATATTTTTATCAGACTGTACCTTCACAGCAGTCTTTACCCAAACCAGGTTTTCCAGGTTCAATTCAAGAAATTGTGTCCTTGACACCCATTTACAATCATATTTATTTTGTTTCCTGTTTATTACATCATCACATACTCATTTATGATTGGAGAAATGTATCTTTAGTATGGAATCCAGGTTCTGTTTGGGATCTGATGACCGTTGAGTTGGAGTAAGAAGCTAAATCTTGCCTTTGCTGTGGAGTGATGTCCCAACTGCTAGCGTGATAATCTGGGAAGCCATGGCATGTGGTGGTCGCTTCTTGTACAAGGAACACTAACAGCTGTAGGGTGTCCTGGGGCCACATACACTCACCGGCCACTTTATTAGGTACACCTGTCCAACTGCTCGTTAACAATTAATTTCTAATCAGCCAATCACATGGCGGCAACTCAGTGCATTTAGGCATGTAGACATGGTCAAGACAATCTCCTGCAGTTCAAACCGAGCATCAGTATGCGGAAGAAAGGTGATTTGAGTGCCTTTGAATGTGGCAAAGTTGTTGGTGCCAGAAGGGCTGGTCTAAGTATTTCAGAAACTGCTGATCTACTGGGATTTTCATGCACAACCATCTCTAGGGTTTACAGAGAATGACCCGAAAAAGAAAAAACATCCAGTGAGCGGCAGTTCTGTGGGCGGGAATGCCTTGTTGATGCCAGAGGTCAGAGGAGAATGGGCAGACTGGTTTGAGCTGATAGAAAGGCAACAGTGACTCAAATCTCCACCCGTTACAACCAAGGTAGGCTGAAGAGCATCTCTGAATGCACAGTACGTCGAACTTTGAGGCAGATGGGCTACAGCAGCAGAAGACCACACCGGGTGCCACTCCTTTCAGCTAAGAACAGGAAACTGAGGCTACAATTTGCACAAGCTCATCGAAATTGGACAGTAGAACATTGGAAAAACGTTGCCTGGTCTGATGAGTCTCGATTTCTGCTGCGACATTCGGATGGTAGGGTCAGAATTTGGCGTCAACAACATGAAAGCATGGATCCATCCAGCCTTGTATCAACGGTTCAGGCTGGTGGTGGTGGTGTCATGGTGTGGGGAATATTTTCTTGGCACTCTTTGGGATCCTTGGTACCAATTGAGCATCGTTGCAACGCCACAGCCTACCTGAGTATTGTTGCTGAACATGTCCATCCCTTTATGACCACAATGTACACAACATCTGATGGATACTTTCAGCAGGATAATGCGCCATGTCATAAAGCTGGAATCATCTCAGACTGGTTTCTTGAACATGACAATGAGGTCACTGTACTCAAATGGCCTCCACAGTGACAAGATCTCAATCCAATAGAGCATCTTTGGGATGTGGTGGAACAGGCGATTCGCATCATGGATGTGCAGCCGACAAATCTGCGGCAACTGTGTGATGCCATCATGTCAATATGGACCAAAATCTCTGAGGAATGCTTCCAGCACCTTGTTGAATCTATGCCACAAAGAATTGAGGCAGTTCTGAAGGTAAAAGGGGGTCCAACCCGTTACTAGCATGGTGTACCTAATAAAGTGGCCGGTGAGTGTATATATATATATATATATATATATATATATATATATATATATATATTTATATTTATATTATTTTTGTATTTTTTGTTTTTACTGATAAAGTTTTCTACATCCTTATATTTATATTTTCATATATACATTTTTAGATATAGTTTTACTTATATATATACATTTTTTGTTACCTTTCATTAATTTCATATAGGCACAATATTATTGACCATTCACCTCATGTATTATTTATTATTATTTTTTATTATTATTGACATCGTCCTGCTGTTGTTTGTTTTTTCTGTATCTGTATTTTTTACTGTCTTAGAGAAATTCCACTTGAGAAAGGGGTATCTTTCAATCCCCGAAATGCGTTGTGGTCCCTTCATCTTTGCTCAATAAACTCCACTTGGCTAATGACCTATACTTACCTTATGGAATCCTATTCATTGGTGTGCGCCCGTCCATCCCATTCTACTCAAGCTGGTCTGGCACCCCAGACTCGAAGTCCAAGACGTAGGCTGCACCCTCGGAAACCCCCCAATTTAAATGCATACTAGAATTGTGCCTTAAGTTGTGCACAACTACACCAGGTGAACTGGCTACAATATTTATATCCACTTGTACATCAGTCACATCTTAATATCACCCTCTGAGCGCCTTTTCCAAATCTCATTCCCTGCCTATTTCTTCGCAGACAATTTGAAAGATGTGATGAAAGATTCTATACAAAACCTATTTGACGGGCTAGTGACCTACCCATTGCAGTAAGGAGGGATATCGCTTCTATATCGGATCTTTGTAAGATGGGCAAGACAGTTAGAGGATCCAGAGGTGGGAAACAAAATCATCAAACAGTGGCAAACATAAAGTAGCGCGGTTTTAAATGAGGTGTGGAGAGACACTCATTTCAGGATCATGCACAGGGCCATCTATGGTTTCAATATACTCGCTTCCAAGCCCAGGCAGATTGACATCATGCCCCAAATGTCAAGCGCCAACGACAGATCTATAACACAGACTGTGGGACTGCCTCCTAACCCAGAGATTTGGGGAAGGAATACAGCAGATAGGAGATAGAATGTGGGGTAGAGAGATTAGACAAGCGCCAATGACATATATCTTTCACTATGATAGTAGCAGCGAAGCTGAGGAAGCATCTGCGAGTTTACTCAGACCCAAAAGATGCCTTCTCCAAAAATGGCTTGAGCCGGCTGTAGGGTCATAGACCAAATGAAGCGACTGTTTCACTTACAAAAGTTGGAGAAGGGAAGGAGCAAGTCCATGATGACAGGTCGCCTATTTAAAAAATGGAGAAACTTCTTTGTCCATCATTTCTCCCACGAGGAACGGATAGCACTGATGAGACCTTTCACCCTGACAAAATGGTACTTATTGGAGAACCCAAAGAATGCACTGGGGCGCTGGGATGTTGCTTGAAGGGAAGTGAAGCTAGGGCCTTGTACATAGAGGGGAAAGGGAACAGAAGGGGAAGCTTTTGCTTGCTTCTTCATAGGAGGAACCAGTGAGGAGATGGATTAACTGTTCTATTTGTATGAGATAAATGACCTTAATGAACAAAATGTATCAAAGAAGTTAAGATTGATGTTTAAATGATGGGCCTGCTTGCCGATATGTATTTAAGAAATGAAGTATTAAAATTAGTATCAAAAAGGACAGTGGTCATAAACAAAGGGTTTACCATAGAAAGAGGGAACATAAATAGAGGGAGGGGGCGTCTACTTAATAATGTTTCCCTATCTTTATCACCACAGTTCCCTATAAAACAATTACCTGTAAACCTGATGTAAACTGACCCCTGTCTGTAAAGGCTGTAATACAGGAGGAGGAGAAGTATGGACAAGTTTTGGACAATCTTAAGGTATTGGAGTTGTGTTGTGCTGTTTTGTGTTGAAACCAGTGGATATGGCACATGTCCAGACAGACCACTAAAATGATATTTTTATCAGACTGTACCTTCACAGCAGTCTTTACCCAAACCAGGTTTTCCAGGTTCAATTCAAGAAATTGTGTCCTTGACACCCATTTACAATCATATTTATTTTGTTTCCTGTTTATTACATCATCACATACTCATTTATGATTGGAGAAATGTATCTTTAGTATGGAATCCAGGTTCTGTTTGGGATCTGATGACCGTTGAGTTGGAGTAAGAAGCTAAATCTTGCCTTTGCTGTGGAGTGATGTCCCAACTGCTAGCGTGATAATCTGGGAAGCCATGGCATGTGGTGGTCGCTTCTTGTACAAGGAACACTAACAGCTGTAGGGTGTCCTGGGGCCACATACACTCACCGGCCACTTTATTAGGTACACCTGTCCAACTGCTCGTTAACAATTAATTTCTAATCAGCCAATCACATGGCGGCAACTCAGTGCATTTAGGCATGTAGACATGGTCAAGACAATCTCCTGCAGTTCAAACCGAGCATCAGTATGCGGAAGAAAGGTGATTTGAGTGCCTTTGAATGTGGCAAAGTTGTTGGTGCCAGAAGGGCTGGTCTAAGTATTTCAGAAACTGCTGATCTACTGGGATTTTCATGCACAACCATCTCTAGGGTTTACAGAGAATGACCCGAAAAAGAAAAAACATCCAGTGAGCGGCAGTTCTGTGGGCGGGAATGCCTTGTTGATGCCAGAGGTCAGAGGAGAATGGGCAGACTGGTTTGAGCTGATAGAAAGGCAACAGTGACTCAAATCTCCACCCGTTACAACCAAGGTAGGCTGAAGAGCATCTCTGAATGCACAGTACGTCGAACTTTGAGGCAGATGGGCTACAGCAGCAGAAGACCACACCGGGTGCCACTCCTTTCAGCTAAGAACAGGAAACTGAGGCTACAATTTGCACAAGCTCATCGAAATTGGACAGTAGAACATTGGAAAAACGTTGCCTGGTCTGATGAGTCTCGATTTCTGCTGCGACATTCGGATGGTAGGGTCAGAATTTGGCGTCAACAACATGAAAGCATGGATCCATCCAGCCTTGTATCAACGGTTCAGGCTGGTGGTGGTGGTGTCATGGTGTGGGGAATATTTTCTTGGCACTCTTTGGGATCCTTGGTACCAATTGAGCATCGTTGCAACGCCACAGCCTACCTGAGTATTGTTGCTGAACATGTCCATCCCTTTATGACCACAATGTACACAACATCTGATGGATACTTTCAGCAGGATAATGCGCCATGTCATAAAGCTGGAATCATCTCAGACTGGTTTCTTGAACATGACAATGAGGTCACTGTACTCAAATGGCCTCCACAGTGACAAGATCTCAATCCAATAGAGCATCTTTGGGATGTGGTGGAACAGGCGATTCGCATCATGGATGTGCAGCCGACAAATCTGCGGCAACTGTGTGATGCCATCATGTCAATATGGACCAAAATCTCTGAGGAATGCTTCCAGCACCTTGTTGAATCTATGCCACAAAGAATTGAGGCAGTTCTGAAGGTAAAAGGGGGTCCAACCCGTTACTAGCATGGTGTACCTAATAAAGTGGCCGGTGAGTGTATATATATATATATATATATATATATATATATATATATATATATTTATATTTATATTATTTTTGTATTTTTTGTTTTTACTGATAAAGTTTTCTACATCCTTATATTTATATTTTCATATATACATTTTTAGATATAGTTTTACTTATATATATACATTTTTTGTTACCTTTCATTAATTTCATATAGGCACAATATTATTGACCATTCACCTCATGTATTATTTATTATTATTTTTTATTATTATTGACATCGTCCTGCTGTTGTTTGTTTTTTCTGTATCTGTATTTTTTACTGTCTTAGAGAAATTCCACTTGAGAAAGGGGTATCTTTCAATCCCCGAAATGCGTTGTGGTCCCTTCATCTTTGCTCAATAAACTCCACTTGGCTAATGACCTATACTTACCTTATGGAATCCTATTCATTGGTGTGCGCCCGTCCATCCCATTCTACTCAAGCTGGTCTGGCACCCCAGACTCGAAGTCCAAGACGTAGGCTGCACCCTCGGAAACCCCCCAATTTAAATGCATACTAGAATTGTGCCTTAAGTTGTGCACAACTACACCAGGTGAACTGGCTACAATATTTATATCCACTTGTACATCAGTCACATCTTAATATCACCCTCTGAGCGCCTTTTCCAAATCTCATTCCCTGCCTATTTCTTCGCAGACAATTTGAAAGATGTGATGAAAGATTCTATACAAAACCTATTTGACGGGCTAGTGACCTACCCATTGCAGTAAGGAGGGATATCGCTTCTATATCGGATCTTTGTAAGATGGGCAAGACAGTTAGAGGATCCAGAGGTGGGAAACAAAATCATCAAACAGTGGCAAACATAAAGTAGCGCGGTTTTAAATGAGGTGTGGAGAGACACTCATTTCAGGATCATGCACAGGGCCATCTATGGTTTCAATATACTCGCTTCCAAGCCCAGGCAGATTGACATCATGCCCCAAATGTCAAGCGCCAACGACAGATCTATAACACAGACTGTGGGACTGCCTCCTAACCCAGAGATTTGGGGAAGGAATACAGCAGATAGGAGATAGAATGTGGGGTAGAGAGATTAGACAAGCGCCAATGACATATATCTTTCACTATGATAGTAGCAGCGAAGCTGAGGAAGCATCTGCGAGTTTACTCAGACCCAAAAGATGCCTTCTCCAAAAATGGCTTGAGCCGGCTGTAGGGTCATAGACCAAATGAAGCGACTGTTTCACTTACAAAAGTTGGAGAAGGGAAGGAGCAAGTCCATGATGACAGGTCGCCTATTTAAAAAATGGAGAAACTTCTTTGTCCATCATTTCTCCCACGAGGAACGGATAGCACTGATGAGACCTTTCACCCTGACAAAATGGTACTTATTGGAGAACCCAAAGAATGCACTGGGGCGCTGGGATGTTGCTTGAAGGGAAGTGAAGCTAGGGCCTTGTACATAGAGGGGAAAGGGAACAGAAGGGGAAGCTTTTGCTTGCTTCTTCATAGGAGGAACCAGTGAGGAGATGGATTAACTGTTCTATTTGTATGAGATAAATGACCTTAATGAACAAAATGTATCAAAGAAGTTAAGATTGATGTTTAAATGATGGGCCTGCTTGCCGATATGTATTTAAGAAATGAAGTATTAAAATTAGTATCAAAAAGGACAGTGGTCATAAACAAAGGGTTTACCATAGAAAGAGGGAACATAAATAGAGGGAGGGGGCGTCTACTTAATAATGTTTCCCTATATTTATCACCACAGTTCCCTATAAAACAATTACCTGTAAACCTGATGTAAACTGACCCCTGTCTGTAAAGGCTGTAATACAGGAGGAGGAGAAGTATGGACAAGTTTTGGACAATCTTAAGGTATTGGAGTTGTGTTGTGCTGTTTTGTGTTGAAACCAGTGGATATGGCACATGTCCAGACAGACCACTAAAATGATATTTTTATCAGACTGTACCTTCACAGCAGTCTTTACCCAAACCAGGTTTTCCAGGTTCAATTCAAGAAATTGTGTCCTTGACACCCATTTACAATCATATTTATTTTGTTTCCTGTTTATTACATCATCACATACTCATTTATGATTGGAGAAATGTATCTTTAGTATGGAATCCAGGTTCTGTTTGGGATCTGATGACCGTTGAGTTGGAGTAAGAAGCTAAATCTTGCCTTTGCTGTGGAGTGATGTCCCAACTGCTAGCGTGATAATCTGGGAAGCCATGGCATGTGGTGGTCGCTTCTTGTACAAGGAACACTAACAGCTGTAGGGTGTCCTGGGGCCACATACACTCACCGGCCACTTTATTAGGTACACCTGTCCAACTGCTCGTTAACAATTAATTTCTAATCAGCCAATCACATGGCGGCAACTCAGTGCATTTAGGCATGTAGACATGGTCAAGACAATCTCCTGCAGTTCAAACCGAGCATCAGTATGCGGAAGAAAGGTGATTTGAGTGCCTTTGAATGTGGCAAAGTTGTTGGTGCCAGAAGGGCTGGTCTAAGTATTTCAGAAACTGCTGATCTACTGGGATTTTCATGCACAACCATCTCTAGGGTTTACAGAGAATGACCCGAAAAAGAAAAAACATCCAGTGAGCGGCAGTTCTGTGGGCGGGAATGCCTTGTTGATGCCAGAGGTCAGAGGAGAATGGGCAGACTGGTTTGAGCTGATAGAAAGGCAACAGTGACTCAAATCTCCACCCGTTACAACCAAGGTAGGCTGAAGAGCATCTCTGAATGCACAGTACGTCGAACTTTGAGGCAGATGGGCTACAGCAGCAGAAGACCACACCGGGTGCCACTCCTTTCAGCTAAGAACAGGAAACTGAGGCTACAATTTGCACAAGCTCATCGAAATTGGACAGTAGAACATTGGAAAAACGTTGCCTGGTCTGATGAGTCTCGATTTCTGCTGCGACATTCGGATGGTAGGGTCAGAATTTGGCGTCACAACATGAAAGCATGGATCCATCCTGCCTTGTATCAACGGTTCAGGCTGGTGGTGGTGGTGTCATGGTGTGGGGAATATTTTCTTGGCACTCTTTGGGATCCTTGGTACCAATTGAGCATCGTTGCAACGCCACAGCCTACCTGAGTATTGTTGCTGAACATGTCCATCCCTTTATGACCACAATGTACACAACATCTGATGGATACTTTCAGCAGGATAATGCGCCATGTCATAAAGCTGGAATCATCTCAGACTGGTTTCTTGAACATGACAATGAGTTCACTGTACTCAAATGGCCTCCACAGTCACCAGATCTCAATCCAATAGAGCATCTTTGAGATGTGGTGGAACAGGAGATTCGCATCATGGATGTGCAGCCGACAAATCTGCGGCAACTGTGTGATGCCATCATGTCAATATGGACCAATATCTCTGAGGAATGCTTCCAGCACCTTGTTGAATCTATGTCACGAAGAATTGATGCAGTTCTGAAGGCAAAAGGGGGTCCAACCCGTTACTAGCATGGTGTACCTAATAAAGTGGCCGGTGAGTGTATGTTGTAGGATAGTGACCATACACAGCAATTCCTGGGAACTCTTCCTGGACCAGCCTGGTTGCCAGATTTATCACGAATCAAGCATTTATAAGACCTACAAGCAACCTGGACCAGCAACCTACAAGTGTACAGAACAAATAATTACCACATTCAATCTGTGGGCAAATGTTCTGCATGATACCACATAGAACCTGTATGGGTCCATTCCCTACAATTTAATGCAGGATTATAGCAGCGTCTAGTGGATGAATTTCTACAATTTGCAAAGTGCAATATGAAATAGACAGGGATTGATGCCACAAATTTGACTTCCTACACAGTACATTGCTCCCCTTAGTGGCTCACCCGTTGTATAATTCCCCCTTCCTGTTACACCCAAACTGTATTATGCCCCCTGAGTCATGCAGCACGGACAATGCATTAGCAACACATACTTATCACACTGGTTTTCTGAGCTTTTTTGTTGTAGTGATCACTTTACCCTTCCTACATTGTTGACTAGAAACTTTTGTTACTATAGAAAAGTGCGTCGACTAACCACAGCCCTGAATACCATGGCAGACTAGTGCAAGGGGAAAGGTTGACATGCTATCATCATACCATTCTACTCGTCTACTCTTTCTTGTGGTCTGTGTAATTATGGGATTCCCAGAAACAAGATCCGTTTCTGAGAAGTGATGCAGTCGTTCTTGTTCATTACTGTAGCTAAGACTTTAGGTTAACACGTGTGGAAAAAAGTATTCAGAGTAAAGAGTCTACGAAGAGTAAGCCGGTCCTGTGACCATAATGTACAATAGGTATAAAAAGTATTACATAAAATCGAGGAATAGATTGTATTTCCCTCTTTTTGTACTTTCCTTGTAGTTTACAACTGGCACAGATATCTGTGTCCACCATGCTGGTATACATGTCTAGTATAGGACACTTATTTATCAGCTAGGCTGATGGCACACGACTGTGCACGATCCGTAAAAAAAAAGGACCATGTGCTGGCCAGATCTCATGGACTTGGCACAGTGACTCCTTGCATTATACTAAATTTGACGCAAGGAATCCCATCTATGGCAATGTGCTCGGTCTGTGAAATCTGGCAGCGCACAATACATATTTCACAGACAGACATTATTGTCAAATAAAGAGTCAAAAAAAAGAGTCAAAATCAGAAGTGTTTATAGACATGTAGACATGAAAAGATGTTCACTTTTCCACTAAACATTACAGCAGTGCTCCCCAATTGTTTTGCAACCAGGGACTGGCTGCACCAAAAAACTGGGACTAGGTGGGGTCCCCCCCCCATGGTCCTTGAAAAAAAAATGCCATTCCTGCAGTTACTCTGTAACTACAACCCATGTAATGCTCCCTTCCCCATAGCCCCCATCTTATAATGCCCCTTCTTTGCAATTTCCCATTTTATAATACTTCCTTTCCTGCAGCCCCCTACTTATAGAGATACCTTCTCCGTAGCCCCCTTTATATAGCCCCTGATGGGGTCTTTTTTTTGTAGCCCCTTTCTTTTAGTGCTTTAATTCCTGCAGCCCTCTCCATATAATGCTCCCTTTTGTAGCTCCCTTTATATTGCCCTCATACCTGTCTGTCTTTATAAGAATGGGCTACAAAAACACAGCGCTACCATACTCTTTTTTCTAGCCCCCTCACACTTAAGAATAATATCTCCCTGTCTATTGTCCCCTTTCTGTAACCTCCAATACAAAGTGAAATAAATATATATACAGGCGGTCCCCTACTTAAGAACACTCAACTTACATACGACCCCTAGTTACAAATGGACCTCTGGATATTGGTGATTTATTGTACTTTAGTCCTAGGCTACAATGATCAGCTGTAACAGTTATCAAATGTGTCTGTAATGAAGCTTTAGTGTTAATATTGATTCTTATGACAACCCAACATTTTTAAAATCCAATTGTCGCAGAGACCAAAAAAGTTCTGTCTGGGATTACAATGATAAAATATACAGTTCTGACTTGCATACAAATTCAACTTAAGAACAAACCTACAGACCCTATCTTGTATGTAACCCGGGGACTGCCTGTACTCTCATTTTTCCCCACTTCCCCCGAAGCAGCAGCCGTCCTCTCCTCTCATCATGTCTACCGGCTTCAGCCCAGCCTACAGCCACCACCGCTGACAGAAGAGAAGATTGCTCATGCTTCAGCGGGGGAACGGTGAATAGTGAAAAAGGGGATTTTGTTATTTCTTCTATGGAGGCCTAGGATCAGGGGTTTCAGGGTCCAGTCTTGGGCCATGACCCAACGGTTGTGGGCTGCTGCCTTACAATATCTCTGTGTTTTGGCTCAGGATAACTTTGTAAAAACTGATGAAATATCAGAGCTGTGAACTGGCCTTGTACTGAAAAATGCCCGCTAGTGTTACCCTGCCTGGCTTTCCTCTGCCTGTAAATCTGCCCAATGACTACTGTGCGTCCTGTATGTTATATGACAACACTGTCGTAAAATATAAGCATATTGTTACACTATTCATTCAGCTTGAGCAAAAACTTTTGAGAAACTAACAAAAAAGAATGAAAAGTTTCCATTACAGATTTAACATGATGACAGTCTACTTTTGACACGTTGTTACTATTTTGGGCATCTTACTCATCACCAACATGCCCATGTGTAGCTATTTCTGTAATGTTGACCATTCTTTTATTCATTCCAGGAGAATTGGCTCCAAAGTAAAGCTTGTGGTATTTGGTTATTTTTCCATTACATCGAGACCTCTAAAGTCACATATTTTTTCTTAATTACAACTATTTTGCACTTTTCTTGTAAAGGTAATTTAACCCATAGTATAAAATGTTAAAATCTGAAATCGTATACGACATCTCTTAGTTACATCTCTGTCCATCAAGTTCAACAAAGAAAGGAAAGGGATGAGATGGGAAAAAGATGTAAGGTACCACAGCTATATACAACCACATAACCATCAATGTTATTTTGCTGTAAGAAGGCATCTGAAGCTATTTGCTGTGACCTGCTCCTGAGCTCGGCTATTCCATAGATTCACATTTTTTTCTCTTGTAAAGAAGCTTTGTCTCTTCTGGAGATTGAACCATTTATCCACAGATGGAGAGATTGACCTCTTGCCTTTGTTTGGTGGGTAATGAAACACCATTTTAACAAATTGTCTATAGTGGCCATTATACGTATACAGGCGGTCCCCTACTTAAGAACACTCGACTTACATACGACCCCTAGTTACAAACGGACCTCTGGATACTGGTAATTTCTTGTACTTTAGTCCAAGGCTACAATAAAAAGCTGAAACAGTTATCAAATGTGTCTGTAATGAAGCTTTATTGTTAATATTGATTCTTATGACAACCCAACATTTTTAAAATCCAATTGTCACAGAGACCAAAAAAGTTCTGGCTGGGATTACAATGATAAAATATACAGTTCCGACTTACATACAAATTCAACTTAAGAACAAACCTACAGACCCTATCTTGTATGTAACCCGGGGACTGCCTGTAGTTACATACATTTATTATGTCAGCTCCTAGTCATCTCTTCTCAAGTCTATATAAATCTAATTCTTTTAATCTTTTACATAACTGAGATCCTCCAGTCCACCCTTTTTATGGACTGGTGCCCAGAACTGAACGGCATATTCCAGGTGTGGTTGGACCATTGCCTTGCACAGTGGTCCATACCTTTTTTGACACAATTTCGTGGTGGCTTTAGAGGCAGCTGATTGACATCTCATGCTGTCACTTAGTCTATGATCTTCAGACGGTTTCTTCTCGAAGATGTTGTGTGCGTAATATTAATCCCCAAGTGTATAACCTTTCATTTGTCCATATCAAACCTCATTGAACATTCAGGGAGGATTTTCTGTTAAATAAATCTCACTGGCCCTTTTAACACCACTCAAAGACAGTGGCCTAAACATAGAACTAGGTTTATGATTTGCAATTTATTTTCTTTTAAATAGCATAAAATGTTGTGTATTCACTCCACTCTCCTCCAGGGAAATGTACTGCGTTTCTTCAAAAATGTTGTGATTTATTTTAATGATTTTTTAAAAAAAGAAGTCACAGACAGTGCTGACAGGGCCAAAGTCACCTTAATATTTCCTTATCACTGCACTTGTGCTGAGGGAGCAGGGCGGAGGGTAGAACAGTGTAACAGTCTGTAAAGCCTGATAACAGAGATGCTAGGGTAGACCCTTGGGCTCATTAGCATAATTCATTTTTTTTTTTTTTTAAGGAAGCAGGTCATGGATGACAAATATAAGAAGATTAAGAGATGGAGGAAGCCACAGCACCCGGTACGGTTCAGTTCCAAAAAATCTTTATTGTAACATCATCCAAGCATAAAAATTGCAACGTTTCGATTCCAGTTGAATCTTTCTCAAGCAATATAAGAAGATTACCACAGTCACAGTTCCTGCCTCTATGAGTAAATGTCCCCGGTTTATCATGCTGGATTTTGATGATAGGTTTCCTTTAAATTATGTCTCTCTACAGCCGCCAATACAGGAGCTCAAGAGTGTACTGATTTATGGAGTATAAAATAGCTAAAACTCATAAGCCATCCATAGTGGGACTAGTCTATATTTTATTCTTCTGCACTGCATTCATTTATATTAAAAAAAGGTTGTTCCTGAAAGTCCTCAGAATTAAAGGAAGATTAGGGGACTGCCCGGACCCCATGATAATTATCCATTTTTAGAAAACTCCTTTAATTAAACAAGACAAATCACAATTGCACGGGGGAACTGGCACACACTGGAGGATTCTTCTTGGCATCTCTGTGTTGGTAAAGGTCACCATTGGGGCAGTCAGTATTAAATATATTTTAGCAGTAATCTTCTATATAAAGATTTGGTGTAGTCTCACTTTAAGCAGAGTTGTGTGCTAATTGTAGAAATAGGCCATCCTTAACCTGGCTGCCTTCTTTATTAATTAATACAGTTCTTTTTGGGGAGATGTGTTTATGTGAACAAAATGCGTCCTGCTGGCTCTGGAGGAATTTAGTTGATGCCACTAAATTATTTAGGTCAGGAGGAATGAGTGCTCGGACATGGGTCAGTTGTTGCTTTACTGTTAATCCCACTGTGCGCTGCTTTTCTATTAATGATACAAAATCTCCTCTATTGAATTATTGGGCTCAAGATGCTGCTTTCTGCAGATGGATATACACAGGGAAACGTGGGGTCACCAGTCTCAATAATTACATTTCATTTAGATGATTGACAGGAATGCAAATGGCAAATAATTGTCACATCAGAAGCAGAATTTACTGCAGAATACAATACACATTTATGTCAGAAAATGACTGCTTAGTCCCTCTTCTAGAAGATAATACAATTTCTGCATTTTCTTATAAGTGGATCTGCTCATGATTGCTGCTCGTAATAAGTGGAACCCTTATGGTGATAACTACAGGGGGTAACATTGGTGCCTAGAACATCACTTGGTGTCCCAGGCTCTCAAGGTTTCCTGCAATAAAATCCAGATGATATTCTGGAGCAGTTGTTTCACATCAATAAATACACTATAGGACATGTCTCGATACAGGCGTTTTGGATGCTGATTTTGATGTCCCCCGGGAGTGGCGTAGCATACATTCTCAGTGAACATGGCCTCGGTAAGATGTGCACCCACTTACACCATCTACAGCATCCGTTTTCTGGAGAAGGCCAGTGGCCTCGCCTATACTGCACCCTAGCCATGCCTGTATTGTTTTAAAGTGGCGAGAGCGACTCAAAATCTCTCCTTGCACAAAACCTGATTTTTATTAGCCTTATACGGCTTAATAAATGCCCCCAACTATGTAAATGGATAAGAGGAAAAAGGAACAATTATGCAACTGAGTCAATAGAGAATAATAAATTGTAGTTGGCTATAGGTTCCTGGAAAATTTAAGGCAGAGTTCACCAATGTTTTTGTGGTGCACCTTTAACATTGGGGTGCAACAGACTTTGCACAATTAATCTGGCTCACGGTCTGACTGAGCGCCGGAACGTCCCCTAATTTGTGTCGCATGATGGCTAGCGCAGTTGCGCCGACAGTTGCGTGCGACACATATGTGGTGCAGACACTTCTTAAATACCTGTACAAGCTGTTTACACCTAAAAAAATGTGCAAGGTCCATCAGAAAACTGGTGAAAAGCCCTTAGTAAATGTGCCCCAAAGTCTTTAACAGAGCACATAATGTCAGGACACAATAGTAAACTATGGAAGATTAATTGAGGAGGGATGACAAGGCTTCTCATCACATGGGGTCAAGAGTAGTTAAAACAATAAACATGGAATCAAATAAAAAGGTAAGTGGGTCTCTTACCAGATTCACCACTCAGGACACCATGACATTGTTGTTACATCCAGTCACCCAGCTTGTTGAAAAAGATACTACCTCTCCATATACCACCCACAGCCTGCCCTGGTAGGTCACAGAATAGTCACCATTTACTGGACACAAAGGAGGTTCACTTTTTCTGAAATGACATCTTGGTTTTTTGGGGATGCACAGAGATAACTACCTACTATATTGTACAGAACCTATTGTAGAGGATGGATAATACCATGGGAGCAGTTTGTAGGGTTTGGGCTAAAATTCTTATTTTTAGAAATTGGTAATAATAAAACAGAGACTTTCAGTTGCATTTGAGGTATTAAAGGGTCATTTTTCATTGATGACACATTCCGAAAGGGCATTTAATGTTCAATATAAATCATGTTTTGTTAGTCCTTAAATAGCTTTACTGCTTTAAAATCCTGTTCTCAGTCCCTATAGGGGGCATTTCAAATATAAATAGTTGTCTGCAGGGGGAGGGAGGAGGAATGAGATAATGTGAGAGGGGCTGATTTGCCCTCTTCCCCCATCCCAGGACTCAGCACAGGATTCTGGCAGGGAGCCAGGTAAGATAAACTTTAAATATTACCTTAATAAACTTTTAAATTTACTTTAAATATTAATTTTTGTTGTAGTTTTTGATAACCCAGTAATATGTCCAAATTACCAGATAGCAAATGTTGCTTAATTTGTTGTTTTTAGGATCACAGTGATGTTCTAATTTCTACTTCTATGTATCAAGATCATAATAAGTAGAGACAATTTGTTCCCGACCCCCTGGAAGCAGAGAACATATAACACAAATAAATGAAAGTTATTATAACTTTTAGTGTCATGACAACCTTTAATATTTCCAAAATAGGCTACCTCCAGACAGGCAAGGTCTTAATAAGATCAAAGTCTACACATCAGTCAGGAAATAATAGGTGATCTAATTAGAGGTAAAAGATACTTAACCCGATGTGAAAATGAACAGAAATCACAACTTCAAAGAGAAAGAGAAAGAAAAAGGGTCTATTAAATAGGAACAGAATATATTAACAAAATAAGTTGAATGTTTATTTACTAAAAATGGCCTATATAAAGGGGTAAAGGTATAAAGTTAATGGGTCCCAATTCTTCAAAAAACCAGGTCAATAATGGAGACATGTGCAGTGAACCCCATAAATCCTCTCGCTATCTGTTCTACGCTGCTGTATATACCATTGGATAAAATGGACATCAATGTGCTTTGAACTTATGTCAGTAAAATCACAGACAAGACAGACAGACGTGTAATATGTGTGGTCCACCTTATATCAAGCATTTTTAATAACCTGAACATCAACTTACAATTGCCTACTCTATTTCAGACAGATAACCCCTGTCAAGGTTTCAGCAATCTCCAGGAAGTCACAGAGGTTTGTTAGGGAAACACTGTCTTCCATACAGTATATATATCATATACATCATACACAGCTAGGGGCATAGCTGCCACTTAAAGTGGGCAATTTCCACATAAGGTGTACAGTTAAGGCGTAACAAGGAATTCTAAACTATTTTTTAAGTTCCCCCTTTGCTTGTCACTCTATGTAGAATCTTGGGTTTAATATGGATACATTGTAAGCAGTCCAGGTAAGAGGGCTACACACGGACCCTGGCTGCTAGGCAAAGGCAACAGCACCTCCCCCAAAACCCTTTAGACACCAGAGCTATTATTGACCCCAGCCAGCATCATTGGGGTTAAACAATCAACCGAGATCATTGCTAGGCTCCACTATACCTGCTGAGAAAAGGCGCATGAGTGTTAAAAAGCCGGACTAATACATATCTGCAAACGGCAGTCACATAAAATCCCACATAAAAGGAATAATGTGCACTGCACAATCATGGGGCGGCATAGTTAAACTTAAAGGGATTTTATGGAGACTTCAACTATGACCTATGAAGAGGATGGGTCATTAGTAGATCATGTTACCTAACACCACTATGGATTATATGAGCGCAGTGCTACCATTTGCAACATCCACAGAAGGGGCTGACCATGTATGTGAGCGGATGTATACCATAAACTGTGTGGCTGGCATGGTTATAGCCAGGGCCAGCACCAGCACAGGTAATACTCGGGCAAGTGCCAGGGCCCAGGGCTGCTGGGGGCCCCACATAAGACTGTATATAAGGAATCCATGAGGGTGAGGGGGGCTTTATATAAAATAACCATGAGGGGGCTGTATATAAAATAACAATGAGGAGCTATTTGGAATGATAAACTATGAATTATTATAGTGAACAGGAGACTGTAAGTTTCTGTATTCTTAATGCTGCCATGTGAGTTCACTACAAAGGGGCCTACTGACGCTCTGTTGCCCAGGGGCCTACTGAAACCTGGAGCCGGCCTTGGTTGTAGCCTAGCTGCAGATCACAGTAGCATTTCCTTAGTGAAAGTCTTTTCTACACAAATTAGGTATAGCAGGGTAAAGCATGAAGAGATGGTCCGGGTGGTAACAAGGTTCTTCCATAGCCAACTCCAGTATAGATGACAATGGGTCACAGGCTGATGATAGAAGGGAGGCCCGTGATGATAAACAAAGATGATGCAAAAACTTGCCCTCAGCCCTGAAACAATGGTGGATGAATTTCCTTGGAGCCATGTTAGCTCTGCTGCATCAGCAGCACAAGATCAGCAATGTCTTCCACTAAATAATCTCAAGACCCAGAGCCCAGGAACACAGGCTATAAACTCTAAGTCTCATCCTGTGGAAAGTTTTAGGGTGCTAGCCAATTGAACAGCCTGAAATAATAAAAATATACAGTAAAATATTAAAGTACATGAATATGCATTATTAAATAAATTGCAAATAGTATACTTGTAGCCCACTATAAGAATTTTTACTATTGGACAGTATGAAATGCCAGGTTACACTCCCTAGAGAGTTGGATCTCTGTGTTACAAGACCATATACAAGGATGATCATTCCTGCAGGGTCCACTCCAGCAAGAATTCCACACTTAGAATTTTGTAATGACCCAACTCCGTAATCAACTCTGGGACCAGGGCTGGGATATAAGGCCCCCCTTAAAGGGGCCCCCACCAAATGTGGGCGATTTGGGCGGTCGCCCACTTTGTATTTGGGATCGGGCTGTGTTTTTGGGCAGTAGGGCAGACATTGGGGTATGCCCCGATTTCAGCTTACGGCAGAGCTAGGGAACACTATGGGTGTTTGTATATAGTTATTATAGGGCGTTGTATATAGTTGTTATAGGGGAACTGTATATAATTAATGCTGGGGGTGCACACAGTGATTACTGGGGAGCTGTATACAGTGAATACTGGGTGGTTGTATATAATGATTCCTGGTGGCTGTATATAGTGAATGCTGGGGGCTGTATATAGTAATTACTGGGGAGCTGTATATAGTGATTTCTGGAGCTGTATATAGTGATTTCTGGAGCTGGATATAGTGATTGCTGGGGGGCTATATATAGTGATTGCTGGGGGCTGTATATAGCGATTAACGGGGGGGGGGGTTATAGTGATTGCTGGGGGCAGTATATAGTAATTGCTGGGGGGTTGTATATAGTGATTGCTGGGGGGTTGTATATAGTGATTACTGGGGGGCTGTATATAGTGATTACTGGGGGATGTATATAGTGATTACTTGGGGCTGTATACAGTGATTGCTGGGGTGTTGTATATAGTAATTACAGGGGGCTGTATATAGTTATTGTTGGGAATCTGTATATAGCGATTGCTATGTATAAACTACATTCAATGGGGCCCCCACCTGATTTTGCGCCCAGGGGCCCCCACCAGCCTAGGTAGTTCTTAGTGTGCTGGCATAGTTTGTTAGCTGAGTGTCAGGTGTCTTTTAGCCGGTAAAGAGCCTGGAATCCCCATTTTACTATATAGTTCTATGGTTACCTATGTTGCTCACATTGTCCACTGTGGTGAAATTTTATCCTAAAAAAACCCTGTCTTACTTGCATTGTACCACATTTTGTGAATGTAATCCATTTCCCAGAAGCTGTATTAGTGAGTTCTCCCTCTTTACACCATTTTATAGTTGATCTGCTATGGATCTAGGCTTCCATTAGTGGATACTCTATGTAAATGTGTAGGATTATAATACACGCTGGAGCCACTGGCACAATGCGATTCTGAAAATACACACTTCCTAACCCCAGAGTGATAGTATACAGCAAGTGTCCCAGACATAAAACATTGTGCCAGCGGGAGCTCTTTACAATGTAGACTAATGGCTCTAATGTCTCTTATTGTCCAAACAACCATCTATCTACAAGGAAAAATAGTGTTTATCCGCCTCAATGTTTTTCTTTCACAACAATTATCTGAAAGTGAAATCATTTCACTATTCATATTGAATGTAGGACATAAATAACACAATATAAACCATTTTATAAGCTGTAACGTTACTAGTTATAAATGATAGTTTATCCACATTATACATTGTGTTTAGTGCAGATTTATCATTTTTCCAAAAAAAAAAAAAAAGCAAACACAAAATCTAAAAAAAAGACCCAAACCTCACTGCTACATCACTGGCCATAGAGCCACCAATGTCCCTGGTTACAACACAATTATTTATTGAATATGTTCTGTTCATGTGTTATTGGAGATACGAGGGACAATGTATTCTTACCAGCGAATGGTGTAACATAAAGCTGCTGGGCCCCAATAATAATGGATCATTCATCGTTCTAGTCCAGTGGTGGCGAACCTATGGCACTGGTGCCAGAGGTGGCACTCAGAGCCCTTTCTGTGGGCACTCAGGCCATCAGCCCAGGACAGAGTTCACCAAACAGGTTAAAATCCATTGACTGTTTGGAACTGCTTGAAAAGTGAGAAGGTGTTGAAAGAAGTGCATTATCTTTGCAGGTCCTCCTGCTGGACCCACCATTCTTTCTAAACAGAGAGACCCTGGAGAGAAGCTGCAACGATAGTCTGAATTTGCCCACTTTGTTTCAACTGTATTAGTGGCCTCAAGGGGCCAATACAATTAAAGATGTGGAAGAACAGGTAGCAATAAGTTACTGCTTAAAATGGCACATTGGCACATCAGGGTAAATAAGTGGGTTTTGGTTGTAGTTTGGGCACTCGGTCTCTAAAAGGTTCGCCATCACTGTTCTAGTCTGTTCCTATGGGAAAATACATCTTATGGGCGACCGCATAAGATTATGACCTTCTTGATTGAAATCTGATAAATAATGCTTTTTAGATTCTTTTTACATGATGTAACTCTCTTTACAAAGATGTTATAGACACTAATGGGGCTATTCACGCCATTAACTTCAAGTAATTCTATGGTTACAATCTTTCCCTTATTTTTCCCTTATATATGGCCATATATATTATAGGTGATATATACCATCGGGGGCACGTATATTCCCTTCTGCCTGCTGCTATACTAGTGGTGGTCCCTGTAGATAGAATATAATTGGTTGGCTGCATAGATGAAATAAAACTATGAATATGCACTTTATATACTATCCTTGATCACAGACACATCAGAATACTATTACTTCTGTCACCAGTCACAAGAGATATTAGATGAACTGATTATCTTCAAGTCATTACAGTGATACCAGGTTCACTAGTAAAACCATAGCAAACCATAAGCACCAAACTTTTTACCTTTTACCCCTTAGAGGGGTTGTCCCAAGCATTTGTGGATAGAGGATAACAAGCTGATCGGTGAGGGTTTGACCGTTGCACCCCCAGCTGTCCAGAAAAAGTGGATCCCAAAGTGGATGAGCTCCTCTCATCTTGGGGTCCAACGGGGGTACATCAGACCCCGTTCTCGTGATCTGTGGGGATCTCATCGTCGATCCCCAGGATCAGCAAATTAGGCCCTATCCTGTGAATAGAGCCTAAACCCCTTCAATCTTTTCATCTGTTGATAAGGGATAACTTCTACCAAAATCAAGCATGATAAACCAGGGGCACTTACTAATAGATCCAGACACTGTGACTGTAGTAATCTTCTTATAGTTGGTATCCATGGCCTCCTTTCTTCTAAAAAATGTAAATTATGTTAATGAGCAGCTTGTCACCCTATCTGTTCCCTCAGCCCTCCCCCCAGGCCCTCATGGCAGCAAAGGAATTTTCAGCACGTAGACATGATTCTACACAGTGTAACAGCCAATGAAGCTACAACATGGAGGGGGCTATGGTTACTCCCACCAGAGGCCTTCAAGTTCATTACCATAATTTTAAAAGTTTATTTCAGACTAAAGGAGGCCATGTATAACAAATATAAGAAGAATATCACAGTCACGGTGCCTGGATTCATCAGTAAGTGTTCCTGGTTTATCATGATGGGTTTTGATGGTAGATTTTCTTTAAATACTTGGGGCACTATATAAAGATTTATTATTATTAATACACATTAAAAGTCATTACAGGTAGTCCCTGGGTTACGTACAGGATAGGTTCTGTAGGTTTGTTCTTAAGTTGAATTTGTATGCAAGTTGGAACTGTATATTTTATAATTGTCACCCCAGACAGAATTTTTTTGCTCTCTGTCACAACTGGATTTTAAAAATGTTGGGTCGTCATCAGAACCAGGATTAACAATAAAGCTTAGTTATAGACACATTTGATAACTGTTACAGCCGATCATTGTAGGCTGGGACAGTAAATTACCAACATCCAGAGGTCCGTTTGTAACTTCCAATACTATTGTGAGCTTAAATAAGTGTACATGCCTACCTATCATTACCCCCTGAGGAAGCGACGGCGAAACGTGCGTCGGGGTTGTCTGGTACAGCGCCACATCTCCTGTTCAATATGCAGCCTGGTTGGTATATATAGCTATTTTGCACGATGCACTTTATTTTGTCTTGTTTGGTTTATATGACCTCCTACCAGGTTCCATGTTATTTAGATTAGGTTTACGTTATAACCCCTCGTTTACACTTGTAATATATTATATTGATTGACTTGTGTGTTACATTGAAACCTTATGTTTACACTTGTAATGAATTGACTGACTGTGGTTTACAATGTGATTGTACAGGATTGGCGGTGTACTTTTAGTCCACCAGAGATTGATTTTATGGGTTGTTTTTATTGCAGTGATCATATGTGTATTATTATTTTGTTCAATAAAATTTTGTGTTTTCCATATTATGGTATTTATACATTTATTTTGTGTACTTTGTTGTACAAGGCCTGTATATAGGTACATATACGTTTGTAACTAGAGGTCGTCTGTAAGTCGGGTGTTCTTAAGTAGTGGACTGTTTGTACTATCCCAACAAATTCACCAGAACACTGTATCTACAAACATCATAATAAATCGATAAGTAAATAATGTTTTCCGGATGTGAACATATTTTGTCTGCTGCTTACCAGGGCCTCAGTAATTATTCCTTGTTGCTTTGTTAACTTAATGTGGTGAACATTTACATAACTAAAAATGCAAACAATTCACTAGAACGGACTACACAGCGTCACTGAGCAGCAGCTGAAAGGAAGCCGCGGAGAAAATAGGGAGTTTGCAAATTACCAGGCACTCTCGGAGCTGGGCACACTGGCACATAATCGGGTACGTGGGCAGTCTGTGAAATAAAACCTAGCGTGCCGTTCTACATTGACCTGTATTTGACAAGACTGATAGTTATTGCCCTGCTATGTGGACATTAGGAAATGAAAGAGTATGTGTTTTAGAGGAAAAGTTAGCTCCCGGGGATTTAGTAATACTATTTATAGCTATGTCCCTCGAGCAAAACCCATAATTCACCATGTTTCCTCCTGGTTGGTCTGTGGCCCACGTGCTGAGGTACAGAATAAATCAAAGGAAATTAAGTCACTTCTAAAGCATATGAAGGATACAGCAGAGAATTAACTAGTCTGCTCCGCTTTTCATTTTTATTTCATTTACAGTCGAGTACTAACAAGATTATATTTCTAAAGATCCCCGGCAAGTCTGTCACACACTTACTTATTAGGGAATTATATAGAGTCCTACAGAAATGGCAAAAAGAAAGAGCAAAATAGATTTCTCCAAAAAACAATCATGTACTTGTCCACGAGCTTCACGGGACTCAATCCGAGACCAAACCAACCAACATGAATGGAAATAATAAATAATGGAATAAAATACAATATCTTTTTTAGGAACAATCCTAAACCCTTAATGTGAATCAAGAGTAATGTCTGATGTAGTGGGAATACCAGATGGTTGGAGATTCACCACAGTGGGGGAAGGGATGGATTATTGGATGGGTAACTTTATTGGATTATTACATGGAATGTACCACCATGGGAATTTATCATCTCATTTTATCAGTATTTTTTAAGCACAATGGGATGAGATTTATCTAAAGTGTCGTAATCTTCGCTGGCTGGCTTTCCGACTAGCTGTCGGTAGAGACGTGGGTGGGTTTCAGTAAGAAGCTGACTCCGAACAATATCCACTTGCCAAACACCACTTCATGACATAAGTACAAAAATTTTACTATGACCATTTTGCAGAGTGGCCGATTGGATGGAAGAGTCCATCACAAAATTTACGCCCCACCTGCATGAACATTGGAGTGGACAATTAATTTTGCCTCCGCCATTTCTCTAAAACAGATTTGCAGTCTTCCACAATTGAAGCTCCCACTCTTTTCTGAAAAGGTGGTTTAGGCTGTGTGGAAATTTTTGGGGCGCAGAAGAGTGTACTGTGTGTGGGAACATGAGGGCAGACTGTAGACAGGATAGAGCTAACATGCATCTCCGTGCCTGGCTTACTATAATTACTGAGCAGAGGTTACCCCACTCCACTCCACTTTTAACCTGATTTTATTTAGACGATTAAAGGAGGGTTAAGTGAGCCATCGGCTCACTGGGGGGAGCAGACTCCCATGGTTCATGTGTAAGAGCCAGTTTGTTCATGAACGACCCATCATTAGAGCTGAGGTAGACAGAAAGCAGAGAATTATCAGGTAAATGGCTGTAACAGGTTAATGAATGTATATTGGAAAAATGTTCATTTTCAGCTACTGCAGCTATACCAAAAAAAACTTTATAAACATTACAGTTACACTTTGATAAATTTGATGTGTAATACAGAATTTGTATTTTTTTTTTTTGGGTCTCCTACTTTGGTCATATCTTAGATTTACAACAATTCTTACTTTACCTTCATATATACTCTCCTATAATAAATTTCTCCTATTTGGTGTCCTACCTCTCTACATCCCTTTGTACTTTGTTTATCCATTCTCACCTGTACACACCCACCATTTTTTGGCGAACACTTTTGAAGTAGAACTTTTTGTGAATATACAGCATCCAGTTGTCTAAATATGGTGTACATTTTATTAAAACATGAGTGTTGAAGTAATGTTATAACAATGCACTGAGAGAATCTGTCCTGACAGAAACAATTATGTCCACCATTGGGAATGTACTTTGTTTAACTAGCTTCAAAAACACCTTAGTAAAATTAAACAGCAAATACAGAATTTGGCAATTATTATCACTAAATTAACACAAAACTTGGCAGTTATTTTCCTCCATACATATTAGGGAATTCAATAATTTCTTTGGCAAACATGATGTACCAGCCATGTAGTGCTGTGTACTTCTTCTCTTAAAGGAAATCTACCATTTGATTTGATGCATTATGAACCAAATGTACCTTAAGAATGCTGTAGCTACACTGATGCAGGTGTATATCTTGTTTAATCCCTGTGCTAAGTGGTTTTGCTGAAAAAACAATTAGAACATTCAGGAACATGAAAAAGCTGGATCGCTTCTGCCTGCTGTTGATAAAAGACATTACTCTGATTTTTCTGAACTGTCCAGAAAGGACTAATCAACATGAGCTGGATGCAGTGATTGATTACTTCTGCCAATCAGGCACAACACAGGTTCGAATGACCCTATTCTAATTGTTGCCCACACTGTTTTAGCTAAAAAATGCATAATTTTTATTCCCAGAAACGTGTGGCACCATACTTCTCCGTACACAGGGAAAAGATAGAACATATCTTTCCTCGTGTACACAGCTATACGCCGTGCATCTCTATGGAGAGGGGTCACCCCTCCTCCTCCCCAGCGTGCCGGGCGGGCATACGTTTGTGTGAATTCAGCCTAATGGTGGAAGCTGTTTGGACGGTGCAGGGACTCCTTACTACAGATAGATGGATCCTTTGGGCCAGAAATCATAGAGGTGACTAAAAGTTATTAGTATAAATTCAGACTAAAGAATTCTAAAGAAGGTCACAGGAGGTGAGTTGTTATGGATGCAGACGAGCTGCATAATAATTAGGGTTCATTTTTACATTTTTAATAATTGTTTTTGTCCTATGTTTTCGGATCCATGCATCCTGCTGGAAAGGGCTACTACAACTGAATGAATACATTGAAAGCTGGGTTTTATAACTTCCCTGGTTACGCAACTTTGTGTCTCCAATTACAGACATTGTGGTATCACTGACAATGTGCAGGGACCCAGGGCCGCATCTGCCATGAGGCGGCAGAATGGGGATCCCTTTAAAGAGCGGCGAAATTCGCTGCTCTAAAGTGGGCGCGTGAAGACGGGAGCCGCGCGCCGAGGGAGCAGCTGCCTGCAGGTGAGTATGATTTTTATTATTTTTCATGTCATTTCATTAATTATATGAGGCTAAAAAGGGGGAGTAAGGAGGCGTTGTGTTATACTGGGGGGAGGGGAGGTACTGTATATACTATATGTGCCCATGATTGTCTTATACTGGGGGGGGGGTACTGTATATACTATATGTGGCCATGATTGTGTTATACTGGGGGGGGGGAGGTACTGTATATACTATATGTGCCATGATTGTGTTATACTGGGGAGGTACTGTATATACTATATGTGGCCATGATTGTGTTATACTGGGGGGGAGGTACTGTATATACTATATGTGCCCATGATTGTGTTATACTGGGGGAAGGGGAGGTGCTCTAAATACTATATGTGCCCATGATTGTCTTATACTGGGGGGGGGGGGTACTGTATATACTATATGTGGCCATGATTGTGTTATACTGGGAGGAGGGGAGGTACTGTATATACTATATGTGCCATGATTGTGTTATACTGGGGAGGTACTGTATATACTATATGTGGCCATGATTGTGTTATACTGGGGGGGAGGTACTGTATATACTATATGTGCCCATGATTGTGTTATACTGGGGGGAGGGGAGGTACTCTAAATACTATATGTGGCCATGATTGTCTTATACTGGGGGGGAGGGGAGGTACTGTATATACTATATGTGGCCATGATTGTGTTATACTGGGGGGAGGGGAGGTACTGTATATACTATATGTGGCCATGATTGTCTTATACTGGGGAAGGTACTCTAAATACTATATGTGGCCATGATTGTCTTATACTGGGGAAGGTACTCTAAATACTATATGTGGCCATGATTGTCTTATACTGGGAAGGGTACTGTATATACTATATGTGGCCATGATTGTGTTATACTGGGGGGAGGGGAGGTACTGTATATACTATATGTGCCATGATTGTGTTATACTGGGGGGGGTACTGTATATACTATATGTGCCATGATTGTGTTATACTGGGGGGAGGGGAGGTACTGTATATACTATATGTGGCCATGATTGTGTTATACTGGGGGGGTACTGTATATACTATATGTGCCATGATTGTGTTATACTTGTTATACTGGGGGGGGGGTACTGTATATACTATATGTGCCATGATTGTGTTATATTCGGTGGGTACTGTATATACTATATGTGGCCATGATTGTGTTATACTGGGGAGGTACTGTATATACTATATGTGGCCATGATTGTGTTATACTGGGGGGGGGGGGGTACTTTATATACTATGTGGCCGTGATTGTGTTATACTGGGGGGGGGGTACTGTATATACTATATGTGGCCATAATTGTTTTATACTGGGGGGGGGGGTGCTGTATATACTATATGTGGCCATGATTGTGTTATACTGGGGGGAGTACTGTATATACTATATGTGGCCATAATTGTTGTATACTGGGGGGGTATGCTGTATATATTATATGGGGCTATAATTGTTGTATACTGGGGGGGGTGCTGTATATATTATATGGGGCTGTAATTGTTGTATATTGGGGTGGTGCTGTAATTATTTTATACTGGGGGGGGGGGGGTTGTATATATTATATGGGGCCAGATTTCAGCTGGGGGTATACAGTATATTACTAAGCTGGGGGGCTCTATATGGGATACAGTATATCACTAAGCTGGGGGGGATGTATATGGGATACAGTATATTACTAAGCTGGGGCTGTATATGGGATACAGTATATTACTAAGCTGGAGGGCTGTATATGGGATACAGTATATTACTAAGCTGGGGCTGTATATGGGATACAGTATATTACTAAGCTGGGGGGCTGTACATGGGGTACAGAATATTACTAAGTTGGGGCTGTATATGGGATACATATATTACTAAGCTGGGGGTGCTGTATATGTTGGGCAAGATTTTATTTAAGCTGTAGGGGATCTGCATATGGGAGCTGTATATAATTTAATTGGGGGGGGGCTGAATAAAGAGGCAGGGCTATATAAAAATAAACTATATATATATTCATTTGGGGGTGCTATATATTCACATTGGTCAGGGGAGCACTCTATGTAAAATCATTTAACATAATAACAGGGTGGGATGTATTAGTTATAGGATACCATAGGTTACTTTGCATCATGTAAACCAAATGTTGGGGGGGGGGGTCTGTATGGGGGTGTTGTATATTGATGAGCTGTACCTGCTATAATTCCAGTAGACTAATATATATATAATGAAGAGATGTGTTATTTGTGGGGAGAGTGCGGTCAGTTGTGTTGTGAGGGGTATATATTATTTAGGAGCACTGTGTTGTTATCCAGGAGACTTTATACTGTAAGTGACTGTGGTATTTTTAGGGACGTCGGGTGGAGATGCTGCACAGAGCTGAAGATATCCGGCCGTGAATTTAGCAGTGATATGTCATGGATCAGTCCTCCTGATGGAAGAGATTGTCATCTATAAGGTACTAGATGCCACCAATGACTCTCAGATCCTGTAGTCAGTCACACAGTGTCAGTGATCCTGTCTGTGGGGATGTTAATTGTTAGTAAAGTTTTCAGCATTTAATTAAGGGGGGGGGCGCATTTTAATATTTGCCTCAGGCAGGAAATATGATAGAATCGGCCCTGCAGGGACCTCCCACTTGGTCACACCAAGTTCTTTCAAATGAAGTCATTAGCTTGTCCCATCCCCTTAAAGGGTCGCATGAACTTATCCATAGATACGGACGGCACATAGATGACACCCTCGTGGTATCAAAATCATGTTTACATAGATGTCTACAATTAGGGCGAAGTCGAAAGCAGGTGGGAATAGGATCTGCTCTGACCTTTCTACAGCCGTGTGCATGGATCCAGTGACATTAATATGCCAAATTCTCTAACTTTACCAGACAATACAGCAGAACGTTCCAGTGATATCTAATAATAAAACATACATAAAATAGTATTCATTTACTTTATTAGTTGATCACATACTGCTGTTGGCATTATTGACATAGTTTTCTTTTTTTTTTTTTTTTTTTTTTAATAATTTTTGACACAGTATTTTAAAGTACCATTTTACTAGTAAACATTGCTTTTCCAAGCATAAGTAGGCAACTATTGGCTCTCCAGCTTCTGTCGAACCACAAGTCCTTGCAAGCACTGACATTCATTGGAATCAAAACCAGCGAGACCAACTTTGTCCTAGCGTGAAGTAAAGCCATAGATCCAGTAGACATATACAGTGGTAAATATACAGGTAAGGCAATGATGACAATGGCTATATTCTCTAGAACGTCTATTGTTATTTTGTGCTCCGATTAGCAGCTTGCATAAATGGCAGAATCTGGCACATCCTGCTCCTTATATGTAACTACTCCCTACATATCTCAGACTACATGAAGGGTCTTCCTCATCTTACAAAGTATAAAAAAAATAAGAAAGAAAGGAGAGATAACCGTTAAATATCTAATGGGCTGACAATGGTGAAGTCAGAATCTTTGCTGCTGCTGTCATCATCTGGGCTGGAGCTCAGGACACTGGAGGGCGTGTTACCACCCAGGAGGGGGTCCGAGAAGGTCAGTACATGGGACGATGGTTCTTTCTTCTGTTCTGCACCTGTGTGTTTCTGAAGTGTTTCTTTTGTCTGTAACCCATGGTCATAGCCACTGCTGTCATCTTCCTTGGGTATCACAATATAGTCATCCGAATGACGAGACTCGGCGTTTCCAGACGCGTCATCTTCACCCTATGAGGAATATGCAATGTATATTAATAGGTGGATTTATGGACTGTAAGGTATACATACACCCAGAAGGGAATTAAGGGAAAAATACCGTGAGGCAGCCTCTTTTTAATATGAAAAAAATATCCTTTCCAGCACTCCAAATAATGTAAGAAAAAAAAAGTAGAAATATCTTTATTCGAACATATTAAAATTGGAGTCCATCAACCCTCCTCCCCCCCCCCCCAAAAAAAAAGTAGGCAGACCTACACGTTCTGAGTATTTACATCCTGCTCTTAGTCAGACAATGACTAAGAGCAGGATGTAAATGTTTGAAACCTGTTATTCTGCCTTAGGCTACATGCACAGTGTCGTGTGCCCGCCACTCACCCCCGCCCCTCTCCATAGCGATATATGGCTGCGGTGCCGTAATACGGGAAAAGATGGGGCATGTCCTATCTTTTCCCGGGCTACGGAGCGGTACGGTGCCGCACCGTACCGATCCCGTAGGGCGCCGTGTGAATTCATACACGTGTGAATGCAGCCTTATTTTTATTTTTTTATGTACACCAATTTTAATATGTTCAAATAAAGATACTTCTACTTTTTTTTTATCATTTTTTGAAGAGCTGGAAAGGATATACTTACCGTTCCGGTATTTCTCTGTACACGAACCCCCTTCTTCTCCTCCTGTGCAGCATATTTATTTACTGTCAAGATGTGGTGAGCTGACCATTTACCTTTTCTGTTGAGCCCCTTTTTTTTTAACTCTTTTAAGAGCAGTGGGTCTATATTGATATGTGAGCAAGCACTTTTTTTTGTTAAAAAGTAAATCCATTGTCTATGAGCAAGTTCAGTCTAAAATACTTGCTTTGTGTGCTTGCAGTTTTTCCTAAATCGAACCGTTCAGTCACTCAAGGTTTGGTCTTGGAAATCCTGCAAGTGCACAGAGCGAGTTTCTCAGAGAGCTTTCTTGCAGGCAATGGCTTTTATTGTCAGAAAAAGGCAAAAAATAGAAGAAGATTTCAGCTGGGAAAATAGCAGAATTGTAAGTTTTTCACTTATATATAGGCTGTGATACAGGATTAGACTGACCAAGCTTAAAGGAAATCGCCCATCAAAATCCATCATGACAAACTCATAGATCCAGGCACTGTGACTGTGGTAATCTGTGTGTATTTGTTATCCATTGTCTCTTTCCTTCTAAAATCAACTTTAACAATTATTCTAATGATCCTGAAAGGCTACTGGGGTGGTTCCAGAGCCCCTACATGCTGCAGATTACACAGTGTCACCCTAGCACTTTCTACCTACCTGTGTCTGATGTAATCTCACTGCAGAACGGGAAGTTTCAGCAGGATGGGCTCTGAGAAACACTCCAGTAGCCTTACTCACTAGCATAATTATACGTTGTTTTAGAAGGAAGGAGGCCACGGAATAACAAATATAAGAATCTTACCACAGTCACTGTGCATCCAGTGGGGTAACTTGAAGCTGATGGGCCCTGGTGCGAAGTCTGTGCCAGGCCCCCGACTATAATGTATGGTTTATAATACTAGTCTTCTCATATGGGAAAGTGACACCTTATGGGCCCCCTAAGTCTCTTGGGCCCGGTTGCGACCGCACCCTCTGCACCCCCTCAAGTTACCCCCCTGTGTGCATCTATCTATAAGTAAGTGCCCCATGTTTATCCATGCTCGATGGTAGAAGTCTTTTAAGGTCCTGGGCTTGTGGGGTTGGTCAGGCTTTACAATACAATTACAGTAAGTATATAAGGTGTATAAAAATGTTTAAAAAAACTCTACTGAAGAACAATTGTATGACAAGGTTTAACTAAAACCTTGTTTTACTCTGACCAGCATAATGCCATAACATATGCAAGTGTTTACTGCTCGCTCTCTAGTAGTGCTGTGATGGCTGGGATCCAAGGATAGATGGAGGACTTGCCCAAAGCATCTGCAAACAAACAACTCACGAAACCAACTAAATTCAGATTTGGTTCAGCAGGAAGAGAGAAACCTAAAGACACATGTATCCAGACTGTATGTTTTGTTATGACATAGAGTTGATGGAGGTCAAATATTGAGATCAAGTCAGATTTGGGAAACTCGGAATGACATGAAGCATGTTTCCAACCATTCTTCCCAGCTGCTGACTAAATGAATAGTGACAGAACATACTAGCGGTAGCTCCCTCACAGTGACCTTACACACAGGGCCATATGTCTTCTTGACATGATCCGTAGCAATTCATTAAACATTAAACTGCATGAATGTTAGATTGGAAATGTAGAGTATTAGGATGTAGCAAAAAGTTTTCCCTTCACTGGATACACAATTTCCCAATGAATTTAATTGGAATACTCACTATAAAACACAAGGGAATCTATAGCTTTCTTACGCCATGAACCTTCATATACATAATCTGAATGCCACCTTCTTTACCACAAACGTCTCCAAGCTTTCGCCTGTGCACACCCTATGATCTCAAACTTTGTACCCCAAAAACATTCATAAGAACGCAGATAGCTGACTTCATAAGACAACCTACAGCCACCGCACTAATAAGCAGGGTCTACTCTGAAGGACAGGTCTTCTCTCACAATCCCTTGTAGATTGCACGTCCTCTTGGGCAGGACCTACTCTCCCTGCCTCTGTATTAGTTCACCTTTGATACAGCCACTGTTAACATGCTATGTATGGAAACCCTACTTCACATGTCCAGCTCAAGGCTCCTTACCAATAGTTGCTAAAATATGAAATACAAACATTAACAAATGTGCTGCTACTAACTAGAAAGCAATCAAATAATAGCGATATTAAAGAACGATTAAAGGCTTCGCACCACTAATAAAATGTAGATCCTATCACAGGATAGAGAAAGTTGTCTGACCCAATAGTGGACAGGCCCTCACAGATCAGACACTTTCTATATTCTGTGAATAGGGGATTCGTTTAGGGTCCAGGCTATACATTACATTACCGTATGAGGCTGCCGCGGTTGATGAGGCAACAACTCCTGCATCTCTCCCTCTTTCATTTGCAAGGTGGAGCAATAATGATCGTCAGTGATCGTGATCTCTTCATTCTCTTCAGCCTCAAGATGACTTTGGTTAAATCTGAGAGATCCTTTCAAAATATCCTTTACCTGAAAATACCAGTAATGGATGAGTTATATAGAGAATCCCGGGAAAGATCTAATAACTGTAGATGATATCATACATCATTGTCATAGGGCATGTAAGGATGTTTTGTAAAAATGGTGGTCTTTTGTAGTATTAATACAGTTTCTATATAATGTGACTGAAAGGCCAAATATAATCATTATCACATTACATAGTAAGGCTGAAAAAAAGACACAAGTCCATCACGTTCAACCAAGGAAGGAACGGGGAAGGAAGGGGAAGGGATGTAAGGGAACACAATTCTATAATATAACAATCAAAGTTATTTAAACCTAAAAAGGCATCTAGACCCTTCTTGAAGCTCTCTGCTGTCCCTTCTGTGACCTGCGCCTGAGGAAGGCTATTCTACAGATTAACAGTTCTCATAGTAAAAAAAAAAGCTCTGTCACCTCTGGTGATTAAACCTTGTTTTCTCCAGATACAGACAGTACCCCCTTGTCTTTTGATGTAACTTAACCAGGAACAAATTTGCACCATATTTTTTGTAAGAACCATTCATATATTTATATAAATTCATCATGTCCCATCATGAAACCCTTCATTTATTCACTTATCATTTTTGTGGCTCTACGTTGATCCCTCTCTAGCTCCAGGGCATCCTTTTTATGGTCCAGAACCCAGAACTGGACAGCATATTCCAGGTAAGGCCGAAGCAATTCCTTGTACAGTGGTAATATTACACCCCTATCCTAAGTGTCCATGCTACTTTTTGATACATGACAAGATTCTTCAGGCTTTAGAGGCAGCTGATTGACATTGCATGCTGTTAGTTCATTTATGATCTACTAATACGCCCAGGTCCTTCTCAACAAGGGACTCTCCCAGATTTACTTTCCCAAAAACATATGCTGCATATGGATTATTAGTCCCCAGGGGCAAAACCTTACATTACTTCACATTGATCCTCATTAAACTACATACTAAAAGAACACAGCTTCATCCATAAAGTACTGGCCCTCTGAAAGCACACTACGGACTGAGCAATGTTCTTCTGGTAGTAGGGTGTTGCACCCCCATTTATGCACTAAATTATTAATAGTTTTGGGCACTCTGACCACAGTAGCAGCTGCAACAACCTACTATGAAACCAGATCAACTGAGATTTATTTAACCATTGAACGATCTGTGAGCTGATACTCACCTCCTCCGGAACTCCTGGTTAGCCGAAGCCGTACCTTCTCCAGCTCTAGGATATATCCTTTTTATGGACTGCTGCCCAAAACTGAACTGCATATTCTAGATTAGGCTGGGTGTTAGCTCATGATGCTACAGCAGTCCACAGAAGGGAAAAGCAGCAGCACGCCTTTGGTGGTGGTGAAAACAGGGGGGTCCTACATTCATAAAAGTCTCAAGGAGACCTCTGTGTCGAAATGTTGCATTTTTTGGTGAATAAAAGGCACCACTTTTTTACTGGAAACAAAGGCATGCTGCTGGATCTTGAAAGCTGCGGGTTCCCAAATGCATTATACAGATCTTAACGAACAGCCTGAGATGACTTGATATCAGCAGAACTTGACCTAATAAACCACTAGCAGTATGTTGTCATGCAGATTAACATGTCTCTTTCATGGCCAAGTGTGGTGGCTTCATCCAGAAAATCAAAGTAAATTGGTTGTATAAAGTAAAGGAGGTGGAGAGTTTAGCACTGAAGTCAAGCTCTCTCCACCTCAGAACGTCCTCTCTGCTGTCATTGATGGTCTTACATTCAGTCACATCAATAACCATCTCTCCATAATTCTGGTGGCATGAGGTCAATCACAGCAGAGGGGATATTCTGAGGAGGTGAGAGCTTGACTGCAGTGCTTATCTCTCCGCCTCCTTGACTTTATACAACCAATTTACATCTCAATTCAAAGTTGATTTTCTGCATGATGCCACAATACTGGGTCATGAAATATACATGACAAGGAAGGTGATAAGATACTTAAAGGAAACCTACCATGAGGAATCTACCATCAGAAGTAGATTTGATGGTAGATTCATGCTCTGCCTCTGCCCTAATTTTAGTTATATGTTAATTAACTGCAGAGACTACTGTGGCGTGTGCTAGCCTGCCAGGACACTGGGAGATAAGGTTAGTACACTCCCCAGTAGCCTCTCCAGTTAATTTACATATTACTAAAATAAAGTTTTTTTAACAAATTAGGTAAATTCCAGGATTATTAAAATACAGATTAGGACAGAGGTAGGCAGGAGGTATCTACCATCAGATCTACTTCTAATACTAGATCCCTTATTCCAGTAACAGCATACTGGTAGTGGTTAATTAGGTTGTCTCTGATGACAGGTTCCTTTTAATGCACTGAAGACGCAATTCAATAGCGTTAACAGTTAAGCCAATGACCGTAGAAAAGACTGCGCAGGCCGCAAACATAGGCAGAAATAGGACGGATTTTACATTATGTTAAAGTAAACACAAACTAAAGACAACTGAAATAGTGCATGTGAATGTGGCCTCGAGGTATACACATGGGGTGATGATCTCCATCTGCAGTACATCAGCTCTTTCTCTTTGGTAGTTCTCATCAGGGCAGAGAGAGATCCGCTGACTAAAACGGCACAATACCAATATAAATTTCCATATAATACCGTAATATGCTGCAATGCTCACCTGCTTTAGCACTGCTAGAGAGACCTGGATTTTGTCTTCTCTTTCCAACTTTTCTTGTAAGACGACATCTTGAATATGTCCTGTGTTAAAGATAAGATAGAACTGAAACATTCTAAAAATAATATGTGAATAGATGCCCTTACCATTCTCCTACCATATATGATTCACCAAGCAGTATCACCTTATACCTCAGGCGAGTTATCTGGTTGACTTGTTAAGCCCAATGTGAAGTCAAGAACGATACATGGTGGAAAACAAACAATATACACATGGTAAAGAACATTGGGGCTCATTTACTTAGGGTCCGCACTATCAGAATACCCAACGATTTCCAATGTGCGCCGCATTTAGAAAGGGTTTTTGGCACTCGCGACCGGATTTTGGTGCATCGGCGCCGGCTTTCACGCGGCACAAATCGGGAGGCAGGCCGTCGGATGATCCGATGGATTCAGACAAAGCGCAGGATTTAACAAAGCAATTTGTGTCGCAAGCCATGCACTTACATACACCAGGAAGAAGAAGGTGAACTCTGGCGGACCTAATCGGGGAAGAAAAAACATGCAGGAAATCGGGCGCACAATCTTCATGAATTGAGGCAGATGTGGATTCCAGAGGACAACGCACCTCGGGATTTCACAGGGACCAGGTAAGTAAATGTGCCCCATTACATCAATAGTATAGCTGGGAGAGTTAAAAAGTAAAACTATTAATGGCCGCCTTAATTTACTTCAATTAGTGCTGGTCAGACCCTAGCGCACACATGGATGCGTCTGCTCCTGGCTCACCGCCTCAGGCACCACCGATTTTGGCTGATGAGTGAGGGTGCCAGGTGGCCGGGTCTATGATGGTCATTTTATTATTGAAATCATGTCTAATGTTTAGTTCAGACTGAGCAATTGGAAAGTTTAGACTGCAGGTTATGAGGAATCTCCATTGCTGGGTTTCCATAGCAACCACCATTTCTTGCCGTTTCCTTCTGCTTATCGCTGTACACAGCTGGAGTCAGACTCGCCGCTGATTGCAGGGCCACAACTTCTTATGTAACCTTCAAGATTTACTTGATTTCTTTTAAAGTCGTAGATGCCATTTCCTGCAAGGGAAGCCAGACTGACCTTTGCTGGTATATTTGCAAACATCTTCACATTCAGGATAAGGTGGACTACACATGAACATGTGCTTTTCACAAGCCACGGTCCATTGTTTGTGGGCCTGTGCGTCATGGCGTTTAAGGTCCGCCCTATAAGAGTCTGCACACTCGAAAAGGTGGTCTGCAAAGGCTTTCTTCATAAGGAGAATGAATTCCTTCCTGGCCTTCTTTCATGAGAAAAGTCTGGAAGAGACTTACAGTACTCCACAGGCTTCACTAAAGAGCATGTAACCTTGACTGAACCAAACAGAATGTTTATGGGATGGGAGAATTAACACTCCGCCTAATAACCATTCAGCTGACTTCTACCATAAAGCAGTTGTACCATCATTATTAATTATCTCCTACCTAAAGGATATGGAATAAGTTTCTAAAACCTCTACATATCAAAATGACGGGAGCCCTGAAATGTGTCTGAAAGGAGCATGTGAGGATGTCAGGTGCTCCGCTTTGAATGTTACGGATATGCAGGAGAGACAACACAACTGAACCTGGCAGCAGATATCTGCGTTAACATGTGGGGACTTTGGCCCATATAGTCATGATCAGCAGGAGACCAGCTTCAGATCAGCCAATTATTCCACATCCTGGGAGAAAGGTGTGTTCATAGAACAAGTACTTTAAAGGGCATCTACCACCAGGATGAAGGACTACAATACAAATAAGCCTGCGGGGCTCCGTAGGTGTTAATGGAGCCTGGAGTCCATTCAGTACTTCATCCTGGTGATAGATGTCCTTTAATTTTTTTTTACATTTTCATTATTCATCATCAAAATTATCTATTTTCTAGATACAACACCAGAATCCCTTTGGATCTGATACTTTTGTTGTTTTTTTTTTTTTTACAACCTTGATTTACCATTCACAATTGCAGGCTCTGTGACACAGTGTTTTCTATCCCAAGAACCTTTTCCTAATGCAATTTCCCAAAAAGTGATGTTACAAAACAAATCCTGAGATTAGATTTGCAGTTTGTGGAGATACAAACTAATAAAACATTTCTAGGACTTGTAAGACATCTGTTTCCTAAGATTCTCCTGGGTAATTAGGGACACTTACTATAGTAATTACCATGAAATGAGTGCGGACCATTAGAAAGAGGCGAGAGGCTAAGCTGTTGCCATAGTCACCATGTAAGCAGTGATTTCCTTTAACCTCAGCTACGTATGCCCAGACTCTACTGAAAAAGAACTACGGTATACAAAAACAAAAAATACCTTGACCGCAAAAATAAAATGAATAAAAATATGTATTCCATTATTAGGAAGTTTCCAAGTCATCAGATGAGAGCAGAGAATGATTGACAAAGAATAAGGACCTGACTCTAAAGAGGATATGTCACTGCTCATGTGCAAACTGGAGTATATAGAGGTCTATAAGGGAGTCCCTCACCACAGCCTGGTCCCCCACTCAGGACCCCATTTTATGACTGAAATAGCGGGTCACATTACAAGACATTTTCCCCTACCCCCAGGTGATCTATTATTGAAGGCCAGTCCTATAGATAGGCCATCAATAGAACCTCACTTGAAAATTTTACCTTTTAATTTTACACAGGGGAGCACACAGGGGAGCACACATGCTGACAAGAAAAAAAGTGTTTAAAAGACTGTATACAAATCGTACCGACGGTCTATTCTAAGAGGATTTGGCAACAGTAAGAATGACTGGAAAATGTAATCGCCCCAAAGCAACACACATTTTGATCTTTAAAACCTTGAAGTTTGCCAAAATGGAACAGTGCACAATGCTGCAGCGTAACAAAGTCATCAAAAATTTTAAAGGGGTTTTTAAGTTCTCCTGGGGGAAAAACTAAATATATTGAATAACACTTATTACATGGTTGTTCAATGGTTATTGTCTATATTTATCACGTACAACCAAATACTGTATATCCCCCTGTATTCATCCAATTCTAACCAAAGCAAATTATTACTTTATTAACTTTTAAGAATCTTAATGCCAAAACAGCACTTTGGGAAACCCACCTCTTACCAATTACTGTCTTCCTATGTTTCACAATCAGTTTATGAATTTTATTGCATATTTTCAATTTTACAGAAAGACAGAAGGAAATATCGAGGGCATAGATGGGTAATTTATAATCAGGCCAGTCAGTTGTAGCTTTATATCACATACAAAAATGAAAAGAAATCAACTAATGTAGTTCACAAAGTGCAATAACATATTATTTAGTCCTATGTTTCAAACATTGAGCTGGGAATTGCACTGTATATAGTGCTGTTGTATAACCCTATACAAAACATAGGCTCTTTGGAGATTCAGCTTTTCTATAGAAACCTACCTATATGTTTTCTGACCCAAAAGGTTTTAACAAAAGCAAAAGAATCTATGTGGCAGAAAATTATTGCAGTTGGTATAAGCACAACTTCGGGCATGCATTACATTCATATTCACAGGCCAGGGAAGAAATGATACCGCTTATGGAGATTCTGTCTTTGGATATGCTGGTCTGGCTATTATGCATGGATGTACAAGGAGCTGCCTATTAAGGGAACTATGTGGTATAGTTTTCCTTATCCCACCCTGTAAAATGTATTTGCATATTTCCTTCCTACTCACTGAATTTTTTACTGTATTTTTTTATTGATTTTTCATAAATTTTACAGCTCGTATAACATATATAAAGAAATTGGACTCACATCAGAAGATCCTGCAACGAGACATTCTCTCGGGATCTAGAAAATGAATCTGGGATAATATCCTGCCTTCAATGTGCATATCCTATACTTGCGCAGTGAAGCCGGGATGTACTACGCCGGCTTCACTTGCTGCAGTGGGTGAAAGGAACATGTTTAATGTTTTTTTGGTCTTTTTTTAAAATATTTTTAAAAATACTATTGGGCGATTTGGGACACCAGGACCGTAAGTTTAATGTCCCAAATTGCCATGACAGGTTCCCTTTAAAGAGAACCTGTCAGGCATATTAGCCCCCAAAACTAAATATATTTTCATAAACTGCCATTAGAAAGCATTGCCTCTATCCCTTCATTGTCTCTCTACATGCCTGTGAACTTAAAGGTATCAGGTACTAAAGCTGCATGTAAATGATCTGAGAGATGTCCAATGAGTCATTTTAATATTCAGCTGTCCAGCTTATTCATGAGCCCCCAGTGCTTGACTGACAGCCTGTATAATGATGTGAGGTATAATGGTGTAATGTCTCTTCCATGTGCTTCCTGGGGCAGGCGCTCCCTGCAGCCTGTGTGTGTATGAGATACTCGTATACACATGACTGACAGCCTGTATAATGATGTTAGGTATAATGGTGTTATGGCTCCTCCATGTGCTTCCTGGTGCAGGCGCTCCCTGCAGCCTGTGTGTGTATAGGAGAGATACAACCTCTCCAGGATGCAGCCACGTGTATAGGAAAATATGTCAGGTACTTGTGTAGCTGATGTCTGTGTCTCTCACATGTGTATAGCGGAACATGTCAGGTACTTGTGTAGCTGATGTCTGTGTCTCTCACATGTGTATAGGAGAAGATGGCATGTCAGACACTTGTGTACCTGATGTCTTTGTCTGTCACATGTGTATAGCGGAACATGTCAGGTACTTGTGTAGCTGATGTATGTGCCTCGCACATGTGTATGGGAGGACAGAGCATTTCAGCAGATGAAGCACAGACACAAGCAATGCTTTACTATACATTACACACAGACATGAGCCGGGGGAGGAGAGGGGAGGGGTAACAGGAGCAGGGGTGTACCAAGCCTGTCTGCTGCCTGAGGCGAGACATAGAGAGACGCCCCCCCCCCCCCCGTGCACATATATGTAATATATCATGGAGTGTCAGGACCAGATCCTTCATATTGGTTTGGTGTGAAAATAAAGCAATGCAAAATGCATACACCTCACCACCATGTAGTATAAAATGCACACAGCGTGCCACCATATAGTATAAGATAAATCCAACAGCGAGGAAGCAGCACTCCAAGTTTCAGTAGTGGTATTTATTTCACCAGTGGAAAAAGATACAACGTTTCAGCTATCTCTATGTAGCCATTTTCAAGTACTTGAAAATGGCTACATAGAGATAGCTGAAACGTTGTATCTTTTTCCACTGGTGAAATAAATACCACTACTGAAACTTGGAGTGCTGCTTCCTCACTGTTGGATTTACTTGTGTAGGGGTCTCTTTGAGCCAGAGTCCCTGAAGCGTGCACCCACACGGATCTTAATCCAGTATACCATTGTGCTACTCCTTCAACTTTTCCTTTACTTTGTGCCTTATATAGTATAAGATAGATAAAGCATACCACCATGTAGTACAAAATGCATACAGAGTACCGCCATGTAGTATAAAATGCATACAGCGTATCGCCATGTAGTACAAAATGCATACAGAGTACCGCCATGTAGTATAAAATACATACAGCGTACCACCATGTAGTATAAAATGCATACAGAGTACCGCCATGTAGTATAAAATGCATACAGCGTATCGCCATGTAGTATAAAATGCATACAGCTTATCGCCATGTAGTATAAAATGCATACAGCATACAGCCATGTAGTATAAAATGCATACAGAGTACCGCCATGTAGTCTAAAATACATACAGAGTACCGCCATGTAGTCTAAAATATATTCAGCGTGCCGCAATGCAGTATAAAATACATACAAAGTACCGCCATGTAGTATAAAATACATACAGCGTACCGCCATATAGTATAAAATGCATACAGAGTACCGCCATGTAGTATAAATGCATACAGCATACAGCCATGTAGTATAAAATGCATACAGTGTACCGCCATATAGTATAAAATGCATACAGAGTACCGCCATGTAGTATAAAATACATACAGTGTACAGCCATGTAGTATAAAATGCATACAGCAGATTGCCATGTAGTATAAAATGCATACAGTGTACCACTATATAGTACAAAATAGAAGCTCTTATGAATATCACAAATACAGCATATATATATATATATATATATATATATATATAGCATATATGTACACATATACAAACAGTAGATACACCATATACACACACTGTACATACAGCAAATATACACACATACTATATATACACACACATACTGTTTATACACACACACACACATACTATATATATATATATATATATATATATATATATATATATATATATATATATACACACACACATATATATATATATACACACACACACACATACATATACATTTATACATATACACACATAAATATAAACACACACATATATACATACACACATATATGCATACATAAGATAACCTTACCTTCCTTTCAGGGTCTTGGTAAGTTTGGTCTTCTCCTGCGGCGGTAGGGAGGTGGGGGGGCGGCTGGCCAGGGAGCGCGTTGTTGGGGGCTGGGGCCGGACGTTCCGGGAGAGGGGCGGGACGGTCCGGGAGCGGGGGTGGATTATGGTTGGGCTGGGAACGGGGGTGGGTTGTGGTCGGGCTGGGAGCGGGGGTGGGTTGTGGTCGGGCTGGGAGCGGGGGTGGGTTGTGGTCGGGCTGGGAGCGGGGGTGGGTTGTGGTCGGGCTGGGAGCGGGGGTGGGTTGTGGTCGGGCCGGGAGCGGGGGTGGGTTGTGGTCGGGCCGGGAGCGGGGGTGGGTTGTGGTCGGGCCGGGAGCGGGGGTGGGTTGTGGTCGGGCCGGGAGCGGGGGTGGGTTGTGGTCGGGCTGGGAGCCGGAGCCTTTGCTGGAAGACAGGAGCGAAGGTATGTGGGGAGTGGGAACAAGGTGCCGGCCGGAGCACTGAAACGCCAGGCGGGAGTTCGATGCCGGAGAGCGAGGGGGCGGGCGCACGCTGCTGGCGCGGAGCATGATGCACGGAGGGCGGGTTGAGCCGGGAGCAGGAGCATGGTGCCGGACGGGAGACAGGAGCAGAGGGGGGTTGAGCCGGGAGCACAGATATGCGGGGAGTGCGGGTGGGAAGACAGAGTCGCCCACCAAAAGGAACGCGAGAGTTCTGTGCCGGTCGGCGGGGAGGCGGAAGCACGGTGGCGCCGGCGGTGGGGAGCATGTTGCCAGACGCACGGTGCCGCCCCCTCGTCGAGCAGGAGGCGTGCCGCCTGAGACGAGATGCTCAACTCGCCTCATGGCAGGTGCGCCCCTGAACAGGAGACATCACTTTCTCTCTCCATGTGCCCAGCCTCATTTACATAATAAAGAAAAGATGATTTTATAATGATTAATGTATAAATTGACTAGATAAAGGTAGGGATTGAATCCTTGTGAACTGCTCCAACAGGTAGTGGTGACATAAATAGTTACAGAGAGCTGATGACAGCTGTCCTTTAAGTAATCCAGGTACTAGCATGTACTATAGAAATTGCATAAAATGAAAAAGAGAAATAAAAGAAATTATAAAGTAAATATTTTGACAAAAACATAAATGTATATTTTGTTATCAAGCCTTACATAAATACCTGCCCCCTGAAGGTTTGGGCTAAAACATGGAAATAATAACCTAAGGAAATCTAGCCATGTACCGCATCACTTCAGTAACATTCTAGCTGCGGTGAAGGGCCATGTATTGAAACAAAAGGGACTTTTAGACTTTACTGTGACACATAAATGGTAGCATATTGGATGAGATCTTTGCCATCCCCATGAACTCATTCAGGGGCGACAATCAGTTGCTATGACTGTCAGGAGTCTCTTGATCTGTGATGGAGCTTGCCAGAGGCGGTTGCACTTTGTTGTCAATATACTGCAATGCAGAAGTTTTATTGAATAATCTATGAGTGATTAGATCCCCCAAGGTTCAAACAACCTAGGTGGCATAATTTATTTTTTTAAAAAGAAGTAAATAATAAAAATGTTAAATTTCTTATCATCCATCTTTTTCTGAAACACAAATAAACATAATCATAAATGTGGTATGTTCCCAAAATGTTTTCAATAAAAACATCAGCAGGTCCCCAAAAACGACATCTCAATCAGCATTGTACACCAGAAGTATCAAAGAGTTGTGTGTGGGGGGGAGGGGGGTATTTCTTTTCAGAAAAATTCCCTTTTTCTTGTTTTTTTTTTTTAAAGATTTTAAAATCTAACAAACAATACATGTTATCTTGGTTCCAAGCCAAAATGCGTTGCAGCTAGAGATGAGCAAGCACTCACTAAAATGCTCGAGTGCTCGTTACTCGAGTCGAACTTTTCCCGATACTCGAGTGCTTGTTTCGAATAACGAACCCCATTGAAGTCAATGGGAGACTCCAGCATTTTTCAAGGGGACCAATAAAATGTGTCATTTTATTGAGAAATAAGTCAGTCCTGTTTCTTCAGTTTTTTTATTCCATGGAATATTTGTGGAACTTCAAAAAGGAGAATGACCCGTGTTAAACATCTGCAATGTGTTCTTCACACATATTGTTCTTCACATACTATTGTGAAAAACACCTTTCTGTACTCATGTCTTCTGATAAGTTAGCAGATGTACGGAAACATCTGCAATGTGTTCTTCACACATATTGTTCTTCCTATACTATTGTGAAGAAAACCTTTCTGTACTCATGTCTGATAAGTTAGCAGATGTACGGAAACATCTGCAATGTGTTCTTCACTTAAATGATCCTTAATGGTCATTAAATGATCCTGTGTTCACTGTTCTTCACTGTGTTTCCTTAAGTGAAAACTCATTCTCGAGCAGACGAAATTCTCGTCCGAGCAACAAACCGTTTCGACTACGCTAATACTCGAACAAGCATCAAGCTCAGAGTATGCTTGCTTATCTCTAGTTGCAGCTTTGCCAAAAAAAAGCTAGATGCCTCTTAATCTACATCTTGACTGCATGATTCCTACTCAGCACCAGATACCTGCATCCATCTACATGTTGTTTGGTGGAGTGTCCTCACCTATATTCTCGTAACAAGTGTTGGCCTGTTGGGGAAGGACACTGTTGAGCCATTTTTTGTACAAAATGTATATTCGCCACTGCAAGGTGAGAGGCGAACCACTTGCCGTTTTATTCTGTGCTGTTTTTTCATAATACAGTGGGGTTTCTTTATTCCTTATGCTTTTGTTAAAGGGGTCAATTCTTTCCATTCTTCCTATAATATTTGATGTCCTTGTTTTATCAGAACATTGCATGACATATTATATACTGACAAGTTGAAACTAGACAAAAATGGACTCAGGCGTTAAGGGAGTATCTGAGTCTTAGCAAGGAATTGCATATCTCTAGGATATGGCTTCACATCTGACATATACAGTATGACTGAATTTTACTGTCCAAGCGTGAAGTAATAAAATATTGAACTTCTCCAAAGCTTCATTACTCCAATAAAGTATCAAATTTAATCTATTACCATGATCTTGGAGCGATGATGAACATCTGATTGCATGCAATATTACACTTTGTGGTTTCTATAACAGAGCATGCTGTTTTTACTACAATGTCAGCCAAGAATCGTGCTGTACTATTAGAAAATGTTTCCAGAAATGACTCTTACAACCAAAGAATGTTCGGAGCGATATCCCAGTTACGTGGTCACTATGACAGATAGGCCTCTGCTCCATCTATGGGAAAGATGTTTAGAGCCTGATAAGTAAACGTAACCCCTACCTATTCGCAAATCTATGCTGTTTGACGTTACAAGGAAAGGTGAATCTAAGTGCACATTGACTGCAACCGAGACGTGTTATCTGTTGTGATAAGAGCCATCTGTAACCTAGCAGCATCTTATTATGTGTCATAGAAGTGAATGAGCAATGGCAACTGTCAATGCTTCCGATCTGTTTTAGCCAATGAAGATGAACAAGTATTGACTCTTTCTGTGAACTCATTTATATTTCATGCAATTCAAGATATTCTCTCTAATCGTATTCAGTTTTTTATCCCCCTACACTTTTAACCTCTAAATCCTGTTAGCCTGAACATTGCATCTAATGGATGGATGGCAGTTTATTTATAGAAAATGATTCAGTATAACTGGATATTAAGTATTCACGTTATCCTCTATCCACAGTATAGGGGGGACAAGAGCGGATCATGGTGGCCTGACAGTGCTCAACTGATGACGGGAATGGGATCCTGAGCGACAGGGGCGTAACTATTGTGGTCGCAGAGGGTGCAATTGCGACTGGGCCCCCTAGTGGAACTGGGCCCGTGCTGCACCCGAGCGTGAAGAAAGTGCAGCGCAGCACACACGTGGATGAACTCTGGCGGCCGCGGGCCCCTCTGCCCGACATTTGCTCCTTACTGATGTGCACAACACAGAGTCCCCGCCCCCAGCCCTGGGCCTGCCCCAGAGCTGCCTGCCGGACGCCTGGAGGTCCATGCTGTTTCCGGCAGCAATGGAGGTCTAGTGGAGGAATAGTTTCTGTTCCCCAGCTCCCTGCTGTGTGATGCGAGACCAGGCAGCTGTCAGGTCAAAGAATCAGTGGAGGAAATACAGCATCCAGGAGCTGGGTACTGTGGATCCACACTACTGTCATCTAAAGAGATGAGTAAATATTTGTGTGTGAGTGTCATGTATCTGTAGTACAGCACATGTCATATGTACAAAGGTGTGTATGCACAGTGTGCATGGTCAGTAATGTATGTACAGTGTGCATGGTCAGTAATGTATGTACAGTTTGCATGGTCAGTAATGTATGTACAGGGTGTGTATGCACAGTGTGCATGGTCAGTAATGTATGTACAGTGTGCATGGTCAGTAATGTATGTATAGGGTGTGTATGTACAGTGTGCATGGTCAGTAATGTATGTATAGGGTGTGTATGTACAGTGTGCATGGTCAGTAATGTATGTACAGGGTGTGTATGTACAGTGTATATGGTCAGTAATGTATGTACAGTGTGCATGGTCAGTAATGTATGTACAGGGTATATGGTCAGTAATGTATGTACAGGGTATATGGCCAGTAATGTATGTACAGTGTGTATGGCTAGTAATGTATTTACAGTGTGTATGACCAGTAATGTATGTAGATGTACTGCATTTGTGAGGAATTATGTGTAATAGATGTTAGTAATTGTTATTGAACAAGTATGTGGGGCTAGATGTACTATGTATGTGTAGGTGAGTATGTACCTCATTTACTGATCATCTTCTTAATAAATGACTACATTTTGGAAACAAGATGAAATGATACCGTGTCACTCTCTAAGTATATACTCCATACCAAACACCCTGGCCCTTTAACCTGACAGAGAACTTTAGGAACTTTCTCAAAGAGAGACAGAGGACAATACAAAACATCTGGTAGATGTAGGAGTATGCGTCATCTAAAATTGGTTTTACCTAATCAGAAAAATCTGAGATTATAAAGATAAAAAGTTAAAGGACACCTGTCATCAGCTCTCTGCCACTAGTCCTGTCACTACTACCTGTTGGAGCAGCTTACAAGGATCCCATCACAGCCTTAATCTAGTCAATTCATACATTAATAATTATAAAATCATTTATTCTTTATTATGTAAATGAGGTGGTCACATGGTCAGAGGCAGTGATGTCACCCCTGTTACCCCTCCCCTCTCCTCCCCCTGCTCATGTGTGTGTGTGTAATGTATAGTAAAGCATTGATAGTGTGTGCTGCATCCTCCTAATACACAGAGACACAGACATCAGCTACACAAGTACCTGACATGTTCTGCTATAACATGGCTGCCTGGGGCTGTTGTATCTCACATACACAGGCTGCAGGAGGCATGGCCACCAGCAAGCACATGGAGGAGCCATTACACCATTATACAGACTGTCAGTCATGTACTGGGGGGTGTTGCTGTGCCTCCCACTCATGAATAAGCTGGACAGCTTGAATATGCTAATGACTCATTGGACATCTCACAAGGTCATTAGATTTACAGGCATGTAGAGGGACAATGAAGGGATAGAGGCAATGCTTTCTAATGGCAGTTTATGAAAATATATTTAGTTTAGGTGGGTTATTTTGCCTGACAGGTTCTCTTTAAGTGAAAAAACATATCTAAAGTTATTGAACAGTGGATTAACAAATGACCTACATTACTGTTAAAAATAATAATACATGAAGCTCCGGTACAATGATTTCCCCCTATATTATGTAACAATATGTAAGGCCCCTTTTAGTATCGCGAGTGTGATGCGATGAACTCGCATCACACTCGCAATGCGTGCTGCTCGGATCACACGGTCCTAACCCTGCAAAAACCGGAACTGAACTGACATGCTGAGTTCAGTTCCGGTTTGCAGCGTTTGGGCCGTGCAATCCGAGCAGCACGCGTTACGAGTGTGATGTGAGTTCATCGCATCACACTCGCGATACTAAAAGGGGCCTAAGCGATCTATTTAAAAGCCTATAATCCAGTTAGGTTTTCACTTTATCATACTTTTCAATGACTGATACTTCTTTATTTATTACCCTTAACTTTGATCAGTACCTCACACTTGTTTCCGCGAAGAGTCTCTATGAGGGTGTGGTCACACATCCCGTTGACTGCATGCGTTTAAAAACGCATTGCAACAGCTGAAGAGAGATTTTGCGTTAACAAAAGCATGCACTATCACTATGTTAACGCATGCGTTAATAATGCATTAACAGTTGCGTTTTGTAAACGCAAGTGTTAAAGGGGTATTCCGGGAATATGAACGTCTGACACAAAAACTCATGATGATATAAATAAATGAATACAACAATACTCAATGTCATTAGTCACAAAACGTAGCTTAAATAATTTGATTTTATGATTTACAAAATTTATGGCCTCTCTAAAGTAGGTGGAGTTATCACTAAGATGGCCGCCACTGGAAAATACAAGTCCCATGATCCTTTAGTTCTCAGTAACTCCTCCTCCCTCTTATGCTCTGCTCCCTGTGATGATGTAACAGACTTTCTTGCACTGTTACCATAGTAATGATGTGTAACTGCCATCACCACAACACTGGCCATACTGGATGCACTGCAACCAACCGACTACAGCCAAACATAGTGGTGATCACATGACCTGCCCAGACAGGTGCAGGACATGTGATGTGGACATGTGACCAGCGGCCATCTTCTGTCCTGTAACGGACCGCACGAAGGAAATTAACGGACTGATTAAAGGGCCAGGAGCATTTTAATTCTTCATTACAGTGCATGTCACCAGCTTTTTCTGCTAACGGGAGCAAAATTTTAAATAACAACTAATTACACATTAGCTTATATTTTGAGTGCCCACTTGTATATGAATTATGCTGATTCCTGGAATACCCCTTTAACAGCTGTTTAATTAGGCAAATCTCTCTTTAGCTGTTGCAATGTGTTTTTAAACCACCACCAAGAAAGAATTTATAAAATCTGATTATTAGCTGTTGAAACCCCCCCCCCCCAAATAATATACCTGAAAAGTGGATCACATCCACAAAAAAAAAAATCCCCTATACGCCCAAATTACAAAAGAATAAACATTTTATAGCCTGTAAAATGTGACAATGTAAATCCGCTCTGAATAACTCCTCCTTCTGTTCTATGCCCGGCCGTGGGCCCATACAGCAGTTTACCAACACATACTGGGCACCCTCCTACTCAGGAAAAATATGGGTTTCAAACTTTGTGGAGTTTTTCGTCATTAATACTTTTTTGCTAATGTATTGTCTAAAAAAAATTTGTTTTACACCCTGTGAAACAGCTAAAGGGTTAACACACTTCTTAAAGTTGATTTTTCACACAGTGAGGATCATGGTTTCTAAAATGGCATGATTTACAGGGTTTTACTGTTATTAAGGCCTCTCAATGTCACTTATACCCGAGCAGATGCCTCTAAATAAGGGTTTTGGCAATTTTCATAAAAATTTGAAAAATTGCACCCAAAATTCTAAACTTCTTAACAACCTAGAAAAGAGAGAGGATGCATATAAAAAGCCATGCCGATATAAGGCAGACATTTGGGGAATGTTAGTTATAAAGTTACTTAGGTGCTATGACTATCTGCCTAAAAAACAAAAAAATTTGAACTTTGAAAATGAATGATTTTTAGACATTTTTGCCAATCTTTTGATTTTTCAATAACTTAACACAAAAGAGTTCATCAAAATTTTTCAATTGATTTGAAGTACAATGTGTGAGGAGAAAACAATCTCAAAATACCATGGATATGTTAAAGGGGTATTCCCACATTGACCAATTTCTTAAATATAACACATTCTCAAATTCACTATTGACAAAAAATACAGAATTTCACAGATATAATTCCAGTCTGTATCTATAAGTCCTGGTGTACACAATTTCAGTTGCCCCTGGTTTCCAACCCTGGATCTTCTGACTTTTGGGTTGGAAGCCATCTTGCCTGACGTGGGGCTGAGCTCTTCTCTGCTCCCTGCAGCCACCCCTCCCCCTCCATTCCAGGAAGAGCTCACACTGATACACACTGACTTCCTGCCCACAAGCAACAGCAGCAGCAGCAGCAGCAGCGAGAGAAGCGCTACAAGCAGATAAGTTATTTATACAGGGAGGGGAGGCACATCAGATCTCATACTGGGTTGTGGTAGAGCAGAGATGTAGCAGAGATGACTGTGTCATTGTGTGTAATACGCATCTCATGGATCTCCTCCTCTCTGATCTGTCTCATCTCTCTATGTGTCAGATACTAGTACAATGCCCAGAAGGTAAATGAAAGTATATATAAAACTTGTACCCTGATAATCTAACCACATTTTCAGCACACTGTATATTGCAGCACTACAAAGATCATGAAGCGTCTGCTTAGAGTCTCCGCCCACACTGTGGAATCTTACACTGTAAAATTATAGAGTAAACAGTTAGAAATTATTTTAATCATGCAAACATCACTAGGGGATTGAAATTTGAGAATATTCTTTCCTGGACAAACCCCTTTAAAGCGTTATAAAGGTATAACCTTTTATAATGACAAGGGCAAATGTAAAAAAAAACAGGCTTGGTCCGAATGCCATAAAATGGGTTACTCAAAAGGGGTTAAACTTGCAAAGTCGTACAGATTTACATATCAGTATACATATATGCCTAAAATTACGTATGCATATATAAATTATGATGGTGTATATGTACCATATTTTTTGGACTATAAGGAGCACAAAAAATCCTTTGATTTTCTCAGAAATCAAAGGTGCGCCTTATAGTCCGCTGTTCCTTATATATGAACTGTACTTACAGACACCACGTACTGTAAACTGTACAATGTTTAAGAGTGTTTAAGAGCTCCGCACCAGCATATCCTGCACCAGCCACACTGCACACCAGGCACAATACCCCACACTGGCTCCTGAAATGCCCTGGCACCACATCATGCCCTCCCTGCCCTCCACTAGCACGGAGAGACCGGAGCCTCTGACACGACCCTGCAGCATCACCCTTGCAAGCCTTTTTTTCGCCCAATTTCTGCTATATTTCCATAGTTCCGGATATCAGGTTTTGCTGCATCCCTTAATATCACCACCAGATTTGTACTTCTTGGTATGTATCTACTCTATTCTTTGTATATGTTTTCTGCTGTGTAATACTTTTTCTGTATTAGCTACTGTTAAAAATAATGGCCTATTAGGAATTAGAATGATAGATGGATGGACAGATAATGTAGAGTACATTCCAATGTACAAGTGTAAAAAAAATAGATTTATTCACCCAGATGTTCCATCCAGCTTCCATCCAGGCTGCATGGAACAGATGTAACATTACCACTGCATAGGTGAATGAATCTACTTTTTTCACCTATTAGTGTAGTGCTCCAACATCTTCTAAATTATTTGGAGGGTTTGCCCATGGCAACCAACCAGAGCTCAGCTTTCATTTTCCCACAGCAGTTTATAAAATAAAAGCTGTTTATACAATTTTACAACTTCTGATAAATCTCGCCCTTAATGTATATTCAAACACACTTTGAATACATTTTTCAAGTCCCGTGTGGGACTGCTTCTACACCAGTTTTCTAGTGTGGAAGCAGTGAAATAATCACAAATTATAATCTTCCTTCCAAAATCAACTTTTACAATTATGCTAATTGCCTCAAGGGCACTGGGGTTGTTGCCAGAGCCCATCCGTGCTGTAGGTTCTCAGGATTTTACACTGTGTAAGGGGCAGAAGGAGGGGTAAGTGCTTAAGGAGCAGGAGGGTTTGACGTGTTCCTACACAGTGAAGCCAGAGCATCAAGGGGCTCTAGAAATGCCCCCAGAGGCCCTTCTGGCTCATTAGCATAATTTTAAGAGTTGATTTTAGAAGGAAGGAGCCCATGGTGCCTCTGGTTTATCATGCTTGATTTTGATGGTAGATTGTGGTTGAAAGGGAGTAAAGCTGCATGGAGCTGCCCGCATCCTATAACTATGCATGCTGTTCTTACCCAGGGGCGGTGGCGGTAGGCTAGCACACTGGAAGAGGATGGGGATCAGTACCTTGTAGATGGATGAGGGTCCTGGACAAGGCATTTACATTTACAATACATTTATAGCACAGCCAGTGGAGAGATATGTATTTATACACATACAGCCGATGCTGTCAGCATACAAGATAAAATATATTTTTAGTGGTTTCTTCTTTTAGAATTTGCGTAATGATGATATAATCAAAAGGTAATAACAAAAGTAAAATGAATTCAGTTACGACTGCACAAGGTATAGAGATAGTATATAGCAGTCACTAAATAAAGGATATATTCACTTATCCAAGCAAAGCCTGAGTCACTAATCAAAGAAAAAAATCAATGTAATGATTCAAGGGTCTTCATCGCTGCTCGCTCATCAGTAACACATTATCCTCGTTTACTCCAATGAATAATCCCTCACAAATGTTCAGTCTGGCATAGCTAATTTATCATATTAATTTGCAGCCAAGCTACAGTGTGATGTACAACTCACTTCCATAGTGACAATTAGTCGTATTTACACAAATCAGTAAGTAGTGCAGACAGGCAGCAAATTACTGCATATGTGGGTCTGACAGTGCAGCGCTGCAAGGAAGAACATATTCAATCTTCTTATTTTATGTAACTCTCCTCCAGTATAAATATAAATGTCATTAGATGCAATAAAATGGAACCCAGGAGAACATACAACGGAGAACTGTCAGTTCCAGTAACTCAGAAAGTACTAAGGAGAGGAGGATCTGATCTATCAAAGTCCCTGATAGCTGTTTGGTTTCATAATTTCCCTTTTGTTCCAGATTTCAAGTTTGAGTAAGCGGTTTTAAAACAGGGTAAAACATCCATAAGGCCTGAATGTAAATTGTCATTTACCAACTTTTGTAGGATGCATCTCGGCAGAAGACATATAAATAAGGTCTTTAGAAATAGGGTTGCCTAGGATCTAGCACAGCGGTGCAAACATGTATCCAACAAGTGGCACAAAACCCCTCAAGTTGCAATCCTTCTGCCAGGCAGATTGTCTAATCCACAGAGACTGCAAGCGAGGATAAAGAGCAGAGCGAGGACTGCAAGACTGCTGCAAAGTGCAACAGTGCTGATAAGTGCATAGTTTTGGAAATAAAAGACTATTTGTGTATTGATACTAAGGGTTTTTGTACTATCTGTGTCCCCATTTACGTACATGAGACACTCCATGGACATCGCTACCAAGTGTGTGTCTTGTGAAATGTATACATGCCTTGAACAAATTATTCGGCAATGTGACTTTCAGAGGAGGGGCAACAGGAACTCTGAACTTTAGAAAAGCAAATTCTCAACAGCTAAGGGAGTACCTTAAAGAGGACCTGTCACCCTAAAAATCAGTAAAGTAAAAAAAAGTAAGCAGCTCCTAGCGCTAACCCATTTTTAGCAGTGTTAAACTGCTAACTTTATGGGAACCCTTCGATAAATCTAGTAGACAATACAGCGCCATAGCCTCAGAACTGGAGCTTACAGCGGTCCAGCGTATTCATGAGGGGACAGTCACCGGACCGCCTCTCCCACGCCATTGGCCTTGGGTGACTGCCGGGCTTCATGAAGCAGTCACCGTCTCTTCGGACCGCCCCCTCATGAATACGCCGGACCGCTGTAAAATAGGAGGGTTCCGATAAAGCTAAAAATGGTGGTAGTGCTAGGAGCTGCTTACTTCCGTCTTACTTTTTGGAGTGATGGGTCCTCTTTGAAAGCATAAACTGGGACAATGTTCTCAAAAATAAAAACATAAATGGGATGCTTTTAAAAATATTCTAAAAAGTTCCTGTGAAAGACATGTACCATATGGGAAAAAGCATAATAATAACAGGAAAAAAACGATGTGGTTATCTTGTACCATAAGGCGGGCAATGAAGAGAAAGATGAGGCATTTAAGTCACTAAAACATAAAGGCAGCAATGAGGAGTTACAGGATGATAAAGAGAAAAATCTGATACAATCTAGCACTTTATCTTCATATGTATTGTGTCTACCACCAATTTTTCTGTCAGGGAATTTTTTAACTCCCTATCGTTTTGGATTTGTTACATGGTTTTAATTGTGTTTTATAACATTATGTGACAAATAAAGATGTACTGATTTATAGATTATGGTGTGGAATACTCTCTTTTTTGTTTGGGGGTTTAAATACCTAAATGGGCAGGATCTCTCCAAAGATCTTTTCATACCTAAGCCCTGTGACCAGGACAAGGGATGCCTTGCTTGGAGAGCAATAATTTCACATCATATGGGAATAAAACATTTTATAAGTAGTATCTGTTCATACAGGGAGTTATTCTGACCACCAAATTAGGGATCAGAAAGAAATTTTTCCTGCTTTGGTCCAATTGGCATCAGCCTTGCAGGGTTTTTGGCTTCTTCTGGATCAACGCAATATAGACTGATGTCTTTTTCTATCCTTTTTTACTATGATACTATGATTGATTAGAATTCATTGGTGTAGGAGCCAAATTGCAGCAGAACATCTGACAAATACTGCTCTGGAGAAGGGGGGGCTCAATTATTATGACCAACTCTGGGGTCTCCATTGCTATTATCTGCTCTGGGGTATCTAAAATGATTTTCTGCTCCAGGGGGCTCCATTACAACTGTCTGCTCTATTATTAAGGTCTGCTATTGGGGTCTCAATTATGTATTGTCTGTATTTATTGCCTGGTCTGTAGTCTGTTTTAATTATCGTCTGAATTGTCTGCTGTGGTATTTCTATTTGCACTGTGATATTTTTAATAACTGGGGTGGCATTTTGTGATGCAGTTGTTAGTGTTTCTGGGGTACTGGTTACTAGTGCAGGCCCTCGAAGTTGAGTTGCAGCCCTCGTACCAATAAAGTTTGTGCACCCATGATCTAGCTAGACATTATTCCACTTGTTTCAGAGTTTGACTCTAATTCCAACCAAACAACCCTTTTTATATAGACACACAGTCCCATTTGTTCAACACCGGAACAATGATCGTGAGGTCACTGGCCTTTAGACAGACAATCATCTGGAACCTAGGTCTGAAATAGCTTCTTGATCAATATTTTAACTGGAATAACTCTTTAAATTAAAAAAAAAAAATAGGTGAAAAAACGTTATGAATTCTGCTACTACTTACCAAGGTGAGTATTCATTATTTTAGCACAGTACTTGCACATTGCATCTAAATCATTTAGCTGTCCCTGAAGAAATGAAACTTGAGCCTCAAGATCTTCTTCCTATGGACAAAAAATGGTTTAAAAGAATTATTATCGCTGGCACTGCTTTAGTCAAGGTAAATTGCATGGACTAAAAATGTGACTGGCTGGGATGCCAAACCTAACAGAACAACTGACTTTTCATCATTAAAATCAACTGACCTTTTAGGAGACCAAATTAAATAAATTACCAAAAAATGAATAAATGTTTAGTGTATAAGTGAGTAGCGGATATTAAAGTGTTACTGTAAACTAAGCATCCACTTAATGGGAGACGTGTGAGCATTATACTTGCACCTACACCACACAGTACACACATGTGACTGTGCCGTTTTTGTTTTTGAAGGGAAGAAAAGGCTTAATTTAGTCAAGGATCCAAAAGTTTGTTTTCTTAGTCTTTTACGATTTTTTAAAAAGCCTTCTTCCTACACCAAAACTGAAAGAAAGAACTGAAAGTGCCCCGTGGCGGAGTGTCAGGCCTGCACAGTCGCATAGCCCTATGGTAAGCCAGACAGGGCCTGGTATAATATAGTACATCACCGCAACTGGCTACTGTATACCATCTTTCAAAAGAGCTCTAGGTTTTTCTTCCTAGACCCATAATCCATGGGGAGTAGTGCAGCCCAGCTATGTGATATTTATTCCATTGATGGGATGGTATGGTGGGCAATACACCCATTCATATGGATAGATGTATTGCCCATTGAAATGAATGTGGCTGTATGCTACTCGTACCAAATGGTACAGTAATGGTACAGTACGTCTTGAGAGAGGGGCCTTGAAGATGATGCATCACCTTAGCTTTCAGTAACGGTTTCAGATGCACTTCTGTCTGTGATTACAGAAAAAGTTTTTTTGCTTTACAGTTAAAGGGAGTCTTCCATCTCCAGTGTAATAATCAGCTTGCAGCATGTTGAAGAGAAATGCACTGTGTTTCCCAAAATACATTAATTATTTCTCTGCGTTATGACCTTTACCAAGATATTCCCAGTTTACATTGTAATTTTAATTCTAATCACCAAAGTTATGTCCTCAGCACCCGAAGCACTACTATTCTTGCTTATACCTCTTCCGTTCCTCTTCCAGTGTCGATCCATGCTTCTCACATCTCCTGCGTATCTGATGGAGATGGGATTGGTCCAAGCACAAGTAACAATTCTCTGGGTACCGAGGTCTAGACCAGGTGCATCAACTGCCTCATTAGCATATTGATACAAATGGAAATTTCTCAGAAAAAGCATAATATATAGAGAAAATAAAAGTATTTTTTATAATAATAGTGTATTTATCTAAAACCTGCTGCCAACAGATTATATTCATTGGGGAGGAGGTAGACTCCCTTTAACACCACAACTGTCACACAACTTCACCAATTCTACCACCAAAGTAGTAATAGAAGGTGTGACATGGGGTACACTTGGTTCTCACAGGTAGACGGCACTCTGTAGGTTAGTGGTGCTCAGGGTTCGGTCAATGCCACAGTAATATATCCAAAAAAGATCCCATTCACAATCTTCATAAGCTCAAGAATTTATTAGTATAAACGCAACTTCCAGCATATTACCATAGAATGCGTTTCGGCTCACATCACAAGCCTTTCTCAACCATCTTGAATTCAGACATGGGGTACACTTACACTAGGGAGTCCTCACAATTTAGTGCAATAGCTCCGTCCACCTACCCAAGATGACGTCTCTACGCTTATTTTACTTGCAAGCCAAAACACCCAGACAACACCTTGCCACCACCCACAGTTTTACTTAAGCTAATAAGGCCGTAGGAGCCTCATCCACACAGACAGTGCACACTGGTAATTCACACAGGACATGCAATCACTAAATATGCTATGCTAAAGAACCTGGTAATGTAAATCCCTTCGGGAACTTACATTCTCTAAGGCTACAAGCAGGGGCTTATTAAGGTTAACACCTTAATATACGCAAAGATACAATAGACTCATAAAAACATAAACTTGTCGGATTAAAAAAAAAAGGTTACAAACAATATACATAGAATACATACAAACAGTTATGAAAATAAAATGGGATAAAAGAAACATAATACCATTTCTATGGAATAGATACTTCGGCTGTAGGAACGCAGCAAAAACAATTTTCGGCCAGCATTCCGGTGATGATTGAGTTTCCAAAACTGACAAAGGGGTCCACTGGATTAACTCATTTAAATCCAGCGGGTTTTTGGCCCCCACCCCCTGACTAAGATGTTACTTAAAGGGAGGATGGATGATTTAGATTTAAAATGCATAAGTTTTAATTGGAAAATGTTACAACGGTGCCATTGCTTCCGATTGGGGTCCCTCACTACCCAAACTTTTGGTGGCTAGGCTAGGGGTGTTCTGTGATTGGACTGAGTTTCCACCCAGCTAAATTCTTGAAATTCATGCTATAGGTGCACCCCAACCCTATAACTCTCTCCTGTAACTGATGATAATTATGTCCAAGTTATGTGTTTTTAGGCATGAAATCATCCAGTTCCAGAACTGTGAACCCTTGTGCAAGCTGAATAAAAGCAGATCTGTTTGGTAGATTTCCATTAAATACCTTGGTGTCTTCTGAACTACCCTGGCATATGTGAGGGGAAATATGGGTTGGACATCTGCCCCCTCCTTTTGACCTCTGGAGAAAAGCCGCTGCTAGAGGTGTCTCCGTTAATTTCATATGTACTTCCACCCTGCATGTAAACTTATTGTGGACGTCGGAGTCCGGCAAGATGGCTAAACATTACACCAACAGTTAAACCATCTTATTGGAAGATAAAACCCTTACTATCTGCAACAGGTTTAACAACAAAATACTTTATTCAGTACTTGTGTGTATATACTCTTAAAGTTCAAACTGATGTTTGTAGCCACTTCACAAAAATAACAGTTTTTCTCAAATACAAGGTTATATATATCGGAATATCACCTTCTTGGTGTGAGAGCAAGTTTAAAAGACTGAACTTTTCCGATTACATGCAGGAAATGTAGGCTCTTCTTATTAAAGAAGACCTGTCTGGTCGATATGGGACCTTAAACCAACTACAGGTCCTTATGAATCCCGGTTTAACTGTGAATGGGACGTTCCTACCGTACTTGCTCAGTAAAGCCAGTGTGTAATACACTGGCGTCACTTGCCGGAACACACCGAGAGAATGCCATGACGGGTTCCCTTATTGGCCATTCAGGATTACAAAGACAACTCTACCGTCACGGTTCCTTGCTCCCCCACTCTGCCTTTTAGAAAGATCTGACACTAGGTGACAAGGCATTTATGTGCCTACAGTAGGATATTTCGGCATTTCCAGCGCTAGTCACACTGTGCACTAAGAGAATAATTACCGTGCTCTGCGCCAATACAGTTTTACTCTAATGGAAAAAATGCAAGATAAAGGCTCGATTAATGCTTACATATTCTACGTTAGGAGTCTGGATTTCGCCATTGTAATGTTCTGAGCCTTTTTCCAAAAGTCATTATGTTAGCTAAAAGGCTTTCAGCAGGTTTAGTAACAAGAACAGTGTTAATATATGAGACACCAACTGCTGTCAGAGAAACATATTAAGCATAATGGTGGGAATGCATGGAAATGGGTCTTCCAGTGACAGTCAAGGTCGTCTCCACGGATGTATCCGCACTAGAGCGTTTCTCAAAAATATTCCTGGATATGTTATTAACCCCCTAAGATCCAGGCCAATTCCAGTTTTTGTGTTTCCATTTATCACTTCCCTCATCCAAAAAGCCATAACTTTTTAATTTTTTTCCATTTGCAGAGATGCATGAGAGCTTTTATATCTGCGGGACAAATTGTACTTCCCAGTGTCGTCATTCTATATTCTGTGCAATCTACTAGGAAGGTGAGGAATAAAATTCCAAATGTGGTGGTATTGACAAAAAAAAAAAAAAAACACATTCACGGTTGCGCCATTTTCTAGTAGGCTTGGCATTTACAGCTTTAACTATGCAGATCACGGATATAGCAAATTTGTGTCCAAATAATTTTTCTTTGCAGCACCATATTCTGATGTGATCTGGATCTGTAAGGCCCCATAGCGATCCATTACGCACGGTCCTTAACACAGGGAAAGATACAGAGCGGTAAGGTGCCGCATGTGTGCGGAACACTATTGCTTCGTGCAGCCATTGCCAGCTATGGGGGACGTATGTTTTCTGTACATAAATCCCCCATACGTTCGTGGGGCCTAAGAGATGTCATTTTTTGCAGGATGAGATGGCATTTTCTTTGAGAAAGCAGAGGTTTGGACATTTCAAAGGTTTATTCAGTTACGGGATTCACTGCATGGAATAATTCGTTTTATATTTTGATAGATTGGGGATTTTGGGAAGCAGCAATACCCAACGTGTTTATGCTTTTATTTGTTTATTGATTTGGTATGTGTTTTAGGGAAAGGGGGTTATTTGAATAATAAAATTGAATTTAATAAAATGTTTATATATTTCTTTAAAGTTTTTTTTTAATTTTTTATGAACTACTTTTTTAGGTCTCCTAGTGTGTTTGAATACTACAGGCTTTGATTGTCAGAAACATGGTGGCGCCCATGTAAAGCTGCTGTTCTGGTGAAATGTTCTGCTCTGACCATGGCACCTAATAGGTTATCATTGATCACAGCAATGATTTCAGCTTTTATGTAGATTTCAGATTATGTGCATATCAAACTCTACATTATGATTAGATTTTAAAGAATTATTCCAAGTGTACAGGTCCCCAGTTTTATTAATTTGTGGGTAATGTCAGTTCTTAACAATGTGATAAGGATATAACTCAAAGGTAATCTACCACCTAAATCCAGTATGATAAACCAAGGACACCAACTCATAGATCCTGGCTCTGTGACTGGGGTTATCATCTTATATTTGTTAAAATCAACTTTTACAATTATCCTAACGAGTCTGAAGGATTCTGAGTGTGTTACTAGAGCCCCTCAGTGCTGAATATTTACCTTGTCTGCTCCCCTAGCACATCCTCCCTCTGCCTGCTGTAAACTCACTATAGCAGAGGATGTTTCAGAACACAGTGGGAGGGGCTCTGGTATCACCTCTTAAAGCCCTTCAGGTTCATTAGTATAATTTTATGCGTCAATTTAAGAAGGAAGGGGGATACGGATAACAAATATAAGAAGATTTGCAGGACATACAGAAAGGTAAATGATTTTTAAGGGAATAGACAGGGAATTTTTACAATTGTAAAAATATGTTGCATGTACAGAAGAGAAATCACCTTTTTTAAATAAAAACCCTTTAGGGAAATTCTCTGCACCTCATAATGGAAGCAATAATAAAAAAACATACACACAACAGATAGCCTGCAAATTATGTGTTAGGCCTCAGGATACTGTGGCTAACTCAAGGCACACATAGGGGGAGATTTATCATATGGTGACACTTGTGCGGTGTATAATAGAAGCCCTGTGCCTCCAGAGAGCAGGATACATCAAGAGGGTTAGGCCTCCTTATGTATCAGACGTGTTGCCTCCTTATGTATCAGGCGTGCATGCCTCCTTATGTATCAGGCGTGCATGCCTCCTTATGTATCAGGCGTGCATGCCTCCTTATGTATCAGGCGTGCTTGCCTCCTTATGAATCAGGCGTGCTTGCCTCTTTATGAATCAGGCGTGCATGCCTCTTTATGAATCAGGCGTGCATGCCTCCTTATGTATCAGGCTTGTACACCGCCTCATGTATCAGGCCCGTATGTCTCCTTATTTATCAGGCGTGTTTGCCTCCTTATGTCTCAGGCGTGCATGCCTCCTAATGTATCAGGCTTTTACGCCGCCTCATGTATCAGGCCTGTATGCCTCCTTGTGTATCAGGCTTGTATACCTCCTTATGTATCAGGCGTGTACGCCTCCTTGTGTATCAGGCTTGTATGCCTCCTTGTGTATCAGGCTTGTATACCTCCTTGTGTATCAGGCTTGCGACTACTAGCTGCCATAATTTTTGCACAAAAACCTTAAAAGGTAAAGATGTAAAGGGGACAGTAATCGCAATGCCTGGCACTGCGATTATTTCAAGGCTAATCTGCCCGTATTGTGGCGTAGAAGCTCTGATAAAGGTTCCTTATAGACTCCGATGTGCACTGTCACTGTGCATGCTCCGTTCCCCACCGCACCACCAGCGAGCCGTCCCCCAGATTTGGCTGGTCTTTGTCCATTGACATCAAGGGAGTGAACCGTCCTCACCCTCCGATGGGCTGCAAGTGGGGGATTAAATTCCCCCCGTTTGTGTCTTGCCTCATGCATATGGTTGTATGACTGAGGACCACAGTGAGTCTGTATGATCTCATGTACAAAAGAATAAACAATCTGCATTTTACTCGTCTTCTTTTGGGAAATTGGCAGAAATGCTGAACCACTGCATGAAGTTTTGGATGAAATTGTATGATACAAATCTGGGGAGGGCATGTGCTGTGTAAGCATATTGGGAGATTAGGATGTTTGTTTACTAGTCACATTTCCAGAAGTTTCCATAAAGCTTTCCTTCCATAAGAAATGGCACACATCCACAGCAAAGCGAACATCGTCCAAAATACTATTGTGTAAAGGCAAGCTTTTCTGCATAAGATTGCCAAAATGCAAATTAAATTGGAATCAAATTATGTTTTCAGGCTTCTTGGAAAGTAAGGGGAAAAGAAAAAAGGATAAAAGCTTCTACGTGCGGTAAATTCTACTTACAAAATCCTTCCAGGGATTTCAAATTATATTGGCACGCGAAAGTGTAGCACATGATCTGGAGAAAAGCAGGATACATGCCGTATTATATAATACATGCGTAACACTACTGTACCGCATAAAGGAACAGTAGTCTATTCACAGCACATCAGATTCCTCTTGTTTTCCATCGGCACAGCTCACAATTAAAGGGAACCTGTCAACAGAAATTGGCCTAATAAACCACTACCAATATGTGGTCAAGCAACTGAGCAGCTTCAGCATCATCCAGAAAATCAACTTTGAAGTGAGATGTAAACTGGTTGTATAAAGTCAAGGAGGCGGAGAGTTTAACACTGAAGTCAAGCTCTCTTTTCCTCAAAAAGCCACCATCACTATAATTGATGGTCCTGTGTACAGGGACATAATTGATCAGATCTCCGGCCGAAGTTGTCAATCACATGGGAGGAGGTGTTGAGAGGCCCGGGAGAGCATAACTTCAATGTTAAACTCTCCGCCTCCCTGACTTTATACATGTAACTTTAAATTTGGTTTTCTGGCTGATACCACCCTTCTTCATTACCCTAACAACTGGGTAATGAAGAAAACATGATCTAGAAGCTTGAGGACATACTGGTAGTGGATTATCAGGCCAATTTCTGATGACAGGTTCCCTTTAAAGCAATTCTACCATCAGAATCACTGATGGTAGAACCCTAAAGTTTACATGTTTGTAAAGGGGCTCTGGGGGCATCAATAAGGCCCCTCTGTGCTCTGCCATCTTATATAATGTATTCACACCTCCAGCATGAGGCTGGCCACCTTGTCCCACCCCTGTTCCAGGCATAGGGTCGGTGATGTCACCCCTCTTTCTGCACGGTAATATCTTCCTTGTGCAGCCAGCTGTGCATGGAAAATACTACTGCAGAATTTGCAGAGGGACAGGTGGCAAGTGAATCCTACCAGAAGACACCCGAGTTACAGACGACCCCTAGTTACAGACGGACCCCTCTGCCCCCTGTGACCTCTGGTTAAGCTCTCTGGATGGTTTACTTTAGTCCCAGGCTGCAATTATTAGCTGTAAGGTGTCTGTAATGAAGTTTTTTTGATGATCCTTGGTCCCATTACAGCAAACATTTTTAAAAATCCAATTCTCACTGAAACAAACAAAATTTTGTCTGGAGCTACAATTATAAAATGTACAGTTCCGACTTGCATACAAATTAATTTTAAGTACAAAGCCAAGGAACTGCCTGTATATTAAAATACGTCGGAGAAGATCCTTGAACAGTGTCAATAAAGCGATTATAAAAAGAAAAAAAAAGGCAGAGCGCTTTTGTTGATGCCCCAAGAGCCCCTAAGGCTCATTTACATAGTTTCTAAAACACTTTTGTCTACAAATTGTGCATTTTCCTAAATTTAAAAAACACAGCAGAGGACTCTACTTTATTAGAGCTCCTCAGGCTCATAGTTTAGTTATTGGTGATCAGGACGGGATGGGGAGGTGAGTACAAGCATCTGCCATCAGGTTATCTGAAGGTAAATGTCCTTTAACACTCTCCACTTCTATTTTGTGAACTGAAATCCAGTATAGGATGCTGGGATAGAAAGAAATATCTCATATATAATAAATAATCCACCGTTCATTGTATGGATGGATGTTTTGCACTGGCCGCATTCAACATGCGGAGCGGGTAAGCTATGCAATGTTTCCCGCATATATTACCTTTTAAGTCGCACCAACAATAATGGTCATAAAAAGGTCTCGGATTATTTTTCCTAAAATAATTGGCCTTTGGCAAAAACAACAGATTCACTAAAAATAAAACACCAAGGGCAGGAAACATTATTATTTTAACTGGCACTAGTAAGAAAATGTGTGGGAAACGCTGCAGAGCAACGAGATTTGCATTTATTATTTCTGCACTAAAATGTCATAACTTTTTGTCACATTAGGCTTGCCAAAGGAAAAATATAGCACACACACACTGGCTCATAAGCAATACCCAGCAGTTGGAGGGGGATTTGAGAATTAAGTAAGCCAATGTTTAAGATTTGATAAGAGATCACCCACAATACATTGCACCATTTTTTTCTTTATTTTTTTAACACATTTTTATTTGGTTTTCATAACATAAATCACAAACCCTTCCATAAATTACGGTTGCATTTATCTAACAGTGCTTCTGTACACTAGGCTATGGTAATAGCAGCATGCCCTAATCTTCTTGTGGTTTTCTCTTTATTAAACTTCAACAATTAGAAGCCCCTCCCCCCATCGACCCCAGTGCACCGGAGATCACGCCCCCCCCACGTCTCGTGTCCATCACCTGTCTGATATTTTTATTTTTTTTTAAATTTTATTGCCTTTTTTGCGCAGTTCCACCCATTTAAGATTTGTGTAGACAGGTCTTTCCCTTCTACATTTCCCTCCCAGGCCCTAAAAATGGTTCTTTCCACTGCAGTGTCCTCTATATTCCTCAGTTAAGTGTATAAGCTTGAGATTGAATACTCTGTGTTCAGAGGTATTACTGCATCAATGAAATTGTTAGTCACTATTTTGGACCAGTCTCTCAGTCTGTTTGTTAGAAAGCCATACAGTACAGCTGTCAATAAGCTAGGTAGCTGCCTGTATAAGGTTATGTTTTTCTTTTAATTCCATGAATGTTAGCAGTTGCCCGTCTCCCAGGTGGAGTATATCTCTAATCGTGGAGATACCCTTTTATCTCCAGTGAGGGAATGCGCTTGTTTCCCTCCCTTGAGGGAACTCTGGCTGTTCCCACAGTGGCATGTGCTTGCTTATAAGGAATACCCTGGGCACGTTGGGATGAGAAAGGAAGGCCAGAAGGTCGTCTCCAAACCATGCCTACTTATCTGGCCATTCCCCACCCTGATGTCCTCAATATCTGGGGTCAGGAATAGGGACAGGGGCTCCACTAGGAGGTTGACTAGCAACAGGGATATAGTGCATCCATGCCTCGTTCCAATCTAAAGCTGGAACGGCATTGAGTATTTTTAGGCCCAAGTTAATTAGGCATATAGGTATATATATCCCCATTTTATCTTTTAGGGCCAGTATCGGCTTTTGCAAACGTTGCCAATGGGCGGCCTGGTTTATCCCCAAAAAGGTGTAGCTTCCCTTCTAATTGAGTGCAGTAGTACGACTCTTTTCGGTCTAACTAATTGCGATTTGGCCGCTATCCACTCCTCTTTCAGGGAGTTTGCTGGTATTCTGTGTAAGCCTTCCTGAGTACTTCACTACGTTCCTGAACTTTGGCTATGGCTGTTTTGTTTACCCTAACTTTATAAGCCTGTATACGTCCTCGCAATGACACCTTAGCTCCATCCCAGTATATCTCTGGGGAGTCTTCCAGCCTGGCGTGGTCTGCCGTAAATTCTTTCCAACACCCCCTCATGGCTTTCTGGAAGTCTTCGTCGTGTGCCACATAAGATGGGAAACGTCTCATTGGGATGTCATCTACCATCTGTAGGTCAAGGGGCAGTGGTCAGAAAACACCATCTCTTCTATTGCTACCCGTGTTACGCTATTAACCAAGTCATGTGTTGCAAATATACTGTCAATCCTGGACCAGGATCGGTTCATGTGGGAAAATTGTGTGTATTCTCTTTCCTCCAGGTTCCTGTGTCGAAAACACCTATGAAGTAGGTGTTAGTATAGCAATACTATGATGCTGTTGCCACTTTATGCTAATTTACATTCATATACAAAAATCTACTTTGTGACTGTTTTAAGGACGATTGGGAAGAAGATGGTGAACTCTGGCGGAACTGAGCGGGGAAGCGACGCATGCAGGATATCGGGCGCATGATCTACGTGAATCGCGGCAGAGTTCATCCTCGTCGGACATTCTGTATCGGGGAGTGACAGTTGTACAGCGAGTTTCAGCGAGTTTCATTATTTTTGGCGACAAGAGAATTTCTAGCAGGTTTTTAAAATTTCCTTGTTTTTTATTATCCACCGAGTGTAATACCGAATATGATATTTATTTATGTTAATGAGAGAGGTCATACAAGAGAAAATATATATTTTTTGCATTCCTCCATTTTTATAAAATAAGGTATATTCAAATAATAAAAGAAAATATGGACTTTTTTATTACAATACAGGCAGTCCCCGGGTTACATACAAGATAGGTTCTGTAGGTTTGTTCTTAAGTTGAGTTTGTATACTTTATCATTGTAACCTCAGTCAAAATATTTTTGGTCTCTGTGACAATTGGATTTGAAAAATGTTGGGTTGTCATAAGAACCAGCAGTAACAATAAATCTTAATTACAGGCACCATTGATAACTGTTATAGCTGTTTATTGTATCCTAGGGCTAAAGTACAGTAAATTACCAAAATCCAGAGGTCCGTTTGTAACTAGGGGTCGTATGTAAGTCAGGTGTTCTTAAGTAGGGGACCGCCTGTACTTTTTAGTGCCATCCTCTAATACCTGTATAACATACTGCCCAAGTGCTCTTGATTTGTTTCATCACCAACTGCAGAAGCTGCTGGGGCCTGTCGGTCACTGCTGTGATGCTTTACGTGTTCAATCATCACAACACAACTGCTGTAAATGAACAACCAGCATACAGATACAGGCACTACCTTATCCTTCCTCTGGGCCCTGGATGCCAGAATTGGGGTTTCAAAAATATAAGGTCACATTTCATCACATTTTGTTTATGTGTTCAGTGTATACACCTTGAAAACCCCCAGCGTATAGACTGAACGTATATACAGACATAGACAGACGGAGGCATCTTTTCAGCTCTTCCTGCACAGAATACAACATATACTGCATGAAATATAGGAAGGGAAGACGCAGTTGGCTACGGCTTTCCATCCTGCTCGCTCCTGAAGAGCGTCTTCCACGCATTTCTAAAACTTTGAAAATCCTTTAAATGCAGTGCAAAGATCATCAAGTCTACTTTCAGTGTAATTTCAAATAAATGAGCTACAAGCTTTGATATGAGAGGTGCCTTGAGTATTTCTTCACTGCCAAGTATTCAGACTATGTTACCATGTCACGTAAATTACCTAGTGCATGATACCAGTGATAAGGGGGACATAGGCTTTCAAGCAGACTGTAACAGCTCATGCTGCGGATGTGCAGTTACCCCACACTAGGTCCCTGCGTTGCTACAATGTTGGCTTCTGTAAGCACCCATTACCTACATTAATGATTTTTAGGAAAAAATATGCGAGTCCAGAACTCCAAAGTATAGATAAATGGTAAATGCTACATCTTTAATGAAAAAAAACAAACATTAAAAAACCATACGGACACACAAAAAACACACAAATAGACATGACACAAAAGGAGAGGGAAAATAGGGTGACTCGTTTCAGACTCAACGGGGTGCTAGTCCTTATTCATAGTAATGATTTTTATATGCTTGAAAAACCCTCATGATCATCAGCAGAAGTAGCACTAGATCAAGTGTCTTTTGGGCATCGGCTCATTAGAAAGGGTATTACTTAACAAAAACATTGAGTATTGAATTATTACAGCTAGTATTGCCATTATGAAGACTAAAACACATCTATTCATAAGGAAAGGCAATAATTTAATGGTTATCTAAACCATTACATGCACTGTCCATAGAACATGTCCATTGTAAAACAAATCCCGAATAAATAATAACAATAAAATTTAAAAAATTAAAACAAAAAAAAAAAAAAAAACTGCCTCATTTAAGTAAAGGTACCAAGATCCTTGACCAAGAAGCAGATGCACCAAAGAAAAACTGAAACTTTCATGCAGCAAAACAGAAAGAGAAATAAATAGACATAAAACTGGCCACCCTTGATTCCTGGTTTGCAGCTGTCAAAGACAAGTGTTAGATACAAGCTGGCACTGGAGCCAAATTAAACAATCTTTCATTGCTGTCTTGATCTAATAGAAGTTCACAGCAATTACCGTCTTGTCGATAGGTCTGGCTTCTTGTGCTAGATAGATGATTTCGATCATAAGTGTAGGAGACTAGTGTCGGATCAATAATACTTGGATTTTAGGGAATTTTCCAGGAAAATCAAATATTAAGTGCAGAGCATAAGGTTGTTAGAAAAAACCCTATTAGTGTAGCAATAGAGCAACAAGAGCCTTAGTGGGCCCCTTTGCCATTAACTCACTTGGTGGCATAAAAAAATTCAGAAGCTAAAACAGTCTCCTGTTCCCTTAAATATTTCCTAATATTTCCTTACCCAGGCATGCCAGATGCTGGCGCTGTCCCTGAGTGTAAGAAATTCAAAGAAATGCATCCTCAGGCAGAGCCCATCACTGTTCATGGCGAGTAATGGACGCAGCCAGTGACTGGCTGAGGATGCATTTCCTGACTCTCACACAGGAGGCAGATCATACAAAGCAGTGATGAAAGAAAAAGCTGCTGGTGTATAAAAACACACTGGGGGAATTATCACCAGGTCATCCAGCTTCTTGTACTACAATATCTTTTTATAGACCAACTTCTCAAAGAGTGAATTGCATGACGATTCATCAGGAAGGGGTGTCCCTGCCCAAGCCGCCCTGCTTCTTTTATCCACGTTTAAAAAAAGTGGCGTAGAGTTGATTTAAGCATGGCAACTTACAGGTTAACTGCCAGCTGGCAGCGCCCATAACGGTAGTTAGATGTACATGAACTATGGACTGTCCTTAAGAGGTTAAAAGTGATTTCCACTACCGTAGATCTGAGCCATGTGTTTCTATTCAAAAAAATCATGGGGCACAGTATGAAGACTCCTATGGGAACCTATCATTAAGTTTAATGGGGAAAACAGGATGACAGGTCCCCTTTAAATAAAATGGACAGCACTTGGCATCCAATAGTTGCCAGGGAGAAAAGGGGTTGCCTTCTGGCATATTCTTTTGCAGGAAACCTTATACCTGGGTGGGTAGCAATTCTGATGCCTGTCTGGATAAGCTACATGTCGGTCAGTCGAAAAAGGAGCCAGAGGTACTTTCTGGACTGCCTTTGATGAAAAATTTGGAGGCTGCCTTTTAAGGTAGAAAAAAAAGAGGCATTGTTTTCTGTGTCCCATCCTAGGAAACATTTGTATATTTCCCAGAATCCCCTAGCGGAGCATCAATGGCTATACGTCTCCACCTGCCTACAAGGTGGTCTTAATTGGCAAAGTCTCTGTAAGGACAACTCTTACTTCTTAGTTGTTGATGTAAATACAGAAACCATGTGGCAAGGTAACACCAATTACTGACTATTGATCAGTTAATGAAAAGGGCCAGCAGAATAATAACTATAGCAACAGATCACCAAGAGTGAACATGGATCTCTATAAGCTATTGCTTGTTCTCCTTACCAAAACCAATTAACAAGGGCAGAAAGCTGTAAAGCAATCTATTAACCTATAACTTATCACAACGAAAAGCTTCTCTCATATGTTTTTTTAGATTTTTTTTGGTATGGAAAATAGTTAACACCTGCCAAAGTAACTCTAATTCTAAATCTTGTCAATTTCAATTAAACTCAAACTGACAAGTAATCTTATTAAACACAATAGATATTGGAAATTCATTTGCAGCTGTGGCCCCATCTAAAAATAAAGACCAACCATGAAATGTCACTTTAGGCCATCAGCCAGGAAGCACATAATATCTAAGAAACCGAGATAAAATAGGCCATTGCATTTGAATGTGTGTGGTCTGTCACAAACCCAGCAATGTGCAGTACATAACATCTGTTGTCAAAAACACAGAAAATGAGCTGCAAACCTTTTACCAAAATATAGCATTAAAATTGCACAAAAAGGCATTACCACTTCCTAAACTCTTCCTGTGCTGCTGAGGAGCACTGGAGGGGATTTGTACCTTAATTATAATAATAATAATAATAATAATTCTTTATTTATATAGCGCACACAGATTACGCAGCGCTGCACAAGCATGTCAAATTGGTCCTTGATTTCCAACTTTTTTGAAAAGTTGCACTTCATCACATGATAAATCTGGAGTACATTTACTGAAGTGAAAGGTGGAGTGGGTTGGTAAAAAGTTTCAAATTTGGTGCAAATAAGCACCCAATTTGGAGCCAATTTGAAGACATAAAACATAATTAAAATCTAAAGTTCTTTGAGCAAAAAATAAGCCCACAGAAAGGGCTTATTAAAAAGAAAATCAAAATTTATGGTGCTTGAAAAGTGGTGACGCAAAAAGTTTTTTCCCCCAAAACTATTTTATTATGCAAAGGAAGGTAATTAAAATAAAAACAAAACATAAATTTGGTATCAATTCCAGCACCACACATTGCAAGTTAGTTGCATCTGATTCGCTTGTGGGTTTTAGGCCTAAGGGTTATACCAGGATTATTTTAGATGTAAAGACAGAGATTGAGGATCATGAAGACTTGAGACAGGTCACTGTAGCAGTTTACCTATTTCATGATGCCCAATGAAATTGTGTATTGTATGTTTTTGTGATATGCAGAGAAACTAGATGGAATACCAGGATCGATTTTCATACTATATCCTAATGTTGTAATTTCTTTACTTTTAAAAAATTCTTTAATAAAATGAATCATATTTTTAACTATGTAGTCATGGACTGTATAAGGACCGAGTTTCACTCATGCGGTTGTTAAGAGATATACAACTAGAAAGTTGTAATAATAACAGTAGGAAATCTCCTCGCTACCACCTGAAATACTTCATCTGGGGTATACTAGGAACAGATAATTCTCCAGCTCCGCCAGGGTATATGTTAAATCACAAGAATTAGAGAAGACAATACTGAATGTAATATGCAACCAAGATGTGGGAAATTACTGTGCGCCGGTTTATGACAAAGGCCAAGCCCCTGTCACGTCAAATATATAAAGAGGCATCCGCCTTGATGTATCTGGTAAAACTTGAGTAGTTTTGTGTAAAAATCTGCGAACAAATGTAGTCTGTATCGCCAGTTCACGCCCACATGCAGTGCATAAGAAATTAGGCCCCTTTCACACTTGCGTTTTTCACGCGCGTTTTCTGCGCGTGCTTTTGACGCGCAGAACTTGCATTGCACTCTGACCCATTGTAACCAATGGGTCTTTTCAGACTTGCATTTTTTTCACGCGCACACGCGCGTTTTTTTTAACGTGCGTTTAAATCTCAGCATGCTCTACTTTTGCAAGTCACGTGCGTGAAAAACGCACCATACAAGTCTATGGAGATGCATCAAAAACGCATCGCACTCTGAGACACTTGCAAGTCCAATGCAAGTGCAATGCGGTTTTTACGCATCAATTGCCATAGAAAAGATAGAGCTCAGTCCTGAGTCCATTTCATGCGCATTTTCTGCGCGTGAAAAACGCATTGAAATTGCATCAAAAACGCGGGTGAAAAACTGAGAAACTGAACAAACTCTGACTGAAAACTGATTGCACTCTGATGCAAAATGTGCGTTTTTCACTGACCAAACCCTGATCGCACCCTGATCAGACTCTGACTTGATCTGCAACGCAAGTGTGAAAGGGGCCTTATTGTGATTATTTCAGTTCTTGTACACCAGAAACTGTCGTAGAAGCACAGATAAATGCCCCCAACATATGTGGACGTAGAGAGATGTCAATCAATCCAAGCAGATCTCTAACAAAATTCCCTTCCGCTGCTTCCCTGCACTGTGGTGCTTCTATCGCACACATCTTTTACCCAGTGAATGGAACCGGACGCATATAACAATTCATCTATTACTTATTATTACCTTGCCTTGAACTCCAAAGCAGAAATAAAGAAGAATGATGTGTATAATTCTACTGCGGCGGCACTGAATGAGAATGAAGTATTACTCGTAGTGACATGGGATAGACTTTCTATTTAGCAAAAGATTAGACTTGCTCTCCGCACAATCTACCAGGTTAAAGTTATTATATATTACATATAATAAATTGGCCTCCTGTGTTAAAAATCCGGTAAAAAAGCCGGTAAAAACCATAATCAACTGGACTCAAAGTCGTGTCGAAATGGGTCTAAACCTTTGAAGGAATTTTTTTTAAATTTCATAAATTAATAGAGCAGGGGATAAAAGTAAACTTTGTAATATACTTCATTAAGTGAAGCAGTGGCCTTTTTCTGCTCTTTCTCCTGTAGTGAGCAGTGTATCTGAAAGCCTTCAGATGTCCATTCAATTTAAACAGATAAAGAGACTAATTATTAACTCTTTCAATACTTAGAGCATATTTGCCCTTGATTCAAACATGAATACTGTACCAGTAAAAATTCTTGTGAATAGTATAGCATTTTCCTGTACCTAAACTAAACCTAACCAGCACCGATGAAGATGTAAGGAAGTGATTGCCGTCTACATTTTTGATAACCGTTACAATTCTCACAATGCATATCTTTCCAGTCAAGAAATAAGCCTTTAGCATTAGACCAAACGAGAAGAACTTACAGACTCCTTTTTCCCCTGGGATTTACTATGAGAACGAGAGCGGGAGATGTTGCTGAAAAAGGAATCTTTCTTCCCAGCTGACAGAGGAGGAGAATCTGTGTGGTCACGGCCTCCAGGCAAACTCTCTATGCTGGGAGATGAGCTGACATTCTTGGAGCTTTGGCCTAGAATAAAATACACAGAGAAAAAACATTTTAGAAGGAAAACTCGCTGGAACAGTTTCTGTGTAGCATTTGTTGTACTGCTTTGAGGAGAATGTAATAGACATGCATAAGAAGGTAAGAAAAACATCAGCGGAGAAGAAAAAACTGGCAACTTGCAGAAATCAGGAGCATATGTGAGTACATGATCATATGTGAAATACTATCTAAGAAAGTGAAGGTGGCATGTTTCTACACACAAGCGGTCATCTTCGTGGAAATGTTCAGAAACCATCTCAGTCCATAAAACATTCATTTAAAATAATAGTAAGCAGAAAAAGGGGAAGTGGAGGATGCAGCTTTGTGCTGTTGGAATGAGTGGGGAGGAGTAGCAGAAGCTAAGAGACATCATATTGATGGTTCTTCATCCAGGGACACAATAGCCACCTTTCCAGGAGTCTGGTCCATGATCTCAATCACAACAAAAGGGACTTTGTGAGGCAGGAGAGCTTGACTTCAGCAATGAGCTCTCCGCTCCATGACTTTATATAACCAATTTACCAAGATCACAGAGGGGATAGGGTAGCCCTTCAGACTCATTGCATAATTTTAAAAGTTGATTTTAAAATGAAGGAGTCCACATGTCTTTGAGATGTTTGAGAACCCACTTGTAATGGATTATTAGATCAATATCCACACAAACTTCTACACATAAAAAGGCTTAGAAGGCCCCCTGTTACAAATATAAGCTGCGGATACAGTACCTTAGGTTTTAATTTTTTAAGACTAAAATCTTAATAATCCCCCACAATAATCCCCTGATAAACTGAACAATTTTTTTTGGATGAACCGCAGCTTAGCACCCCATTCAAAAAAATGGGAACTGTTCTGCAGTAACCTGGTCTGACCACTACACAGGGAATAGAGCTCTCTGGTGTTGGAAACCCACCAAAATAATATTGAGAGATATAGATGAAAAAATGAAATGTAGTTCAGCTCACCAAACTCCTAAATGCTCACAGTCACATGATGGTATTGTACAAGGACACACCACAGCCAACGGGTAGAAATGCCAGAACTTTAAAAATTTGTCCAGCCCAATCCAATAATCACTCAGGATTGGAGATAGAATAATTTCTTCTTTTTAAGATCACAAGTTCTCCCATAAAAACAGCAACTAGCCACATGCAGATAGCAGCACCAGTCCAGTCTACGCGTTTCGATGCAGTGCGACTTAATCTTAGGTCATGATTAAGACGCACTGCGTCGAAACGCGTAGACCGGACTGGTGCTGCTAACTGCATGTGACTATTTGCTGTTTTTATGGGAGAACTTGTGATCTTAAAAAGAAGAAATTATTTTATCTCCAATCCTGAGTGATTATTGGATTGCGCTGGACAAATTTTTTAAGTTTTGGCAATATAATATTGAGGGTCTATTAAAAAAAAAAGTTAATCAGCATTTAACTCTAGAAAACCCCTTAAAGCAAGAATTTTAAATAGGTTTAAGATATTAAATTCCAGGTCAGTCAGGAGTATATTTCTTTATGTCATTTTGCTTTTTTACCTCTGAAGGACGGATCCACAATATTTAAGCAGCAAAAAACACCAAATTTATTTCTACCTCACATTTAATAGAGATCACAGACTAAGGTTGTTAGACTGTTTGTACACTGACAAATGAACCAGAAGTCCCTATGAATCAAGGAGTAAAACTGCCCTGGAAAGAGATTTACAGGAAGCTTAAAAATGACAAAGCAGAGAGGTTTTGATTGTGCCAGTACATTGTGTCCTCTCCATTGTACTGAAGGACTCGCTCTGCTGATTCTGCAATTCACAGTATAGAAATACGGACTGGCGATTAAGCTGTTAAAATTCTCTGATAAAAGGTTTATATCAGCGAATCTGGGTTTGTATGCAGTGGTCAATACCTATAACATATTGGCAAAAGCTCAGCTGGTGAGCTATAGGAGTGGTCATGGGTGCCAAAGATGTGTGTGGATTCAGGTTTTGACTGGCCAAGAGTACCAAACAATCCTCCAGCAGGCCTCAGCATAGTCACACAGTGGGACCTAAGAGTTGACCTATGTGCTATTATTCAGGGGAGAAGACAGCAACAAGTAAGTCCAACACTTTCCAGGGTTAATAGGAACCTGCCATTTAAATTAACCCAAAATAAATACTTCATAAAAATATTATTATAAAGCATTGCCTTTATCACAAAATGGCTCCTTTCCATGTTTGAAATGTTAAAAATGAGTTTGTTATCAAGAAAACTTGGCACTCCTATTAGTTGCGTTTTGAAAATCAGTGAATTTTATTTCACAGGTGAATAAGTGTGGCAATCCAATCAATTTATACTTTGTATAAATTATCACTTTGTATAAATTGATTGGATTGCCAGACTTATTCACCTGTGAAATAAAATTCACTGATTTTCAAAACGCAACTAATAGTAGTGCCAAGTTTTCTTGATATCTATCGATGGTTCTGTAACCTACTTGAGCACCCTGACAAGTCAAAGAAACAAAGAGTGACGTGTATCAACTACAAAAGAAAAAAATGAGTTTGTTAACCTATTATGCAACACACCTAAGGCGAGTCCAATGATATTAATGGAATCCTGTATACTAACTTTTACTTGCATCGCCCTGCTTCTGTGTCCCTCATTGACAGGTTTCACTGCTAGGACATGCTAGAATTAGTACATAGGGAGCATCTGCCAATATTCAACTTCAGACAGATGGACAACTTCAGCAGCCTCCATGGAGACATTGTGTTATTTCATGTAATCAGATGAATTGAGTGGGGAAAAAATAGTTAGTCAACAATTGTGACAGCTCCACTTAAAAAGATAGTCTGTAATTGACATCATAGGTAGATCTCAACTATGAGAGACAAAATGTGAAGACAAATCCAGAAATGTCACATTGTCTGATTTTTAAAGAATTTATTTGCAAATTATGGTGGAAAATAAGTATTTGGTCACCTATAATAAGCAAGATTTCTGGCTCTCACAGACTTGTCTCTTTCTCTTTACAATGCTCCTCATTACCTGTAGTAACGGCAGCTGTATTACCTTGTTATCAGTATAATAGACACTTGTCCACAACCTCTCCAAACTCCAATATGGTGAAGATCAAAGGGCTGTCAAAGGACACTACAAAAAACTAAAATTGTAGACCTGCACCAGACTGGGAAGACTAAATCTACAATAGGCAAGCAGCTTGGTGTTAAGCAATCAACTGTGGGAGCAATAATAAGAAAATAGAGACATACAAATACAGTGATAATCTCCTTCGATCAGGGACTCCACGTAAAATCTCACGCCGTGGGGTCAAAATGATCACAAGAACGTTGAGCAAAAATCCGAGAACCACACGGGGGACCTAGTGAATGACTGTCAGAAATCTGGGACCAACGTAACAAACTCTACAGTCAATACAAAAAAACTAAACTAGGGGTGTGGGCATAGAATTACCTGTCCAGGGTAACCCCCGCTGTTTTCATACAATACAACCAAAATTTTGAGTACAATAAAATAATTATAAATCAGATAAGTGCCAGACAAGTAAATTTTATTGTATAAACAAGTAGACGGCAATACAACAGAGACAATAAATATAAAAACAGGCTTTGATTTACACTATACCTTCTGTACCAGGTCTGATTTTCCCAATGGGTTGCTAATTTTGTGATCATTTGGCACTCACTGTTTTTATATTTATATAATGTTGTATTGCCGTCTACTTGTTTATACAATAAAATTTACTTGTCTGCCACTTATCTGATTTATAATTCTTTTATTGTACTCAAAATTTTGGTTGTAAAGGCTACAGTCAGTAACACTCTACACCGCCAGGGACTGAGATCCTGCAGTGCCAGACATGTACCCCTGCTTACACATATCTGGGCCCATCTAAAGTTTGCTAGAGAGCATTAAGATGGTACCAGAAGAGTATCGAGAGAATTTGATACGGCCACATGAAATGAAAGTAGAACTTTTTGGTAGGAAGACAATAAGTCTGAGTTGCATCCAGAGAACAGCATACCTACTGTGAAGCTTGGGGGTAGCAACATCATGCTTTGGGGGCGTTTCTCTGCAAAGGGAGCAGGACGACTGATCCGTCTATGTGAAAGAATGATTGGGGCCATATATCATGAGATTTTGATTTTAAAACCTCCTTCCATCAGCAAGGGAATTGAGGATGAAACATGGCTGGGTCTTTCAGCTTGACAATAATCCCAAGCACATGTCCAGGGCAACAAAGGTTTGGCTTCATAAGAAGCATTTCAAGCTCCTGGAGTGGCCTAGCTAGTCTCCAGAACTCAACCTCATAAAAAACCTTTGAAGCCCCAAAACATCACCTTACAGAGAAGATCTGCAGGAAGGAATGGACCAACCAGCAACAGTGTGCGCCAATCTTGTGAAGACTTACAGAAAACATTTGACCTCTCTTGTTGCCAACAAAGGATATATAACAAAGTATTATTATTATTATTACTTATTTTCTTCCATAATATGCAAATAAATTCTATTAAAAAAAAAATCAGACAATGAGATTTTCTGGATTCATTTTCACATTTGGTCTCTCTTAGTTGAGCTCTACCTATGATGTCAATTACTGGCCTCTCATCTTTTTACATGGGAGAACTGCAAATATTACAGTGCTGGGGACCGGTTTCAAGTCCCAGAGTCAACATCTGCAAAGATTTTGGATGTCTTCTCTGTGCTTGCGTGGGTTTCCTCCAGTTTCCTCCCACATTCCAAAACATACTGGTAGGTTGATTAGATTGTGAGCCATATAAATAAAGGAATTATTATTATAAAAGACCTTAGATGACATCACTCTGTCACATGACATGAAGTGCTGAATGGTGAAGAGGCCAATGGGGTGGAGAACAGATGAGAGGGTCGGCTGAGCAGGACACGCCACCTCTGATGCCAGGTAAGAGAACTAAGTTGGTTTAATTTGGATGTGAGGGGAACAATTCTAAGCTAAATGAAGGGTGTCAGTTGTGAAAAATGCAGTGAAAGATCCCTTTAAGGCTAGTCTGGCTTTTTTGATCCTTGAAAAGTTGCTGTAGCGCCAATGGATATAAACAAACAGTAAATTCTGACCATCAAAATCTGCCTTGGCCTGATGTGGACAGTCAGGTGTGTGCCATACTGGCAATGGGATGCATAGCAGAGTGATATTTAGGATAGACATGGTTCTGCAGAGCCATGGGCCCTGACGTTCATGTTGATACACTAAAAAACTAAACAGGAACACAACATGTGCTCAATTGGGCCCTAATAATGAAGTTCAGCCCTATTCACATTAAAGAGCTAAGCTGCAATACCACAAACCACCTGCAGAGAGGTTGGTTGCGGTTTTTGGAAGAAAGCGGATATATTTTTCTAACCCTGAACTGTAACTTCTTCCCAATGTTTGCTGTACCTGTATACTACTACTTCTCCAAAGAAAGGGTTCACCTCTGTATGTATATTTTACAATGAGAAAGTTAACAAACCTGGGATTTCCTGGAATATGACCATCATATTGTAACAATGAGATATAGATATAGTAATTCACCCAGAATCCCAGAGACCTTATATAGGTAGCACATCAATAAAGAGGTTTCTGTAAAAGATGTTTTTGTTTTGTTTGTTTTTTAAAACAATACTGCCACCGTGTGGACAAAAGTCATAATGACAGGCAGATTTCAGCTCATTAGAATAGGCCATGCAAGAGAAAAGCAAAAAAAAGTTACATGTACTAAAAAAAAAACAAAGAAAAACACGTTACTATAGGCAACAAGACTTCCTAATTATATTAGTTTCTGTTTGCTTAGAATATTGTGCAGGCATTCCTACTCTTCACAGTAACCCGTTGTACAAGAAATTGAACTGATAAAACGCTTCCTATTACAACCGCTGTTCATGCTTTTGTTTTCCTTTTTTCATCTCTATCTTCTAAGAGTCATATGTTTTTCACATCTTTCTGGTGAAACAGTTGGGGGCTTTTTTTGTTTGGTAGTTTTAATGGAACCATTCTGTATATGTTTTACTTAAAGGACCTACTCTTAAAGAGGCCCTCACCAATCAATGTTGGATTCCAGTGTTGGCGATCCGTGGGGACCATTGGAGGCTGATCCGAGTCCCCTCAACCTTCTGGTTTCTATGGCAAAGCGAGGGGACAATGCACTTCCTGCTTTGCTATAGACAGAGGAGCGCACAGGACGTCAACATCCTGCCACTTGAGGCGCAGCAACATCAGGGGAGCGGGAGAGAGGGCAAGTTACTGGGGAGCTGTATATATATTCATTACTGGGGAGCTGTATATATTCATTACTGGGAGGGCTGTGTATACACATTATTGGGGGAGCTATACATATATTCATTATATATATTTTCAAAGTCGTAGATAAAATTTCTTACTTTATTAATTCCATAGGAGAAAAAGATCAAAAATACATAGTACAGTCACGAAAAGACTGACGCGTTTCGGACATGTCTGTCCATAGTCGTAGCCTAAAAACACTGACACAGTACTGAGCACATAAAGGAGAAAAAGAGGCCCCAAAGGCTTCTGGGAAGGACCTCTACACACATGTTACTCAGATAGAGCCTGGACAGAAAAATCAAACTCACAGGATAATATATATCACCAAAAAAGAGAAAACTCAACAAGAGAATCAGAACATGTTGGAAATTGTCTAACAAATTCACAGATTAACATATTAATAAAGATACAGCAAGTCACTTTATAAATTCATACCTGAGGGAGCTCGAGTGCCTAATTCCATGATCCAATACGCCTCCCACATAGGTAAGCATCTGGTCCAGTCCCCTCCTCTTAGGGGCGTGGTACACGTTCAATAGGAACAACACGTAAACTTGACAGGTCCCTATGATGTGTAAGTCTAAAATGTTTGGACAAACCAAAATACTCTGGGCAAAGGTAAGTTCTTTTGTGGAGGTAATGTGTTCAGATAGTCTCCTTTTTAACTTTCTGATCGTGCTGCCTACATATTGTATGTTGCACTTTTGACAAGTTGCTAAATGTACAATATGGTCACTAACACTAACACTGAGATGTGTTTTGATGTTACTGTATACATTTTGCCCACATGGGAGGAGGAAAAGAAAGTGGACTGCTGTGTATAACGGCATATACTGCAACGAGCATGACTGCATTTGGAACTACCAGTACATCTAAGCCATGTAGTGCTTGTAGTGCGAGATGTAAATTGGTTCGGAGAAACCAATTTACCCAAGGACAAAAAGTACTCCATATATCAGTACCTTGGCTAAAATATTGTTCTGGTACAAAATGGGGATGTGTCATGATAATGAGTGCTGTATGTAGTACTAAAAGTTACAGCATGTCGTTTTTGTCGTTTTGCGGAAAATATCTATGGATACTAACTGACTATCATGTTGTGTCATGAGCCACAGGTCAAGAAAGGAAATAATGTGTCTCGGAAATGGTATATGAGAAACTAAGGTTGAGCTGATTATTATTCATGTGATGAATGAAATCGGCAATATGTTCTTGGGGACCTGACCATACAATAAGATAATTGTCTATATAGCGTCCTAACCAAGTAATATCTGAGGCAAAGATGTTACAATCACTATACACATATTCCTCCTCAAACCATGCCACATACAAATTAGCTAAGGTAGGTGAAAATCTCGAGCCCTTGGGGCACCCTTGACATTGATAGTAAAAACCTCCATCAAACATAAAAAAAATTGTTAGTAAGAAGAAACAGTAGTACGTCCAATACATAGGTTCTCAGTTCTGTGGAAAAATTGCTGTATTTTCTCAAATGGAAATCTATTGCTTGTAGGGCCAAATGATGAAGGATAGAGGTATACAGCGAAACTATATCACATGTCACCCAGGTGTATTTGTTGGCCCAGGTGAAGTTCTCCATTGATAACAGCACATAGGAACTATCCTTAATATAGCCCGGAATGCGCTTGACAAGCAGCTGTAGAATGCTGTCCAACCAAGATGAAAGTTTCTCCAGACATGCTGGCGTTCTGAGCAGCCACAGCTCCTAGGCCAGAGCTACTGCGCATGCGCAGAACTCCGGCTCGTCGGACGAGGGCGCACAGCTACGAGGAGCTGTGCGCCGCACACAACAGGGTAGGATGAGTAACGTGGCTACTGGGGCGTGGAGTGTAGCCTCGTGTGGCCGGCTACTCCACGCTCCAGTAGCCGCATAACAAAATTTACATATTAGGGGAATAAAGTTTACCAAAAGTTAGCGGGGACTTGAGGATTAGCTCTAAAAAGAGCTATCCTCTTGTCCCTTACATGCACCTACCGCTCGTTCGACCTTTATAGGTAGAATCGTGGTGGTAGGTTCCCTTTAAAGGATAATTCCAAATAAAGTCCAAGCGCAGATGTCAAGTGGGACTTAGGCCCCTTACACAAGGCCATGTGCTCACTCGTAACCAGCCGTACTACAAAGCCAGGTGGAGAAGGGATGGAAGTCAAGTGGTCACTAGGCTTGGTCATGGTGTGGTGATACAATGTGGGCTCACTGCGCTGTGACCAGGTGCCATAGACCTCTATAAGGGCCGCGATACAGCCACAAATTGGGCAGCTGTATCTCCAGCCGCCATATGGTCGTGTACATGGGGAATTATACTTACTATTACTAATAAATTAGCATTGCAGCAAGAAAGATGATAATAAGCTTCCAGAAAACATCTTATGCCACTTGTCTTCTTACATAATAAAAGGAAATAAAAGGTGTGTAGCCGGACAAAAAGCCCTGGAGAGCTGGAGAGTATGCTCCTTTCGATCCCTCTATCCCAGCCCACCCACCCAATACACTTACCCCACCGATGCCACACAACGGCACTTTTTCTACTTTGGACAGCTTGACTTAATAGGATAGGTTCATATAGTTGGGCACTAGTTCAATGCTGAAACATCCAAAGCCCCCGAGGAAGAGGAGGGAGCGTGAAACGCGCGTAGGGGGTGATTTGTTACTACCCTGAACAGGAGTCTTAATGGGTATGTGTATTTAAGATATAATAGGGATATACTGGTTGCTAGTTATGTACGGACACTTGTCCTTTTTCTATGATTTATGGTTAATGTTGCTCCCTTGATTCACTGCCCTATTATGGAATAAATATTACCATATTTTTCAGACTATAAGATGCACCATCAATAAATGCCTGCTAAAACGTCTAGGTTCGTATATAAGGCACACCGGATTATAAGGCGCATCTGATTATAAGGATGAATGACCAGCAGGTGGCAGCCCTGTGCACAGTTCAAGGCAGCTGTTGTAAGTGCGCTTCATATATTAGGGTGCGCTGGACTATAAGGCGCACTGGACTATAAGGCGCACTGGACTATAAGGCGCACTGGACTATAAGGCGCATGTTTGATTTCTGAGAAAATCAAAGGATTATTTGTCCGCCTATGATATGTATTATGTATTTATAAATTCATGTATATACTGCTTTGTATGAAACAGGTCTAACAAGTATTTGGAGTCTTGTTTTCGATCAATTTTATTTTATGAGATATATTTTAAAAAATTTTTAATTTGTATTCGATAAAAACTGATGTTTTTAAGGACCAGATAATTCCGTGTGCTTTGGGGTTTGCAATGCTGAAACCTGTTGCAGATTCATTTCAATAAAAGCATTTTGAATGAGTTCAGTAATTTCTTGCATCAGTACTGGGGGAGATTTATCAGAAGCATCTGAGGAAAAACTGTTCTCATTGCCCATGGCAACCAATCAGAGCTCAGCTTAATTTAAACAAAGGGCTGTGGAAGAATGAAAGCTGAGCTCTGTTTGGTTGCTCTCAGACACTGATCTCAGACACTTCTGATAAATCACTTTCTTTCCGGTACTGTGCATCCACATCAGGTGACAAATACAATCGGGTCCTAAGTGACAGAGGATGATTAACAAGTTACATGAATGAAACAGACAGGACAGTTTTTATTGCATATGAGGCTAATGCTTTATATTTACAAGGGAGTAACTACAGGGATAGCAGCCATAGCTGCTGCTACGGGCCCCATGGTAGCAGAGAGTCCCGGACTCTGGGGTATTAGGTGTGTATATCTGTATATGGTATTGTGTGCATTTGCTGTATGTGTGTGTGTACATGTAAAGTGTATATGCTCTATATGTGTGTGCATTTTTGATGTGTATATGCTGTATGTCTGTATATATGGTATGTATGTATATATGGTGTGTTTATAGTGTGTGTGGTAGTAACTCACATGTGTAAGTATAAAAATATGTATTTATTTTTTTAAGGGGGAGTCCGATTTAGAAGTCTGGTGTAGGGCACTGCCTCTCCTACTTACATCCCTGTATATATCTACCCAGTTATATCATCATGACAGTTATGGACATTGCAGACGGTGACCATTAAATACTTTAACAAAGCTTCTTTCACTTTACACAATATCATCACATTTCTCCCTATGGCCATGGCGAGTTGCTAGGTGTGTCAATTTGCAATATTGGCTGTTTGGCCACCATGTCCTGGTCAAGTGGGCTGAACCTGAAGACCCAGACCCGAGCGGAGACATCAGGTATATTGATCTCTACTCCTGATAGCAAAATCCCGATAAACTACAATACAGTAGTTTTGCAATATATATGTAAGGAGCGATCAGACCCACTGGGGTTAAAGTGCCCTAGGGGGACTAAAAATACTTTTTTTTTAACCCATTCAGGACCTCGCCCTTTTTTGTTTTTTCATTTTCATTTTTCACTCCCCATGATCAAAAATCTATAACTTTTTTATTTTTACATGTACAGAGCTGTCTGACGGCTTGTTTTCTGCGTAACAAATTGCACTTCATAGTGATGGTATTTATTATTCCATGCCGTGTACTGGAAAGTAGGAAAAAAATTCCAAATGCAGTGAAATTGGTAAAATAACACATTTGTGCCGTTTTCTTGTGGGCTTGGATCTTACGGCTTTCACTGTGCACCCCAAATGACATGTCTACTTTATTCTTTGGGTTGGTACGATTACGGAGATAACAAATTTATATAGGTTTTATAATGTTTTCCTACCTTTAAAAAAATTAAAACCCCCTGTACAAAATTTTTTGGGGGGATTTTGCCTTCTCCAGGCGCTAATAACTTTTTTATACTTTGGTGTATTGAGCTGTGGGTGGTGTAGTTTTTTGTGAATTTTCATGACATTTACAATGTTTGGGTGCAGTTTTCCATTACGGGGTTAAACGCAGTGAAAAACTGTTCGTATATTTTGATAGATCCGGCGATACCTAATGTGTTTAAGATTTTTACTGTTTATTTATATTCATATCAGTTCTAGGGAAAGTGGGGTGATTTGAGTTTTTTAATAGGTTTTTTTATTATAACTTTTTTTTTTAAACTTTTTTTATTTTTAATATTTTTCAGACTCCCTACAGTATGGCAGTATATGGGGATTTTACTCCTCATACATTACAATGTGCTGATAGCACATTGTAATGAATGGGTTAACCCGAAGTAGCCTCGCGACTTCGGGAGACCCGAGGCTACCGTGGCGACGGATCGCCGCTCCCCGATGACGTCATGATCGCGTGTCTTACCTATAAGCCTTAGCTGCAGTATGCAGCAAAGACTTACCGGCTATGGAGATGGCTCAGCCCGTGAGCCCTCTCCAATCACCCGCGGCTGACCCGTGATGTGCTATTACGTCACAGGTCGTGAAAGGGTTAAAGCTTGAAAAAAATAAAAACAAATAAAAACCTCAAAGTTTAACAACCTTTTCCCTTGAAATAATCTAAAAATAAACAGAAAAAAATCACAAACATGCTAGGTATCAGTGTGTCCCAATATTTAGTTATTAGCAGCAGAATATGGCGTACCAAAAAATTTTTTATGTATGATAAAAGGGTTTTATTTATTTATATTTTTTTTAATCTAATAACCCCTTAACGACCAGGCCCTTTCTTCGTCTTTGCTGTGCGAGGGCTTGTTTTCTGCGTAACAAATTGCACTTCATAGTGACAGTATTTAAAATTCCATGCCATGTACTGGGAAGCAGAAAAAAATCCAAATGCAGTGAAATTTAGGAAAAAATGCATTTGCGCCCCATATTCCTGTGGGCTTGGTTTTTACGGCTTTCATTGTGCATCCCAAATGACATGCTTTCATGCTTTCAACTTTTTATGATGTTTTCATCGCTACCATTTTGAGGACTGTACGGCCTTTTGATCACTTTTTATCAAATCTTTTATATTTTAAAAAAATGGCAAAACGCCGGAAATATTATATTTTGATAGACTGGACATTTTGAGACAAGGCGATACCCAACAGGTTTATGATTTTTACGGTTTATTTATTGATTTGATTTATTTATTAATTTTTATGATTTTTTTAATTACTTTTTTTTTTTACTTTTTTTAATTTTATTTTTTACTATGTTTCAGACTCCCTAGGGTACTTTAACCCTAGGTTCTCTGATTGATCCTACCAGATACTGCCATACCACAGTTTGGCAGTATATGGGGATTTTCCACACTATCTATCATAATGTGCAAACCGCACATTGAAATAAATGTGTTAAAATCAGACAGCCTCTGGTCCTTGTATGACCCAAAGCTGTCATAGTAACAGATCGTCGCAAGGAACAACGATTTGTGCTGCTCAAATGTTTGTTTGTGTTGCTTTTGTTTTAAATATATGAACAAAAAATTAAAGTTCAAAAGTTCAACCAGCCCCCCCACATAAACCGAATCAAACAAAACTGGTGTCAAACATTAGTGCTACGTTTGTGCAGCAAAATTTTTTGTTTGTGCCGCTATCATTTTTAAGGTATGTTCAGGTGTTTAAGGTGTTTAGGATGAACTGGTAAAAAACAAACCTAGTGACACTTCCCTGGCTTGATCACCAGGGGGTGATCAAAAACATTGTACTTTGGAAGAAATGAACTCTGATGACCTCTGCAAAAAATTACGAATATATTAAAAATGATAGCGGCACAAACGAAAATTTTGGCTGCACAAACCAGCACAAACGTAGCACTAATGTTTGACATCAGTTTTGTTTGATTCGGTTAATGTGGGGGGGCTGGTTAAACTTTTGACCTTTAATTTTTTGTTCATATATTCAAAACAAAAGCAGCACAAACAAAAATTTGAGCAGCACAACCCAGCACAAACATAGCAGAATTGTTCGGTCCCAGTTTTGTTTTATTTGGGCAATGTTTGGGGGGGGGGGGGCTGGTTGACCTCTGATGACCTCGGGTAACTTACATTAAAATCTTAAAAACTATAGCGGCACAAACAAATATTTCTGCTGCACAAACCAGCACGAACGTAGCACAAATGTTTGACACCAATTTTGTTTGATTTGAAAAAGGTGGGGGGGGGGGGCAACTTCACTCAGGTGAAATGAAAGGCATAAATACAGAGTCCACAAGATAATGGCGCAAATGCGTTTTTTCACCAATTTCACGACATTTGCCATTTTTTCCCACTTCCATGGGAAATTAAATGCCATCACTGGAAAGTACAATTTGTTACACAGAAAATGCCCTAGAATAGCTCTGCAAACTGAAAAATAAAAAATGTATGGATTTTTGCAGGTGAAGAGCAAAAAACGGAAACAAAAAACAAAAAGGGCCAAGTGCTTGAAGGGTTAAATGAGGAGGCAAAAATGATAGACACAAATGATGTAACCTAAAGAAAACTTTCATTTTCTAAACACTATAGGAAACATGACCTCCAGGATTCACTATGCAAAATTTTTATACTTGTCTTATCTCCAACCATACAAGATGCAAGTTTCCACATATAAACTGTATTATCTCTGTTCTAGAAAGATAATCAAATAAATTTACCATCTGTGTGGATAGAAAAAAATGTTTCTCTACACGATATCTCGAGGAGGTCAAAACACACTGTTATTAGTAAAATAAAACATTAACTTTTCTAATGCGTTTACGTTGTTTGAAAATAAGAAGCAGAATTTTTTTCTTAAAAATACATTGGGGTTATATCGCAGCCCTGACTTGATGGAACCTCCCCTGGCAAAGACAAGGAGTAGAAAGCTACTTAAGATACGTTTTTTAACTTCTGAAACATCTGCACATTTTATGCCAACACTGTGTAAGGGTTCACTCCTCGGGCATGTTGTAAGCAAAACATCTGCTGGCATTAATACAGAGGTAGGATGGATGCGGCTGCTCTAACTTCACAACATCATTAAATCTCATACATTTGTCTTAGCAGGAAAATATCAAAGTTTGATTTTCTTATGTTGTGTCAAATATACCTTACATAAAAGCATTGTGAATCCCACAGTATACACAGGATAGATTTCAGCACACAGGATCATCATATATTTTAGTCTATGAAATATGTAGGTTAATCTTTATTAATAAAAATATAAATATATAAGAGTAGTGCTAAAACAGAAATTCTGTTATATTGAAATCGGTCCATTTAGTTAGTAGAGGAAGAGTTCCTGTATAATATATCATCAGAAATGGAACAGGTCACCAGTCTGAGTATTTGTGTTCCAGATGTGGAAGAGTCACAAGGGGAGATTTATTGTTCGCCAGCGTATTATAGAGGCCATGGCCCTGTGTCCTACTGGGTCTCTTGATGTAGGAAGGTACAGACGTAGGGGATGATATAATCTTTCATTTCACTGCGCATCACGATACTTATTGTTTGCTAATCCCTTTGCCCACAAAAGTCCACATGCATGTTTCCCCTTTAGGACAGGGGCCCTGGGGAAATGCCCAGTTTGCTGTCCCCTAACACCGACCCTGCAGACAATTCAGAATTCGCCATGGATGTCAAAATGACCATAATTGTGGCATTCTTAAATAAAAAACCTTAAAGGGAACCTACCACCACAAATCTACCTATAAAGGTAGATCGGTAGGTAGGTGGATCAATGGGACGTGAGGATAGCCCTTTTAAGGGCTAATCCTAACGTCCCCGCACTTCTTTAGTAACTTTTATTTTACTTTTATGGTAATTTTATTATGCGGCTACTGAGGCGTGGAGTAGCCGCATCTGAGGTTAGTAAAGTAAAAAAAAAGTTGCTAAAGAAGTGCGGGGACGTGAGGATTAGCCCTTAAAAGGGCTATCCTCACGTCCCATTGATCCACCTACCTACCGATCTACCTTTATAGGTAGATTTGTGGTGGTAGGTGCCCTTTAAAGGAAACCTGTCAATGAAAATTGGCCTAATAAACCACTAGCAGTATGTTGTCAAGCAGTTTCTAGATTAATTTTCTTTCGTGGTGGCATCATCTGGAAAATCAACTTTGAAGTTAGATATAAATTGGTTTTATGAAGTCAAGAAGGCCAAGAGTTTTCTGCCTTAAAATGCCCCCTTGACTGTAACTGTTCTGCGTCCAAGGACATCACTGATCAGATCTCCTGAAGTCCTGGCGATGTTGTCGATCACATGGGATGAGGTGTTCAGAGGTAAGAAGAGCATGACTTCAATGTTAAACCCTCCACATCCCTGACTTTATATATCCAACTTTAAAGTTGGTTCTCTGGGTGATGCTACCAAGCTGGGTCATAAAAGAAACATGATTCTGAAGATGTTCAACTGCTTGTTAACATAGTGGTTTATCAGGCCAAATTCTTATTACAGGTTCCCTTCAATCTTTATTTATATGACATTAAAAAATGCAAATCCATGTGAAAACTCTTCCAGCTTTGTGTTGTAGGGTGGACAAACGCTCTGATGGCCACTGCACATGAATATTGAGCAGCCTTTGCAAGGGGACCTCTATGCCGGTCTGGTCGCATGGATTGCACAGGACGGGAATAAGATGCAAGGATTCCCTGTATGCTGGTGAAAGTTCAGTGCAGGCACTGTAACAGCTAACACTGCAGTTCAGCTGCCAGACAGTGAATCCATGAATCATACAACATGTGCAGACCATGGGATCAGACCAATATACAGGTCAGTTTCCAAAGACTGTAAACATTCCTCTGGTAGCCTAAGTCATAGTATAGCAAAGAGTTTGTGCTTCATGAAACTTGTAGCAGATTTCACATGGATTTACATGCATCCAGCCTTACTAATAGTATACTTTGACTTAAGTAATTTGTCTTCTATGAAACGCAGAGAGTTTTCACAAGGATATGTTTTTTTTCCAATCGCATACGATTTCAAACCCTATTCATTGCAGAGCTGCACAGACACAAACCTCTCCTGCTAGATACATAGTTAGAGCAGCATCACATGATCGCCGTCTTCCTCTGGAGTGAGCACGGAGCAGCATCCTCCCTCTTAAAGTAGCGATGTCCAGTGTTATGTATAAACATTCTTTTTCAAACAGATAATCAGTAAAAAGTGAGGTAATAAAAATCACGGGCTCCTGCTTTGATGGGCTAAACCCAGGAGGACAAGGAAGGAACTGCTGGACATATTTAATAAAAGGAAAAAGGAAAGTCATCCTACATGACAAGAGCTACTGATTGGTGAAAAAAATAATTATTGTAACAACGCTTTAAGAGACATCACACTATGCCAATACATAGTGTCATATACGAGTCTAGTAAGCCAAATGATAGGCCAAGAGGCCAGGGTTAATCTTATGCAGGACTAGATGTGAGTCTATATAAAAAGCCATGAATCCATGTTGAGAGGCAACTCAATATTTGTTGCTGCTGATCCCCAACCCTAACCTCAAAAGGAGAATAAACTAAACTACGGTAAGTATTCTTGGATTTACCTGGGCATATGAACAGCCACCAAACTTGAGAACATCAAGGTCAGGCGTTCCCCTACCAGAGGTAGGCACCTTTCCTTCCAATTGTTTTTTTTTTTTTAAAAAGATGCCATAAAGGTTTTTTTCTTAAACTGGATACCAGATTATGGAGTAAGCAATGTAGACTGCACTAAATAATAATGAATAAAAAGGTGCCAATACATAGTAAAAAAAAAGTGCAAATACAGTACTGAAAAAAAGTTAAAAGGTGCCAATACATACGCACTTGCCGGATGCCAAAAAGCCCTTTCAAGCCCTTTGAAGCCCTTTCACTTGTCTCAGACACCAAAATGACATTACAAATGCAAAGTGAACACAGCATTAGCCCAGTCTTAACACTACGTACTAAATACTTCTAATGGGTGTTTACGTCTATTCCTTCAGGGTTTCCTCCGATGTGCACAACGATTGTGGTAAAATATAGTTACACATCCAATAAGGATACCCATGTCAGCATATACCGCATCCAGACAATTGCACACTATTCATCTTAGGATATATGTGTAGTAAACAAACACAATGGCAGTTTTATAAAACTGACTGATAGGAAGAATAAATCCAGGCTGATTTATGCACACTCCGAGTAAGAGATAATAAGAATCCCCTCGCAGCTCATAACGCTGGCTGTGCTTGGCTAGTCATGCACTATTCCCTGTAGACCATATAATCTGTGTGAATTCCTGCCTGGAAGGGATCAGTTAGCCACATGTACAGGAAACAAGTCTTAATCATTTGTTTAAATCTGCATATTAAACATGGAAGCAGCCTCGTCTATTCTGTGGGGTAAGCACATTTTTCTCAAATTCATATCGTTTTAGTTTTTCCATTTTTTTTCGTTCGGAGACGAATAAAATAAAAATATCTCTGCTCCGTTTTCACAAAGGGTGTCTCTAGGCTAAGATGCTAGAATTTGGGAACCCATTCAAGTTTTTCTTGCGCATTTCTTTAATAGAAACTGGTTGTTTATTGGTCTATGAAAGAAAACGGCAATATCAATTTGGACACCAGAGCAAGAAAGTAGAATAGTGAAGTTCATATCTGATATAAAAGTGCATCCTGTGGCAGGATACAGGGAAGGATGCTGAAAATACTGCCTGAAGTTACTACGGCTATATGAAAAGTTATTCCTCACAGCTGTTGTAGGGGTGGGAATATATAAAAGCACCAAATGACTGGTATAGAGAAGAATGCATCTGAGCTTTAAAGAAACGAGCGGCATGCCTACTAAAGAGCTGAATGTAATAAAACTGACAGACCTGTACTATGCAAATATGACAGAGCAGAAATGACCATCTAGACTAGGGACCATCTGTTCTTGAGTTGAAAAACTTGATGCCCATGTTCTGCACTTGAGGACTGAGTTGCACTGTACATCAGGAACCATTTATAGAGGTAGGGGATTACCTTAAAGGGAACCTACCACCACATATCCACCTATAAAGGTAGATCGGGTGGTAGGTGCATCTATTGGACGTGAGGATAGCCACTTTTATTTAGCTAATATGTAAATTTTCTAAAGAGGCTACTGGGGCGTGGAGTAGCCGGTGCTGAGGCTACTCCCCCAGTGGCCACTTTGTTGTTCCTATCAGAAATCTTGGGCATGCAGCTATGAGGAGCTGTGCGCGCCCTCGTCCGCGAAGCCTGCTGGCTGCTCGTTCACTGCTCCGAAGCCACTGCACATGCACAGATGGCAGGCTTCGTGGACGAGGGTGCGCAGCAACAAAGAGGCTACTGGGGTGTGGAGTAGCCACGCCTTGTAGCCTCAAGTTATCAAAAGATAGTGGGGACATGAGGTAAGCCCTTAAAAGGACCATCCTCACATCCTATGGATGTACCTACCACCCAATCTACCTTTATAGGTAGATATGTGGGGGGTAGGTTCCCTTTATATTAAAAAAAACTACGTCAAGTGGTACAGGCTTAGACTACGGCCGGGCGGGTGGCCATACGTCTCCACTGAAATGCACAGGGTACATGGCAATGGTAGTGTAAATGCTGCCTAAATCTGTAAAGATTTCTAAAAAAAAATTAACAACTCTTTAAAGGGCACCTACCACCACGAATCTACCTATAAAGGTAGATCGGGTGGTAGGTGGATATATGGGACGTGAGGATAGCCCTTTTTAGAGCTAATCCTCACGTCCCCGCTAGCGTAGCATAAACTTTATTGCCCTAATATGTTAATTTAATTAAGCGGCTACCGGGGCGTGGAGTAGCCGGACACGAGGCTACACGGCGCGGCTACTCCACGCCCCAGTAGCTGCTTTCCCCCGCCTACCCTGTGATCTTCGGCGCGCAGCTCCTGGCAGCTGCGCGCCCTCGTCCGAGAAGCCGGAGTTCTGCGCATGCGCAGTAACTCCGGCCAAGATGCGCGATCTCGGGAACGAGGCCGGAGTTACTGCGCATGCGCAGAACTCCGGCTTCTCGGACGAGGGCGCGCAGCTGCCAGGAGCTGCGCGCCGAAGATCACAGGGTAGGCGGGGGAAAGCAGCTACTGGGGCGTGGAGTAGACGCGCCGTGTAGCCTCGTGTCCGGCTACTCCACGCCCCGGTAGCCGCTTAATTAAATTAACATATTAGGGCAATAAAGTTTATGCTACGCTAGCGGGGACGTGAGGATTAGCTCTAAAAAGGGCTATCCTCACGTCCCATACATCCACCTACCACCCGATCTACCTTTATAGGTAGATTCGTGGTGGTAGGTTCCCTTTAAAGGGAACATGTCAGCAAAAACTGACCTAAATAAACCAGTATGCTGTGAAAAATGTTAACACCATCTAGTCAATGTTTTTTTATGATTCAGGATGGTGGCATCACAATTTTCTGGAGAAAATCAACTAAAAATAAAGTCATGGAAGTAGAGAGTTCAGCACTGAAGTCAAGTTCTCCTCCTTGCCCAAGAACGTCCACTTCACTGCAACCGAATGTCGTGGATACAGTATACGGCAGCTTGCATAAACACACACATAGCATGGAATACTATGGAAGGACGTCGAATGTTGGATTGTTCTATGTATGTAGGTGAATCATGGTGCCACAAGTAAGCAATAAGCATTACCCATTATTTAATGGTCACTTAAAAGCTACCTACATTTATGATGTTATTGTGGTTTGCCGAGAACCCATTAATAGGCTACACAAAATATGATACATTTCCATTCTCCTCACATTTCCTCTGGAAAAGAACATTCAATTTTTCTTATGCCCAAAAAAAAAACTGAAGAAAAAAAAACTTCCTCCGAATTTAAAAGAAGTCAATAAGAATAGTTTTAAACAAAGAAGTTACCTTTACTAAGCTGCACCGGCATGCTCTCCGACTTCATCATGCGCTGATTTTGTTGAACCTGCTGAGATGCTGAGGCATAAGATGGAGAAGGCTCCATGACTGATTGACTTGGCATTGACGCCGTAAGGATGGTACTTCCAGCACTATGGCTTGTGTTGGTGTTCGATGGTGACGTCATAGGGTTCATAGAACTTCCAGTGGGAATGGCTGGTCCCATTAACTTCCGACCAAAATTAAGTAAACTGCTGGACACTTTGTTGATGTTGAGGGGAGCAGGCTTGGTGTTTAAGCTGGATATCAAAAATACTAGTTAGATGTTTATACTGTGCATATTGAATCAATTTACCCAGCTATCCATAAAATGGTCACTAACTCAAGTACAAAATGAAAAGTAAAACCGTAATTAAATATTATTATTTATTGCATGTTATTACATTTAGAAGCAGAGCTCAATTACTGAGCAAAGAAATTATCAAAGGGTATAGAGGATAACAAGCTAATCATTGACGGTCCAACTGCTGGAAGCCCCTGCGATTACAGAAACAGGACCCCCAGAAATCTAGAGAATAGGTGTCCTGTTTTCAACAAAGGGTTGGTCAGCAGGTAGAGCATGCCCATGGCATCTCCATTCAATAGTACGGGAGTGTCCCATTCTGGAATGCTGGGGGTACCACTCAAGTGATTGGTGGAGGTTACAGCAACCAAACTCTCACAGATCGGCTTGTTAACCCCCACAAGATAAGGAGTAACTTGCTAACTCGGTATACACCCTTAAAGGGTTGAGTCAACTGAATAGCGATGAGTAATACTGACCGTGATCTGTTCATTAAGTCAAGTCCACGTGCTCTGTAGTAGTCTAGATTTTGATGAAACTGATAACTCATTGGTTTGGGGTTTTTCTGTAAAAATAAAAAATATAAAGGTTTATTAATGAGCCTTAGAAGAATTGACATAACAAAAAATAGAAAAATTAAACACGTCCATTAAAATTTAAAACATGGAATAAGGGAAGGCTTATAAGAACCAAAGTATGTGGGGGGGGGGGGAGGGGGAGAGGCACTATGCTTAAAAAAGATAGATTACTAAACTTCTTGTATTTCCTTTCAACAAACTTTGTACAAGGTCAGGACCCACATGCTACACAGGGGAATCCATGTACATAGATACAACACATTGGATACTTTCCTGTTTGTATTTGCATAGAATAAAACCTTTTATCAGTCTTTTTATGGTGTCACAGATCAGATAAGCAGCACAGAAAATGGTAATGTTAGAACAGACAGTTGTAATAATTTTTACCATTAACCCCTTAACCCCGAAGCCACTTTTCACCTTCCTGACACGGCCCATGTTTTCAAACCTGACATGTGTCACTATCAGTGGTTATAACTTCGGAACGCTTTAACATATCCAAGTGATTTTTGGTGGGATGTTTTGCATTTATTTATGAGAAGATCAGATATTTGTTGAAAATTTGGAAAAATTCTCAATTTTCAAATTCAAAATGTTCTACTTTTTCCACACATTCACTGAATGTCTACTTTATGTGGACATGTTTTTTATGCATCCTCTCATTTTTGTAGGATTTTATGGGGCTTTGAACTTTAGGTGTGATTTTTACATTTTCATAAAAACGTACTTTTGAGGGTCCTGCTCAGGTTAGGGTTAGTACCTTTCAGAGGCCTTAATAAAAGTAAAACCCCACTAATTACAATATAGAAACGACACCCCTCAACATGCGTAAAACAACTTTTATGAAGTTTGTGAACCCTTCAATTGTTTTACAGGGGTTAAAACAAAATCGGATGCAATTTTGAAATTAACATTTTTTTTTGGCTAAATGAATGTGTTTTTTTTATAAAATGTACACATTATGGGTGGATAAAATACCAAAACGCTCCACAAAATTTGATACCCAATCACTCTCGAGTATAAAAATCCCCCATATGTGGTGGTAACCTGCTGTATGGGTACATGTCAGGACATCGAAGGGAAGCTGCACCATTGTGCTTATACAGTGGGATACGCATGTGCCATATGTTGTAAGGACACATCGGGAATCAGCCCAACGTGTCCTTACAGAGTATATGTAAAAAAACAAGCGTGAACTCATCCTAAACTAGATGTTTCTGCTGCACACTGACAAGACAAGATGGTCAGCCCCATAGGGATGACATCACATGGATGTCCTGCACCCTAGAATCAGGGTGGAGGAGTTTGATTATGATGGTCCCAGCACCAGGTGAGCAGAAAAGAGGGACACTAACAAGTACATGTACACCACTACTGATTGGGGAGTAGCTGACCCTTTTATCCCCATAACTCTTATGCCATTCACAACAAAAAAATCCTTTAAGGATTTAAAAGTGGCAGTAAAATAAAGTAATTCTCAGCACTGCCAGCTTCAGAGAGGTCTCCATCCCCACAGAGCCAAAGTATGGACATAGGCACTTATAACAGTCAATGGCTGAAGGTGTTTTTTTATTAGATCAACAACTTCAAGAAAAAAGATAAAGGAAAAGTGAGCAGTAAACTGTGCAAATCACAGGACTCCATCACACCCCCTGCATACATCTATTAATACTCCCATAAACAATACACAGGCAAATAAATAATGTCGGATTTCCATGACACCTGGAAAAAGTTGATGTTTAATAACTGATGGCGTGTTGAAGAATGGCATATTAAAGGATATATTTATCTTCCACATCTAGCATTTTACTTTTTGAGATATGAATTGCATAGCAAGTTAAACTTTAATAAAGCTGAACCTTTTAAGACATCAATCATGAATTCATTTTCCAGATCTACATATAATTAAGACAACCTGAGCGCTTGTAAGTAAATAACAACATTATTGACTGATTACAGATTAGAAGGTATTTGATAATATTACAAATGGTAATATCACCGGCGACCACTAGATGGCAGCCATAGCCTTTGTCTTTTCGCAATTCCCAAAAGGGATTCTGCTGGTGCATCTTCCTGGAAAATATTCGGATTTGTGTGGAAACATTGAAGAAACTTTTATACAAGGGAATAGTGATGGATGTGAAAACATAAAGCCTATACAAAAGTACACTAGCACTCTTTTATATAGTATATTGAGTAACAGCAGTTCAATATAACCTATGTAGTCATGAGGAAGCAAAGGGCTAATAACATAAGTAAATTGTTGCCTGGAAGATGTTTTGGATGGTAAGTAATCCCAAAAGAGGCAGGAAGGGTAAGCAGCTGCCAAGCACCTCTGACATCAATTATCTGGAGGTAAACACAAGCACTGTACAGAGGGAGACAACTATCACCCATCATCATCCATTCAAAGCTGTTGATCCAGGTTTTCTCATAGATGCTGGTAAAAAACAAACAAAAAAAAGATTGCAATACGATGGACCCCTTTATTGTGGTCACAGATGTGAACCCAACCTTAAAAGACATCTACCACCAGGATCAAGGATCATAAACTAGGCACACAGACATACTGGTATGTTCCCCCTCTGCAGGATCTTCTTTTAGCTTCTTATTTCCTTTTTTTTTTAATGGTATCATGCAAATGAGCCCCCCCTTGGATTCTTTTTTCCTTAAAAACAAGGGCATCGGAACCCTAAAGAAGATTTGATCCTGCCAGAGAGGGCACACACCTGTATGTCAGTGTGTTTGGTGTACAATCCTTCATCCTGGTGGTAGTTGTCCTTTAAACTTTCATCACACAAAAACCAAGTTTAAAAGCATTATAAAAGGGTCCTAAAAAGTATGGTCCAACAGTCTGTAAACTCAATTATAGTCTGATCTGTACTATTATAGAAATTTTAGAAAACTTTTCTTTGAAATCTGGACTTTACCATACCTTCTTAAGGCACCTGAAAAGTTCTAATGAGTATTTGCACCCTTGATAAAAACAGAAACTAATAATTGCTTATTCACCTACTGTGTACGTTGATTTGTCCTCTTCATTGAAATGGTTACCTAATGTCTTCTGGATGTCATTGAAAACATCTTCTCACCGCTTGTCCATACTTCTTCATGGCTGGGGGCCTTAGACTCTAAGAATCTGATAAACTTTCTGATCCCAGCCAAAATATACATGATAATTAAAGCAGCATCTCCCAAAAAAGCTGTCTGAGCCAATGTTCCAAGCCCTGTATACTTGTGTCCCCTGTTCTTTTGAGTATCTGGACACCTATCTTTTCAGCTTTTTTTTTTAATAAAAGCTAGGGTGCTCTATTACATTGCCTGCTCCCTTGGTGCCAAAAATCAGATTACCCAGCCATGCTCGGGTCAGCCATCAACAACACATGGATTATTTAGTGACCTGATAGATTGCCTGCAGTTATGTATACAATTCTTTTGTACTTGTTAAGTAGCAAGACAATGAGAGGCAACTTAGATAAATTATAGCTAAAGCAGCTTCTCTCACTGTCTGAGCCAAGGCTCCAAGCCTTTAGGAATAACCCAAAGTCAGTCTGCTTTGGTAGGTCCACACTTCAAAGTATCGTAGTAAAAAAGGTTAGAAAAAGACATCAATCCATCAAGTCCAACCTATACATTATATTTCTATACGTGCTCATCATTATAGGTTTAAACATATATCTCATTATGATTCCACTTAGATTTTCCTGTCTCCTGAGAAAGCTCCTCTAAACTGGTGTTCTGCGGTAGCCATAACAGCCATGGTTGTCTCCGGATATAAAGGTTCAAGGCAACTCAATTTTTTATATTTCTGGTGCGCCTGAGACCATGTCACTATTTGACTTCATAAACTTGTACTTCTGCCTTGTATTTCCAGTGAAGGAGCTGGCAAGATACCTGGATGTTTCAGTACATGTACAATAACTGGTGAATGAATGAAGAAAAGACTTTGGCTTCAGACAGCCTGGCGCGTTTCCAGCCCATAGATATTTCTCCCTTCTATATTAATAATAGGCGGGCAGCTCTTAATGGAGACAAAACTGTTAGTATCAATTTCTGCAAACTAGAGGAAGAAAAAAAAAAAAAGAAAAAAATTCTTAAAAAAATAAAATAATAGAAGAAAGAAGACAACGCGCCAGTGTTTTATAAAACCACATAAAGTCTCCGCTCTCAGTTCTCAGGATTAAGCGTCTTGTTATTGAAAACAATGAGCAGATAGATCATATGGTGCACATGTGTTTTCAAAGGATTGACAAGCAATTCAGGACGAGAAACACAGATCTGCCATCTAAGTGCTCACATCCATTATTAGGAATAATGATCCTACCTGAATATATGAATAAGATGCAAGTATTACTTCAGCAGGGCAATTTACATTCCTGTGAGGTTTGCTGGTATTAAAATGAGCTGTTTACAGTACGGGGAGATTAAAAAGTGCACTTGAAATGCAATTTTGAAGGTATAATGGAAATGTGAGAACAAAATTGAAGAATTATTTCTTGGAAATTTAAGAGACAGAAAAGGCCTATGTTTTGAGTGCCATCCCTCTGACAGGAGGACTATGTGTTAACCCTTCTGTAAATCACCATCCTGTCACTACAAAAAGGGAGGCACTGTCGTGGGTCTGAATTTGTTAAAAGTAGAGATGTGATCACTTAGTATAGCTTGTGAGCCAAACTACACTTTGGGAATTCTGCTTAGAAATGTTACATCTGAACACACATGTCTCAAAGTGTATGAAAAATATGTTATACTACTGGCAGGACTATTCCTTCCATCAACTATAATAAGCCTAGTTTGAAAGCCACATTTACTTTCCTGTGAATCGAGTCCCCAACTTAAAAACACCAGACTTACACCCGACCCCTAGTTACACACTGACCTCTCTGCCCACTGTGACCTCTGTAAATCCTGAATTTACTGAACTTTAGCCCCAAGCTCCAATCATCAACTGTAAAGTCTGTAATGAAGATTTATTGTTAAAGAGTACCTGTCACCCCCCAAAAATACCCCCACCAAATATGTCCCCCCTATTCCTCTGCCCAGCCCATTTCTATTTATGTCATTTTTATTAAAATTTATGTTGGCAAAGGTGGTTTTAATTGATCCGACCTGTTACCAAATAAGAGGTCGGACCCTCGTATTCTGTCCCCTGGCAGTCGGCCTTATTTATGAGGGGGGGCCTTCGACACCCCCCCCCCTCCACGCCCCTGTAAGCGGGGACCTGTAAGAATAACCGACAGCAGCGCATATATTGCGCAATTGCTGCCGGCTCTCTGCGGCGTGCATATTGACAACGCCGGCCGCGCCGAACAGACTGGGCCGCATCTCAGTGAGTCTGCAGCGATTGTGCAATATATGCGCTGCGGCCGGCTATTCTTACAGGTCCCCACTGACAGGGGCATGGAGGGACCCCCTCATAAATAAGGCCGACTGCCAGGGGACAGAATATGAGGATCCGACCACCTTTGCATCCTACCACATGTGGGTAGCAATGCTGGCAGTGCATGTGTGGAAGGTGATGAAACATATGAATACAAATCATGGCGCAATGTGCTACTTATTATCAGTCTCAACATAATAATAAGAAACCAGAGCTCAGTAAGAAACAAGCAGATGACCATGGGATGCCAAGAAATGCAGTAGGTCTTTTAGCTCCGGCAATCATTCCACCACTGCCCAGCCTATGCAGAGTTTGTAGATAAATGGTGGAGCCGTGAAAGATAGAGGCTTCAGATCCGGAGAGAATTATTCTCCATAAAACATCTGTTATACTTTTGTCAACATTTCCAATTAGTTCATCATACACAAGGAAAATGCAGTCTGGACTGCAGGACGCATGCTACATAGCAAGAGAAACTGGGCAGATTGTACACAGTGTCCTACCTGCAAGAAGCAGATCATAAAGCAGGAGCAGCTAAGCAGTATGGAGATAGTGCCCTACCCGCAGGAAGCATGTTATAGAGCAGCAGAAGACAAGCAGATCGCAAAAAACAATGTCCTATTGGCTGGCATCTTGTTATACAGCAGAAGGACATGAGCAGATTGTACATAGTGTCTTATGTGCTGACAGCATATTATAGAGCAGGAGGAGCTGAGTAGGGTGTATATAGTGTCCTATCTGCAGGCAGCATGTTATAGAGCAGGAGGAGCAGGGCCGTAACTAGGAGAGGCTGGGCCCCATTGCAGATTTCTGGATGGGGGCCCCCTTATAAAAATATATGCATATTTAGTCTGCATTCATATAAACGTCCGCCCGCCTGGTGGCAGCCTGGCAGGCACACGTCTGGTGTGCTGGAGAGGAGGAGAGGTGATCGTGGCCAGGAGAGAGGTGGGAGGGCCAGGTTTAGGAGTTGAGACAGAGGGAGGGGAGTGCATCCCCAGGCCACTTAACCTCACAGGCCCCGTAGCAGCTGCTACGGCGGCAGTTACGCCATTGAGAAGGAGAATATATAGCTCTGTTCTTAGCATACCGAGAAGCAATAGAGGTTGTCCAACAGTGATTGGCTGCTCTGCTTCTATGATAGGGATATCTGTCAATCATTGTTAGTCCCACCCATCACAACATCAGAAGAATCAGAGATATAATTGAGTAAATGATAATTTACTTTTAACTAAGTTACAAACAACTAAATTATATATCAATCTGTTCAATTCAACTTTTAAAATTATGCTAATGATGTTATCAGAGACCTCTATGTGCTGTAGCTTCAAAGACCATTGGACTGTCTCAACCGCTCCCCCTCTCTGCCACCACCTCCCTCTTCCTGATGTAATATCACTGCAGCAGAGGGAGTTCCAGAACACAGAGGGAGGGGGAAAGTGCTTCTGCACACTGTAACAGCTTGCGAAGCTGCAGGACAAAAGTGTCTGTGATAATCTCATTAGAATACTAGATTGAGCTGATTTTAGAAGGAAGGAGGTCATGTGGATAACAAATTTAAGATGATCACCATAGTCACAGTGCCTGCATCTATGAGTAAGTGTTCCTGGTTTATCATGCTTGGTTTTGAGGCTAGATTTCCTTTAACTCGTAGTGATATTATTTGGGAATAAACCATCTTGGTCTCATTAATTGACTATTATTTGAATGCTGCATATTATTTTAACACTATTTGGAGGTTTTATGTGGGCATAACCCAAAATAATTAAGTTGGCGGCACTATATGGGCAGCATTGACTTGCCACTTTATTGCTGTGTTTTGGGATCTAAAATACCATGGAAAACTATTAAACTTTAGGAAGTGGGGGAACCCTTTTGTTTAAAAAGTCAGCCTTGGGTACAGAGACAAGACATTCTTAGCTTATAACATAAGAGCTGTATGCTCTAATAGTAGCCAATCATTAATAATGTAATAATGATACAGGTAAAAGTTACTGCGACTGGCTATAAAACGTACTCGCCATTTATTTATTGACACTAAATGCTGAGCAATATCATTGAGTGCAATTACACTAACTACTCTGCGGAAAGTGACTGAGAAAGTGGCATTGTTCTCGCAGATATTTATCACCTGTCTACAATACGGCACATTTTTACTTTAAAGCAAGAGCGTAAATAACCACAACAAATAAATTTTACCCAACTACCTAAAGAAATGTCAGTCATATTTTGCACAGTACTTTGAAGGAGTCAAGGCTCCTCCATTAAATATGACACACGCCTGATGAAATAAAGCACCTCCGCTTAATATACTTTCAATTTACATCATCAACACAACAAAAATAAATATAATTAATAGCGATATGCGACATGGGATGAGTGTTGCAGTTGTGAAGCTCTGCCGAACGCTGACAAGCTTCTACCGACAAGAATTTTCTCTGAGGTTTAGTGCTGTATACTATTTATAAAGGTCATATTCGGGGCCTTCTCAGTTAATAATGACCCCTCCGAGTAGTGTAAAACATTGAATGCTTTTTATATACAGTGGGTATAAAAGTCATATTCACAGTATTGAGCGCTTGAACTTAAAGGGAACTTGTTACCAGAGGTCCTATTTATTATGAATTATCCATTTCCCTACCAACACTAAACATCATATGCCCAAACCGTTTTATAAAATTTCTACCATTTTTGGTTAAAAAGGTAATTTAGATTACCTGGCTTCTTGCCAGCTTGTTTCCGGAGTCCAGGGAGTGTGTAAAGCAAAGGGTCACCCCCTCCAGAAAATGCTCATCATCCTACTTTTTTTTTAAAAAACAAAAAAAACCCACCTTTCACTCTTTGCCCCTGAATCTTGTGCTCCTTGCTCTACACACTCAGGGACTCAAGAAACGTGGAGCCAGGTAAATTTTCTTGTAATTTATCTTTTTAACCAAAAATAGCATACATTTTATAAAGACTGTTGGGTATATGATGTTTAGTGTCTGTGGGGACACAGGCAATGCAAAAAATGGCCTCTGGTGACTGGTTCCCTTTAATGGATCTTGGATAATTAATCAACCGTAAGTTCCCATGAAGTGGGACCTCTGTATGAATGTACCTCTGTATGAATGGAGATGGTCACTCCAATCACTTCTATCAGACAACCGGGGATAGCAAAGTATCATACCCTTCTCTATCTGTTAACCAGGCACTCAATCCATAAGGACGGTGGACGTACCAGCAGCCAGTCATTCATCAATCAGACAGTTATCCCCTATCCAGAAGTACAGGTATAGGGATACCTTAAAAATAAAGTAATATAATTTAAGTGTTGAGCCTAAACGCATTGCCACCTGTCTGCTGTAAAATATAATGTGACGTCCTCACATTGGCAGGAGCCATAAAATCTAAGTTATTACTCTGCATAAAAGTAATAGTACAATAACTAGTAAAAAGACTATACCATATTTTTTTTTAACCAAATGTAAATAAATAAATTCCAAGAATTTATTTTCACTTTCATTTTTTTCTAGATTCACAACAGGAAACCATAGATTTTTTTTGTGGCTTATATAGAACGACAATATGGTAGTGTCCATGAAGCTTTATAGTAATGCAGTATAAGCTTTGACATTATGATATGTGTAAAACACACATTCTATTTCCTATAATAGGTTATGGTACAAAAAAGAAAGTTGTGTCTGTCAGAATTGGTATTTTCTCACCTGTGATTTTACGCTTTGTTAAATACAGAAACATTGCAGTATTCTTATTAAAAAGAAGCTGGAACATATATTTTATTCAGGTCTGAAGCCATACAGACTGCGGATATGCAAAAGTGGTCAAAAATGATCTGCATTTACTTACTATATTAATTAAGACGGAATCATTTACAGTTATGGCATAAACATTGTAAACCAAAAAAAAATACAAAATACATAAAAAAGTGTAGCCCAGTGAAAAATGACATTTGGTTTACAGAATACGTTATTGCCTCATTGCCAGGGGACATGAAAGCGTCATTAGAAAACAAAATTACTCAGCTGTTTATAAGCAAAAAGCTCAAGGGGAAATTCATAGGCCCCAAAAGGAAAGGCACATTAGGGTTAGGCAAACATATGTTGCAGGTGTTTTAGAGGAGACAGGTGGGCCAACCCTCAGCCACTAAAAGGGATTTAGAGGAACATAACAGAAACCAAATTGTCTGAATGCAAGCGGGTGATGAAGATACATAGCGATACTTAACAGTATATGCAAAGTGAAACTGTCAGAAAAAATATTTGTCTCTCCGATGCCAGTGAAACAGATTTTTTCCCTTTCCGCTTTTTTGGATTGTAAAATTCCGCAGTATTTTAAACCTGGAACAAACAGCCTGATAGAACTGCAATTACCTGGGAACTGCGAAGGATTAACTAAATTAGCCTTATTTAAACAAATATTTCTAAAAAAGACAGCTTGTAGAAAGACTCTCCTTGGTCTCCTTTGTGATGTTAGATCCATCTTAATTCTTCCAAAGCCTGTGATATTTCTAAATGAAAATGCTAATTTAGCCTTTTATTTTGCAGTTGCTGTCGGAGCTGAAGATGGTCAATGCACAAGCACCTCGCGGAGCCCTGCCAGCACATCTATCTGATGTTAAAGTACGCATCCAATTTTCTTTGTTATTATATATCATTTATATCTTTGCTAATTCCTGTTCAAATTGTTAAAGTTTTGAGCAGAAAACAAGAAGCATGTGATGGTTTATTGTACACGTTAGCCCAGAACAATATTTTACTACTACAGAGATAGCAGTGGTAGTGGGTTTACTTCTAACTTTCCTTTAATGAGAGATATATATATATATATACAGTCACCGGGTTACATACAAGATAGGTTCCATAGGTTTGTTCTCAAGCTGAATTTGAATGTAAGTCGAAAATTGATATTTTATAATTGTAGATCCAGAGAAAATTTTTTTTTTTGCCCCAGTGACAATTGGAGTTTCAAAATTTTTTTTACTGTAATTGGACCAAGGATTCACCAAGGAGGTCACAGGGGGCAGAGGTGTCCATCTTTAACTATGGGTCATCTGTAAGTCAGGTGTCCTTAAAGAGGGGACTGTCTGCATTATATTATTCTATTGCTTTTTCTTTACTATTATCACCTCAATGACACAATTTTCCAGCTCCCGGACCAATTCTTACCTACTTCATACCGTGAGCAATATTGATTAATTTGTCCGAAATTCCTTCTTTTATTTTTGCTGCCTATTTACTGCTCAATGACCAAATTTCCAACTAACCTGTGCAGTAATTTTCTGTCCATTTCCTAGGGCTTCGTAAATGGAAAATTGAATTGCAGGACCGCTCCACTTTGCACATGTATGTTTGGTATTCATTTTAGCTTTCTTGCTAAACGTAGCATCCCCCTCTCCCCCATGAAAACTAAAATTTGCCACATTTGCAAATGGCAAACAGAAAATCAGTTGAGAGGCGTGGTTGTGAGTTCTAATCCTTTTTTTCTTTTAAAGCATGTAATAGCTCAATAATGGGTACATAGGATTGACCATAAAACTAAAAGCATACAGTAGGGATAGGTGTTTCAAACTTGTACCGGGTCCGTCATTTAGTCCAATTTAGCACTTGTAGTAACTATGCCTGGTATAGCAGCTCATGGTCATTCACCTCCAGCGGAACTGAACTACTGTAAGCTTCTGTATGAGGTACAGTCACTTTAAAGGGAACCTGTCATTAGCAATTGCCTAATAAACCACTACCAGTATATTGTCAAACAGCCTTTTAGAAATTGTTATTTTAATGCTCCAGTGTGACGGCATCTACCTGAAAATCAACTTTGAAGTGAGATGTAAATTGGTTGTATAAAGTCAAGGACGCGGAGAGTTAAACACTGAAGTCAAGATGTGGAGCTCTGAACGCCTCCTCCTTTGTGATTGACATCATGCATCAGATTTCAGGAGATCTGGTTAGTGATTTCTCTGGATGCAGAACCATCATTTACAGTGAAGGGGGATTTCTGAGGAAGAGAGAGAATGACGTCTGTGTTAAAACCTCTGCCTCATTGACTCTGTACAACCTATTTACTTCTCACTTCAAAGATGAATTTCTGGATGATGCCACCACACTGGACCAAGAAAGAAACATGATCTGAAAGGAGTTCAGCTGCTTGGGAACATACTGGTAGTGGTTTATTAGGTCAATTTCTGCTGATGGGTTCCCTTTAAGAAGTAGAGAGCTGTGTCAGCTGAACAATGAAGTGGACACAACTTACTAAATCACAGCATCCTGTAATTGAGCTGATATTTTGGGGAGCTGGTGCCAAGAAATAAACCCTGAGGAAGCTAGGTGACTAGCGACACGCGTGGGGTCTCCTCCCCAGCCCTGTTCCCCCCTACCGCACCTCATTACAGGACGTTGTTATCATAACAGGTAAACCGTGCGTGGATCCTGGGCTTGTGTCCACTTCACTTTATTGTAGCATTGGGGGTTTTTTCCCCTACACTTTGAACATCCGACTACTCAGCCAAATTACATCTTGGACTAGGGACACAGCACGGTTTTTCAACCGATTCACTTTTAATACATTGCCTTATATTGGTGCAGAAGAAGGGGTTTTGGTGCAGGTAGGGGGAGCTGGTGGTGTGCAGAGCAACCAACACTATCATATGCTGGGGTGCTCTGCTTGTTGTACTTGTGTGCTTCGCACACTTTTTAAATGTTTTTATTGTTGTCTGTTCTTGTTGTGCTTTTTGTATAATCAATAAAATTGTATTTACTTTTTGGTCATATAGCGTACATCTATGTGTTTATTTATATTCAAGAAATAAACCCTCAACAAACTCATTAACATTAGGCCATTGCCCCGATAACAATCTTAAATACCCAGCCTAAAAGCAAGAAAGCTCGTTGGTGCCTCCAAGATCCCGGACACTATCTCCGACAAACTCACAACTTTATCTAAGGTAAATTAATAGATAAATGCCTAAAGCGATATGCTGCTATTATATTAACATATTTCTATATTAACAGAGATGCATGATGTGTAATCTTACTATGCACCATGTATGATAGACTTAACCACTATTGATCAGTAAAACTTAAAGACGTATATACCTAGAGATATATATTTATATATGTATATAAATAAAAACTCGGCAAACACAATATATGGCAACAATATGCACTGCTCAAGTCACTCCTGGCTATAGCTATCAACACAAATGGTCATAAAATTAAAGGAAAGCTTGTTTTGTTCTTAGCTGCTAATTTAAAATGTTAATGCTTGCTATACAAATTTGGCAATGTGGTAGGTATCACTCATTGTGATAAGGTTAACACTTTTAAAGTCTACAAAACTCGGATATGGATGTGCAGGAAGAAAAAATTCCTATGGTGATGTTGCTGTATTAGAATTTTATTTGCTAAGGGGTACTGGCAGATTTACAAAATTCACCGTTAACTTAAAACAATAGTCTCAAACCTTTTATTCTCAGGCCTTACTGCCTTCAGGACACGGTAGAACATCTGGATATTTAGAGAAAACAATATGTTCACATCCTCTATGACTTTTCGTTTCTAATTGGGCTTACGCTTTTTTTCTTTCTAAAAGAACAAACTGGAGAACTCTAAGGAGGTCATTTAAAGATCAATATGTAACAATGAAAGAGGGTACATGGGGTCAAAATTAACAATACAATTTTGTGTCTGGCTTATATAAAGTGAGTTTTAACAGTTATAGAGGGGGTTTATCCTGACTTGCACTGGCATACATTTACTGGCACACAGTCAGGAATTGTGAATATTTTCCCCCTTACACCACATCCACATGAAGTGGGTATGGAGGGGTGTGGACACTCAGCGCACTAGCTATAGTTAGCAGTTCCTAGACCAGGCAACAGTGTGATTTAATTGTCTAACCACAAAGGCGAGTGCTGGATATACAAAGAGCCTGGAGCCTTTTAGTATATCCGGCACAACCTGCGCTGACGCATGATCCCCTGCGTTGGGGTGTCCATTTGTCACACACCATAAGCCCCATGAGGAAGACACATATCTAGTCTGGAGTATTTTACTGATATCATTGGTGTAAGCGACATATAATCCGGGATTTTGTTTTAGTGGCACTGGACCGCAATTTTTCTGATATTGCTGTGATTACTATTATTGCTAATATTGCTGTGATTACTTGTACAAGAAGTACCCAGGTTATGTACAAGATAGGTTCTTTAGGTTTGCTCTTAAGTTGAATTTGTATGTAAGTCAGAACTGCATATTTTATAATTGTAGATCCAGACAATTTTTTTTTTTTTTAATCCAAGTGACAATTGTATTTTCACATTTTTTTGCTGTAATGGGACCAAGGATTATCTATAAAGCTTCATTACAGAGACCTTACAGCTGATCATTGCTGTCTGGGACTATAGTAAAGCATCCAGAGAGCTTCACCAAAGGTCACTGTAGGCAGAGGGGTCGGTCTGTAACTAGGGGTCATCTGTAATTTGGGTGTCTTTAAGTAGGGGACTGCCTGTGTATGTTCTTTTTAAAATGGTATTGAAATAAATATACATGAATTTCATGTTGTTTTCATAAGAACAGTGTTACTCCTTTCTCCTTTTGGTATTAATCTTATACTGGAGTAGTACTTCATATTGATATGGGACTGGGTTCCGACCTCATAATGTAGTGTTGTGAAGATGTGGTATGTAATATTACAAAGTTGGCCTAGCTAGTCAATTTCAGCTGGAATCACCAACAATGAAATAATAGTAGGTGGTTCCAATTGCCCTGGCCACCACATAACAAACCAAAAGATAAGCATGTTGTGTCCAGTGCATCTGGCAGAGTATTTAGGAGATCAAAAAAGTCAGCCTATAGCAGTGATGGCGAACCTTTTAGAGACAGAGTACCCAAACTACAACCAAAATCCACTTATATATCGCAAAGTGCCAACATTACAATTTAAGAAGTAACTTATTGATCCTTGCTGTATCACAGGTTTCAATCGTATTGGCTTCCTGAGGACACCTATAGAATAGAAAGAAGATGGAGAAATTTGGATTGTAACCTCCCTCCAGGGTTCCCTGAAGGAGAAGACTCAGGAGACCCAGAGCAGGAGCTCCCATAATCCATCTCTGTCCACACCTTCTCGCTCCTCCTCTCCTGGCAGCCAAGGATGTAGATTTAAAATAGTGCTCAGCCTAGCACGTCCTGGGCTGTTTTGGACTGCAGGAGGAATCCTTGTGTCCAGTCTGGCAAACTGTGTGCTGTGATGAACGCCTGGGGGCCCAGAGAAAGGGCTCTGAGAGTGCCACCTCTGCCATAGGTTTGCCACTACTGGGTTATGCTATATACCAGAATGGATACAGTATGTCTCGATACAGTCCCATACAGGTGTATGATTTGGCAACAAGTACAAAATATACGTTCTGAAATCTTAGAGACCTGTCCATAGTTAATTTAAGACTGACATAACAGAGTAGCAAAGTATCTTTAAAGAAGAACTCTCTCAAACACAATAATGTGCTTAGCTTAGAACCAATCATAATTTCTTACATTTTGATGAAATTATGGAAATAAACAGAGCAGAGATTCTTCTGGTCTTTATGCATTTGGCGCTGGTAAGACAGGGGTGAAAAGTGGAAGGGATTCATAGATTCTGGTCTTCAGAATAGTTATGGATTGGAAGGAATGGACACATGGGTGCACAGCAGAAAAGTCCTCAGAATGTGACAATCCAAAAGTCAGGACCATAGCCATGAGGAAACTTGGGATCCATGCCAGAAGTATAAAGGGAATGAAGAAGTGAAATACAAGAACAAGAAAACTCCAGGATAAGAAGCCGTCACAATCGGGGACCTGTGTCAGGACAACATATTGGTGGATGATCGCCATTTAAATAAGCTGCTGCCATTTCCAATAGGGTACGGCCTCTAGATACACCTTCTCACTATTAGAACAGCAATCTATGACCACAAATAGCATTTACCCATTGAAGATAAAACGGTAGTCAAAGCAGACAGTGTGTAAAAAGTCTCATAACAGACTTCTTTGTGTGATCCTTGGGGTTTCCGTGAACCCAACAATACTATTTAATAGTTTAATCAATATGCATCAAACATCCGAGAAGAAACTCTAAATGAGGAAAATGTATCCAGCAACCTTTCGTGTTTCAGGTCCATCCATTTTTTCTCCTTCAAAATTTCATTTTGGATGTTTGCTGTATGTTGGTTTTCCATAAATATAGAAGGAACATTTTTTTATGCTATAGTGGAGTTGCTGGCCAAATTTTTTATTTTTATGGTGTTTGCTAGCGCTGCTTACATATCAGTCCGGATAGTGACGAGCATACCAGAACCTAAATGTTAGGGTCCGTTCAAAACATTCTGGGTTAGGGTCCCCTCAGACACCTGCGATCGGAACTGGCAATAGTCATGGGTATAACCTCTTAAATGCCGGTGGCAGTTGTGGGCCACTACTTACTCTCCGATGGTCGCTTCCCACCGACGGTTTTTAAAGGGTAACATTGGCACCGATCATGGTTGTTACCAGTCGGGGGGAGCCTTAAGGTTCGGCTTTGGATGAAATCTGAATGGGTCTGCTCATTCCTAGTCCTAGACCTTGCAAGTTGACAGTTGAGTTGGATCTATTCTGTGATTGTATCTTAATACTCTTATATGTATTTTGTAAAAGGTGTCCCCATTACTTTTATGAATAAACTATGGACACAATACAATGCAGCAGCTACATAAATCAGAATGCATGATTTTCATTATACTTTACCATTTTGTGATTACATGCCTGGTATATAAAAAAAGACATTAACCATGTTACGCAAGTGCAGAGAATGTTCTCACCTGTTTTAAAACCAACTCTGCTGAACTTGTTGCTATAGAGCACACGATTAATACAGATCTGAAGCTTCCCCCCCTCTACATGCCCCCTCTGTGATTAATGATATGTACCATTGTCAGTACAGATAGTAGATGACAGCCTCCAGACGTAATCTCTCCATGAGGTCCCAAAACTTTATGCTAATGTCTATTACTAGCTGCCAAGTAAGCTCTCCGTCTAAAACACATTTATACTCTTTGATGGTGTAATTGTTGGTGTGCTTGAGGCACTGAAGAAAACAGGCTTTTAGTGTTACTATACCTTTGGGTCCCGCAGAAACAGAGCCTTGAGAATGAGGGAGTGAACATCGCCGATCGGTGGGTAGTGCATTAGAAGACCCAGGCACGTCTGATAGTTGCTGGAGATTACTGGAGGAAGGAAAACAATAGAAATCAAGCTCTGCATTTACCACTGCTGACAATACATCAAAATACTGCCCCTATTGCACACATACATTAGGATTGCAAAGAGTGATGAATAGGTATTTGTAACCTATACGGTATATTTACACAGGACTGAGGGGGGGGGGTCAAAAACCTATATATTAATCATTAGCGGAAGTGAATTCACTACAACAAACTTTGTAACATAGAAGAGAAAATGTCTCCATTTCTGGCTCTTTTACTCCACCCCCTTCTTCTGTAAGATGTTTTAGAGTTCTAGCAGATATTTCCGAATCAAAATAATTTTTAGCAAGGTGAGGAGGATCTTGTTAAGAGATGAGAGAGTGATACAGCAGATAATTGTAAGTATTCCTTTGTAAGTGCTTTGTTCACATTGGTACATGACTTCTCTGTAATATCCCACATAATTTTGCTTAGGCTTCGGGGTAAGAGTTATGGAGCAGAGTCTCATCTAGTCTCTGCAGCTAGTCTCCATCAACTAGTTCTAATTAAAACAAAAAGAGCCTAAATAAGCAAAAACTGGTAAAACATGAAGAACACAAGTAAAAAATAATTATGTAAGGTTTGCTGAAAGATTAAGTATGCTTCAAGTCTCGCTTTTATAGGGAGTGATAAAGTTTAGATGGTGAGTAACTTTTCAACAGAAGTAGCATAAATCAGAATACCGACCAACTGGTCCTGATTCAGTAGGACAATCCAAGCACATATAGAGTTAAATAAAATAGTGGAGCAGGGAGAAATGTCTTTTGTAGAATTCCCTCTTTAATGCGAAATCTCACCCTTACCTATAAAAACTATCCCTCAAAGTCAGGCAAATATGACTCTTATCAGATAATTAGCACATGAGATGAATCATTTTAGTGGTTTTGAGGTAGTGTCACTAGGTACTATAGAACCAAGGATAAGGGTTCCTAAATTGACACTACCCCTGCAACCAATAAACGTGACTTATCTCAGAAAATGTCAGAAGAGTCATATTTGACTTACTTTGGAGAAAATTTTTTAAAGCTAACCAGGTGGGATGTCACATAAAAGAAAGAATTCTAGAAGGACATTCTATACTCTACCTGTGGGGACTAGTATTCTATTGGGGTAAAACCTGGTGACGGGTTCCCTTCTGTAACAAAAAAAGGAGGGAAGTAGAGAATGTGGACTCTGTGTGTGTGATGGGAGAGGGGAATTTTAAGTTAGAGGGTTACAGAAAGGGAGAGTATTTTATATGGAGGGCTAAATAAAGTGAGGCACTCTAAATGGAGGGCCAACATTAAAAGGGGGCAACAATTAAGGAAGGCAACAAATATGTGGAGGCTACTAGAAGGGGAGCATTATCAGTAGCCGGGCCACATTAGGAGGTATTATATACAGGGTGCACATGGGACTGGACAGGAGGCATTACATAATGGGGGCCACAGTAAGGGTATGCAGTACCGTGTGAGGACCACTGGAAAGGGAACATTATACAAGGTGGGGGGTCAGGTCAAAGGAAGGGTGCATTATACTATTTGGAGTCACATGAAGGGGTGGGGTTAGGGCAGGGCACAGAGAGTTGTTAAGGACATAAACATTTTCTATGGTGCACTATGTACACTGCAGCTTCTTTCTCCATTTCTAAAGTTCAAAGGTTATTTGTACTATTAATTTGTAGCAGAGATAACATATATTACAGAGTTTTGTGAAGCTACCAGAGCCAAGTGCTTTCTTTCCACTAACATTGACTTTCATCTTCTCTACTCCACTCCAATTTTCTTTCCTCTATTTGATATCTGTGAATTCTGTCTCACAAGCAACAAGGCAGAAGCTCACAAAGGTGTCAGACAGGAACACAGAGATTCTGGAAAGCTGCTATATTGGGCAAGTGCTTCCATAAGGTACATAATCATGTAACACGGCAGATCAGAATGGTCTCTGAAATGGACAGCAACCATCACATTTGCAATATCACTCGTGGTTCAAATAATTATCAACACAAGAAGTTCAAAATTGTCGTTCACTACAGGAACCTGAAGATGGAACTGATGAAAGGAGAGGTGATTGAAGGGATTATGATGTCCCGTGAACACAGCTGCCATTTCATAGTGGCAAATTCCACTAGTGCCAAGTTACCGACGTAAACTCAACAAGTAAAGAGACACCCCTACAAAATCTGGATGCAGCAGAAGAATGACCCTTATAGACATGTTAAATAACAAACCTGGGCTTTAAGACCAATAATGACAAGGTCAATTTTTATGTCAATTGCGAGGTCAAACCCCAGAAAATGTAGGGACAAAAATCCTCAGACATGAAAGTTCAGGTGATACGATTGCTATAAAATGGTGTGAAATATGGCCATTGTGGTAATGTGCAATGTCTATTTAGATTAACTCACCTCACACCACTTGAATTTTATCTCTTAGGTCATCTCAAACATTACCAATAGTTTTTACAACTTTCTGTGTTGATAACATGGCAACCACAACAAATCTGACTTTGGCAAGCAAATTTTGGTCTTCGATGATAGATTACATGACTACCTTTATTGGGTATATCCAGCTCTTACCTAAATAATTAGGAGTAGTGATGATCGGGACAGATGTCTAAGGGTAAAAGGGTCCTATGAGTTAACAGTGGCATCCTCTAGACTTCTCCATTAGGAGAAGCGTCTTTACATATAAGCTAGCCATAACATTGGCCAGGACCGATTATCTGTAAAATGGATCGTAAGTGTAAATAAGCATTGTATGAAACATGAAATAAAACATATGGAAACCGTAGAGGTAAACAAACGCCACCACATGGTCACAGGCATACAGCACACAAGTAGACGCCCAAACTTCACACTAGTAGACAGTCCAACATCGAAAAGAAAAACGGCACTCACCGAAATATTGGATGAAATAAAACATATACCTATACCAGGTTCTGAAGTGAGCAGCCTCTGTACACACTGTGCAATCTTCATTGCCTAGTTACCCAGTTGACATTTGGAAATTAGATTTATAGCTTGACTCACCACTATAGCGTTTTACAAAGCCTACTTTTACTGCTACACTTCACGTAGTAAAGCTACACTAAAAACAAACACAACCTGACAGCGTTAAGAGTTGGAAAAGCCGTTTCATGGTAATTTAATTCCTGAGTGACAAAACACAATACCTGGGCTTATCCGCGACTCCTCTCTTTGAGTACTGCTTTTTCCTCTCTATTCTTTTTTTCTCACTTCCAAAATCAGACATTTTACAAGGGCAATTACTAAACCCATCATTCAAAGCAGGTCTATGAAAACGGTATTTTTTTTTTCTCCAATCGAAATGCAAGCAATCCATCTGCTGTGGCTGTCAAAGCAAAGCCTATTAATGATGCTTGTTTAGTATACCATATTGACTGCCTGCAACAATACTATCTGCGAGTGTATTACAAACAAGCATTCTTTCCCTTTATGCTTTTTTTTTGTAAGGCTTAACACAATCAAAAGTTTGTTGGTTACATGTTTTTGATTGTAACATCAAATAATATGATGCCTGCAATACATGATCTTATATTACTCCTGATAGTATACACTCAGATATTATAGGCTTGAGAACCCATGCATTTATACAGTACAATCAGTGAGTCAGTTGAATACATAAGTACTTTCTCAAAATAATCATGGCCAGGGAAATCATTTAATTTTTTATTTTAGCAAATGTTTCCGGGAATCTATAGGTATAGAATAACTAACCTTTTTTTTATTTCAGAAAAGAATAGAGATGGTGTTAATAGCAAACTATCTAATATACTCCATTAAATAAACTACTGTATATACTCGAGTATAAGCCGACCCAAGTATAAGCTGATTTTGCCACAAAACCTGGCTTATATACTCAAGTATATCTTCTCTGTTCTTTTTTCTGCTCCTTTCTCATGTAGAGAGTAATGTATCTGAAAGCCTTATAAGGTCTGTCCAAATAAATAATACTAAAGATGAACTCTTTCCATACCCTGGATAATATTTCCCTACATGATTCATCTCTTTGAGAAGATTATACTATCAAGGACTGTCTGTAAAGTGTTAAAGAACAACTGTAAAGTATAAAAACCTTTTGCCTAACTATGCACTTAGCAAAAATAAGCAATTCTCTAATTTACTCTAATTAGATATCTGCAGGTGTTCAGCTGCTATAAGAGCTTTTACCTTGTCCCTCCAGGCTAATCTCCATTTCTCATACTTTCTGGTCACCATGGGAAACAGTATAGAACAGCTAAACATGACAGGACACTTTTTGGGAGGGGAAGAAGTAGAGTAGTGCAAAAAAAAATAAGACCATGGGTAATGTCACAATGATGTGACTTAGCACGTTTCAGGTCATCCAATTACAAACATGCTGTACCGATTCATATGAATGCCCTCTATGCTGTGGCCTCAGTACCCTAAGCTAATGTCACAACCCGGAAGTGCCACCCACTTCAGGAATAGCTAAATATGAATTTATAAGGAATTATGATAGATATACCAGGCTATATCTGAGGCTATGAAGAATCAGACAGCATGATACACCCATTATTGGAATTGCTGTCTCTCTCCAGCCATGCTTAACAATTTTTTTGTCAGTAACTTTACAGTTACCCTTTTAGTCATCAGGTTCCTTTATTAGCTGTCAGTGGATACACAAATGAAATCCTGATTTTATTTTTTTTTAAATTATTATTAACATTTCAAAAATTTTTTTAAATGGTGGCTAAGTCACCTAAACAACACTTCTACAAACAGGGAAAAAGGAAGGGGGAGACAGTAGTGGGAGTATTATAATAAGTTGGCCAGCAGACAGATAGCCAGGATGTTATAACCAATTTTATGGTTTTTAGGCTGATCAATCCAACCTACAACATAACATGCGATAAGGTTGAAGTTCATAGAGGACAGAAACCTGACTTACTCAAACTGCTTAAACAAGGAAGAAAATGGGAAAAAGAAGGACACAGAACAATATTTCTTTATTAAAGTATATTACAGTTTTTTACTACAGTCTATACTATTGATTTGTGCAATTTTTTTGAAAGGTTAGTTTTGCTTTAATGATTATTGTTCAGATTATGTAAAACACCAACAACACTTTATGTAAAACAATAAATCATTCTATGAAATCATTATTATGGAACTGTGTTCAGTTTAAAATTTGTGCAAGCAAAAAAGCTTATAAAAATCCAAGTGTAAAAATGGGAGAAAGAGTTTATGCACATAGAAACATAGCATAAAGTAATTTGTGGTGCTATATAAAAAAAATGGACTTAAAGGGGAACCTGTCACCAGGGACCTCATTTTCACTAAAGACAGGTTACAGAAACCCATTACAGCTGCATTGCACATATGAATTTCTACTTTCTCTTAGCACTTACATTACAATATAATTGTGTGTTATAGCTTTCCATGTACCCTGACAGAATCCTCTGTTTAGTCTTAGGGGTTGGGCATTGGTTTGGATGCATTTCAAAAAACAACATGTGACTTTTTTGTGCTGCAGACTCCTCCGCCCTTGGCCCCGCAGTTTGTGCTCCTGTACAGCTCCTCCCGCTCCCACTGATGTCAGCTCACCAGGCTGTGACCTTTGTGAAGGAGCAGCAGGGAGGAGCTGTACATGAGCACAAAGTGGAGGGCTGAGAGCTGAGGAGTCTGCAGCACAAACAAGTCACATGTGTTTTGAAATACATCCAAACCATAGCCCAACCCCTGGGACTAAACACAGAATTCTGTCAGGGTGCAAGGTAACTTATAACACACAATTTTATTGTAATGCAAATGCTTAGAGAAAACAGAAATGGTCCCGATGACAGGTTACCTTTTAAGGGAACCAGTCGTTAGAAAGATTATTTTTACATGCTAACAGGCTTCAATAGGCTCTGGTATTTCAAAAAAGCCATTGTTGTGTATTTAAATAAATCAAATGCTTTTTAATAATTTCTTTAACAATACCAGGCTATATGACAGCAGCCTGGTGACTCCTGGGGGGAGTTTAAACAAGAATTGCTTGACACCGTAATCTAACTTAAGTGAGGGGAGAGAGCAGGGGAGAAACAAATGGAGAGCAATGAGAGAGGAGGAGAGGAGGTATTGAGGAGTAGAACTGCCCCTTTCCCCTGGAACTCACCACATGGTGCTGGCAGGAAAACCGTTAATGTTAAAGAAATAATTAAAAAGCATTGGAATTATTCAAATGCAGCATAAAGCCATATTTTAACAAAACATGCCAGAGGCTATTGGAACCTGTCATCATCATCAAATCCTGATGACAGGTTCCATTTAAGCCATTTACAACCTGGATCTTTTTTTGTTTTTGCATTTTCGGTTTTCATTTCCCCTTTTCCAAAAGTCATAGTTTTTTAATTTTTCTGTTTACTGAGCTATAGGAGAGCTCTGTGTCGGACAAATTGTAGTGCCTGGTGTCAGTAATTAATATTCCATGCAATGTACTGGGAAAATCTTCAATCACTTTATATTTTCATAGATTGGCATTTTGGGATGCAGGAAAACTTAACTTGTTTATGACTATGCTATTTGGATATTTTTTTCTTATTGTTAACATTTTTTTTAAATTGACAAATGAGGGAGGAAGAAGGAAATGCAATCAAATTCAAGATAGCGACCACCATCATTTAAATTATAGTCATTAAAGGGTTACAACACTGGTGATCTGGCAGGACCTTTCTTGATCTGCTACATCTGAGAACAGATTATAATTATGATTTTATTCAAAAAATTATTGCCATAAGTTTGAAGTAGTTTTCCCATCTAATACATTTATGGTATATCCATAGCATTTACCAGAAATTCTTAGCAAAGGCAGGTCCCAGGAACCCACAACTATCTCCAGAAAGCTGATCGCCATTACCCATCCCACTTTGCGAGAGGTAGTAGAGCATTAATGTGTCTTTCCTTATTTGCTTTTACGAGGTTAAAGGGAACCAAATTTTCTACAAATACAGCTAGTGACAGGTTTGAATAGAGCCCTATTAAGTAACTGACACCTTTCTTTTAGCTAAAAATTGTTTCCCTCACATCCCCATAAAATCAACTTTGTAATCTCGCCTGGATCAAGCTGAAGTCAAAGGGTGCGTGGCCTGCTTGGTTTCGTGAATACCTTTTTCTCACCATTTAGCACTTCATGTCATGTGAACATAGTGATGTACTAATGAACGAAGGTCCCTTACCAAATAACATATATACCCCATGTATGTATCTGATGACATGAAATCACAGCATGCCTCCAAAGAGGCATGAGGAGGGGTAGAAGTCAGTAGAACAACTACTAAAACTGTGATACATAATGGATGGGTAGCAATATGAACTGTGAGAAACTACTAATCAGATTTATTAAAAGGTATTGCCACATCTAATCAAACTATTCTCCAGTAACATCACTTTTAATTTGATTTAAAGCTAATTGCTCAAACAAGAAAAGACGTGAATGCAGTAAATAATGAAGTAAATAAAGAATGCTGTAAACCTCCTAGGTTAATTAAAAATGATGCCTCATTCTCCCAGCAAGGCAAATTCTAATAAACCAAGAAAAAAATAAATCAAATATATATATATAACACAAGTCAAGGTAAGTTCATGAAAATGTGTGTAAGAAGTTTTTTGCCAAATGCCTTAAGTTTGCTTTGCTATTATAGAATTTTTTTCAATTTGTCAATTTTGTTATCAAATATTATATATTAGAACTGCTGGGAAAGCAGCAACACTAAGGGGCACAATTATCATACGCCTATTGATAAATCTGGGCGGCAGCTGTCTTGTATTGGCGGAGCACTTCTATACGGGGTTCGGCCTGATGTAGCCTGATGTTCGGCCTGATGTAGCCTGATGTTCGGCCTGATGTAGCCGGATGTTCGGCCTGATGTAGCCGGATGTTCGGCCTGATGTAGCCGGATGTTCGGCCTGATGTAGCCGGATGTTCGGCCTGATGTAGCCTGATGTAGAAATGCACATTTGCCTGAATGAGTGCAGTGCACAGGTGCACAAAAGGAACTCCAAGCGCTGTCCCAATCCACTGCCAGCCACACCCCTCCTTCGCACCCCTCCATGCCCAATTAGTGTTGTGGTGGCGAAATGGGGAAAATAGGCACACTTCTTGGCTGTATGTGGAGAATTGTGACTATTTCAGGGCTGGAGGCAGTGATGCAGACGGAATCAGATCAGAAGGATCAATGGTAGATAGGAGACAGCCAAGTGGTGAGCAGACCCTGCCACAGAAGAACTGGGCTCCATAAATGAGCGGACATATAGTAACTTGAAAAATAATTGGGCTGCAGAAGCATGACATCCCTGTTCAATCTTTCTAAAGGATAGAGAGAGCCTTATTTTTTTTAGTCCACATAACCCCTTTAAGAGACATATCTATAGTTGGAGTAAAAACCAAACATCCTTTAAAATACATTATACTTGGCTCTTTGAGGCCAGAATAAAGTAATATATATCCTGAAGACCTAGCGAATACCTGTCACAGTGACAACAAGAAGGAGGGACAATAACTACCATGTGCAGATAGGAATAAGGGCAAGAGAATAATCTCACCACTTACTTACCAAGCAGTTTTAATGTGGTTTAAATAACTGTATTGCGTCCTCAGTCCAGCTAAGTTTCTGATAGTAATAACTGGCATCTGACTATTCTGATATCCAAGTCATGTATCCACAACATAGCATTTGTTTTCAGTACAACTTTTCGAGTTTCCAAATTTTGCTGCACCTGCCTCACTTTAATCTTTCCAGTATATAACAATCAATTTTACTTACTGGTACTCAATTGATAGTCGACGGGGAAATTTTGACTAAACACATAACCTCATGTTGTCCAAACAAAATTATATATTAATGTTTATTTAAATATGCCTCAGTGCATTTATGTTCTTGTCCAAAATTTCCGTATTAAAAAGGCAGAGATTCTTAGGTGATTTATCAAAATGCCATTGCTTACACTTTACTGTTTTTATCAATGCCACAATTGTATATTCCCATTTATATGAAAGTGTACAGCAATTTATCAAAGAAACTATGCTGTGGCATCACCGGTGGCTCTTCTAAAAAGAGATAGGCCAGCTGTAAGGGTCAACAAATAATCAAAGCAAGTTTGGGTAATACACATGTTCTATGGGATCAGTTCTATGGTCTAGTCTGGAACACTACAGAATGGAGAATTAAATAGGTAAAGGATTGGGGCTACTCAACGGATATCATTCCATCCAATAGGGGTCCAAAAACATGTGCTCACGGATAGTTGAAGTATCAGCAACAAACAAAAACAAATTACAAAGTGTCCAGAGCACCAGTTTAAGGTACACCCAATTATATTCGCATATAAAATACACATAATATGTTTTTCAATAAAATACAGTTTTACTAAAATATTAATTTACTAGAGGTGCAACATCCCACCCCTACTAATCACATATGCATATATCATAATAATATATATCTCAAACTAATACACCTAATAGTACACCTAAGAAAATCACTAGCAACATACATGTGAGTATGGCTATGTACACTGGTTGGAAAAAGAGGTCCCTAAAACAATTGTGTGATTGTGCAGTGTTCACACTGTTCAAGTAAAAAAATACCTCAACAATGTCTCTCAGAAAAGTCTTAATCATGACATGAATACAAAATTTAAAAGTAAAAAATGTAACAAAGTGAAAATCTTCTTTTCTTCTTGCTTTCTTATATGTACTGGCTCAATTTAGATGCAATAGCTGGATAGAGCGTAATACACATTCGTCATCACTTTAGTTGGATAAGACGTAGTGCACATTTATCATCACTTTGGTGTCTTAGTTGGATGAAGCATGACACACATATTAACTGTTATGAACTGTGACCAGTAAAAAGGCATAGGGCATGGCAGGGAGTAGATGGGAGGGGCTGCCTGAGCAAGACACGCCCCCTCTAATTCCAAGATAAAGGATGATTTTTGTGGATGTAAGCTAAACAATTTTTAGCTAAAAGAAAGGTATCAGTTAGTTAATAGGGCTCTATAGGAACCTGTTACTGGCTGTATATGTGAAAATGTGGTGACAGGTTCCCTTAAAGGAGTAAAACTTTTTTTACAATTCTATAGCTCTTGGGATGTAAAACAACTTTGCCTATTATCTTGGTTGCCTAAATCCAGTAGCATCTTTGCCATCCCCCTCAGATTACCTCAGTGGTGCAGTGGCTGCTTTCTCTGCCTGAGCTGATAAACCCTGTGAGTCCGTAGTTTGTTTATCTGTAGGTATCATGGGAGGGGAGGGGCTGCTGCTCCCTCTTCACAAGTGAGAAGGTCATGTGACAGAGCTCTTTCTGAGTATGTAGCAGTGCTCAGAGTGTTCAAGACTGTGGATACAGATTTCTCTGGCACATAATAGTGAGGTACAAGAACTCACCTGTTCCCCATCAGTCCTTCTATCCCAGTTTGTGATTCTACAGAACTTATTCTGTCTCTCTCAGCACCTCATGCGCTCCACTTCCTCACCTTGTCATCAGCAGTATCAGCTGTGTGCAGATAAGCTATTAACCCTCAGTGCTCACACAGCACAGGCTATAGACTGCAGGGAACTGGTTAACTGGGATTTCTTCCCCTTATTACATGTTCCCTGCTCCTCCATGTAATGAAAGCTACCAGGCCAATCACCATATACATCCAATACGTGCACTGTGCAGTGTTCACAGTCTTTAATTGTGGGAAACTAAATGGATTTAAAGCTAAATTACTTTGAAAGAGAACACAAGGCATCAAAGGATCTGTGGGCAAGCTAACTGGCCTCAGCTTGAGGGCAGAGAATGACAGAGATTAGTTTCCGCCCACTACACCTCTGGTGAGAAAGATTCATGACAGAAAATGCAATAACTTTGGAAAGAAAAGGGTGAGAGGCACAAAGCAGGCATCGTTCTGTGTTCGTTTTCCAAGGGGGAATCACATAGAATCATTTTACCAAACTATTCTAACTGTTTAGCAGCCAATCTGGCAACAGGTCTGGGTCGAATGGGGTGCATACGAACCCAAATGGGAAGTTTGGGTCTGCTCATCTCTACTTAAGAACCAAGAAGAAGATGATCACAACTGAGGCCCAAATCTTCAAATACAATTTTTTGTATACAGTGACAGATAGCAGAACTTCGGGAACAACTTTTTGCTTTATGTCTGCCTGCTAAGATTTTTAAAAGTTAGAATATTAGAATTTGCCCACATATAAGCGATATAAAAGGATAAGGCTCAGTTACATCTGCATTGGAGGAGTCTAGAATAAATATGATCTGAAGAATAGTGATACTTACATGCATCCCTGATATATAAGAGCATGGCTACAAAAACATAATCCACCAAAGCTAGAGTATTGCTGTCTGCAAAGAGGGCATCCCAAACCACAAGAAGGTCCTGGAGTGGAAATTCCCGACCAAAAAGAAGTCTCACCCATCTCCTGGAAAAATTAAAATAGAAGAATATTAACTTTTCACTGGTCACAAGGATCAAGACTTACAAAGCATACATGCTATACTGCGACTCTGAGTTACTTCTACATTGAATGAGTTTCCTTTACTTTTTATTCATTAAATATGTCTATAAAAATATGTATTTTTTCTGTGTTTTATTTTTCAATTTTTTGTTACCTAAAAAAAACACAAAATACTCAACAATTAACTCTAGTAGCATAAGTATCATGTATTAATTTGACATATTAACAAGACGTAACATGTGCAGTGATTGAATTCTATAAATAGAGACAGAACTAAAGGCTGTAATAGCAAAAGGGGGAACGCAAACAGAAAGAATAGCAAGACGTTTAGAGGTGATAATCAAAGTGACACCTTTACATTTCACAAGACTTACAGATTTATGCTAAAGGTAACTTCTTTGCAACTGTACAATGATGTACAATACGCTAAACGGAAAAAAAAGTATCATATAAACAAACTATCAGAATTTATTTTTATTCCAACAGCATTGTGAGGATTTGTTCTTTTTTGGGACTGCTGGTAATTATCACCATAATTATATGATTTTGATATGCACCATATTTACAAGAGAAATCAATAAAAAAAATCAATAAAGACAAACTTTATTTAATTTCACTAACCAACGAGAATGATACTATTAATAAGTGACACAGGTGGTTACAGTTCTGAGCACACATACGGAATATCCCTTTGTAGAAAACCTGTCAGGCACAACTAGCCCTCTAAACCGGTGGTCCTACCTCAATTTCTGTACTGAGTTGCTCTGAAATAAGTCAGCAGCTCTGGTGAGTTATAAAATTAGCCCCCATACTTTTCTCTCACTGAATTCTTAATCTGTGCATTGGGTGTTCCTGAGTGAGAGTGTAAAGTCCCCCTTCTCCATTCTATACGCCTCCTGCATATGTCATTCACATAAGACTTCACATCCATTCACATTACAGCAGACTGGGGGTTTAATTCTATAATTCACAGGAGATGCTGACTCATTTCATCATCAGGCAGAGCAACTCACTACAGAAATGTGGTAGGACCTTCAGATTGGCGAGTTAGATCTGCCCCATGGGACAACTAGTTTAAATTGAACTTAAGTTAAGAGGTTCTAACAATGTGATTGGTGTGGGTCCGAATGGTGGAAACAAAAACAGGACCCCTCCATCTGAATCGCACTGATCTGTAATGTCAAATGCTCAACTGTCTGTATTTGCTCTTCGCTGTGCTGGAGCTTTTGGTGCTAAGTGATGACTGTTCTAATATTTTGATATTGTTGAAATGTTCGTTATTTTTCACCTTAAAATGATTTAAATGATTGCTTTGAAAAATGGTGCAAACTCAAACCCATCTAATAATAAGACCACCCATTTTCTATCTGGGTAAAGACTACAAAACCATGTGCATCATGCAACAACGTCCTATTTGTAGTAATGATTATTGTTCAAAATCAGTTTATAATAAATGAAACAAAATGCAAAAAACAGAGTTACAAAGATGAAGGATGCTTGGAAAGCATGTATGCTAAAGCAACAAGTAACCAACAAATGTATTAGATGAAGTGATAGTGGATAATGGTATTAAATTAATGCTAAAGGAAGCAAAATCCATTTAACTGTGTTTTAAGTGTTTTTTAATCAACTAACACTTACAAAACAATTTTAAAGCAATCTGAACTGAACTAAACTTTTATTTTTAAAGAATATATATCTGATAGAAAACCAATACAAATGTAAAAATTACACAAATGACAAGATACAGGAATTAAAGGGAATGATTCCCCAAAGTGTTCTATGATATTCTATGAATGTGTTATATAATATTTTATTTGATTTCATTGGTATATTTACATTTTGTATATTGCATTCTGGTAAGTATAAACGGACATCTGCTTATTCTATGTTGGCTATCTTTAGAAAATAAGAAGTCTATAGAAAACATCATTACGTTCATTACTGACAATATGGATAATATCACAGCTTTTGTTATGATTATTTAGTTATAGAGCACCATTAATTCCATGTTCCAGCACATTCAATAAGGGGTCAAATACATAACATTAGGATATGAACAAATGGAATTAGAAAATACAGAAACTACGGAGATCAGAAAGAAGTGCAAGGAGGACCCTGACCTTGAAGGACATCTACCACCAGATTAGCGTTGATGCTGTCCTTTAATTGATGCTCGTTACCTCTAGGGGGATGATGCACGTGTCCCCAGCTTAATCCAAAATGCCCATAGTCCACAGAAAATAAGGTTTCAAAAACATCTAAATTGGCCTCAGGCACTCAGGCTCACCTTACCCAAGCGCCTCATGGCTCCTCTGCCCCTTAATGATGCACGCCCCCCAATTCATTAATATTCACCTCCTCCATCCACTCACTCAAGAACAGACAGTTGGTGAAGTCATCCGGGTGCCTGGAAATCTCACACATTCCCAAGAACTTCTCCCTTGTGCAGCCTGTGGCTTACCAATGTGCCTGTGAAAGGGATAACTTCTCAAACGAACAGACAGGGAGTGCATACTTAAGGAGGGGAGTTGCTATGAGGGGCTCGGGTGAGGCCTAGAAAACTCTCCATAAACCCCGACAATAATTGTTGTTACTAGAGCTCAGGAAAGACTGCGGCTACATAATTATGTAAAAACAGAAAATGAAAAAATTAATTCTGATTGTAAAAATCAATTTTTCTATTTTAAAAAAGGAAAAAAAGAAAATGCAATCACACATTCAATCTCGCCATTATTTGTGAAATAGGATAGGATCTGCTCTATAATATGAGTGTCCGACAGTTGGCTCATAAATATGGCTGTGAAAACCAAAACCACGTGTGAGCCCATAGAAATACATGGAGACAATTTCCACATGCATGAGCCCTCATGCTCTCCTATATTCAGCTGGGATGAGCTTTAATAACTTATGATTGTTCTCAAATTCTACAGATCCAGCTGCGACATCTGTGGCGATAAATTCTGCAGGATACCGAACAGAATCTCAATGCCTCCAGGCCCAAGCGGATCTAGTCTTGTATCCAGGCTAAAGTGACCCAACAAGCTAATAGAGACCTGTTACAATTCTAAAGTTGGAACTGTTTTTAAGTATGTCTGGGGTCCTGATTCTGGAAATGACTCCTGGTTCCCTCTATCAGCTCCACTTTTGGAGATCTGGGATTTTCACCTTATGAAGTATATGCTGCTCAAACTAGTCACCACGCTATACTGTACTAAAGAAATTTTGTAAATTAATGTCATGTAATTAATAAATGCCATATTGCTACTCAAACTAGAGGTCACTCAATATTTTGCTAAGGACATTTTGAAAAGGAATATCATATTTTGTGGCTGTAGACTATATTTTCCATCAGATCTCTGAAACCTTGTTATTCTGATTTCCTGCTATGAGATGTTCTTGGACATTCGCACTGCATGCTTCAACAGTAGCCATCATATGTGTATCTCTTCATCCAATGTACCATTCCTCCATTGTACTTATTTCTTGATGGAAAAGCTCGACATCTCATAAACTAGAGCTGCTAGAGATAAAATGGAAGGGGTTTCCGGAATGAGCCGTTCAAAAATAGTCAGGGGAAAAACTGAGACTTTTTTAATTGTTCCCCAATGTTATCATTACGTTCACATAAGTAAATTTTCATTCAATTCCAATAAATCTTCTTGATGTGTTCTTTTTTTTTCACCGAAATAAGTGCATATTCCGCACACTGATACAGTTAAAAAAAAATTACTTTGTTGTAGAGTAAAATAAATCTACTCAACCCTTAAATACAAGTGTGGTCAAAAATTTGATGTTCCATGAAAGGACTATAAGTTACTTTAACTAAGAAACCTTAACTCCGTAAGTCTACTAAAATTTCATGTGCAGGACAAATCAAAATAATAGCTCCCATAGATATTACTGATAATGGAAACTGTATAAATCTTTTAACAGAGGTGTTTTCCTGGGTATACAAGGGCATTGGTGCCATCACCAAAGCTTACATACAGGTTTATAATGTTTGTAGTCAAGGAATATTAAGACTCTAAGGAAATCTCTATGAGTTGGCAATTATCGTGTTATGTGCCTAAGTAAGCGGCACCACAAATAATTGAAGGGAAGAAAGTCACACTACATGGGTGAGTTTCCACCTGCATGCACATGTGTTATATCAAATCATCGGAATGTGATATGGTAGTGATCCAAAATTAGAAAAACAAGTCAAATAAGCTTTAAATTATGTCTGAAACACCTGGCGGTTTGGTATGTGACATAAAAATTATTTTTTAAGTAGAAAGGCGGATGTAGATTGGATCATTGAAGTTGACAAGTGTTGTCCTTCCTCGCACATGTTTCTGACGGAAGAAGTTCTCCCAAACGTTGACAGCAAAAACCCAGTGATTAATTCTCTATTTTACCTAATGATTGACGAACGGTAAATTAACAGCAGACAATTAGTAGCTAATTGTTACTTTACTAACTCAGAATAATTGGCACAGTAATTAACAAACAAGACATAGTATGAAAGAATGCACAATATCTGCATTTCAAGTTTAGACAGTTTGGTTGTGCCATATAAATAGCCTGGGAAGACAAGTGTAAGACATGTTGCTAATCATGGAGCTCTTTAGAACTTTATAACGTAAAGCAACATTTTTCTTGCACACTACCCAACAGCTATGACACTTTGGTTCCAGACTGCTTTCTAGGCCTCAGTTCCTCTGTGTACTAGACTGCTTCCTCAGACTTCCTCTGTGTACTAGACCACTCCTTCAAGGTTCCTCAGTGTATTTCATACTCTTTCATACTTCCTGTGTACTATATACCACTCCTTCAGACCTTCTCTGTGTATTAGAACACTCCTTCAGACCTTCTCTGTGTATTAGACCACTTCTTCAGACCTCCTCTGTGTATTAGGCTACTCCTTCAGACATTCTCTGTGTACTACACCACTCCTTCAGGGTTTCTCTGTGTACTGGACCACGCCATTAGAGGTCCTCTGTGTACTAGACCATGCCTTCAAAGGTCCTCTGTGTACTAGACCACACCTTCAGAGGTCCTCTGTGTACTAGACCATGCCTTCAGAGGTCCTCTGTGTACTAGACCACGCCTTCAGAGGTCCTCTGTGTACTAGACCACCCCTTCAGAGGTCCTCTGTGTACTAGACCACGCCTTCAGAGGTCCTCTGTGTACTACACCACTCCTTCAGAGGTCCTCTGTGTACTACACCACTCCTTCAGAGGTCCTCTGTGTACTACACCACTCCTTCAGAGGTCCTCTGTGTACTACACCACTCCTTCAGGGTTTCTCTGTGTACTAGACCACTCCTTCATAGGTCCTCTGTGTACTGGACCACGCCATTAGAGGTCCTCTGTGTACTAGACCATGCCTTCAGAGGTCCTCTGTGTACTAGACCACGCCTTCAGAGGTCCTCTGTGTACTAGACCATGCCTTCAGAGGTCCTCTGTGTACTAGACCACGCCTTCAGAGGTCCTCTGTGTACTAGACCACCCCTTCAGAGGTCCTCTGTGTACTAGACCACGCCTTCAGAGGTCCTCTGTGTACTAGACCACTCCTTCAGAGGTCCTCTGTGTACTACACCCCTCCTTCAGAGGTCCTCTGTGTACTACACCACTCCTTCAGAGGTCCTCTGTGTACTACACCACTCCTTCAGAGGTCCTCTGTGTACTACACCACTCCTTCAGAGGTCCTCTGTGTACTACACCACTCCTTCAGAGGTCCTCTGTGTACTACACCACTCCTTCAGAGGTCATCTGTGTGCTAGACCACTCCTTCAGAGGTCCTCTGTGTACTACACCACTCCTTCAGAGGTCCTCTGTGTACTAGACCACTCCTTCAGAGGTCCTCCGAGTACTTGACCCCTCCTTCCTCCTGCTTCTAGACAACTTCCTCCTTAGCATTTCTGTAACAATGGCCAATGAATGTTCTCAGCTTTGCCATACAGAATATCAGTCAATCAAGCAGCGTACAATAAGGTATTGTGGGGAATTGCTCTGGTAGTTGACAGGTAGCAGTGCAGGAAGCAGTGACACACGCAGGTTTAAAAGTCCAACTTAAGTGTTTATTCACACTTGCCAAACAGAACACAAATTCAGCCTTGGCTTAGGCACATGCAAAAACATTATAAAAGTAATTCCTGCCCGGCTAGGCGCTGTCTAATACATTTGACGGACCCTAGCTATCCGGGTACCAGGCTGCCTGGCACACGCTCTTGGCCAGCAGCAAGACAGGAGACCCTCAGTTACCTTTGCTGTCAGAATGCAATCTCGCTTTCAGCTCTCCAGGTAGGGCCTCTCCTACTGCTTCTGGCCTGCAGCCTAAATCAGGCCCTAACGAGGCCTGTGAACCGCACCTGTGGACTATACAAAAGCCCAGGACCGAAGCCCGGGTGGAGTAGGAGTCCCACTACCAGCCTACCCCTACTCCATAATAAGCAGGCCCAGTACGGACATTACAAATGTGTCTGTGTTAGCTAGGCCAACACAGACAAAACAGACTATTCCTGCTTATCATGTCTGCATTAACCCTTGGGTTACTGCAGACAAACCCAGGGCTTTTACCACCAGCATTTCATCTGCCTGTAAGACAGATAGCGGTTTTCCCACACAATACCTCTCACTTTCTCACATACCCTCCCCCTCAGTTCAGACTCCTGACATTAAGCAATGCGTTCGGGACAAGGCATCCGCATTGCCCTGTAGCTTCCCGGCTCTGTGCTCCACCATGAAACTGAAATTTTGGAGGGACAAGAACCACCTAGTGACCCTGGCATTCTTCTCCTTAGTTCTACTCATCCACGTGAGAGGAGAGTGGTCAGTTATGAGACGGAACTGTCGTCCCAGCAAGTAGTACCGTAGGGACTCTAATGCCCACTTTATCGCCAGACATTCCTTCTCTACGATACTGTAATTTTTCTCTGCTGGCGTGAGCTTCCTGCTCAGGTAGGTAATGGGGTGTTCCTCGCCATTCACCTCCTGAGACAGGACAGCTCCCAGTCCTACATCTGACGCATCCGTCTGCACAATAAACTCTTTCTTGAAGTTTGGCGTAATAAGGACGGGGGATCCACACAACGCAGACTTCAATGCCTGAAAAGCCCCTTCTGCTTGTTCATTCCATCGCACCATGACCGGCCTTTTACCCTTCAGCAGGTCTGTCAGGGGAGCGGACACGGTGGCAAAGTTTGGTATAAACCGTCTGTAGTACCCTACAATGCCCAGGAATGCCCTGACTTGCTTTGTGCTCACTGGTTGAGGCCAACCCTGTATAGCGTCAATCTTGTTGACCTGAGGTTTAATTATACCTCGACCGATCACATACCCCAAATAGTGTGTCTCCTCCATTCCTAGCGCACACTTCTTGGGGTTTGCAGTCAGGCCCGCTGCCCTTAGCGAGTTCACTACGGCCTGTACCTTGGCCAAATGACTCGCCCAGTCTTGGCTGTAGATGATAATGTCATCTAGATAGGCGGAGGCGTATCTCCTATGTGGCTTTAACACTATGTCCATTAACCGTTGAAAGGTAGCGGGGGCCCCATGAAGCCCAAACAGTAATACAACATAGTGAAAAAGGCCCTCAGGGGTGATAAAGGCTGTCTTTTCTTTAGCCCTATCTGTCAGGGGTACCTGCCAATATCCTTTAGTTAGATCCAGGGTGGAGAAGTACCGAGCACCCCCAAGTCTCTCAATAAGCTCGTCCACCCGGGGCATGGGATAGGCATCAAACTTAGACACCTCATTCAATTTTCTAAAATCGTTGCAAAATCGCAACGTCCCATCCGGTTTGGGAATTAGAACAATTGGACTGGCCCACTCACTTTTGGACTCCTCAATAACCCCTAGCTTCAGCATCTTCTGAACCTCCTCTGATATGGCCTGTCTACGAGCTTCAGGGACTCTGTACGGCCTTAATCTTACCTTTACCCCTGGCTCAGTGACAATGTCATGTTTAATTACAGATGTGTAGCCTGGCAACTCTGAGAACACATCTGTATTTCTTGCTACAAACTCTCGAGCCTCTCGCTGTTGCTCTTTGGTAAGGGTATCGGCTATTCGCACTTCTGCCTCCGGCACAGGCTTATCTGCAGCCTGTGAGGGTAGCGCAGGAGGTGGACTAGCCAGAACCATCTCTGTATGCAGACTCTCTCTGTCTTTCCAGGCCTTTAACAGATTTACATGATAAGTCTGCTCGGGTTTTCTCCGTCCGGGCTGACGTATCTTGTAGTTCACCTCTCCTATTTTCTCTATAACCTCATACGGTCCTTGCCATTTAGCGAGAAACTTACTTTCTACAGTGGGGACTAGCACCAACACACGATCACCGGGACTAAAGCTCCTTACTTTTGCTGACCTGTTATAAACCCGGCTTTGAGTTCTTTGTGCCTCCTCCATATGCTCCTTGACAATGGGCATGACGGCTGCCACCCTGTCCTGCATATCTGCGATATGGTCTATTACACTTTTGTGGGGGGTGGGCTCTTGTTCCCATGTCTCCTTGGCTATGTCCAGGAGACCCCTGGGATGTCTGCCATACACTAACTCAAACGGTGAGAACCCAGTAGAGGCTTGTGGGACCTCTCGGATGGCGAACATTAAATATGGCAATAGTACATCCCAGTCCTTCCCATCCTTGTTTACCACCTTTTTTAGCATACTCTTTAAAGTTTTGTTGAACCGTTCTACCAATCCATCCGTCTGAGGATGGTACACAGAGGTGCGTAACTGTTTAATATTAAAGAGCCGACATAGCTCCTTGGTGACTTTTGACATAAAAGGAGTCCCCTGATCTGTGAGGATCTCCTTGGGAAGTCCCACCCGGCAGAACATGGCAAACAACTCTTTAGCAATTAGTTTCGCAGAGGTGTGCCGCAGTGGGATGGCCTCAGGATATCGGGTAGCATAGTCCATGACTACCAGGATATGCTGATGCCCCCGAGCAGATTTAACTAAAGGACCGACCAAATCCATGGCGACCCTTTCAAAGGGTACCTCAATAATGGGCAGAGGTACCAACGGACTTCGAAAGTGTACCATGGGAGCATGCAATTGACAATCAGGGCAAGTTTCACAATACCTTTTTACCCTATCATATACTCCTGGCCAGTAAAAACGCTGCAAGATGCGTTCCAGAGTTTTTGTGGTACCTAGGTGCCCTCCCATCACATGCTTATGTGCAAGGTCTAACACCATCTGACGATATGGCTGAGGTACCATTAACTGCTCCCGGGTTTCACCGTGGACCTTATCAATGCGGTACAATAACTCCTGATTTACCACCACACGAGGGAACAACTTATCCGCACCTGGGTGCTGAGGTACGCCATTAATTTCTACCACATTTTCTCTGGCGCGGACCAGACTGGGGTCCTGGAGTTGGGCAGTACCAAAGTTGTCACGGGATACCTCCAAATCAGACAACTGCGGTCCTGTCACTACCTCCTCAGTTTCGCCTGCCATAACATCTAGGGGAAACATTACACTTCCATCTTCTGTGGCGGTCACCCCTACGGCAGGAACTCCAGAGTCTGGGTCATCAGGCTCGGCTTCAGAGATCTGACCAGACAACACAGGAGAACAACCCCCCAACTCTTGGTTTCCCCGCCATAGAGTCCAGAACATGGGGAAGTCCCATCCCAAGATAAGGTCATGGGGCAAGTTCTTGACAACCGCTGCCTCATGTAGTGTCTCTCCACAAGAGGTCTGGAGGTTAATAACTGTGGTGGGGTAGTCCTTTACGTCCCCATGGATGCACAGGACTCCAATTGTGCGCCCTGTGACCGCCTTGGGGTCTGTGAGGGACCCATTAATCAAGGTCACCCGACTGCCTGAGTCCAGCAGGGCCAACGCTGGATGCCCTGCCACAGTCACCCGGCACAGGTGGCGCTCATCAGCAGAGTCGGGGCTAGTAGCTGTGTAGACAGGGGCAGCATAGAGAGAAACCCTTCTGGCAGAACTGCAGTCCATGGGCTCTGAGGAATTGGGGCAATGGGCTGCAATATGACCTGGCTCATGGCAGGTCCAACAGGTGGGAGCCTCCCCCCTCCTCCTCCCCTGGGGTACTTCACGGACATTGGGCGTTGTCCTGCGCCAAGTATTTGTGGGTGACACGACCTTCCGTGCCTTAGGGCCCGCCTGGGTATAAGGGGCTTTCTTTGTTAGGGCCTGGGTGGCACAAAACCTCTCCACCAACCCCACCAGTGCCTCGGCATCAGACGGGTCCCCGTGTCCCACCCATTGTTGGATCTCACCCGGCAAGGCCCTCAGGAAATGGTCCAAAACAACCTTCTCGACCATCTGGGCTGGGGTTGATGTCTCCGGCTGAAGCCACTTGCGGACCAAGTGAACAAGTTGGTGCATCTGCCCCCTCGGTGGTAGCGCCTCCTGGTATCTCCAGCTATTCCCCCCCTTGAGCGCGTAGATGCTGATCCACTCCTAGTCGGGCCAAGATCTCTGCCTTTACCTTGGTGTAGTCCTGGGCATCCTCCGCTCTCAGGTCGTAGTATGCCTGCTGGGGATCAGCGACGAGGAAGGGGGCCAACACCTCTGCCCAGTGTTGCTGTGGCAACCTCTCTCGGGTGGCCACCCTCTCAAAGCCTGTCAGATAGGCCTCCACATGATCCTCGGCGGTCATCTTGGTCATAGCTTTGCGGACCTCTTTCCTGGCGTCCTTCACCGTCATTGCTGGGACAGTCCTTTGCTGAGCAGCGGTCAGGGCTGTTATCTGCTGGAGCAGCAATCTGTTTGTCTCTTGCTGCTGCACGTTGGACTGGACAAGCTGCTTGATTAACTCCTCCATGGCTGTGGCTTGCAGCTTCAGTGCTGTCAACTTCCAGGACATGCACTAGTGTATACTTCACTGCACTTTGCCCGCTCCAATCCACCATATGTGGGGAATTGCTCTGGTAGTTGACAGGTAGCAGTGCAGGAAGCAGTGACACACGCAGGTTTAAAAGTCCAACTTAAGTGTTTATTCACACTTGCCAAACAGAACACAAATTCAGCCTTGGCTTAGGCACATGCAAAAACATTATAAAAGTAATTCCTGCCCGGCTAGGCGCTGTCTAATACATTTGACGGACCCTAGCTATCCGGGTACCAGGCTGCCTGGCACACGCTCTTGGCCAGCAGCAAGACAGGAGACCCTCAGTTACCTTTGCTGTCAGAATGCAATCTCGCTTTCAGCTCTCCAGGTAGGGCCTCTCCTACTGCTTCTGGCCTGCAGCCTAAATCAGGCCCTAACGAGGCCTGTGAACCGCACCTGTGGACTATACAAAAGCCCAGGACCGAAGCCCGGGTGGAGTAGGAGTCCCACTACCAGCCTACCCCTACTCCATAATAAGCAGGCCCAGTACGGACATTACAAATGTGTCTGTGTTAGCTAGGCCAACACAGACAAAACAGACTATTCCTGCTTATCATGTCTGCATTAACCCTTGGGTTACTGCAGACAAACCCAGGGCTTTTACCACCAGCATTTCATCTGCCTGTAAGACAGATAGCGGTTTTCCCACACAATACCTCTCACTTTCTCACAGTATTTATGGCTGCTCATAATTGGCACAGATATTTTGTGGTGAATGAGCGTCAGCATAAACTTGGGGTATCTTACTGTAAGTGTTGATTTGATGAAATACAGTTTTAATAATTTCCTATGTTTTTTATTATTTTTACAATCTACATTTTTTTTAAATTACATAAATTAAAAGAAAAAAAATCAATGAGAACAAATTCTTGAGTGGTAATATAGGGGTTTAACACAAGGAAGTACTGGGGAGAGAGAATGAAATAGCTGTGTGCTAATTCCACTCCCTAAACAATGTTATTTTACAGTCTTCCGTTATATTATAGTTTATAGAGTGGGTACAATGCAATACAGATGGATTTGATCTATTGTAATTAAGTCCCGTTTTTCCCTGACGAGGATATTTCTGCCGACACAGCTAAGGAAATCTTTGTAATCTCATTGACATTTAAAAATATTAGGTATCCCCGCAATGATAGAAAGGGACAAGAGAAACCCATTCTTTTTGAGACAGCTGGCTGCGGTTTAATTATTACTCTGTCCTATTAATCTTGTTTTGCATCTGTTACACCTGCATCATGAAATGTTCATAGTGCCGAGTTTTATCACTAGCGATAATATAATAATTCATATTTTACCAGTCTTCCTTGGCCATTATACTCGGCAAAGAAACAAAAAAGGCCATCAAATGCTTCCCCTACCAAGCAACAAAGAATAACATAAATAATCTTCTAATGACAAAAGCATTAACTGCAATAAGCAAATGTTCCTTCAGATTCTCACCTGACCTGTTAAATTAGTGCTGAGTGTAAAGTAATGGAGACAATAGCAGGTTTGCCGTTGTTTATCTAACGGCAGCTTCTGATTATCTTAATTTCCGATAAATACCGGTTGCATCAGCTGAAATAACCAGACTAACAATGTCTTCGAGGTCTCGCTTCCCTTCCTACAAAGTAGATCAACATATGATTGTCAAAACAATCATCTCCAGCTTAATACCCAAGTGGCACAGGTAAACCGCCGCAGGATTTCTTCACATCCTTCCGTATTAAATCTACACACAGTGTGGTATCTTCCATATAAGATTTAGTCATGGAAAGCTGTGATATTTGCATATCTCTATTATTAGCCATGAAGGAGCTTCGCACCTTTATATTGGTGGCCTCGGCCAGTCCCATCAAATCACAAGGTTCACCCCAGAGTCAAAAAATGTGCACGGCTACCATGGGTTATTCACCTTTTAGATATGAATGAAATATCCATATGATCCACCATCACTATAAGATCAGAGGGGGTCAGAAACCCATGACAATCTGCTGATCGGGACACACCAAGAATAGACCAGAGGGCAGAGCTGTAGATACACGAGGAATGGGGTTGGACTTCCTGTTCCATGCTCTGTGTGCCTGAATAAGCTGACCAGCAGGGGGATGAGTGATAGAGCCCATTGAGCTGATACAGAATATAGATTTTGAATATCTTAAAGATGGGAAACCCCTTTTAGCTGGTCATACACAATCACTAACTGTGAGATGTACTTGGTGGGCAGGCCAAAGCATAACGCATCTGAATAAGCCACTGCAAGAGGGTTCTAAGAATAGTTATAGCCCCCTTTCCCTACTGAAAACACATGCACACTTGTCTGAGACACAAATACACACATCTAAGTGGAGTTGGATCAGATTTTGGACAAAAAAACATTTATATTACACCTTATTTAAGGCTATGGTCACACATCCTAGCATCCTCTTGAAGTATATTCTCCAGCCACCAATCACACCCAGGGGCAGATTATGACATTTATGACACTGTATGAAAAGTGTGGCTCCCTCCTGCAAGTTACATTTTTGACATTTACTTATCTGGTACTAAATCCAAGTTATTTGGTAAAAGAGGATTGGACCCTTCTACCTTTCTTTGCTTATGCAGTTTAAAAACCTCAGGAGGACCTTCTGGTTCTGACAGGACTCTTGTATACTTGTGTTTTGAGAGTGGAAACACATTTTCCCTTTCAGACTCTAAAAGCAGACTCATCTCAGGCAACAAATGACTCATCTCAACTCATTTTCACATGACTTTGGAGGGTTTTTTATAGCTAAAGGTGGAAAATGTAACATAATAGAGGGAATACGAGAAAGGACATTTCATACCTTGAGGGGGCTAGTTAGTCTAATGGGATGAACAGTTTCCCTTTGAGAAGTAAAAATTTACTGTATCCACTAGGAAGTAGTCAAGTGTGAGAATCTTATGTAAGTTAATCTGCATCATTAAAGTCTATAAAAATAATTATCTGGGACTTTTAAACACAGTTACATCCCATATACAATAAATGCAATAAACTCGCCATGAGAAGACATCTTTTTAAGGTTTCCATCATGAGCTGTGGATAGGAACATAACATTAGCCTACTGCTATTGGAGAATGTAGCCATCTTCTGTGATCACAAAAGCTGACAACATGCCCAGGGGCGATGGCATCAGAGGAAAGATTTCTGAAGGTAAGTAGGTTGCCAAGTTTTTGCAAAGTTGCTCTTGTTTCTCGGTCAGTCAGATAGCCTCTTTGATCCCTACTACAGTGTGAATGTCTACTAGGAAAAGAATCCAGACCAACATAACCTTACAGCACTAGAGGCAATCATTGCCCCAGGAGAATGAATACCTGGCCTTGGTCCTAAGTCCTACTATCACCACTCCGCACCTTTCCATCGGCAAAATGTCTCTTTATTAATGAGCACAGAATGTGGCAGACTCGATACTACTATCTTCTAGCTTTCCACTTACATACTAATGGCTTTGGCAGCAAGCAGTTAATTTATTAATTAACCTCGCTATTCGTTGGGAAAGAAAGCAGTAAAACAATGCAGTCCTGGAAGTGTGATTGCAGTACTCCTAGGTCCCTGTTTGCACAACGTGTGGCAGAGGAAAGGAGTCTATGCTGTTTCTAATTATTCCAATTATCATGGCACACTATGAAAACTTGATTAATAACACTGAAGATATTGTTGTGGCAATTAGCCATATGGTGGTGGGACTTTATTCTGTCACGATTTAGCCATTAGCATCTACTTATGTTTGTCAGAACAGTGCATCCGTGACAAGCTGAAGTTCCGCTCACCTTGCAGAGTCCCCAGTGAGCGACACTAGAGAACGCTGTATTCCTACGAGCCCCTTTGCCTGAGTAAATTTTTCATGTAGCATCCGGCCTGATTGGGGACAAATGTCAAGTAGCGTATGTGATTACCCATCAAACTAGTGTTCTCAAAAAAGTACTAGGTAAACTGTCTGTCAGTGGAAACTATTTTCAGCATCAACAAGCTGCTGGATTCCTTACATGGATATAGAATGTGCTACCTGATAAAACCTGCACATGGTTTACACAGGTTCTTATGTCAGATATGCCTTATATTGCATAGGAATGATCTCTATTGGGGAGCTCAGAAAAATGGAAGATTAAACTGGGGAGCTCCGTAGTAATCATATATGATGTGAGTTTTCCAATCATTAATCCTTAAAAAAATATATCAAAATATTTGTTGCCTTAGACTAACAAATTATGTGTTTAGTACATAAACTACATAATATAAAATTATTTTAAAAATGTCTCCTGCTATCTGTATATATATATCATAAAAACAATGGTTCCCCTGACCAGTTACCCACCACTTCAATCAACGTTGGTCATCTTTGCAGCCAACCACTTACTATCCAGAGTCAACATTACACATAGTATTTGAATAAAATGGAAGTTTGGCCCTTTGTCGCTATGGCGCTCCTTCTCATGGAAGTGCAAGGACTGGGGACAGTAAAGGATCCATGATATGAGAATAATCATATCCTGCTGAATATACATCGTACAGCAGTAAGTGGAGCATGGAGAAGGCTCGCAGGCTGAGCCCTGCCCATACGTAGTGGGTGTCAACTTCCAGCAACAGCTGCGGTTGGTGTTGGCACCGATTGCGTGAGTTAACCTGTTATGTACCTTGGTCGAAGCCGACAGTGTCACCCAACAGTGCTTACCATGGGGGCCGATTAGTGCCCCCAGGGACGCCATCAGAGGGCTCTGATTGGTTGCCATAAAAGCTGGGAGCCTGTTTAAGGCTCTCATAGCTGATATTCATCATCCTGTATTACAGTCTGTCTTTATCCAGAAGCAATATATGCACAAAATACTGCAATACAATTGTATTGTAGTATATTGCATGAGTGATCAGACACTCTAGGGTTAAAATACCCTAGGGGGCCTGAAATAAAAGTTAAAAAAAAAAAAAGATTATAATACATATTAAGAAAAAATATACAAATTAAAATCACCCCCCTTTCTCGATACATTTCTCGACACATATAAAAAGAAATAAAAAAATCATAAACATGTTAGATATCGCCTAGTCCCAGAATTTGGAATTTGTCAAAATATAAAAATGATTATTCCCAAAGGCAAATCCCCTAACGGAAAATGTCGGCCAAAATGTCCCTTTTTTGCCATTTTGCAACACAAAAATTTTAATAAAAAGTGATCTACAGGTTGTACAATCCGCATTGATCAAAGAAAAGATCAGCCTGTCCCACAAAAAATGACACCGTACACAGCTCTGTACGCCGTAGTATGAAAAAGTTACTGCTGACAAAACTAAGAATTTTTTTTTTCAACAAAAAGATCTTAATATTTTGTTGGTATTAATACATAATAAAACCTACCGTATTTTTCAGACTATAACACACACTTAAGCAAGAAAAAATATTGCTAAAAAGTGCTTGCGTCTTATAGACTGAAGGTCAGGAGGAACCAGCAATGCCAGACCCTCCTGACCGCTGTAATGGAGATTGGGTGAGGCGCTGACATAGCTCTGTACTTGAACTCCCCCAGAGAGGAGCCTCCGCACTGCTCTATCCCGGGTGTCCTGACATGGCTACTCACTACCTACAGGAGCTTTGGTGATGTCAGAATCATGTGACTGATCACATGCTTCCTACATCACCACAGGTCCTAATACTGCAGAGAATGGGGACATGCTGCGCTGGGACAGGGTAAGAAGAAGAGGGGAGGGGGAAGGGAGTTCTGTGTGTGTGTATTCATGTGTAGAGTAGTTCCCTGTGTGTTCCTTATGTTTGTATAGTAGAGATATATGTGTTTAGGGTAGAGCTGTGTGTGTAAAGCTGATCTGCGTGTGTAAAAGTATGGATGTAGCAGAGCTGTGTGTGCACCACTTTTTTTTTTTTGATGGGGCATACGACACACTTCTGTCGGACTTTGCATGTTAAATGTGTCGCACAGTCCGACTGTGCACCGGAACGCCCATGTAGGATAGTGCACACAAGTGGCACAGACCCTTCTTACATACCTGTACAAGCAGTTTGCATCTAAATGTCTGACGGCCGGCCATAGTAAATAGTAACGGTTTATGAACTTTCACAAATTGGCCTATCGGTAATAGACATAAATCAAAGAACTACAGTATATGACTGATTTTATTTTAGGTCTCAAGCAGCTGCCATAGTTCTTCCACAAACGGAAATCAACCATACAACATTTCCCCTAACATCCTATCAGTATATAATAAACTCATACAATGAGACAGTGGTAACATGCAATATATCTGGCTCCTATAGTTCAGGGAGACATACTTAAAGGGGTTTGGCTGTGTGGCTCATTTCTGACTGATGCAGAAACATGGGAGTTTGGTTTTGCTAAGCCACCAAGCTGACACGATGCTCCCCGCCTTTGGTGGTACAACTGAAGAAGTGGAGAATCCACTGCAGATTTGACTATTTAAGGCTACATTCACACGATGTATGCCCGCCGTACCGTAGTACGGTGGGCATACATCAGCGCTGCGGAGAGGAGCAGGGGATGAGCGCTGCTCACCCCCGCCCCTCTCCATAGGAAGATACAGCGCACGGCGCCGTATCACAGGAAAAGATAGGACATGTCCTATCTTTGCCCGGGCTACGGAGCGGTACGGTGCCGCACCATACCGCTCCCGTACAGGGCCGTGAGCCCATAGAAGTGTATGGGGGGTGTATATCGGCCGTATATACGTCGCCCGTATATACGTCCCCCATACATGTGTGTGAATGTAGCCTAAGTATGTTAGCAAGTTATAAAATCCATCATTTCCTATTTAGATTTTTTCTATATCTATAGTAATCATTGTTAATAACCTAGAAGGCAACATTTGGTCAACATATGACATTACAGACATGAAAGCCAAACTAGACAGTATCAGGCAGCCCAGACACTATGTAAATCACACCTAATGAGCTCATTAACCTCCCTCCTTATTATCCATATTTAACTCATTCTAGTCTTTTATGGAGTGAATCATTAAAGCTGTTAATATGCAAGAGGGGCGCCAGTTTAGCTATGTAGTTACAGAAGCCTCCTTGCATTTGCCTTAAAGTATCCCATGCAAGAAGTAAAAAAAATCTATTGTTTAATGTCAATTTAGCTTTACTGTATAGTCTATACAGAAGGAAAATCATTTATAAAGAAGTAACATTTCACAGTGTATAAGACGCAGCAAACAATATACAAGGTGTAAGTTGTAATACAAACAAAACTACGAAAAAAACCCAACAGCAGCAATGGATACAGAGATGGGACAGGAGACTGGGCATGACCGTACGAAAGCTGTCTGAGATCAGCTTCCATGCAATGGAAACAAACAGGAGAGAATCCAGTGCTAGACACCAAGAAGGTAAGTACATGTTTATTTCTCTATGCCCCCCCCCCCCGTTCCCCGGCCACATCACTGTTTCTTTTATGTCTCCGGGACAACCCCTTTAATCCCACCTGAGGACATAATCCGCCAGATTTATCAAGTAATTAGCCACTTTGTGCTAGTTTACTCAGCTTTATTTTCTTTTTGACTCCCAGATTGGCTATTTTAGTCTTAAAGTCAGTCTATTTAGTCCATTACACTGGAAGGACTCTTCCTACGAGTCTCATTCTGACAGACCAAAATGTACATGTATGGATAGCCAAGTCTGACCAATAGATGGAATTTCTTTTTTTTTTAAAGATTATTTTTCTTTACATTTTAAACACAGAAATAACATTCTAGAAACCTCATATATGTAAATTTTAGTCGTGGGTAGATACCAGGATATTTTGTTTCTCTTTAAAAACATATAGATACTTAAACATCTTGAAACTTTTAAGATGCAGTTGAAATGATACCACCTATAAAATAGAATATATCAGCCTCTTTTACCATCATTATGGAGGTCGTGCTCTTCACTTGTCTTTCTATGGACTCACATAATTATCAATCCAACAGCTTCTGCCATGTCATTTATAATGTAAAATTATTGATCATAAAAAGGATTACAGAGAAGATTATGGCTTGGCTTCCTTTCCCCATTTCTTGGTTATTTTGTGTCTTAAGCTTTTGAGGCATAAGGTCAGATGTGAGTGAATTTGTGCTATGTGCAGCTAATGATTTCCAGTTTCTTTACAATCGTGTACTAATGTGGCTCAGTAATGGCCTATTGATGAAGAGACAGATGTACCACTAGTCATTCTCCAGACATTTGCATTAACAAATCATCACTTAATTGAAGCTAATCTAACAAGTTTATGCTACTTAAATAAAGTTCCTTTCCATAAAAGATGCCACAATGAAACATCACAGAATACTGAAAAACTTACAACTAGACTTCTCATTCTCCCCCTTAATTGCAGAGAACTATTTTACTGTTAGACTTTGTCTAAACAGCAATGAGGACACAAATTAGGAAAGGAAAACAGAATTAAATACACATCTGTCCGTTTTCTAGCGATGTCTTCATTGTTAGACTAACAACCAAAGGAATAACTTAGAGGGGGTGTTCCAGTTATTTCAAATGATCGAAAAACAGAAGCGGTTGATCCAGCACACGATTCTTCTTTATGAAGCTTTATTGTTTATCGTTATTCCAGACCAAAATTATGAAAATCCAATTGTCACGGGGATGAAAAAAAATACTTTGGAGTTTCACTTACAAAATATACTTGTTCCGACTGAAATACAAATTCAACTTAAGAACAAACCTACAGAACTTATCTTCTCCGTAATCTGGTGGTTATGTACATTAATATTTTACATCAATTTCAAACACTCTGTCGGTTCTTACTCATGGTCAGACCAGAAGTAAGAATTGACAAGTGGTTTGAAATGTGTCGGTCTTATCTTGAAATACATGATTTTTTTTTTTTTCAATTATCATAAAGAAGCTTTTATTTCATGGAATTGTGTGCTGTATGAACTCATTAGATTTTTCGGTTGATCACCATTACCGACAAGGCTTCAATACAACTGTTGCACCACTAACAACAAGGAGAATTGTTTGGATCACAGGAGCATAACCCAAATCTACTAGTGGCAAACTAACTGTTACATATGTTTTACAATTTCATACTACCCCCTATGTGTGGTACGGGGGTTAACTTGCTGATTGGTTGATGTCGGACCGCAAGTGCCTCCCGATTGAATAAAGTAGCTTTTATAGAACTGAGCTCTCTGTCATCTTTCTAGGTCTTGTAAAGAATGAATTGACCAGCTACTCCCATTACTCACAATGATGTATCAGTATTGGACCACTTAACTTCTTGTAATACCCCATTCACTGTGTAGTTTAATATATATTCATAGTGCTCTACGGCTCAGAAATAACCCAATCTAAAATTACCGGTAACGTACCTATTTTGCCTTCAGGTGAACCAATGCTGCATTTCCCATGGTGGCCCAGTCTCTGTGATGAGTAGGGTGGTAAGTGATTGCTAGAGTGCATCCCGACTCATCACAAAGATGCCAGACCATGAGAGGGACAGCATTGGATCACCTGGAAAATAAGGTTAATTTGTTTTAATATATTTTTTTTGGGATATGGTGGCTCTTAAAAGATTATAATATGTCTTGGACTCCCCCTTTATGTATTAATGCCCATAAACAAGACATGGGACTTGGCCAACCTAATGAATTTGGTGGCAACTATCCATTTATTTGACATGTTCCAAGGATCAGGCATGTTCAATTTCATGAGCTTCCCTTTTAGTTATGGAATATACCAATTGCCTCCAGAGGTATTTGGTAAATACAAAATTGAACACACTAAAATAGGGAAGTAGGTGCCAAACTGTTCGCAAAACAATAGCTTAATATTAGTATGTTTGTCCCTATGTAATTTAATACCATGATGTTCGTTGGTTAACATGTAATGAAGCCTATTGTACAGTCAGTCCTCGGACTACATACAAGATAGGGTCCGGAGGTTTGTTTTTAGGTTGAATTTGTATGCAAGTCAAAACTGTATATTTTATAATTGTAGATCCAGACAAAAAAAATTTGGCCCCAGTGACAATTGGAGTTTAAACATTTTTTGCTGTAAGGGGACCAAGGATTATCAATAAAGCTTCATTACAGACATATTACAGATGATTATTGCAATCTGGGACTATAGTAAAGCATTCAGAAAGCTTCACCAGATGTCAGAGGGGTCGGTCTGTAACTATGGGTTGTCTGTAAGTCAGGTGTCCTTAAGTAGGGGACCGCCTGTACATCCCTCCAAAAGAAGGGTGAAAGATCCAATGAGAATGTAGTAAGTTATAAATACTTTATTGTAACAAAATATCACACGGATTTAAAATGGTCCTGTCCCAGGTGGGACACAGATCTTCACCCAGACGAAGGCTGCAAACCAGCCGAAACGTACGTTGGGGTTGTTGTCATACCGGGCAGCGGAGATCAGCACCATGAGTGAGCTATTTATTTTATTATTACTAATATTCTATGAACGATCAATCTACACTTTGCACTACTCGATTTCCCCATGAGTACTTTATACCCGGCCGCTGATGCCTATGTATGCTTGTATTCAGTAATACATTTGGGTCTTCTGCTGTCCGGTATGCAACTTCCTCTTGTGTCCCACCTGGGACAAGACCATTTTTAAATCAGTGTGATATTTTGTTACAATTAAGTATTTATAGCTTTCTACATTCTCATTGTTTGTTCATTTAGTGTTTTTTTGTTTGCTCTTTCACGCTTCTTTCACCGAGGTATGTGGAAGTAGCTTATACTTTTCCCTCACCTCTTTGCTTTGAGAAAATATGCACAAAACAGCCAGATGAATGGACGGTCACAGAAATGTAATGCAACAAAATTACTTCATGTGAAGACAGCCTTTATGCCAAGTGCTCTGGCTAATCTTTGTATACACGGTTCAGCTATGGTCTACTCCCAGTTTGGGGTTTTAAGTGCTAGCACCGCTAATGCCTAGACTGCACTTTTGTACCATAGAATGTGGCCATTCTCTATAGAAATTACGGAGTTTTCTTTCAATTTAAAAAATGTTGACAATTGTTAAAATTTTAAATAGAATGTCTCCCGATTGACATATGGCTGAAAATCATTTACAAAAATGGTGTGTATTGTTATGTAGGTGATTTTTGTTTCTTTTAAGTACAATAAGAAAAAGGGACAGTTTTTTTACTGTATATAGTAAAACTTGAGTGTAAAGGAGTTGTCTTAAGACGCAGGTGAACCGCAGCAAACACATAACAAAAACCCTTGGATTTATTAGCTCTTAGAAGCTCAATCTCATCAGTGTTATGACCTTAATTGGGAATCTCAAGGGATGGCTAAAGAACCTGAGGTGAGGAATGTGGGTTATTAACACATTTATATCTGCAAATTAATGTTGTTCAGACTTCTTAGGAATAGCATATTTAATTATGTGAAGAGCTCTTATTATCGTGCTAGATTACGCTGTGTGTGTATTTTCAATTGGCAAAAATCGGAATCGCATTTCCAGGGACACTTTACTGCTGGGCAGGTGCATGTATACTTCAGACACAGGCGCACCCTTGACATAGTGAAACCTAATCATGAAAGCACGAAAAAAACCTTTCTTCCGTTTAAAATGCAATTTAGTTTTTTTTAGGTTGTGTTCCCATGGGACGTACTCGCGGAGGATTAGCTGCCACAGATTTAGTGGCGGCTAATCTGCTGTAGTATATGGTATGAGCAGAGGAGATGGTTAAACAAATCTAATTTACGTATTGTATAGAAAAAACAAACAAAAAAATAACAAAAAAAAAAAACTATTACAGCCACAGGGAAGACCCCCAGGTCAGGATTCCGGCTGCAATTCTTTGGCATGTTTATGGTGAAAACAGCGGGATATCTTCAGTGGTCGCCTAAGGAATTCTATTTGAATGGGAACCCAATTTCTGGTCATTTTTGCCATAGTGGAACCACTGGAAACAGCAGTGGACCGGTTCCATGTATCCACTGTGTAAACATATTAATGTAAATTGACCATTTTAACCCCTTCACGACTGCCAGACGACTATATCGCTTGTAACTCAATGTCATGTTTAGACGTCATGACATTGGCCCACTTCATACAGTTATATCTACCGAACCAAGAAACACAGTTCTGGTGTCATATCAGAACACTGTTCAAGTTGCCAATGGAAACCAATCAGAGCTCAGCTTTCATTTATTAACAGTTGTGGGAAAATGAACGCTGAGTGCGGATTTGTTGCTTTTGGCAACTAGATCAATTCTGATCTCAGACACTTCTGATAAATCTCCCCCCGTGTTTCCATGTGCCACGGTTCAGAGGATATAGTTGTCAGACAAGTGCCCCCCCTCCAGCCGGCCAGCTGAGGGCAGAATGGAGAAGGAGCTGCGGTGAGACAGAGCTGACAGTTTGCAGAAGTACTTGCACCCTCTGCATCTGCTGAACCTGGGGAAGGGCGGCAGTTTGATGCCATACATTTTTTTAAGATATTTTGATAAAGGTTTAACCAAATTTACTACCCATTAAAAACTTTATTATTATTATTGGGAGAGGGAATTAGATTTTTTTTACATTTCCAACCATGCAATTTTTCCATAGGATCACATGAGGAATTGGAAAGCTTTTAAAGGGAAAGACTACCGTAATATATTTAATATATTTCACTTTTTACTGCAATAAAGGCTGATTTTTAAGGATTTTAATAGTTAAAAACAGTCCCAACATTTCCACATAACCTATATATTGTGCATCAATAGAATGAGCAAATCTAAGAAGGCCCTGCAGAGCCCAAATATATATGTTATCTCCTCAGAATAGGGTATAACTAGCTGATCAGTGATAGTTCAATTCTTGGGACCCGACCTATCATAAGAATTGGAATCCTGTTCTCCCTAATTGATTGAATGGTAGGGTCAGCTAGCACCCTGACATTCTAGTTACTGTCTATGGGATTGATCAGAGATAGCTGAGCAAACTACATAAGAGAGTGACTGGGGAGCTGGGGTCCATTTCTCGGGACCAGTTGGGGTCCCAGCAGTCAGACCCTAATATTCTTAAATATCTAATATACTGTTTTTTTTTAAATAACAGAAATTATCTTAAAATTACAGTAGAACAAAGCACAATAAAACAGTAATATATATTTTCTCCTAAATTTCTTCACAATGTCCCATTTCCTTTTCCCCATCTTTACTTTATGAATTATAATTCAGAATGTTCTAAGGTTGTTGTTTTTTTTCTAGATTTATGTTGCTAAATCCTGTTCTGTTCTCACAGCAATTAGCCACGTTGGTATCTGATTACCTTCCCTCCTTGTCTTATACACAGGTACAAATTCTGTTTTTTTTATTCTTTTAAGTGCTGTAGGCTTTGACGATGGCTCATAAATCACACTGTAACAGAGAACAAAAGATAAATAACCAGGTTTAATTTTGTCTAACGAATAGTTTATAAGCAATACAATGCTAAACAATAGGAGCCGGAGCATATTCTGCCCGCATGTTCCTCATGATCTTTTTATATGCTAACTCAGAACGCTAATTATGGATCTCGCAAGTCAACTTCTGCTTTCCACGACTATGAGTTGTATGTAAAACATGCTTTCTCGTTGAAACAATTACCATTAATCAAAACAGGGAGTTAATACCACTCAAGTCCAACCTACCGCTGTGCCCGGCAATACATCAAACTGTCTGTTGTCAAACACACTAAACAAACTTTAACAGCCTGTTTTCACTAGAAATAACAGGGAAAGTGCTTGCCATGTAATTTTTGTATTCAAATTGCTATTCCAGTAATTCATTTTGTTGTAGGATTTAACTGTACGTACTCAATCATAGTCCAAAGCAGACAGATCCATATTTGGCTGAAGCTTTGAAAATTGCTTGTACTGATAAATGAACTCTTTCAAACAACTGGTTTCACAGTAACTTTTAGATGAATTAGCAATGTGTTCTTACGAGAAACCAAACAATTTCTTGGGATGCTGTATTTAGGAATGAAGGTGTAATGATAGGGGACAGAAATGCTAGGATTTTATAGGGGAATAGAAAGAGAAAATAAATCTCTACACACTCTATTATGTGGTAGCACTAACTCAAAGCAACATCTAGCCATCCATTTTCTAAATTTGTAAAATTTCACAAGGGCTAGCTGCATACAGGCAGTGCCCGGGTAACGTACAAGATAATTTCTGTAGGTTTGTTCTTAAGTTGAATTTGTATGCAAGTCGGAACTGTATATTTTATCATTGTAACCTCAGCCAAAAAATTTTTGGTCTATTTGACAATTGGATTTAAAAAATATTTGATTGGCACAAGAACCAAGATTAACAATACAGCTTAATTGCAGACGCCTTTGATGACTGTCATAGCTGTTTATTGTAGCCTAAGACTAAGGTACAGTAAATTACCAACATCCAGAGGGCCGATTGTAACTAGGGGTCGTCTGTAAGTTCGGGTGTTCTTAAGTAGGGGACCTCCTGTAATGCAAGGACAGGCTAGGACTCTGCCTCATCAGGGTTCTTTAGAAGACACAAGTAGGGCAGACAAAGACCGTCATGGTCCCTGGGCTGTATGAACGTACCAGCATATGGTACTAGAATCAAGCTTCTTGGGGAATGGGGGATGTGTTCCTTCTGCCTGCTTTCAATCTCTGGTTTCAATACCATTGAAGGAACTTAAAGGGGTATTCTCATCTGGGCAATGACATTTTATTTACTTCATCTACATACACTTATTTCATCCTACTAACACTTCTTTGATTGGATGCTATTAAAATATATGTACTCGTGTGAAAAAAAAAAATCCCATAAATGTAGTAATTTATCCCTCAGAAACAAGATTCTAGTCCTTGGTTACAACCACCACTGCTTCAGTGATTGCACAAAGAAACAAATTGCTTTTGCATATAAAATGTCTTGGAGTAATCCAGGTGGTCAGGCAGGGCCTAATAAAACATGTATGGCCACTGCTACCCCTGGTGCAGGATGGTCGTTTCCAAGGAAGCTATGTGGTTTCTAAGAGACAACATGGCTACATTTATGGGGAATTTTCTTCACACAGGTCACATAACATCCAATTGAAGAAATTTATATATATATGGCAAATAAGTTAAATTAAATGTAAATGCCCAGGTGAGAATACCCCTTTAATGTGAGCAGGAACAGATGTACAAGGATTTCATGAGGGAAGGTTCTATTGAGTACAAAATTTGATGGGTGGCCTTGGGCTAACCCCCAAACCTATATTGTAATCCACTACTGGACACACCCTAAGGCCAGCCACACACAAACATGTGTTGAGCCTTTGGAAACGGGCCTGTTTGTTGGTTTGATCCCACGGAATTCACAGGTTCCTATGGACTACATACTCTCAAAAGTTAAATAAAGTTATGCGCGTTGAATGCTATGGCGCTAACCCCTGCTGGAATTGGGCGCTGCAGCCTGTATTTTTTAAACTATATTCATACATAGAAGAGTGGTATGATCTAGATTTTGAGAAAGCTAATTCATATCTTTAAATGATAAAATGGACAATATTTTACACACTTAATACAAGATAGCTTGTTCAGATGTGGCCGCATTGTTACAACTATTTTATCTTTGTTTTAAATTCACTGTCCAGAACGATGCATGGATTCACATTGCATTCACTTCTATTAGGAAGCATCATCATCCCTGGATGATTTCATAAACTATGAGTTTTACTTAGAGCCCAAATCTACCGTATATACTCGAATATAAGCCGACCCAAGTATAAGCCGAGGCCCCTAATTTTACCACAAAAAACTGGTAAAACCTATATATTGTTTTACTCGAGTATAAGCCGAGCTTGGGTTTTCAGCACATTTTTGTGCTGAAAAACTAGGCTTATACTGGAGTATATATGGCAATTGAAAATACAGGCGGTCCCCTACTTGACAACACCCGACTCACAGACAACCTGTAGTTACAAACGGACCTCTGGATGTTGGTAATTTGCTGTAAGACAAAAGACAAAAACCAGGGAAATGCACGGGGCATCACCAACAAGTAATTCAGATAAGGATCACGTGAATGTTGATAACAAGATGCTTTCATTAAGAACGTTATGGCAGGCGTTGGAATATGATACCATAAAGTTATCAACATTACGGGGTCCTCATCTGTTTTGTGTGTTTGCAGTGCTCCTCACATTACCATAGTTTTTTCTTACTATGAAGGCATCATGGATGACAAGTAAATGAACATGAATTATGGGTTATGAGTCCCAAAAGAGAGGAATGCTTAAAGAAAAAAGGGTTATATACATTAAAAAAATAGAAATGTAGAAGCAATGTACATGAAATAAAAAAGAGGAAGCAAAAACTAAAATACTAGCCTGTTTTTATTTGTAAATCTAGAATCATAATGGTCAAAGAAGAAATGAATCATGAAAATGCTATGATAAAAAAAAATTAATAATAGTTAAAACTTGTCCATTCTCTTTATTACCTTATAAGAAAAATATTAGCATTTACGCTTACGACTGAACATGATAGAGGGGCAATGTATTATAATTATCTATTACATTATTATGAATATTATTCATATTCAAAACAGATAAATTATACAGCAGTAATATCATTATTAATGTTTAGATCTGATATTGCGAGATGATACTATATTAATGTATTTTATGAATCCTGTAAATTTTATTAAAATTCTGCACTAGGGAAACATATTATTTATAATTGATACTAAATATAATATATGAGCAATTCCATCATTAGGGTTTGGAATTAGTTTTTTTTTTTTAGTTTATTTATATTATTATTTATTATTGCTTTTTATTGTTTTACTCAGCCTCATCATTATTAACTTTAGTTTCTTATGAAGCAATAATAATGAGGAATGAATGCATTAATCTCACATTATGTTCCCTAGAAAATATGTAGCCCTTGCAAAGCTTCTTTCAGTACAAAGCCAGGGAACCCTAATATTTCGGTGGAACTCCCTATAATAAAGTAAATGAATATAGTGAGAAATCTTGGACACATAGAATGTATATATATATATAAGTATATGTATAAGTTTAAGTATAGAACTTGTGTTTTCACTGACCATTTACATACAGAGTAGCCAATGCAGATCCTTTACTTCCTTCAGGTAGCAGAAAATAATATGACACTGAGCTACCCCAACTCATAGTGTGTAAGCTTCCCTGTACTGACCGCCAAATTAAAAGATGTTGCCCACTTCTAGAAAATAATTGATATTGTCTGTGTACTGCAAATATATCAAATTTTCCAATACATTTTCTATAGCAATTCCTTTGGGTATTCTAGATCTCGGCTTGCAATCATTCAAAAGGAAGCTTCATTGATTACTTCCCTTGGATAGAAATCTGTCACAGCTCATTGTAACACAAGGCTCTGATTACACTCTGTGATATAACAAGCTGTGCACCTGTGTGACATCACACGACAGATTTCTATCCAAGGGAAGTAATCAATGAAGCTTCCTATTGAGCGACAGCAAGCAGAGATCTAGTAAACCGTGAGGAATTGATGCAGAAAATATATTGAAAAATTGTATAACTTTTCATTACACAAAAAATATTAATAACTTCCTGAAAGAGGACACCCCCTTAACATAAATATTAAAGAGTTTTTTATTTAGCACCGTTTTGATGAGTCCGTAAGGAACGCATGAATCCCACATACACAAGTCAGGATACTGACCCCTTGCAACTTGAAGGAATGAGCTTTACACATTTCATTGAATGTCATCATTATTGCAATAAACGTACATCAAGATTTGGGGACAATTGTTAAAATGTGGCAATGTTTTTTATTTTGCCCAACGTCACATATACTTTTAGGTATTATTAGACCTATTGCAAAACAGCACTCACTATAGAACTAATTCGACTCAGGTGCACTTCCCAGGACTTGGACCAAAGTCCCTCTTACATATTGAATGAAAGAAAATGGCAGCACTCCGAGATTTCAAGGTGAACAAAAACGGACTAGTTTATTCAGCTTGACACATGCTGGAATAAACGAGTATGTTTTCTTTCATACACATATATATATTTTTTACATATTGTTCTGTACAAGAATAATCTCATATATAAAGTAACTCATTTCAGAATATATGTCCGTGAGAAATACATTGTTGAAATTGCCTTGTAACCTAAAATGAGAGAGAAAAGTATTATAATCTTAAAACAACTTCCACGACATCATTCATATATATATTATATATATTATATATATATATATTATATATATATATATATATATATATATTATATATATATATATATATATATATATATATATATATAGACACACACAGAAAACACCAGTAACCACAGGGGGATCGCTTCTCCCCTTGAAATACTGCAAATAAAGATGCCAGCTATTGAGTATATTTGTGGCGACTCCAGCAGCTGCTGTTAAATACCAGCTGGTGCGGCTGATTAAAATTACCTCCGAGTTGGTATTATAAAGACGCCTGGGCAGCGTCGCTGTATTAATGGATTATTGAGTGAGCGATGAAAACCTTGGCCAGCTGATGCGTTTTATTACAGATAGGCTTTATGATGTGTAATCACTGTAATATTTTACTACAGGAGGAAACTGGGAACAGGGGAGAGAAACTTGAATAATAACACCCTTCTGTTTAGCCCGTAAAGAGGTAGTGGGGGCCATGATGAGACCACTTTGCTTCTAGAACTCTCAATCAAATAATCTTTTATTGCTTTGTTATTAGGATTATTGCACCACAAAAAAGTGCTTCAAAGTTTAGACATGGTGTTATGAGCCATGGTGATGTTGGCACTGCTCTCATCATTACAGATGGGGCATTAATATCTGGATTTAAGCTTTTGGAAACTTGTATACTGATATACATGTACATGTTTTATTTCTTTAAAGGGAAACCTACAATTTTTTAAGTATTTTTCATAGAATATTTATTTTACTAACCTTTCTAAATAATAAATATTAAAGGGAATGTATCACCATTTTTCTTTGCACCTATTAAAACCAGATAAGGAAATATCACAGCTATAAAAAAAAAATGTTTTTCTTTCTTTTTATAAGATAGCATACACAATACAGTAATAACAAATTATTGTTGTTTTAATTACTTTTAATAATTATTTTTACTGACATTTCTAGCAAAGTAATATTAAAGTGACTGTATCACCATTTATTTTTTTTCCACCTATTAAAACTAGATTAAGAAACATAACTTTTTTCTATTTTTAAATCTAGTTTTTTGTGTAATTCAAATGCTATTTGGAAGCTGCAATCACACAGGAGCTTCTTCGCCAAACAGCATTAAGGCTTGGTTCACAACATGTTTTTTGACATACATTGTAAGGAAATATCGGCAAAGCATGGCAAAGCAAAGGTATTACTGCCCATATCTCACTGTACACATACACAGTAGACTATGTCTCCCAGGGACCGCCACTCCCCCCAAAATGTCGAGGGAGGAGTGTACATCGGCAGCAGCCGGTATTTGGCTGCTGCCGATGTATGAGCTTTGTCCCCAGTGAGGTCACTGTCCTAATGGACAGTCCTAATGGACCTCCTGCTGAGTGACATATATGCTTGGTGAGGCTAGGGGTAGGGGATGCAATACGGAACATCTGCTCTCCATAGGCTTCTATTCAGGATGGAAAAATATAGCTTGCTGCGTCATCCAGCCTTTTTTGGCGGATCCGACGTACAGTGATCAGACGAAGGCAACAACTATGTCTCCGTCTGCCACTATAAGTCAATGAATACGCTCAGTGTATCCTTCAGGAGCTATCCCGACATATACGCTGGGTGTATACATAAAACATGGGGGCAGATTTACTTACCCGGTCCATTCGCGATCCAGCGGCGCGTTCGGGTCCGGCCGGGATTCATTAAAGCAGTTCCTCCGATGTCCACCAGGTGGCGCTGCTGCACTGAAGAGCATCGGAACGCACTCAAGTACACCGTCTATTCCTGGTGAAGGTAAGTGCAAGCTCCGCGACACTTTTCTTTTTTTAAATGCGGCGGTTTTTCCGAATCCGTCGGGTTTTCTTTCGACCACGCCCCCCCGATTTCTGGCACCGATGCGCCAAAATCCGATCGCATGCGCCAAAATCCCGGGGCAATTCAGGGGAAATCGGAAATATTCGGGTAACACGTAGGGAAAACGCGAATCGGGCTCTTGGTTCATGGTGTCATGTGCCTTAGATATATGCTCTAGGTAATGCCACATCTATCATTAGGCGGGTTCAGGCTCTAGATTAGCAAGAACAAATTCCTGGTAATTTAGGTCCTCTGCACTTTTCAGCCTCTGTAACTTGTGCTGCTGCCTTAAAGTATGCAAGCAGATGTAGCAGACATAAATGTAACCTTTAACATCATGTATAGAATTCATATCATATTATGCAACATTCAGCTACATGTATGTATGTGTACATGTCAATATACTCCAAAAAAATGAGACTGCACTCCAAATTCAATGTGAAAAAATGGATGGGTGCTTTATTTACCCAAGTGCAATGTTTCAAGCACTTGGGTAAATAATGGACCCATCCATATTTTTCACATTGAATTTGGAGTGCAATCACATTTTTGGAGTACATTTGCCTGGTGTGTCAAGAACAGTTTTGGGGTTTGCACCCTCAAAGTTTTTTGCTATTGCTTTGGTGCTTCTGGACTTTCTAATGTTTTGTACATGTCAATAGATACACATCGTGAGGAATGGGAAAGCAGAAAGCTGGTGCCATGGCCATAGAGACTATAAATGGTTCTTACAGTAAATTTACATAGTTTCACTTTGTAGCGATTTTACCTGAAATTCTCTACTATTTAGAAAAGTATGTTCAACAGAATCATGACCCCATGAAATTATAACTTCATTATCAGTAATAATATATCTAGTTATAATATATGCAGAGGGCACTCCTCCTCAACTAGTGACTAGTAATTTATTCATTAAATCTCAGGATGAATAGTGGCACATCACAAGGTAAGGACATATTTTATAGATATACAGAATTTTATTTATTAAATGGAAAATTGGGAGGAACTGAAAGAAGATGTACATAAGAAAGTGGCAGAAACTGCTATAATGCAGAAACTACAAATATCCTAAGGAATAACTATACGCACTGTATATACTAGTTAGTAAATTTGGAAGGCTATATAGCCTTGGTGACCCCTGTTGTGCATCCTTATAAAGAAAGGGAAAGACACCAATTTTATTTTGGTTGTATAAAGCCATGGAGGTGGACAGTACTTAAGTCAAGCTCTCTTGTTCCCTTTGCTGTGACTGAGATCATGCACCAGACTGTTTGATATTGATGTATTGCAGGGTATTAGCTGTGTCAGCCTATGCACACTGTTCCTTTATGCTCCCGTCACAGATGGGATCTTACAAGCAAGACCAAAGATGGCCCGGGAGGGGGGGGGGGGTGGCGCAGAGATTGGGGTGAACATAGGGGAAAGACCCCTGTCAGGCAAGATAAATGCTGTGGTCGCGCTGATCGCAGAATTTAAAGTGTTAAACACCAGTGTGTCAGCTGTTAGAGGAGCTGACACCCTTTGTATGGCAATGACGGCTCAGCTGAGTGCCAAGTTACAGCACTTAGTGTTGGTTACATCAGACGTAGAATGTTAAGAGGTTAAAGATAAATTTTATGAAACATGCTAAGATGCTTGACAACATACTGGTAGTGACTTTAAGCAGTCAATGTATACAGAAGCCCCAAAAACTAATTGTACGACAACATGGCAGTATGATATAAGGAATAAAGTTCAAAGCCATCTTTGTTCAAGTTCAGTTTCCCTTTGAGAACAATGCCAGCAGTGAAACAGTCAATCATACTTTTACTGGGGCTGATACATCATTATTACATTTGAGGTCAATCGTTTTTAGGCCACAGTCCAAAGAATATATTCAAACACATTACGACTATTTGCTGTCTAGCAATTCAGACTGGAGGTCGCCTGGTCACAGGAAGCATTATTCTTCAGAAGAAAGCTCATTAATAATATCAGATGATCAATGTGATATTGGGTACTTGCACTTTTTAAAACTTAAATAGTTATAGGTTAAAATAAAAGAAAATATCACAATCCTCCATACACCGTAGATAATTCAGTGGCTGAACAAAAAAACTAGTGAAAGAATGCATGTAGTAGAGCTATAGCTTCCATAATTATTGTCATTAAGATCATAAAAGTAGCATAATGCTGACTACCATACAGTGGTGGCCAAAAGTGTTGGCACCCCTGCAATTCTGTAAGATAATTTTCCAGAAAATGATCGCAATCACAAATTCTTTGGTAAGAATATCTTCATTTATTTTGCTTGCAATGAAAAAAAATCATCAAATTATTGATCATTTTACGCAAAACTCCAAAAATTGGCCGGACAAAAGTATTGTCACCCTTAGCCTAATACTCGGTAGCACAACCTTTAGGCAAAATAACTGCGAACAACTGCTTCTGGTAACCATCAATGAGTTTCTTACACTGCTCTGCTGGAATTTTAGACCATTCTTCTTTGGCAAACTGCTCTAGGTCCTGAGATGTGAAGGCGCCTTCTCCAAACTGCCATTGTGAGATCTCTCCACACGTGTTCTATGGGATTCAGGTCTGGACTCACTCCTGTCCACTTTAGAAGTCTCCAGGGCTTTCTCTCAAACCATTTTCTAGTACTTTTTGAAGTGTTTTTTGAGTCATTGTACTGCTAGAAAGCCCATGACCTCTGAGGGAGACCCAGCTTTCTCACACTGGGCCCTACATTACGCTGCAAAATGTGTTGGTAGTCTTCAGACTTCATAATGCCATGCAAATGGTCAAGCAGTCCAGTGCCAGAGGCGGCAAAGCAACCCCAAAACATCAGGGAACCTCCGCCATGTTTGACTGTAGGGACCGTGTTCTTTTCTTTGAAGGCCTATTTTTTTTCCCCCTGTACACTCCATGTCGATGCCTTTTCCCAAAAAGCTCTACTTTTGTCTCATCTGACCAGAGAACATTCTTCCAAAACATTTAAGTCTTTTTCAGGTAAGTTTTGGCAAACTCCAGTCTGGCTTTTTTATGTTTCTGTGGAAGAAGTGGGGTCTTCCAGGGTATCTTACCATACAGTCCCTTTTCATTCAGATGCCGTCGGATAGTACGGGATAACACTGTTGTACCCTTGGACTGCAGGGCAGCTTGAACTTGTTTGGATGTATCCACCATCCTCACAATCTTGCGTTGAAATCTCTCGTCACTTTTTCTTTTCCGTCCACATCTAGGGAGGTGCCACAGTGTCATGGGCTTAAACTTCTTCATCTAGGGAGGTTACACAGTGCCAGGGGCTTTACACTTCTCGATGACTCTGCGCACGGTAAACACAGGAACATTCAGGCCTTTGGAGATGGACTTGTAGCCTTGAGATTGCTCATGCTTCCTCACAATTTTGATTCTCAAGTCCTCAGACAGTTCTTTGGTCTTCTTTCTTTTCTCCATGCTCAATGTGGTACACACAAGGACACGGGACAGAGGTTGTGTCAACTTTAATCCATTTCAACTGGCTGCAGGTGTGATTTAGTTATTGCCACCAACTGTTAGGTGCCACAGGTAAGTTCCAGGTGCTGTTAATTACACAAATTAGAGCATCACCGTGCCAATACTTTTGCCCACCCCCTTTTTTATGTTTGGTGTGGAATTATATCCAATTTGTTTTTTTGACAATTCTTTTTGTGGTTTTCCATTGAAGACAAATTAAAAGAAGATGTCAATACCAAAGAATTTCTGATATCAATAATTTCTTGGAAAAAACTGAGTGTTATCTGACAGAATTTCAGGGGTGGCAATACTTTTAGCCACCACTGTTGGAATACATAAAGACAACCTTATCATGGAAGATCATGTTAGATTAGGGGCATATTATACCAGGTTTCTCTGAAAATAAGACCGGGTCTAATGGTTAGTTCTTTAGCTGACAGGCTGGAGGACATACTTCAAATGGCTATATTTTCTAAGCTGTGGCACAATTCTGGTGTCATTTTAAGAGAAGAACACACACACCCCCGGGACTATATATATGAAAATCTGACTCGTGACTATAACTTTAACAATCTCTGGTTCTATTTCTATTTTAACCCTACTTTAAAAAAATCCATAAATAAAAATAAAAGCATAAATAAATTGTAACGGGGTCTTCTAATGATATTTGGTAGACACAAAACAATGTGTCATGTGCTATTGGGTTTTCCAATATATACTGCATATTTTCACACAGTCGTGTACTCTAAGCCTCTGATAATCAGGCAACCAATCAGATTTGGACCCTCCCAATGAAGAGGCGAGCGTACATCCTGCTGCTCAAGTCAATTGTAAGGGAATGTCAGCTATTGCCAAACAGAGCACTGACTATCTACCATTGACTGTGAAATAACTGATAACTGTACCTGGCAATTTCAACACTACCATACAACTCAATGCCGCTTCGATTGCTGGGGGTCCTGTACTCACAATCAATGTGGGTCCTAGCAGGAGGACCATCACCAATCAGCTTTGTTTCACCGATACAGGGGATGGGTGTTTACTTAAATAGCTGGTACAATCCCTTTAAGACCTACACTTGAAATATGCAAAAAAATATAAGAGAATGCCCCTGTAACTCAAAGGAGTTTAAAAATTGAAATAACAGATAAAAAGGAGGTAATCTTGTCATCTGACTTTCTTTCACCTGTTTGTTTATGCCTCAACCAAGGAACTCCTTTCACTCTTTCTCTAGTCTTTTGCTCATTTGTGACAATGAAATATAATATTCCAGTAACATTGCTATAGGCTGTAATATGAAATGTTTTAGGTGTAACCAGTCTGCAACTATTCCTGTTACATTTTCTATGACCACTAGATGTCCTTATATAGGAGATCTTTTCAAAACGATATACCTTGCAAATTTTATGTAAAAATTGTATGTAATACCCTGATGAAGTCCAATAGTAATGTTATGATGAAATATTCAGTAAAAACTGTAATATATGCATTTAAAAAAAAATACAATTCTTGTTAGTGTTCCGAAAATGTCAAACGTATTGGGTAATGCATTTCAGATTTAACATATCAAATATATATTGCAAAAATGATCATAATGACAAATTAGAAAAACAAATGTAAAATAAGATGAATTAAAAAATAAATGCTGAAAAAAAGAATAAACCTGATTGAGTAAGAAGTCTCTGCACATGTGGACATAGCAAGCAGAATACAATCTGTAATTTACTAGATGGAATTAGGTGCTCTCTCTAATAACTCATTCTATATTCCAGGCATACAGCAGAGTCATATAACAAGAGATGGTAAACTATCGCTGATTCCAATCAAATTCAAGATTGGCTATTAATTTGATTGGAGCATTAAATCAGGAGTAGTCTGTAAAATACACAAATTAGTGCAGAATTATATACTATTCTTTTTGGATAATTACATGTATTTTTTGTAAGTTCATATTTTGTAAATTATTTAAATTGTAGAGTGCACTCTGCCTAGAGCAAAGAGATGATAATTAAAATGAGGTTTATTTGCATGTCACAGGAAAAAATGTCTAGATCCTATACATATTGTACTCAGAGGTAACCACTATTTATATTATTACAGAAATACAGCAAAGGGCTACTTAAAGGGGCAGCAAACAGACTAATATTATTCAAACAAATTCATGCAGAATAAGCAGAAGTTCACATAGAAAAAAGATGGGGTAGTGACTATTTTTTTTCATTGTACTTATTTTACATTAAATAAAATATAGATACAGAAATAAAATAGACTTGTTCAATTTATTATCAACTACAATGCATTTTTAGGATTGTTTCCATTGTCAACCATTTGTCAAACTTCTGCTAAGATAATGTTATCGTGACGGAAATAATAACACGTGTAAAAGATAGATGGATATGATACTTTAATGGTATCCATTATTCCATATGTTTAAGATTACATCTTTTTTATTAAAAAACATAACCTAAACAAAGGGAGTAAAGCATCCATTTTTCAAAGGATTTGAGCACTAATAAGAAACTTTAATAAGATAAGTACAAGACCCTAATAAGGTCATTCATAATACACCCCCCTGTTAATGTTTAACCGTTTGACGTGGATCATGTAACCCCCAGACAGTAGGACTCAGGAGTTCCTGTGACGTCTAGTGTCCTACTGTATGATCACTTCATGATAACCACTCTATTAATGGTTGGAGGAGCATGCCAAGGACATCCATGTGCCACTCCAACTAAAGATATGGAAGGGTTATCTTGCAGGGGGCGTGTATACAGTAATGCCTGCTTGGCCCTCTCAATCCTCCAGAAGCCAAAACACAGTGGTCTATAAAATTTCCAAGTTCTGCTGCTGGTGGGTCATGTGACTTGCCACCCCCTACAGGCAAACTTTACCGGGGTAAGTGCAATATGTACACCCTGGTAATGGTTCTTAGTAGTGGCCAACCACTTACCAGTAAAAGAGCTTTAAAGGGGTGTTCCATATCAGCAAATAAATGTTATTGTTTGCATTGTGAAAAATTATACAATTTTTCCATATACTTTCTGTATCAATTCCTCAGGGTTTTATAGATCTCTGCTTGCTGTCCTGCTCTAGAAAGCGTCTATGTTTACTACCAGAGGACAGAAATCTGACCATGGTCACACAGGTGCACGGTTAATTATAACCCACAGCTCTGATTATTCTCTAGGATACTGATGATCTGTGCCCCTGTGTCACTATGATCTGATTTCTGTCCACTGGAAGTAAACATTAATTCTTTCTATAGATGAACAGCAAGCAGAGATCTAGAAAACCACAAGGAATTGATCAAGAAAGTATACAGGAAAATTGTATCATTTTTCACTATACAAAGGATAACGTGAATTTCCCAAAATGGGAACACCCCTATAAGTGCTTCTATCATTTTGTTCAAAGACACATTGTCAGATGTAGCCCAGCAGCAGTATTATTCAAGACAACCTGTGAGATTTTTGTAATTGACTGTTTACCACATAAATTGTGGCTGAAACATTAGTATAATGAAAACTTGGGTAGGGACATAATTTAAAGAATAAAAAAAACTAAATGTACGAGCCAGACAGAGATAAATTCACCAGTCCTTTACTTACACAGAAAATGTGCATGTCTATTATTAAACCTTACCTTACCTACAGCACACTGTACATTATCACCAGTAGCTCTATAAAAGGACTGAGCAGCATTGCTGGAACATCTCTGGAGCATCCATGGATCTGCACTGAATGATTTACAGAATAGATCTGTTGGACCAGCATTTTTTTTTTCTAACCTTATACATTGTGATAGTATGGTAAAAGGCATAAAGATTGGACTTGACTCTTGCTGTGAGGGTCATTAAGATTTAATTTTAATGGGACTCACTTTTTTTTTAAACTAGAAAAAAACCAGGTGCTCTTTAAAGTGCAACTCTGATGATATAATGTCTTTTTTTTCCAAATATGTGATTCCCCCAATATGCCCGTATTGTGTTGCATGCCCATTTCTTTCAAGAATTATAGCATTTTCTGTTCAGAAGACTAACTGATTCCTGTATTTGTCCGGAGGCTGAGTAAAATTTAGTCTGCCCACAGTTCCCATGTTGTATTTTTTCATTAGGTAATTTAGCATTAAATCCATTGAGTTTCCTATAAGTAAATCCACTGAACATTACATACAGAATGTATATAGAGACTAGCCATAAAACTTCCATTACATAGAGAAGCATGAAGAATGTAAAAAATAGCAGAAACCAGCAGTGAAATAGTTACATGAAGTTTATAGTCTGTGCTGTGTAAGCACAGCTTGAGGTGCAAGCGTTTTCCCAACGTGTTACCCGAATATTTCCGATTTGCACCGATTTTCCCTGTATTGCCCCGGGATTTTGGCGCACGCGATCGGATTGTGGCGCAACGGCGGCATGCACGCGACGGAAATCGGGAGGGGGCGAGCGAAAACCCGACGGATTCGGAAAAACCCGCCGCATTTAAAACAATAAAAGTGTTGCTTGGGACGCGCTTACCTTCACTTGGTCCGGCTCGGTGAACTTGAATGCGTTCAGATGCTTTTCAGCACAGCAGCGCCACCTGCTGGACGGCGGAGGAACTACCTTGATGAATCCGGTCCGGACCCGAATCCACCGCAGAGAACGCGCCGCTGGATAGCGAACGGACCGGGTAAGTAAATCTGCCCCAAAGTTCTGTAAAATCACAGGCTTGGATGAAGGAACTGATAGGAAACAGTGGTGACATTTTCCTTCACTATTCTGTGTAGGAGCCAGATCTCCACAGATCTGAGCACTCTCAGCTACACACTGAGAGCATCCTCCCTCCAGACAGAGCATAGAGTAGGAGCCCTCCCTACCTATGAGTCGGTTTTGTTTACAAGACGGTATGACAGTTCTTATCAGTTTAGTCAGGTGAAGCAGCTACTTTAGGAATAAGCCAAACCAAGGAGGATATCAAAGAAACTGTTGGACATAGGTAATCAAGATAATAGGCAACGTTTTTCTATATCCCAAGAGCTATTGATTAGTGATTAAAAAAAAAAATCAGATTTGTACATCAGATGCAAATTGAGTTTTCTTTGCTTGTCCTTAAAACATATTATGTTGTAAGAGCCTGGTTTAACTAAAGGATTTTTATCTCATAGGGTTCCTTTTAAACTTTCTTCGGCTCATGTAGAAGGCAAAAAAAGAATTATTTTATTTAGAGATTATTACGGTATTACCAAAGATCAGCCATGGCCCAGTAACAGAAGGATATGATATATTCATAAACATAATATAAAAGGCAAATAACCTCTTTAAATATGAATTTGTACCTTGTCTCTCAGTATGCATTACTGTACATGTAAGCAGAATTTACAGGTCAAATGGGCATCTACTATTTCCTAGGAGGTCTATCAGCATTGCACAGTTGTGGGACTACACTTTCCCCACCTTCTGTTGGCCTTAAAACCGGATGAAAACTTCCCTAAGGCCAATGCTACGGAAATATCTGAAGCCTCCTTGCTATAAGTTCTCTCTATTAATAGCAGACTTATTGTTCATCAATAATATCCATTAAGGAGCACTGAAGACCTGGTAATAAATCATCCTGGCATATAACCTGAACAACTCAGGTTATTTTACAGTGTGAATTCCCAGGCCCATTAGACATATACCATTCCTTCCTGTTTTGCTTTAAATATTGCAGTTATGTTTTATCTTTAAATATGTTCTATATATAAGAGTGCAGCTCATGCACAGGAAGTCAAAAGTAATGGTTAATCTGAAAAAAACTTGTAAAATCTGATTATCTAGAGAAGGTCTGATTGTCTGCTGCTTGTGTCCACATAAGGTGGAACTGCACAAGTGCTGTAAGGAAGTGTAAAAATAATAAAAAAAATATTCTAAGATCTCTGATAATCACTCATATAGGGAAAATCCAATATGATTCATGATAAGCAAAAAAGGTCAACATATTTATTCATACATTAACTATGCTAATAGCCTTAAACTACATAATACATAAATTCCATTACTGTAGACTATCAGAGAGATGGACATCGACCCCAAAATTACTTCATACTACCAGGGAGTAGAATAATGCTTACTAAAGTAAGCAACTCCTAGAACTAAAACAAACGCAGCAGTGTGACAATCCTCCGATAACGCTAACTAACACTGCTCCGCTGTACACTAGAAACGCCGGACCTTTATCAAAGTGGTCCGGCGTATTCATAAGGGGGCGGGTTTGGGGTGTGATTAGGGGCGGTGACTGGGGAGTGAGTGTGGCGGTCCAAGGTAGAGGTAGCGCCTCGGACCGCCCCCCTCCCCTCTCATGAATATGCCGGACTGCTTTGATAGTGGCAGAGTTTGTTAGTATTATCGGAGGTTTTCGATAACGCTAGCATTGTAACACTGCTGCGTTTGTTTTAGCACTAGGAGATGCTTACTTTAGTAAGCAGCTTTGATTGCCATTTTTATAGGTGACTGGTCCTCTTTAAGTCTTCAATTACCCTAGACCGTTTGTCAAACTAAATCTACCATTAAATTCAAGAACTTAATCAATTACACATAGATCCAGACAACCTGACAGTGATCATGGATTTGCTATCTATGGCCTCCTTCCTTCTAAAATCAACTTTTAAAATGAGCTCCTCGATGCTGCAGCTTCACAGGCTGTTACAGTGTGCATGTTTCCCCTCCCACTATGTGCTTAAACTTATTCTGGGGCAGTTAGATGAGGTAACATAGGGGAGGGGAAGATAGTGTAGCAACCTGTGAAGTTGAAGAACAGTTCATTCCTCATGAAGTACAAAGTGTCACGAGAAAACAATTTCAAAATCACTTGGATATGTAAAACGTTCCGAAGTTATAACCACTTATAGCGACATGTCAGGTTTGAAAAAAATGGGTAGTCTCAGGAAGGTGAAAAGTGGCTTCGGCTTTAAGGGGTTAAGGGCGCCTTGCAGCCATGTGTAGACAGTCATTGACGCTACAATGGGGAATTGTGAGGGACATGCAAATACATTTTCCAGGATGGGATACATTTTTTATTTTTGTTGTATAAATGTTAATTACACTTTAGAACCCAAACAGAATCTGCCAGAAAGAAAATGCTCATGTGGTGCCCGACAACCCCGGGAGGTCCCTGTGTGTCAAAGGCTGCAGAGAAGCCTGTTTTACAGAGAGTGAGCACTGACACCTCTTCCAGGCACATCTCCCGAGCAAGGGATCAAAGGATAGAAAAGTTATTGGAAAATGTTATTTCTCCCATAACTCGGACACAACTAATGATTATGAGTCCTCATTTACAGGAGAAGGTTTTTAAAATACTTTTTTTTTTATGAAACATTTTATTAAGAATACAACAGTGTACAAAGGTAAACATCCACCTCATGGAATCAATCATGGAAGATGGGCAATTAGCACAAAATATCAACATAGGAAAATGACATCAGCCAGTGATGCAAAAACAGAGAGATAGTTGTCCCCACAAAGGGCGTCCCCTCCACAAGGCGGAGAACACACATTCACCCAACCATTAACACATGACATGGAGATATTCCATCTCCACACACGAAACATTCTGGGCTGCAACCAACACATCCCAGATCGAAGAGAAACGATCCAGAGTACCTCTAGCAGTGTAAGTGAGTTTATAAAAAACGGAAGTTCCACATTAATCAGCGAGATCCATTTGGCTAATGTCACAGGGCGCTTAGGAGGCTTCCAATTCAACAAAATAACCCTAGAACATTATGAGTCTAAACAGAGCCCTGTCAAATTTGACCTGAAGAATGTCAGGAGAAGCTTGAGGGGTTTGGGGTGCCATTTCCTCAATTTCAGGAACCCAGCTGGGTAGAAACTGGGTCAAATTGCAGAACACCACTGATTTTAAACCTAGCCACCCCAAGTTTAGTATGGGATGAGGTGGTGAGTGTAGGTATATATAGAATATGTATTTCTGTATGCAATGATCTGACCTTGAAGGATGTTCTATAACAACTATAACAGTGCCCAACTATACCATTGTCAGTGTCTGGGGTCTCTTGGCCTGAAATCCTTTAAAGTAAGTTTTGTCTCTGGAAGAAGAAACGAGGTTGTCGGGCCTGGATTAGTACCTGGTTGAGTGGTATAAAGTGGACTGACAATTTATCATCGCACTTTATTATATAATCTTATGACAATAGCGAGGTACACGGAAGATTGGAGGTAATTGCACGGCTGTGACATCTTCTGATAAAAAGTTAAGGGGTTTTAATCAAAATCATCTACAGAGTGTACCTTTCTGAAGGGAGGGGTTAATGCAGAACTCCCCCTCTCAGTGACATTACAGTCAGGGGGTGAGGGCCAAAAACCCACTGGATTTAAATTAGTGAATCCAGGGGACCTCCTTGTCAGTCTTGGGAAATCCATCATCACTGGAAGGCTGCCTGAATGTATTTTGGTGCATTCCCCTGCCAAATTAATTCTAACTATTCCATAGTCAGATAATTTTGATTCTATTATCCCATTTTATTTTCGTAACGCTTTGTATATATTGTATGTATTTTGTTTGTAATATATTTTTTTTTAACCTGACAAACTTAAATTTTTATGAGTGCATTGTACTTCCATGGATATCAAAGTTTCACCTTAATAAGTCTTTGATAGTAGCCTTAGAGTTTCCGAGGAGTTTTACCTTACCAGGTTCCTATAACATAGTATACTTAGTGATTACCAGAGTGCGTTGTCTGTGTGGATAAGGTGTGTATGGCCTTCTTAGCTTGGAATAGAGAGTGGGTGTTGGCAGTGTTTTGCCTGGGTGCTGAGAGCACTTGGGAGACACCAGAGGTGGGAGGGGCTTTACGTTGTAAATGGCAGGACTCTCTAGTGTAAGTGTATCCTCCCCCCCCCCCCCCCCCCCCGTAACTGAGTGGGGGTTCGTCATGAAGTTAAAAAATATATAAAGTTATGGGTCTTAAAAAGGGAAATGCAAAAACTCAATGCAAAATTCAATACACAATAAAGGTTTCCTGCTGTCATGTATATGGCAGGAGATAAACGTCTGTGATGGCCAGGAGGGTATCATAATCGCTGCACTGTCTAGAGAGTCAGCCTAACCATCAAATGGTGACCATTAATCCAGTAATAAGCAGCTTAGAAAAAACAGGGAATTTAGAAATTAGAATTTATAGAAAGTTTGAAAACACAGGAAGGACAATATGAAGGGGAAAAAAAAAGTTAAAACTTCACCAAGAACAATCACATATAATAAAATGATAAAGTCTAGCATGATACAAAATTGCTCCAAACCTGCAAAACCATCAGCAATGTTTTTTCTACTTACAGTCCATAGATTTGAGGAGCAATTTCCAGCCTATTGAGATGCATGTAGAGCTCAATGTCGTGTTTCTTCAGTAACTGGTCTTGGATGTGATTCACCTTTGTGACAATAGCAATAGATGGGCCTATGTCTTGAGGTCTGGCAAATGGCATGGTGGAAATCATTGCATCTTTCTCCTGCGGTGAGAGAGAACAGGCGGATTACCTTGAACTGCCGGCTCTGTTAGACATAGGACTTGTGACAGCTGCCTAATTGTCGATCTGGATTTGTTAGGTACAAGGCTCCATTAATTCTTTACTAGGAAAATGTTAGTGAAGCTTCGTAATGCCCTTTTCAATGAGGGAATGTAGCACAGAGCTTTTATACTGACTCACACTGAATATCACATTTTATCTTTCATTTAATGTATTTATCTATTATTTGCCATTTTGCATATTCCTTTTCATACCCCTTGTATAACCAATAATCTGCTTATTTGTTCCTTCTATAAAACCCAGTGAACGGTCCCACACTGTGATCAACTGCTATTTTTGTTTGTACACTCCTACAGCGAGGAGGATTCCTTAGTAAATGACCCCCCCACATCCTGACTCTTAGGCTACACTCACACTGCCGTTGCCCGCCCGCCCGTACCGTAGCGGGCAACGGCAGTGCACGGGGAGAGGAGGTGAGCGCAGCTCACCCCCGCCCCTCTCCATAGGAAGTTATGGCGCACGGCGCCGTACTACGGATAAAGATAGGACAGGACCTATCTTTTTCCCGGGTACGGAGCCGCACGTGTGCGGCGCCATACCGCTCCCGTAGGGCGCCATGCGCCCATTGCCGTCTATGGGGGACGTATATCGGCCGTATATACGTCCCCCATACGTCAGTGTGAATATAGCCTTAAAGTCTCGAGTCAGAGACCATTTTGGTGGAGCCAGAATAAAACGGACAAACGCTGAAAATATATAATAAATTGTTGCAATTAGTTCACTGTAATATGTGCTGAATATTTTTTTTCAAATCAGAATTTTGGGAAATTATGCAATGTCCTATAAATGTCTGTTCTAAAGATGTATACTTTTAGTTGAGTTGAGTGTGGATGCACTTTTGCTCCTGCTCAGTAGTGAATCTCCTCCCCTACAGATAAGGCTACAGTCACACTGCTGTTGCCAGCCGTACCGTAGCACGGCGGGGACATGGCAGTTCCGGGGAGAGGAGGAAGGGGAGAGCCACGCTCACCCCCGCCCCACTCCACAGGAATATATGGCGCGCGGCGGCATATTCCGGAGAAAGATTGGGTATGTCCGTACTGCTCCAGTTGGGTGCCGTGCGCCCATTGCTGTCCATGGGGGACGTTTATCGGCCGTATATACGTCCCCCATAAGGCAGTATAAATATGGCCTAAGAGGAGAAAGAATCTCTGGACCCATCTTAGAGCTGCTAGAGTGATAAAAAAAAAAAGGATTGAGGCAGGATTGTCCAGTGTATCTTCTCTCTGTAGAATGCTTTATCTTTTAGTTTGCTTATTCTCTGAGTTAATGTTTGTAGACGTTAGCTGTTCTGATTCTATACACTACACATAGAAAAGTTCAAAAATAGAAAAAAACACACATGAAAAACTACTATAGGTATAGAAGCTAAGCCTGTAATTTGGCACTGCTAGACTGTGCAGCATTGTGATATCAAAGATATTGAAAGTTCAACCGTTCATCAAAACTGACTGTTCATGAGGCAATTCTTCTATATCCGGAAATTGAGAAGTTGCACATGTGGTTACTGCATTACCACCCACGTCAGTGTAGAGAGGCTGTTTTCTAGCCTTAGAATAATTAGGTCAGATTTTAGGTCATCTATGAAGGAAGATCTGATGGAAGCTAAACAGTTTCTAAGAACAATTTATTAACGTTATATCTCAAAGGTTGTATTTAAATAAATATTTTTTAAATGTACTAACTAAATAACTTGGATATTGTATCATAATGATGATAAAAAGCTTTATTATTACTGTAAATGTATCACTTAATCATGCCACATGTATGTGTGAGTGGCTTACTGACTCTATAGCCCTGCCAGAAACATCAGAGACCTAAACAGGTTTTCCAGTATAAAGATATACTGTATGTACTCGAGTATAAGCTGGGAAAACTTAACTGGAGGAAAAGCCTAGGGTGGGAAATGCATCAGTCACAGTCAGTATAGTATATAGCCAGCTCCCCTGTGTATATATATGACAGCCAGACAGTCCCCTGTACAGTGGCAAAACCGCTCATGGATCACGACAACTGGGGTCTGTTTGACCCCCAAATGATCAGGTCAAACACGAACCTGCGGCTCTATTCCCCTGTATGGAACAACAGCAATACCCACTTCTGTCAGTTGCAAAGATATTGGGGGTCATTTACTAAGGGCCCGATTCACGTTTTCCCGACGTGTTACCCGAATATTTCCGATTTGCACCGATTTTCCCTGAATTGCCCTGGGATTTTGGCGCACGCGATCAGTTTGTGGCGCATCAACGCTGGCATGCACGCGACGGAAATCAGGGGGCATGGCCGAACAGTAACCCGACGGATTCGGAAAAACCGCCGCATTAAAAAAAAAAAAAATGCTCGCACGGGCCATACTCACATGCACCACGGTGAAAACGATGAACTTAGGGGGACTTCGGAGCAGCAGCGACACCTGGTGGACATCGGGCGCAGGACCTTCATGAATCGCCGGAAGACTCGAACGTTCGTCAGAGAAGCCGGCGCTGGAACGCAAATGGACCAGGTAAGTAAATGTGCCCCAATGAATGCAGCAGCAGTGCATATGCTTGACCTGCCGCTACATTCATTATGGGTACAACAGACCCCCAGTTCTTGTGATCAGTGAGTTCCACCAATAAGGAATTTCCTAGCCTGTGGATATAGGAATACTTGATGTGGCTGGACAATCCCTTTAATAAAAGATTGCAGAAATAGAAACAGAAAACAGAGCCTGAAGTCCAGCATCATAACCTGTATAATAGTTTACTTGAAGCTGTAATTCTCAACCAATAGCATTGATACCATTTTTATTTGCTAGATTCAAGCTTCAACAGAATCTTTATACAGATCTCAAGATAATTATGGTTATTTATTAATTTTTGCTTGTGGCTTACCACTAAATTGAACTGCAAGAAAATGACTGTTTGGGTTAAGCAGTTAGACAACAAAATCAATGTGAGCTAAAAATAAATACAGAAATACAACCTTCCAACGTATTGAGGCCTGTATCTTACCTTGCGGGAATCGTGTTCAAATGTGGAAAACCAAGGCTCGGCACTTCCCATAAGGTTTGAAAACAAGGCACTAGAAGGAATAGCAATAATATTTAGCTACTTATACAAAGGAAAGTTGAAAAAGTACAGTGGTAAACACGATGGTCAACCTACAGCCAGGAAAGTACTCTATAAAATAACACATTAAAGTACTCATAAAATATTAATTAGATGTATATATAATACAAAAAAGCAGAGGCTTTTGTTAAAGTGCAACTTTTTTTAATCCAAAGATAAGCAGGTGATAATAGTAAACTTTGTAATATCCTTCATTAAAGTAAAGCGGCTATTCTGTTATTTTTCCTGCTTCATTCTCTAGTAGTGAGCAGTGTATCCAAAAGATAAGTCATTAAACACTTTATCAGGGTTTTTTATTTCTTAGCTGTCAGTGGAGAACAGGGGAGAAAGCGGATTTACACATACTGCTAAAATATGTAGGAAATGCAGAGGAAAAGAAGGACACAGGAACAGATTTTAATGAAGCAAAGTTCACTGTTATCATCTGCACTAGTGAATTTTAAGTTCCATCTCCCCTTCCTCGCAGAGATTTGCTTGCAGCTCATGTCTGCTGGAGGGAGGGGGAGGTGTTAGCTCATGTTTGTGGGAGAAGGGAGGGGGAGGTGTTAGCTCATGTCTGTGGGAGAAGGGAGGGAGGGGGAGGTGTTACCTCATGTCTGCTGGAGATAGGGGGAGGTGTTAGCTCATGTCTGCTGGAGAGAGGGGGAGGTGTTAGCTCATGTCTGCTGGAGGGAGGGGGAGGTGTTAGCTCATGTCTGCTGGAGGGAGGGGGAGATGTTAGCTCATGTCTGTGGGAGAAGGGAGGGATGGGGAGGTGTTAGCTCATGTCTGCGGGAGAGAGGGGGAGGTGTTATCTCATGTCTGCTGGAGGGAGGGGGGAGATGTTAGCTCATGTCTGTGGGAGAAGGGAGGGATGGGGAGGTGTTAGCTCATGTCTGCTGGAGGGGGAGGTGTTATCTCATGTCTGCTGGAGAGAGGGGGAGGTGTTAGCTCATGTCTGTGTGAGAAGGGAGGGAGGGGAAAGTATGTTATGAGAGCCAGGAGGAGATGATGATGATGATGATGATGACACAAGGACTTGAATCCTTGTAACTAATGCATGTCATTAGGTGAAAATGTGAAATCCTGGTGACAGGTTTGCTATAAACAATGAGCTTGCATATTACAAAACTTCAGTACAAAGATGGATCATATCCCATTGTCCCATTTGGCTAAAAAAAAAAAAAATATGGGATATGGGATGGAGACTTCTTTGAACTACATGGAAATCTACCATCAAAATCCCGCTTGATTAAGCAAGGACACTTACTCACTGTGGCTGTGGTAATCTTATATTTGTTATCCTTGGCCTTCTTCCTTCCTTCCAAAATGATGCTTATGAACCACAATGGCCCTACGATTGTTACTAGAGCTCCTTCATGCTGCAGATTCATATGCTGTTACAGTGTGCAAGGACCACCACCTACTGTGTGTTAAAACTTTGCCTGTAGCTATGAGATTACATCAAGCAGAAGAGGGAGGGAAGTGCTGAGGGAGCAGAGGTGTGGGGAAGACAGTGTAATAACCTGTGAAGCTGCAGTATGGAGGGGCTAATCCCTCCAAAGACTCTGATCGGTATTGCCAGCGGATGCATGTCCTCACCTCCCCCCAGCACCCTTGACACTTCTCCCCTCTGCCTACTGTAATCTTACAGCAACAGTGGGTATTAGCAAACAGTGGGGGGGGGGGGGGGTGCTCCTGGCTCATTAGCATAACAGTCACATTGTTGGGACCTATGAGAAAGTGCTTCTGGTTTATCATGCTTAATATCTCACAACGGATGCCTAAAGAATAATGAAAATAACTGTTCTTCTTAATCTTTGTGATACATTTGCTCCAGTTCCCAGTCTCTCTCTAACTCCTGTAAAATGTTTATCATCTTCAAAACTACTCTGTTACCTTTGTCTCTGGCAGGCACCAATGCATCTCTCCTTTTGTCTGTGCTGCTTGCTATCCTTCCCCTTCCATCCCTCTCCTCCAGTGTCCTGGCTGCATGTCCAGAGGTGTACTGTCCAGCAATTTAAAGGGCCAATGTGCCAATGCCCGTGTATAATGTGTCCTCTTCCAATCAGGGCACATCCCTGGTGATAAAAAATTCTGCCCTCAAAGGTAAGTGCCTGAACATTAAAGGGCAACTACCACTAGGATAAAGAAGGGTATACAAATGAGCCTGAGGGGCTCCAGGCTCATTTAGATAGAGTCTTTCATCCTGTTGGTAGATGCCCTTTAAGGTTCATGGGGATTATCTGAACTTGTGTTATCTACAACTCTGTATCTTTTTTTAATGGTCTCTCCTTAACCTGACCCTGATCCATACCTTCCTTCTAGCCCCATTCTTGGCCTGTACCTTGGATTCTGTCTACACTCATTTTATGCAACTTCATGATTAAATGCGCAGGCAGTGTTAAAGTTTCCTAACATTTAGCATAAGACAAAATCACTAAGGACTTACTAGGCGTCATGTTCCAGGTAGTCAGGATTTAACACAACTTTCATTTCCTCACTAGAAAAAGAAAACATCTTTATTATTATGTTTATACTTCTCTTTGTATTGTCAATATATTTTATGATGGAAAAAAATATGCGTTTTGGAGAGTTTACTTTGAAACAGGCAAAATAAAATACAGGTTTTTCTTCTAAACACTTATGACAGTCATTAATCTTCAAGTTATTACTGAAGAACAAATGAGGTAACATTCATCAGTAGGCAGAGTCATTGGCATTTATTATTGCCAGCTAAGCAATGAACTTGCCGGAAGATTCTCAATCAGGTGCAATATATAAATTGTATTATAACAAAGTACAGCGATAGAATAACAGGGAGACGCATTTAATGCTAATTTACTAAAAAGTAACTCAATAGAGTTTTGGCGTTTGATGAGAATTTTAATCTTGTCCCGCTAGCCTAGCTTTCCTGTACCTACAAATAAGGCCAAGTTCACACCAGTGTCTGATCTTTCCATTACTCTCTCTGTTGAACTAAAAATGGAAGGTCATCCATTCCCCACAGACCCAATAGACATGTAATATGGAAGGGACAATATTGCTCAGGAACTGTCCTTATCCTTAGAAAAATACATCTATGAATGCTCTTTAAAGGTGTTGTCCATTTTAACTGAGAATTTCCAAAAGGGCAACAAGCTTTAATTTGTGGCACAGAGCACTACGATGGAGAGTGTATTCACCCCGGCTCTGAAATGTAACGTCCCCGCCAATACAAAGGTATTGGAGATATAAACCCTTCAGACCAGAGTTCTACATATTGACAGGATGCAAGATGGTGGTGATCAAGTGCTTGAGTCACCTCACCGCATCCTCTAATATGAATGCATCTGGCGACTTCACTAATGTGCATGGAGTCAGGGAGGACCATTTTATAATATCACTGAAAAAAGTACGGTATTAAAGAGGCAGAAAAGGAAGCACTGCAATGTGAGAATGTCCCAAAACCGTACTCCAGATCTCAGTCTCTTAGTCTTCTATGACTTTGACATGTCAGGGCTTAGAGGGAAAACATGTGCTTTAAACTGAGACTTTATAATAAATAGTCATCAATTAAAGACCCCAACTGCAGGCACAGCCATCTATATAACACCAGTGGATAACATAGAAATACCATTCTAGCACCGGCGTTATTATGAATGTCACAAAGACGTAGAGTTCTAAGCAAGGGATAACCCACACACTTCTATACAACACTTTGATCTCCTTTGAGTTCTCTTAACCGCTTAGTGACGTGACCTGAAAAGGCTCTAATGACCAGGGCATTTTTAGCAAATTTTCATATGTGGTGGTTTAAGGGCCATAACTTCATTTTTTTGCGTGCTACCTAAAAAAATTTTCTTGCATTTTTCGGGACACATAGGGTTAGTTAAAACATAATAAAAATTTAAAGATTTTTTTTCATTTTTAGTTTTAATTGGGGGTTAAAATTGGAGAAAGGGCTTTTTTTGTAATTTATAGTACATATTTTTTTTAAAATTTATTTTCAAATGAACTCAAAATGAACATTATCAATGAATTGCCTATTGTGTTTCAGTCGTTTTGATATATAATAAGCATAGTCTCGAACAAAAGGGCAACTATGGCTATTTTTTTTTTGTAGATTTTTTTCTTTATTATATGGGCAAATGCAAATGTATTTTGTGGTGGTTTAAGGGCCATAACTTGTTTTTTTGAATGCTACCTTAAAATCTTTTGCTGCGTTTTTTGGGGGACACATAGCGTTAGTTAAAACGTAATAAAAGATTTTAAGATTTTTTTTTTTCATTTTTTTAATTTGGGGTTAAAAGTGAAAAGTTTTTTTGGTAATTTATAGTAAATTTTTTTTACATTTTCAAATTAACTCAAAATGAACATGAATGAATTTCTTATTTTGTTTCAGTCATTTTGATATATAATATGTATAGCCTTGGTCAAACGGTGCAATTTTTTTTGTAGTGTAACGGGGGGTGGCGCGGCAGGGGTTTCAATTAATATTTTTTGTGTATGTGTTTTTTTATATTATTTGTCCCACATGAGGTCATAAAAGACCCCTGTGCAACATGTTTACAGTTTTTTTTAATTTTACATTTTTCTCATCAATTTTACATTTTACATCTTTTACAAGTTTTCCCCTGCAACTTGGGGCATCTTGAGAGCCCCAGTTACAGGAGGAAACAACCCTCTCTGATGTTGGTCAGAGCTGTACTGTGTCTGATTAGACCCAGCATCTCCGATTACCCCCTTAGACCCGGCGGTCACATGATGGCTCTGCTCCTCTCTGCATTGCGCTACTTTAATAAACCACATCTCCCTTCTCCTTTGGGTCTGTAGGTGTCTCTCAGCCAGAGACAGAGTCCTGCTCCTGCAACTAGCGCAGGAGCAGTACAAAACTTCTGCAACATCCAAAATAGTCTAAAGTCAGCAGGAGGTCCGAGAGTAGTTAATTTAATTCTTCCTGGATGGGCTATCCCCCATTCTCCTTGTAAGATCATTAATCTCAGATTATTAATCATTAATGTCAGAATTAGAAGTCAGCATATAGCCAAGTAACTGAAGCGATATAAAAATATGCAGCTTCAAGGGTTTCAGCATTCTCCATTTATTCAATTATCTTTTTTCTAACACACAAAGAAATGTCACATTTTCAAAAAACATCTTTATTTTGACTAGGCAAAAAATATATCTATGGACCTGTGCACCCTGGCAATGCTCCAGGCTGCTACTGCTGCATCTATGGGTTTCATGAGCTGCTAAAAGCTACCAGTGATTTGAGGAAAGGTTGTATTGGGGGCACAGGCGACACTATTTCTCTAGGCCCATGGTTCTTTAGTTATGCATTTGCAAACTAGGTGTAAATAATGTACCAACCTTGGTTGTGCAGCTTCGCTTGCATGCATAAATGCCTGGTGATCACAATGCAGTATGAATAATAAAGGAGCCAACAGTTCATGCATTCCCTAAAAAACAAACATGGAGGAAATTAATCGTAAAATGTAAAAAATATATTCAGCTATACATTTTCATACACAGCATTCAAGTATCAATTAAACATCATACCTACGAGATATTTTTCAAGTGATACATAATGATTATATAGGTTATATTAAGAGTGAGTACAAACATAAAATACAGGAATTAAGTGTGGAAGTTAATGGGTTGGACACCCATTAATATGACAAAAAAAAAATTTCAGTAAATTTGGCCAGAAGAGCCTTGGTAGAAAAGAAGGAAAGCGGCCTAAAATAGCAATTCTAGTTCATGCCATAGGTGTTCGATGGAATGAAATGCAGGGTTTAAAGCGTAACCGTTATCCGAAACAATTATAATATTGTGTGTGGGGATGTGCTAAATTTTTTCTAATATACTTCGTTAACCCCTAGGCGCACCAGGACGTTATAGTACGTCCCCGGGGCTAGATGCTTAGCGCACGGGGACGTTCTATAACGTCCTGCTTCTGGCACCGGCTCACGAACGGAGCCGGTACCAGAAGCAGCGGCTGTCAGCTGTCTAGTACAGCTGACAGCCTGCGCTAACACCCGCGATCGGAGCCGGCTCCGATCGCGGGTGTTAACCCCTTACACGCCGCGGTCAAACATGACCGCGGCGTGTAAGGGTGTAAGCGCTGTGGATCGGATCCCCCGTGCCGCTTACCGGGGGATCCGATCCTCTGCCGGGCAGCTCCGAGGACTGGCATGTGCCCCGGAGCTGCCCGGTCTCCATGGCAGCCAGACCCCTTCCGGGTCTGGCTGTAATCTGTCTGAGCATGCGCAAGCTTGCTCAGACAGTTTACACTGCTCTACAATAAAATAGTATTGTAGAGCAGTGTATTGAACTTAAACCAGTGATCAGAGCATCACTGGTTTAAGTTCAAGTATGTATAAGTAAAAATATGCAAAAACAGTTAACACTACACATTATAATAAATAAAAAATTAATACATAAAAATATAAGCCCCTAAAATGTCACTTTCCCATAAAAAAACTTAATAAAGTATAAAAAACATAAAAACACAAAAAAACCCCGCATATTTGGTATTGCCGCGTCCGTAACAATCTGCATAATAAAACAGAATTGTTACTGGACCCGCACGGTAAACGCCGGAGGAAAAAAACGCAAAAAACGTTCCGAAAAAAGATAATTTTTAATTAATACCCTATAAAAAATGCTCTAAAAAGTGATTTAAAAAATGTTATGCACTCCAAAATAAGCCCACTAAAAAGAACAACTGTTCTGGCAAAAAATAAGCCCCTAACAAGATTTATCTGCCAAAAAATAAAAAAGTTATGCATATAAAAAGATGGTGATGCTAAAATGAATAAGATTTTCTCCAAATTAGTTTTTATTCAGTACAATTGAATAAAATACACAAAACCCCCACATATTTGGTATCCCTGCGTCCGTAACAATCTGTATAATAAAACAGAATCGTTATTAGATCCGCAAAGTGAACCCCGTAAAAAACAACCTAAAAAAACTCTCTCTGATAAAGATGATTTTTTATTAATGCCCTTTAAAAATGCTCTAAAAAAGTGATTTTAAAAAGTTACGCAATCTAAAATAAGACCACTAAAAAGAGCTATCATTCTTGCAAAAAATAAGCCCTTAAACAGATTTTTGAGGTGAAAAATAAAAAAGTTATGCATATGTAAGTCGGTGATGCTAAAATTAACAACAATTTTGCCAAATTACTTTTTATTCAGTAAAAATGGGAAAAAATAAAAAAATATATATAAATGAAGTATTTTCATAAACGTGGCGACCCAAAGAATAAAAATAATATACTATTTTCATGGTATGGTTAACGGCCAAAAAAAAAAACACATAAAAATTTTCCTAAAAATTGATGATTTTCATTTCCTCCACCAACAAAGAGTTAATTAAATCTCACCAATTAGCTATAGATGCCCCAAAATTATGTATTAGAAAAGTGCATCTCATGTGGCAAAAGAAATAAGCCCCTATAGGTCCTCATTAAAAAAAAGAAAAAAATTATAGCCTGTACAATGTGACAGCAAATCTGCTCCGGATGGCGCCTCCTTCCCTTCTATGCCCGGCCGTGCGCCCATACAGCAGGTTACCACCACATGTAGGGTATCGGTGTACTCGGGAGAAATTGCGTATCAAACTTTGTGGAGCCTTTTTTCATTTTATCCATTACAAATGTTTAATTTTCCACCCAAAATGAGTGTATTGTGAAAAAATATTACAATTTGCAGACTCCACCTCCATTTTGTTTTAACCCCTATAAAACACGTAAAGGGTTAACAAACTTCTTAAAAGTGGTTTTTCATACGTTGAGGGGTGTAGTTTCCACAATGGGGTAATTTACGAGTCTCGCTATTATTTAGGCCTCTCAGTGTCAATTAGAAACTGTGCAGGTCCATCTAAATACAGGTTTTGGCGATTTTACAAAAAATGTGAAAAATGGCTCCCAAATTCTGAGCTTCATAACATTCTAGTAAAATATGTGGAATCTGAAAAAACCATGCCAACATAAAGCAGACATTTGGGAAATGTAAGTTATGAATTTATTTGGGTGCTATGACTTTCTGAATCAAAAGTAGAGAATTTAGAACGTTGAAAATAAAGAATTTTTCAACATTTTTGCCAAATTTTGTTTTTTTTCATAACTAAACGCAAAAGATTTCATCCAAATTTTTAAACTAATTTGAAGTACAATGTGTCACGAGAAAACAATCTCAAAATCCCCTGGATATCTCACAGCGTTCCAAAGCTATAACCACTTATAGTGACACAGGCCAGATTTGAAAAATGGGGCCGCGTCCTTTAGGCCAAAAGATGCTGTGTCCCGTAGGGGTTAACAAGTTCCGCTTGTTTGTTGAAAAACAAAAAACAAAAAAACAGCAAGCTACTCCCTCTCACGAAGATTCATATACCAGACAATGCAGTGTTTGTGTCTATGGAGGCTGCATGAGCTCACATCTACTCTCCCTGTGAGCTCTGAGATGGGAGGATTAATACTTACATTTTCAGCTTGATTTTAGTGATTTCAGAATATGGTGCTCATAACATACAACAGCCAGGGAGAGAGCAGAAAGCATTAATACTCACTCATAGCTGTGTAACAAACAGGAGAGGAGAGAGAGCAGTCTTCAATCCTCTAGACAGATTTGCCCTAGCAACATTGAAGTAATATTGTAACTAAGGGGCACTTGGCAGTCTCTTTCTTTACAAACTAAGGGGAATTTCTTAATGAAGTATAATAGAAAAATGTTCACATCACAACAGTCTCTTCCACACAAAAATCATCTGAAATGATGGTCAACTTTGGTCACTCATGACATGTAACAATTATAACTTTTTATATAAATATGGATAATTCTCAAACCTTAAAAACAGTCTCTCCTCTCCACCAAAAAGGCTATTTTTATGTACCAAACATTCGTGCAATATTAGATTATGTGAACTACCACTTTAAAGGAAACCTACCACTTCTGAAGGTAGGTATGAGATGTAAACACCAGGCACCAGCTCAGGGTGAGCTGGTGCCGGAGCTTACCTTAGCTAGTGTTTTAAACCGCTACATCGCGGTTTAAACACATTTTGATTTACAGCCTCGAGGTAGCTACCCTGAGCTGGTGCCCGGTGTTTACATCTCATACCTACCTTCAGAAGTGGTAGGTTTCCTTTAACCCTTCCAGCTTACCAGTGCAGAACTGACAGACCAACATTTTCACAAATTGATGGACTAGGCCACTGCCCATTACGATATGTCACATTATTTGTGTGTGAAGAGTACAAAACCTGTCTCTATGTTGTCAAACAGGTTCACACCTTCCATATCATGCTTCTTTTATAACCCAGCATGGTGACATCTTCTAAAAATCAGTTTTGAAGTGAGATCTAAATTGGTTGTATGAAGTCAAGGAGCTTGTGAGATTTACTCCAAAGTCAGGTTCTTTCTACCCAAGAACAGCCCTTTCACTATTACGGATGTCTTTGCATCAAGGGAAATCACTAGAAGGCTTTCCTGAAGTTAGGTGCATGATGTCAGGCACAACAAAGACAGCATTCTAAAGCAGGGAGAGCTTGACTTCATTTCTAAACTCTACACCTCCATGAATTTATACAACCTATTTACATTTTACTTGAATTTTATGGATGATGCCACCATGCAGACCACATTGCAGCTGCCTGTCACAGCCTGGGTTACCAGCGGCGGATACCGCTTTCTACACAATTATCTACACTTGCTTCTCTTCAATCCGTGTCTGAGGAAGGTCATGTGTTGACCGAAACGTCATATGAATTTGAGTGGATTGTTATGAGAATAATAGCATCTATAAAAATACAGCAAACTGAGTGCCATCTTCTCTAATCATGCACATATCTGGGGTTGGGAACCTAGTTTGGCACCATGAAAAAATTGTAGTGCTGTGAAATTCCTACAGAATTACTGATGCCACCATGCTGGGCCATGAAAGAAACATCATCTGGAAGGTATTAATCTGCTTCACGAAATACAGTTTCTCTTTAAAATAAGTGTGGATATACCCCCCCCCCCCCATTTATCCTAAGCTTTTATTTTATATTTTGGAAGACATAAGCAAAAAAAAATGCATATTGCAGTGAATAGCAATGATTGATAGACAACGGCAGTCCTTCACTTTTGAATAGTTGTAGAACTTTCTGCGTTGCACGCATTTTACCGAAAAGCAATGCTGCAAACTGAAGACAAAAAGAAGAAAAAGAAAACAGAGGTAAAGTTTTGTTTGTCAACAGCCTGTAGGCTCGCAAAATTGAACCTGTTCTTTATATGCCTGTGTTCATTTAGCCCACCAAGCAGTCTTTATTAAAGCTGGAGCATCAGGCAGTCAAAGTTCATTAATACCATTTATGTAATCTATGCAGTTTCAATTAACTCAGCAAGACATTCTACTACATGATAAGAGTCTCATTAATTCAATAAAACCCCATAACTATTAACAATATGGTCTATGTTAAACGGGGTGTCACCTACTACAAAGTAATGGCTTTAACAGCTTGTGAGGAGACTTAAGTTTTTCTCTTCTTTTAAATGTTATCAAGTTAAATATTCATTCCTTATGCAGAAAGGTGTTATTTCTCTGTAAGGCATCTTCAAGATATCAAACCCAAGCGGGGGGTAATTAAGCTGTTTTAATTCTTACCCAGTAATAATATTACTTTCTAGTTCAGTAAATGACAGACTTTGTTTAAAATTATACACGGTTTCCCACTTCAATGCTTGACGTGCCTGGGGTGTAGTCACTTAACGCTGCTGGAATGGACACCGTTGAATAATTACGACCAAAGAAATTTATAAGAGGAAAAAAAAATATAGAGAAAAAAAAATTGCTCGCCATTAATTTTTATTTGGCTTAACGATTCGTTTTCACATTGCAGTTAACATAGCTAGGAAATATGCATTTCCTAACTTGTTTATTGCTTAGTTAACGTAATTTGATTTTACAAAGTTCTTTAGTGTCTTTTCCCAATGTTCTCTGTCGAAAACTAATACAAAAAACGGCATTAACTTGAAAATGAGTCTCTTCTTAGCGGGCCCCCTATGTTTCTCCAAAACTCTAATAGCTGTTAGATATAAACTGTTGTGCGCAGCCATTTCAAATCCTGGGTTAAGATAACGCACTTCTCCTCATGCTTTATAATGATAGTGTGAAGCCTTTAAACCAGTCAATTTTTTTTCTTTTGACTTCACACACAAAAATTTTTGAAGGTTTTATGCCTTCAAAGCAGAAATATATTGCCTCTCAAGAATGGCCAGAAAAGGCTCACGGCTTGTTGTCAGCTGCAACAAATATGTAGTCAGAAGCAGCAAACCTTGAAGACACGAACTTTTCAAAAAACTTTACTAATACAAATAGAACATTTGAATAACAGAAAAATCTGATGTTATTTGAGAACAGTAGAGCGCTCTTCTCTGCTTACTGTACTTAGCTCCTCTCACACAACCCCTCTTCCAAATAAACTGAGTTTCAATCTGAAATTGTTGCTAAATTCCATTTTGTGGCAAGACGACAAGAGGCTCATTGGTGTTTAATATAAAATAAAACCTTTTAGCACAGTGGAGAGGGTTGACTTAAAACAGGTCTTTACCTATCAGCTCTGAGTGAACCTCAAATTACGGATAAACTGTAAGAGGAAAGCTACCTAAAAATGGAAAACTACTAGTGAAAATATTGCCAGGAATATAAAGACTGGCGTTTATACCCTTAAACCCCCCCCCCACGATGCGACTTCACCCGCATCTACGAAGAGGCCTGGGCCTCTTGGTAAATACGGGCACAAACTCCGCCAGTTCCCATGTGTAGACCAGGTGCAGATTTTTGCTCTAGTCTCTGCCCCACTCACTGCAGGCGACACACCCGTGCAGGTCGTAGGAAACTGAAATGAGGTGGGGAGAGGGAGATTTATGTGGTTTCTCTGTCAGAAAGCTGTCAAAAAAGTTGTAATACAGCTGGGTCATTGTTTCTCCTCATCTAAACAACTATCATTAGAAATGTCAAACATATAAGATAAGTTGCGATCCAACAACTATAACCTTAACTGATATGTTGCTTGAGGCTGAATACAGAGCCAGTACCAATGCAGAAGAGAACATGAAGCACAGCTTTATTTTCTGCAGTGATTGAACCATGTAACTGCATCTTAGCTCCCATTTAACCCTTTCATGACGCCTGACGTAATAGAACATCACGGGTCGGGTGCATGGAGAGGGCTCACGGGCTGAGCCCGCTCTATAGCCTTTAAGTCTTTGCTGCATCTTGCAGCAAAGATTTACCGGTAACACCCGGTGCTAGCACCGATCGCTGCCAGTAAAGCATGGGCGCAGCCATCTTGTTGGAGATCGACGTTCCCCGTGACGTCATCAGGGAGCTGCGATCCTTTGCCATGACAGCCTCGGGTCTGTCCATTGATCCATTGAATACAATGTGCGATTTGCAAATTGTAATGAATAAGGAGGAATGTATATGGTAGAAAACTCTGCCATATAGAAGTTTTTAATTTTTGTAAATGTATGGAAACATTACAAAACCTATCCAAATTTGTTATCCCTGTGATCTCACCGGCCCAAAGAATAAAGTAGACATGTAATTTGTGGTGTACAGTGAAAGCCGTAAATTCCAAACCCACAACAAAACGCCTCTTTTTTTTTTTTTTTTTTTTACCAATTTCACTACATTTTGAATTTTATTTCCTGCTTCCCAGTACATGGCATGGAAGAATAAATACCATCACTATGAAGCACAATTTGTTACGCAGAAAACAAGCCATCAAAGAGCTCTATACGTGTAATTGTTTTTGATTGTGGGGAGTGAAAAATAAAAAAACAGAAAAGGGCGAGGTCCTTAAAGGGTTAAACTGAATAATGGACTGTAGTGGATCATCATCTTTTGTCTTCTGTACTACAATGGCTCAGGAAACTGGTTCATCAAGGTTTATGTTAATGAATATTAGCTTTTTCCAAGTCGCAGTCACACCAACTAGAGGATGAGCACTACTCAGAGCCTTAGTAGGCCCCTTCGTGGGCCGCCCTCCAGTGGCAACATTGTCCCCCCTCCAGACATGCTGCCCCCCTCTCCCTGCAGACACACTGAAGCCAGCACACGTGTTCTGATGACATCATCATGTGCGCCGGCTTCAGAGCCGTCGCATACCATGCGGAGCGCAGCTTCGGTTGAACCAGGAAACCTGAGTTTTGGATTCTCTCCCGATGAGTGCAGCATAGAGGCAGAAAAGTAATCAATCCGGATGGTGATCATTTGTACCAGTGTCTTATAGCGACACTGGTACAATTGATCCGGGGGCTCGAGTAGCCCCTCCAGTACCCCTGGGCTCCAGCACTTGCCCGGGTTGGCCGGGTGCTGGCGCCTGGCCTGGGAGGAGACCAATATATCAGATACTATACTCATCTGCAACAGATACTTACTGTATGTCCTAAGACACACAAAATATGTCATCCATTTGGATGTTATCATTGTTAATCCTGAAGGTTGTTTTCAGATGATTATTAAATTCAATTATTAACTCTGTAAGAAACTATGAAATGGGAGCTCCAGCGCTTGGATGTCTTCATTACTCCCATTTACTTTCTAATTAAGTACTGGAGATAGCAGAGTGTTGTGCTAAGCAATTTATAACACTCCCATACTATTGAATGAAGCGGCATGATGTCTTCTGAAACAGTGGGACTCCCGTTCTCATGATCAGTGGGGGTCCAGAAGTTGGAAAGGTTCAGTGGGGGTCCATCAGTCAGACCTTCCTGTTCATAGGGCATAACTTGCTAATTAGGTGCAATTACTTTATATATACTATCAAATAGAAAGTCAGTTTAGTGAACGGTCACTGAATCCCTACCACCCCTGATCAGACACTTGCAAGGTCCCCTTGACTACCTGCTGCCTTAGACAGTGATTGGCTCAGGTTGCGTTGTGTTGAGAGGGCCAATGGGATCCACGGTGACTGGTTAGGTAAGGTCCTAAGGACTATGTTACATCTGTGCAGGGTCGGCTACAGGTTTCTGTAGTCCCCTGGGTGACAGAGCCTCAATGGGCCCCTTTGCAGTGAACTCATGTGGCGGCATTAAAAATTCTGAAACTAAAACAGTCTCCTGTTCCCTAAAATATTCCCTAGTTTATTATACCAAACAGATCCATCATGGGTACTGTATATAAGCCCCCCTCACACCCTATGGATTTATTAGAGACAGTCGTCTTACCCCATGAAATCCTCATGTACAGCCTTATGTGAGCCCCCCCCCCCCCCCAAGAGCCCTTCACTTTTTCTGAAAAAATGGTGAATCTAGGTAAAACAATTTAAAAAGTTGAAAACAAGGAAAAGAAAATATGTAGTTACAGTGGTAATAGATCATTTTTCACATTTGATTGTAACGATTGTAGTAGAAGAACAAAGTGTTTCATATTTCACCTAATGTACAGCAACAATCAATAGGGCAATGCATGCTATCGGCATATTAGGTATCTGACCTGCTTATAAAGCAAATGCTCATTCTCTCTTGCATAACAGAAAAGTACATCGGTGAGGATTCCTCGCACATCCTCCTGCTGGAAGAACTGCATTTCAGGAAATCTGGAGGAGATATTTCAAATATGAATGATTAGTGATGTTCAATTTAATCAGCCAAGTTGTGAAAGCGCAGGGAAGCAAATGGAAATTTTACCTTCTCACATAAAAATATTCTGTAGGAGTGAGATTACTATACTATTATCTTTAATGAAAAAAATCTTAAAGAAAAACCTCAGGTTCTCTCTGCCAGTTGACGGTTTTACATCATTACTTTAATAATATGCAAGTCTCTTCACAAGTGGCTATACAAGTATATTGCCATAGTCTGGTTATCATTATATCTCCTGGCAGGTTCACTGTAGTAAATACTTGTTTTACCCAATAAACAATTCTGGAGTATTTTTTTATTACTCTTTTTTTGCTGTTCCTCAGCCATTTCTCCTAAATGGAGGAACTGACACATGTGCACTACCACACATTCACAATTAAATGTAACACCAGGCGCTCCCCGGTGTTCACCTGTGGCGTATAATTGTGACTATTTCAGAAAGTGGTCCAGGTTATAGGTAATGCACAAGGGTCTTCTCAGCCCAGTATGGCAAACTCCCCGCCCACTTGGCATGAAGGTGGGTTGAAAAGTTGTAATTCTTGGCTTACAACAGAATTCATGCTTTGTACAAGGCTTGATCAATCATTCCTTACGTTCCTAGTAAGGTGACCATCATTTTCATTCTTTGTGTAATTGTAGGGTCACTTAGCTAAGCGGTGCAGTACAAACCTCATTTCAATCCTGAAATATTACTGTGTCCATCAATTATTAGATATATCAAACTGAAATAAATAACTAAAAATGATTAAGATTAATAGGGGTGCCCAAATTTTTTCATATGACTGTAAGTCTGTATAGAACATTTATTAACCCCTTAAGGACGCAGGGTTTTTCCGCTCATTTATCGCTCTCCAACTTCAAAAATCCATAACTTTTTCATTTTTACGTGTACAGACCTGTGTGAGGGCTTATTTTGTGCGTAACAAATTTTACTTTCCCGTAATGTTGTGGGCTCAGTTTTTTCGACTTTGACTGTGCACTCAAAATAACACCTCAGCTTTATTCTTTGGTTCGGTGCGATCGCGGTGATACCAAATTTATATAGGTTTTATTGTGTTTTAATACATTTTCAAAAATTAAACGAATGTGTACAAAAAAGAAAAAATTTTTTTTGCCATCTTCTGACGCTAATAACTTTTTCATACTTTGGTGCACGGAGATGTGTGAGGTGTCATTTTTTGGGAAATGATGCGACATTTTCATTGCTACCATTTTGAGGTCTGTGCGACATTTTGATAATTTTTTATTTAATTTTTTATGTGATGTAAAAAGGTGTAAAAGTCGCATTTCGGACATTTGGGCGCCATTTCCCGCCTCGGAGGTCACCGCCGGCTGTAACCGTTTTTATATTTTGATAGATCGGGCATTTTGGGACACGGCGATACCTAATATGTTTGTGATTTTTACTGTCTATTATGTTTTATATCCGTTCTAGGGAAAGGGGGGTGATTTGAACTTTTTAAACTTTTTTTTTAGTTTTTTTTCCACTATTTTTTAGACCATCTAGGGTACATTAACCCTAGATGGTCAGATCACTCCTACCATATACTGCAATACAACTGTATTTCAATATATGGCATTTCTGCAGCACATTCATTACAATGAGCCACTGGCTCATTGTAACGAATCTGCAGAAGCCATGTAGCCTCGAAGACCCGAGGCTACCATGGCAACCGATCGCCTCCCCCCGATGACGTTCGGGGGTGCGGCGATCGCAATAAAGATAGCGGCGCCTGCGCACCGCCGTTTTTTAAATGCCGCCGGCGACTTTGCCGGTGCCAATGACATGGTTGATAGCCGCGATCGGTGCAAGCACCGACCGCTGTTATTAGCGCTGGGGGTTTTCTGCAAAATGCAAAAACCCCCACCTTTGTATGAAGAGGACTCACCCCGTGAGCCCTCTTCATACACTCCTTATACCTCTGCGCCGTAGAGCTACGGCGCAGAGCGTTAAGGGGTTAAAGGGAACCTGTCATTAGGTTCTCACCATTAAACCTAAGAACAGGTTCCCACAGAAGTCTTATCACTGTTTGCAATTCAGTTCTTATTATAATAATCCATAGCTCACATCTTTATTAAACCATTTTTTTTTTTAAAAAGACACCTTGCCAGGAGACTCACCAAGGGGTGAGTTTTCATCTCATCCAATGTCTTCCTCAGCCTCCTTCTCACATGCCTCAGGAATGAGGAAGCTGAGAGAGACGTTGGCTCAGTCACAGAGTCACTCTCTGAAGATACATTTCTGAGGGAGGGGGGGTTGAGTGAGCTACCATCAAAATCAAGCATGATAAACTCATAGATCCAGATGACAGTGGTAATCTTCTTATATTTGTTATTCATGGCTAAAATACTTTTATAATTATGCTAAGGAGCCAGGAATGTTCTTAAGGGCCATTGTCAGAACCCATCTCTGCTACAACTACACAAGCTGTTACACTGTGTCTCACTCTGTGCCCTGCTTCATCAGGGGCTCCCCCCACCCTCGCCCTGATGTAATCTCACTGTATGAGAGGAAGTTTCAGCGCACAGCAGGAGGGGGAAGTGTAGCACAGTGTAAAAGCCTATGAAGCTACAGGACATAGGTGCTCTGGTACCAACCCCAACTGGCTCAATATCATAATTATAAAAGTTGTTTTTAGAAGGAAGGAGGCCATGGATAACAAATATAAGAATATTACCACAGTCATGGAGTGTGGATCTATGACTAAGTGCCCCTGGTTTATCACATTTTATTTTAATGATAGATTTCGTTTTAATTGCAATAAGCAGAATTAATGTCAATATGGAGATGATAATTTTAGCTTTGTTACATTTTCTATTCAAACTAAAGAAGATATTAGGTACAACACTATATACATATTAATTATCAATTAATATGATATATCAAGTAAATTGCATTCTGATCCCCTCTTCACATTAGATGGAACTAAAGCATTCCAGTAGGGTCTCTGACATTTCGAGGACAACACAATGCAGCACATGAGTAATAAAGCAGAATGCTGTCATCATGTACACAGTGGTCTCCACTTTCCCACACACTAGATATAGCCATAAGTTGTACATTCACCAGGTTCCTATTGGTTTTCATGTCATGTTTCTGGGGCTAAATACTGATAAAACAATCAAAAACAAGAAAACAAAAAAGTAGATACGTACGTTCTTTTAACATCCTGCTCAATCATCGCCCTGAGTTCTTTATCCTGAAAGAACTTATTCCAAAGACTCTGCAAAAATACAAAACATATATTTCTTACGATGCCCATATATCACAACTACTTTCCAGTGAATGTATTTTCCACAAAATAATCATTCTGGACATCTTTTCTTGGTTCTTTTATTTTTTTTTATTCCTACCAGGAAATTATAAATAAATTGACAACTGGGAGTTACCACTTGGAGTGTTATGATGCACAGTTTGACTTTAACAAGTTGGCAAAATTACATTGTGTAAGGAAACACTTCTTTAAAGTAAATCTACCATCAAAATCAGGCATGATAAAACAGGGGCTCCAACTCGGGGGCAGTGTGACAGTGGTAATCTACATATATTTGTTATCCATGGGGTCCCTCCTCCTAAAATCAACTTTATAAATTATGCTAATTAGCTGGAAGGGATATGGAGGCGTTACCACAGCCCTTCCGTGCTGTTGCTTCAGAGGCTTTCCCACCTCCGCCTACTCCCTCAGCAATTCCTACTACCTCCGCCGCTTACCACTGCAGAAGAGAAAGTTGCAGCACAAAGTGGGAAGGGGAAGTGCTCCTACACAGTGTAACAGCCTGTGAACCCCGAGTGCAGAGGGACTCAGATAATACCCACCAGAGTCCTTCAGGCTCCTTAGCATAATTTTAAAAGTTTATTTTAGAAGGAAGGAGGCAATGGATAACAAATATAAGAAAATTACCAAAATCTGGATCTATGAGTTATCGTCCCTGGATTATCATGCTGGATTTTGACGGTAAATTTCCATTACATGGAGGAATACCTATTTCCAATGGTCAATTCATTCAGAAATTTCAAGGACATACAACATAGAGGTACAAGAAATAATGCTCAAATATTGTAATATGCCTGTATGTCATAGGTGACAGGTCCTCTTCAAAGAGGCGGTCTATGGAACAATCCCTACTTGTAGAAGGATGCCTTGACAATATGTTGATATGGTGACACGTCTTCCATCTAGAATCCCTTGTGATCAGCTGTAATCTCCATTAGGAAAATTAAATGTTTTTCTTTTTTGATGGGCCTCAAGTTGTGTAAAAATAACTACTTACATGTTCCCCACCTCCAGTCCATTACGACGACTCCTGTCACTGCCGGTCCCTATTGGTATTTAAAAACACAGTGGAGATGTCCCATTGACAGCGTGCTCCCACTACAACCTAAGGGTTCATTCACACAGCCATCTGCGGGGACGTACATGTGGCTGCAAATCTGAAGCCGCATATATGTCCCCATAGACAGTAATGGCGGCGGTACGGTCCCACACATGCTCTATCTTTTCCCTGGTGTGCGGCCGTGTGCCGCTGTTTCCTATGAAGGGAGGAGGGGCCAGCTCTCTCTCCAGCACATGGCGGTATGCCCACAAGCACCTTCAGTGACCGAGTGCTTCACCCCAAATGTGAAAGGGAGCGATATCGTAAGTCATTCCTCCCCGCTGCCATCAGGCTGTTCAACAAACAAGGCCCAAACAGAAGAAACCTGCGCCCCCCACCTAACCAGTCCCTGCAAGTCCCATCCACAGACTAAAACTGTCCCATCCACAGACAAACTGCCGATCATTGCTTGTCTCTTTTTTTGTCTTTTTATCCCCCTTTTCTTTTTGTTCATTTATCCCTAATATTATTGTTGTCATAGTTTGTACTTCACTCTCTGTACCCTCTCTGCTGCTGTAACGCTGTGAATTTCCCCACTGTGGGACTAATAAAGGATTATCTTATCTTATCTTATCGCGTGTGAATGCACCCTTATGTAGAATCCAGGCTGTCAATGCAAGGTTTCTGCTGAACCTCTGTATGCCTACTAGGACTAGAGTTAAGTATAAGTTGTTTTTCGATTTTTACACCACCTTGGGCCCATATAAATAAACTAACCCTGGACAACCACATAAAGCATTGGTTGTCTGTGCATTGCAGGACCAAACATATGTACCAGAGCAAGTTACACTCTTTATTACCAGTCACCACATTTTCAGAAATACAACTAGATCCACTATTTATCTAATAATTGTTTCCCTTATATCCCCACTAAATCAACTTCAGAGGGGGCCTGTCCTGCTCAGCCATCCCACCCATCTACTCCTCCCCATGTCTTTTCTTGCATGTCAAGGGTGATGTCTAAGGTCCTTTAGCCAGTATTACTTGCAGTGTCTTCCCTATGAATGTATCTGATCACATAAAATAACAGCATGCCTCCATGGACTTCTACTCCTCTCTATCACACTTGGAGGCATGCCGTGATTTAATGTGATCAGATACATACATGGGGAAGAGGTTGCAAATGTCACAGGACCTTAGATGACATTGAGCGCAATGATATAACAGAGCTGTCTTCTCAATGTTCCACATAGCATCATGGAACGAGGTAGAAGGACCCAATTACCATTATTGGACTCGTATCAGGTGATTTGCATATAACTTTACAAACTGATTATTTAATTAAGTATTTAGGTGTCGGTTAATTTAAATGGCAGGATTAACAAACTTTCTAGACATTTCAGTCCTGTATCCTGGCCTTTATGTTAGTTAGGAGACATGGCCAGTATTGCTAATACACCCATTTCCTTATTTCTGCACCCTCTTTCTATAGAAATAGTGAAAGGTTGTAGCTTGGTGCCTGCATATAGAGAAGAGAACTGGCACTCCAGCAACAGAGGGAACAACCATGATTGGGTGAGAGGTCTATTAGAATAAATTTGAAAAAATTACTAGATTTGAAAAAATTACTTTTGGGTTTGATTCAGTTGCTGGTTCCAGTATATGGGGAGGCTGTATCGTAAAAGGTGATTTCTTAACACGTTACATTTCTACCAATTTTTTGCTGGTTTCCCTTTAATTCAGCACTCTTGCTGGTGGTGTTTACTTACCCCCTCATCCTGTGACAACGGATTATTTATCATTAAGTCCTGCTGTCCAGCAGCTTTCCTGGGATTTGTAATATGCTAAAATAAGACAAACACAACAACATGAAATTTCTCTCAATTAGACACTGTTTCAGCGCAGTGTTGGATAATGGTGAAAATATCACTTACTATTTCCTTAATCTTTTTATACCATGTTCTTAACTCTGCCGTTTTACTTATCCATTGGCTTCTGTCTTGGGGTAAAACATTTAGAAACAGCTGCCAATAAAAAATGGAAATGTGTTACAAACAAGCTTACGAAAGGACATTGATTATCAAGGGAAAAATGTAATACACTGAGAATAAAATTGCAAGAACGTGGAAAAAAACAAATATAGACGGTACAGATAATAAGTTTGATGGGTGGCACTCCAGGACACACTACAAAACTTCATGCAAGATGGAGAACACCCCAATACATCCATAAAGCGAGGATTATGAGGAAGTCAACTACAAGACATGATCACAGATCATGATGAAGGGCCATCCTTAATCACTATCACAGGAAACCTAAAGACATGAAGTGGGGTTCAAGCCACACCAGTATATCTATTCCAGAAGGAACATATTCCCAGCTGTAGACAGCACTGTCTCAACGTGGTTGCGTCTCTTCAGTACAGTGTAGGGAACTGGTTTCGCTGACTGAGAGACTATTGACTATAAGATCTCTCCTTAAGGACACACAGTGGGTGCAATCTCAGAGCTGCCACTGTAGTAGACAATGAGAGGTGCACTTATCACTGCTTTCAATTGTACAGAGCTTGATAACACAAAAATTGGCCTGAATGCATCCTAATGTACCAAAAGTGTGCTGGAATACAAGATACGTGGTACATGTGCACATCTTCAGGAAAGCCGGCCTGTTAAGACTCCAACCAAAGTATTGGAGACGCGGTTAGAAGGCTTTTGTCCATGTGGACTCTCAAATATATACCAAAGGGAAAAAAACAATATACATGTCCCCCCATGATGTTTTTCATTATTATAATTAAAAGTTATATTTTTCCACCTCAGAACCATGCCGGCAAATGAGAAGGACAGAGTTGGAAAGAACATTCCATGCTGCATAAGGTACTGGTGCTACTTTTATTGGGTAATGAAAAAGACAATGGGACACATTTACTTACCCGTCCCTGCGTGATCCCAGAGGTGCGTTGTCCGACGATCCTGCACAGTCGTCACGATTCACTAAGATCATGCGCCCGATTTCCTGTATGTGTCTCTTCCCCGCTGAGGTCCGCCAGAGTTCACCTTCTTCTTCCAGGTGCATGTAATTGCTTGGTATTGCGACACAATTCAAATCTTAAATCCCGCGGTTTGTCCGAATCAGTTGGATTGTCCGACGGCCCGCCCCCTTATTTGTGTAGTGTGAAAGCCGGCACGATTGTGACACAATGCGATCACGTGCGACACAATCCCTGAAAAATCGGAAAACCCGACGAAAATGCACCGGAGGGCCCTTAGTAAATAAGCCCCAATGTTTTTTGACACTAAGACTAGGTCTTTTTAGGGCACAATGACCACTTAATTTAATTGCATAAGGTAGAAAACAGCTGGTTTATGTTGCTGGTCCCTCATTAATGCAAAGATTGGTAACCTACTGTAAATACGAGACTGTGAAGCTCGCTGGCATAGCTACCATTATGCTATATTTTTACGGTTATGTAATATTTCCATGTGTATAACAGTATACAGGTCCGTTGGACCTCAGGAGTCTACACATATGCAAATCCAAAATGCTTTACTGTTTCTTTAACTCAGGAATAAGAGCTTGTCTACCCACTCATACATATAAAGTTGTATAAATATAAGTTAATGGACCTCTCTGTGACTGCTTCAATATATGAAAGCAGTAGTTTATTTATAGAATGTATATAGCAAGCCTGGTTCTGGCACCACATATATATAGTAAGCTTGGTTCCGGCACTACATCCATGTCATAATCTTGGTTCTTGCGCTGTATCCATGTAGAAATATTGGTTATGGAACTGTATCTATGTAATAAGGCTGGTTCTGGTCCTGTATCTAAGTAGTAAGCTTGGTTCTGGTCCTGCATCTACTTAATAAGCTTAGTTCTGGTCCTTCCTCTACGTAGTAAGCTTGGTTCTGGTCCTGACTCTATGTAGTAAACTTGGTTCTGGTCCTGTGTCTATGTAGTAAGCTTGGTTCTGGTCCTGTGTCTATGTAGTAAGTGTGGTTCTGGTCCTGTGTCTATGTAATAAACTTGGTTGTGGTTCTGTATCTATGTAGTAGAGATTTTGGGACCTGCGTCTAACATGAAGTTCCAGGGGTCACAGTACCTAAGTAATCCTGTTAGTGGGGTCCTCAGACTAGGGAACAATCTAGGAAGGGATGTTCTCTGGACAATGCATGTGATACCCTGTGTTGTAAGAAGCCACTCATTGTATGAAGGGTCTCGGAACCCCTGGAACTACTGGTTGGGCACAATTAACGCTTGATTTATTATTCCCTGCTGATTTGTTATGACGGTAATAATACTGCAGTGTAATTATAGGTCACAAATCTATTATGGGACATCATTGGTCTGGCTGTGGCACTTATTCCTAGCAGATTAACTAGCGGCACTGTTTGTCCACAATGCTCACATAATAACTAAACTGACTGAGAAGTGAGGTATTATTCCCATAATACACACATCGGCGCATATGTGCGGGCGCTGCATGACTGCGGCGTCCTCTGTGTGCTGGATGCTGCGTGATCTTCCCAATAAGTATTCCTCCCCTCTGATATCTCTCAGCGAGGCATCTCTGATAATCACCGACGGCAGTCAGAATGTTTTACTGCCCTCTCATCACATGTTCTGCAGGGATAAGTATTTTTGGAATAATAAATTCAGATCTTAGAAATATTAGTGTTCAGAGAATTGGGAGATTAATCTGACTTAATTCATTTAAAAGATTGTTTCTGCTGTAATTTATGGTCTTTGCTCAAGTACAGTGTTGAACGTGCTTTTTAACTCCGTCTCCTTAAGGAACAGCGTCTTACCACTCAATATCTGATCAGTGGTGGGGAAAGCGTAAAGAGTTACGGCATCCTTCAGAAAACAATTTGCAAAGGCAACGTTTACATTTGGACTGATGGACCAGCAGTGATGCTGGAATATCAATACAAGATTTGATTTTTTTTTTAAAAAGAAAATTCTGAGACTTTATAAAATAAAGTCGTTGAGATGTCACGGGACATGGATCAGCTATAGAAACTGTGATCTCTGCAAAATCAAAATGTCATAACACAGTGATATATTAATAATAATGACCATGATATCACAGCTTAAAGGGGTTGTACAGTTTCAGCAAATATATGTTATTGTTTATATGATGAAAAGTTCTACAAAGTTCTACAATTTTCCAATATACTTTATGTATCAATCCCACTCGATTTTTTAGATCTCTGCTTGCTGTCATTCATTAGTAAGCTTCATTATTTACTTTCAATTAAAAAAAAAAAACGGCCCATGGTTATGTCATGTCACACAGGTGCACGGCTTGTTATATCAGAGTAATCAAACCCGTGCACCTGTGTGACATCACAAGACCAGGGATCGGTTTTATCCACTGGAATTAGATAATAAAGTTTAAAGAATAACTATAGAATGACAGCAAGCAGAGATCTAGAAAATTTAGAGGAATGGATACATTGATGTATTGGCACCCAAGGGGCGATGTGGTGGTGGTCCGGGGCTAATTACTTTTTTCCTGTTCACTATGCAACGCCCGGATGGGTAAAGTTATCACTTAAACTTATTGTATAAACTGTTGGATATGCGTATTACTTGGATACGTATAATGGATGTATATGAATTATGACTGATTGGCCACCAACTAAAACTTCACCATGGTGAGTTGTGATAAAATTGACTACTCCAACTGCACAAACAAGTAATAAGTTATAAAAATTATGAAATTTCCTTTAGAATTCGGTTCAGTTCCTGAGTGATTTAGACCTAGGGAGAACAACATTTATTTGCCCAAAGAAAATATCGTCACACTGCTCAACTTTTCGGGGCTGCAATAAACACCGCCCCAGCAGCCAAATAATGTATTGGGGTCCCCAGAGCAGACAATAATATTACTGGAGACCCCAGAGCAGACAATAATATTACTGGAGACCCCAGAGCAGACAATAACATTACTGATAACCTCAGAGCAGATAATAATAGTACTGGAGACCCCAGAACAGAAGATAACAATGGAAAGCCCCCAGAGTAGACAATAATACTGGAGACCCCCAGAGCATAGAAATACTAATACTGGGGACCCCATAACAGACAATAATACTGGAGTCCACACAGAATCGACAAATACTGGAGACCCTATAACAGACAATAATAATATATATAGCGTCAGCACTAATAGCAGACCTATGGCAGAAAAGGAAGAGGACCCGGTAGCAGTACAGTACAGCTAACAAGTACTTACCACACTTGGGTCTTCTCCTGCTGCTCTGATCTGTCCTTATTTCAAAGTGTGCAATAAGTGTCAGGAGTCAGGACACATAGTGGAGAGACAGGAGAGGACGCAGGAGCAGTGAGGTCTTCTCAGCTGCACTCCGCGCTATCCGGCCTTCTGCAACAGTTATGGAAGCACTTATAGGTCTCTGACTGCCACCATTGTGCGGGCCGCAACTCCTTGCTTCACAAGCTGCACGTGGCCTCGCCTAGGCTTTTAGTTGAGATGAATTTGGCTGCATGCTATGTACATGCTCAGTAGTGAAGATCCTTTGCTAGAGATCAGATGAATAAGGCACTGGGGAGGAATGCCTGCCCACAATCAGGGAAATTGAGGATTAAAAGCTGGAGTCGGGAGTCCGGTTAGTACTGTATTTATCCATCTCTTTTTTTATGTAGCATAGTGCTTTACACGTGTATGTAGTGATCAGTCCCATTCAATTTAGGTTAAGCAATGCCAAACATAATCCATCAAAAGATATTTATCTTTTTGTAGAAGAAAAAAAAAGTTTGTCTATTTCTTTACAGCATTTTAATGTTTTACCCTGAATTTTCTCAAGTTCATTCAGGGTCATGTATCACCACTGTGCATTGTTTAACCCGTTCACGCGCTGAGCCCTCTCCATAGCCGGTAAGTCTTTGCGGCATATTGCAGCAAAGGCTTACCGGTAACACCGGTGTTTTCACCTCGATCGCTGCCGGGGGCTTCAAAAGGATGGCGGCGCGTGGGCGCCACCATCTTTTCGAGGATCGCCGCTCCCCGTGACGTCATCGGGGAGCGGCGATCTGTCGCCATGGTAACCTCGAGTCTCACGAAGACCCGAGGCTACTTCGGGTTAACCCATGCATTACAATGTGCTATCAGCACATTGTAATGTATGAGTAGTAAAATCCCCATATACTGCCTTACTGTAGTATGGCAGTATATGATAGGATCGTGCAGACACCCTAGGGTTAAAGTACCCTAGTCTGAAAAGTACTAAAAATAAAAATTAAAAAAAGTTAAAAAAAAAAAAAAATTATAATAAAAAACCCTAAAAACTCAAATCCCCCCCCTTTCCCTAGAACTGATATAAATAAACAGTAAAAATCCTAAACACATTAGGTATCGCCGCGTCCGAAAATGCCCGATCTATCAAAATATGATAATGGTTTTTCACTGTGTTTAATCCCGTAACGGAAAATCGCGCCCAAAGTCGAAAATGGCACTTTTTTTGTCATTTAAAAAAATTAAAAAATTCTATAAAAAGTGATCACAAGGTCGAACAGTCCTTAAATTGATAACATTGTAAACGTCATCAAAATCCTCAAAAAACGACACCACCCACAGCTCCGTACAGCAAAGTATAAAAAAGATGGAATTAGTCTTACCGGTAATTCGGTTTCCACTAATGACCATGACGGCCCCCACCTGGAGGTTGCTCCTTATATCCTGTAGGGACAGGAAGTCACAAAAGTTTAAAAAGCTCCTCCCTAGCACCACACACCAGTGTCTACCAAAGTACCACCTGGAAGGATGTAAGTGCATACACCTTTGGACCCGTTACCAAGAAGGAAGAAGGGAGGGAAATAATTGGGGGGCCGTCATGGTCACTAGTGGAAACCGAATTACCGGTAAGACTAATTCCATCTTTTCCACCACGTTCCCATGACGGCCCCCACCTGGAGACTTACCAGATTACCCATTATTTGGGAAGGACCACTGCCTGGAGAATCTTTCTGCCAAACAACAGATCGCTCTGAGAGGCAATGTCCAGGCGGTAGTGCTTTGCGAATGTAGAGGAGCTTGACCACGTGGCTGCGCGGCAGATCTGGTCTAAGGATGCGCCTCTTTTTTCTGCCCATGAAGTTGCTATGGCTCTAGTAGAATGAGCTTTAATACTTTCTGGTAGGGAAGTGTTGGCTGATTTATAACAAAGTATGATGGTAGATTTAATCCACCTGGCTAGTGTTGCTTTAGAGGCTTTACAGCCTTTGTTTTTACCCCCAAAATTTATTAATAGGTTAGAATCTTTCCTCCAACTTTGTGTAGCTTCTAGATACAGAAGCACAGTCCTCCTAACATCTAAGGTCTGCCATTTCTTTTCACCGTCTGTTTTAGGGTTAGGATAGAAAGAGGGAAGAATAATTTCTTGTTTGCGATGGAAGTTAGAGACCACTTTTGGGAGAAATAAGGGGTCTAGTTTAAGGATTATTCTATCCTCTAGTACTCTTAAGAAGGGATCTTTACACGAAAGGGCCTGAATTTCTCCTAATCTACGAGCTGTAGTGATGGCTATAAGAAAGGCTGTTTTTAGTGTAAGGCTTTTTATGTTTTTTGCCTCTAGAGGTTCAAAGGAAGGCCCTGTAAGATGGTCTAACACTAAGGAAAGATCCCAAGGGGGAGTTTGGTTTTTAATGTAAGGTCTAATACGGGAACACCCCTTGATAAATCTTTTGACCCACTGATGGTTGGCCAGGGGAAAATCAAGAAAAACACTGGTGCAGAAATCTGGACCTTGAGTGTGCTTGGCCTAAGACCCAAGGAAAACCCTGACTGTAGGAAGTCTAACACTTGAGCTAGGTTTGGGGTTCCCAGAGAGGGAGGACGGTCTCCGCACCAGGAGCAGAATTTCTTCCAGATCTTTTGATAGATGGCGTTTGTTACTGGTTTCCTGCTTGCTTTTATGGTGCTGATCACTTCACTAAAGAGTCCTCTGGCTGCTAAGAACGACCTCTCAGGATCCAGGCTGTCAGATTTAATTGTTTTAGGTTTTGATGATATAATGGCCCCTGTGTGAGAAGGTCCTGACGGTAGGGAAGATGATATGGATTGTCTATTGACAGTCTTTGAACAGCCGGGAACCAGCTCCTTTTCGGCCAAAATGGAGCAATGAGTATTAGAAAAATCTTTTCGGATCTCAGTTTCTGCAGCACTTTTGGAATCAAAGATATAGGGGGAAAGGCATAGACTAGAGAGCATCTAGGCCTGATGGAGAGCCCCTGGGATCCAGAGAAAAAAATAGGGTCGTCTTTTTGTTTTGGAAGGTGGCAAACAGATCCAGAGTTGGAGTTCCCCACAGGTGGCAAATCTCCAAAAAGGTTTCTGGATGTAGAGACCATTCGTTTGAGTCCAATGTGACTCTGCTCAAAAAATCTGCTTCTGTATTCTCTATCCCCTTTAAGTGGATTGCTGAGAGGGAGAGAAGGTGAGATTCTGCCCATCTGAAAATTTGGCAACATAGATTCGTCAGGCTCTTTGATTTCGTTCCCCTTTGCCTGCGAAGGTAAGCGACCGTAGTCGTATTGTCGGAGAAGATTTTGATATGTTGACCTTCTATGGATTTATGTGCAGCTTTTAGCGTTTCTAAGACCGCTTTCAGCTCTCTGAAGTTTGAGGACATGGATCGGGATAGATTGTCCCATTGTCCTTGAAGATGTAGGTCTGGGAGAACTGCCCCCCAACCTTGCAGGCTTGCGTCTGTCTGTATTGTGAGAACCGGGGAGGGATTCCACCAGACCCCCTTCCTTAAATTTTGGGGATATTTCCACCAATTTAACGAGTGTTTTACTAGATAAGGGATTTTTACCTTGTGATCTAGATGTAGTGGATTTTTGTCCCAGATTCGGATTGTCCAGGCCTGCGTGATTCTCGTATGACTCTGTGCCCAGGCCACGCACTGGATACAGGAGGTCAGGAGTCCAAGTAGACCTAGAGCTGCTCGGATGCTGCAAAAGATTTTCTCCTGAAAGAGACTTACAGATTGTTTTAATTTTTTGCACTTCTCTTGTGGCAAGAAGGAACTCCGTTTCATTGAGTCCAGTACTACCCCTAGAAATATCTTTGTTTTTTCTGGAGAGAAATTGGATTTCTCCAGGTTTATTACCCAGCCTAAATCCTGAAGGAGAAGTAGAGATGTCTGTAGGTGACTTTTTAATTCTACTTCTGTTCTGGCCACTAAGAGCAGGTCGTCTAAGTAGGGTACTATTACAATACCATTATCTTGGTGAATATGCGTGGAGCTGATGAAATTCCAAACGGTAGTGCCCTGAACTGGAAATGAAGAGTTTTCCCCTGAGGGGATTGAATCGCAAACCTCAGATATTTCTGATGGTTTTGGAAAATTGGGACGTGATAGTACGCGTCTTTGAGGTCCACTGTACATAGAAAATAATTTTGACCTATGAGAGGTACTGTAGATCTTATTGACTCCATCTTGAAATGTTTGGTTACTATAAATTTGTTCAATTTTTTTAGATTTATGATTAAACGGTACGTGCCGTTCGGGTTTTTTTACTAAAAATAGAGGGGAGTAGAATCCTTTCCCTTCTTCTGACTTCTGTACTGGGACAATCACATTCATGTGACACAGCTGCTGAATGTTGGCCCATAACTGAAGATTTTGAGTCTTGGTAAATTTGGGAGAAATCTGGAAGTTTTGAGGGGGGGAATGGAGAAATTCTATCCTGTAACCTGATTTTATAATCTGCCGAATCCAAGGACTCGGAGAAATCTCCTCCCATTTTGTTACAAAATAAGAAAGCCTCCCCCCACCTGTAAGTCATTGTCTTTTTTGTTTTTGGTCAAGGTTAAAGAGGTACCCGCGACCTGCTCCGCCTTTTGCGTAGCTCCACCTGCCAGTCTTTCCCTTTCCTCTATATTGGGTTTTATTTTCCCTAGAGGGGCGAAAGGAAAAAGAGGGTCATTTGGGGGAAGGTTTGTTAACTGGAAACCCCTTTTTTCTGTCCGCAGCTTTTTCCAGGATAGAATCCAGTTCGCTGCCAAATACGAATTCTCCCTGGAATGGAATTCCACATAACATGGTCTTTGATTTAACATCACCGCCCCACTGTTTTACCCATAATGACCTACGGACTGAGTTTCTTTAGCCGAGAATCTTAAGGCTTCAGCAGATGCATCGGCAAGGAATGCGGTAGCGGATTTTAAGAGGGGCATAGACTCTATGATGGATTCTCTAGGGGTTTTATTTATAAGGTGGTTTTCTAATTCTGAGAGCCACAAAAAGAGGGTTCTAGCTACAGAAGTGGATGCAATGTTTGTTTTTATGTTTAGGGAGGATGCTTCCCACGCTTTTTTCAAAAGGGCATCAGCCTTCCTATCTAAAGGGTCTTTAAGCTGTGCAATATCCTCAAAGGGAAGGTCAGTTTTTTTAACCACTTTGGTGACCTGAACATCTATTTTAGGTATAGAGTCCCATAAAGCATTATCTTCAAACAGTAGTCTATTGCGAAATTCTTTAGAAACTGATATTCTTTTCTCTGGGGCTTTCCACTCCTCTAGAACTAGATCTTTTAATGTGTCTACCACTGGAAAGACCCGTTTCTTTTTATATTTTAGTCCTCCGAAGAGTTCAGACTGAACCGAGGATGGTTCAACCACATCCTCGATATCTAGAGTATTTTTTTATGCTTTTAATAGATTATCCAGTTCCTCTGAGGAAAATAGATATTTTGCCTGATTTAGATCTCTAGGTTGAGTCTCTTCAAGGTCATCCTCCACTTTTTCACTAAAGGATCCTGAGGGAAAATCCGAATCCTCTTCAGAAGAGGATGTTTGGATATATTTAGTTTTTTTCTTAGGGGGTTCAGGTAAGTGGGCCGCAATAGATGAGGATACTTCCTCTTTAATCACTGATCTTAATTCATCTATTAAAGAAGATCTTTCCTCTTTGAGGATTTTATTTAAGCAGTCTGGACATAAACTCTTTTTATAATCCTCTGCCATTTTTGCATTACACAGCCCACGTTTGGAAGGCTTTTTAATTGTTTTTTCCCTCTCTCTTGGCTCCTTTTCTCTGGGCTCTTTCTGATCCTTGCCCTGAGAAGGTACACATAATAACAGCCATTAATACATAGAAAAGCTGAAATGTGACAGAGAGGTAGCCCAGGGCTTGTACTTACAGGTACCAGGACCTGGAACACGTTAATCGCTTCATCTGCCATGTGGGAGATGGAGACGCTGGAGCCAACTTAGTGTTTGTCTGAGACCAACGCCATATGCCTGAGGCTTGGCAGTTTTATGTCTGGGCTCCTCCCCCACCCCCTCCGGAGAGACCCGGAAGTGTTACCTGATTGGATGTCCGGACCGGAAGTTCCTCGTGATGCGCCAGAAATTTCGCGCCACAATGACTCGATGCCGGAACGCGCATCGACCGTGCGACAGATTTCCAAGGTATGCCGCTACCAATACTCCTCTTCCCCGGAGCGGAGGACCAACTTGTGGCAGCCGGCCCAGCAGGTAACTTTTCTGCCCCTGTACTCTGTTCTTCTTTCCCCTTGCTGAACCCAGCATTAGCCGCGCGGGACCGTTGGATAGGTTCTAGCAGGGGAGAGTACAGGGGACGGGGGTGTTTTTAGGTCTTTTCCCAGCACTTAAGAAAGTGTGGGAGCGGACTGGTTCCTAAGAACCTTACCATTTGTGTTCCTCAGATAGGAAACTTTTGTGACTTCCTGTCCCTACAGGATATAAGGAGCAACCTCCAGGTGGGGGCCGTCATGGGAACGTGGTGGAAAAGTTATTAGCGCCAGAAGATGGCAAAATCCCCAAAAAAATTTTTGTACAGGTTTTAATTTTTTTAAATGTATGAAAACATTATAAAACCTATACAAATTTGGTATCCCCGTAATCGCACAGACCCAAAGAATAAAGTAGACATGTCATTTGGGGCGCACAGTGAAATCCGTAAGATCCAAGCCCACAAGAAGACGGCACAAATGCGTTTTTTTACCAATTTCACTGCATTTGGAATTTTTTTCCTGCTTCCTAGTACACGGCATGGAATATTCAATACCATCTATATGAAGTGCAATTTGTTACGCAGAAAATAAGCCATCACACAGCTCTGTACATGGAAAAATAAAAAAGTTATGGATTTTTGATCATGGGGAGTAAAAAATTAAAATGAAAAAACAAAAAAGGGCCAGGTCCTGAAAGGGTTAATGTTTCAGGTTGCCTCTTTTTCTTGGTCTGTTCTCACCTAATTCTTTGTTTGTATATTTTTTTCTGTGTTAAATGGTTCCCCTAGAGCCCTATTAACTAACCGACACCCTTCTTTAGCTAAGAATTGTTTACCTTACAAACCCTCCCATCTACTCCTCCCCATGTCCCATGCCTCTTCTCAGCATTCAGCACTTAATGTCATGTGACTAGAGTGATGTCATATAAGGTCCTTTTAACAGTGACATTTGAATCTTATACATACCCCATGTTTGTAACTGATCACATCAAATCACAGCTTGCCCCAATGTAGGATGGAAAGGAGTAGAAGTCCATAGAAGCATGTTGTGATTTCATGTGATCAGATACATAGATAAAGTAAATGTTGCAAATCTAACTGAGTAAAAGAACCTTAGATGACATCACCCTGGTCACATGGCATGAGTGGCCAATGATATAACAGAGCCTATTATGCAGGACACACTTATTGTGATTGGGACTGCCAACAGGTTAGTTGCATATAAGTTTACAAACTGCTTTTTTAACATTGCGGCAATCACAACTAACCATTTAGGACTAAGGGCCATGCTTATAATCATAGTTTTTAATGAAGTTTTTATTTTTGGTTGGTTAATTTAAAGGGAAGCCATCATCAAACATTGGCCTAATAAACCATTATGCAGATTATGCTTCTTTTATTGCCCAGGTGGGTGGCCTCATCCAGAAAATCAACTTTGAGGTTAGATGTAAATGGTTTGTATAAATTCAAGGAGGTGTAGAGTTTAACACTGAAATCGGAGTTTAATATTGATGTATTTTCTTTCAGGCAGTCTCCCGACTCCTAGTTACAGACAGACATCTCTATTTACTGTGTCTTTGGTTAAAGATGCAGGAAGTTTACTGCATTTTAACCCCAGGCTGCAATGGTCGACTGTAAGAGGGGTTTCCTCTACAATCGAAATTTGTTAAAAAAAAATTCTGCAATAAGGCCTCTTTCATATGGAAAATGCTGTATGTTAGCCGTGCTGTGCCGTACCATTTTCATGCGGGTAGCATAAGGCCACATTAATTTCAACTGGCAATACTATCATTTCATTTACCTTCAATATTTCTGTTCCGTAGGCCCTATCGAAGTCAATGGGAACATTTAAAATACGTATTGCAGGAGGCCATCTTGAGACATTGCCAGCCTTCGCTGTGCTATTCCTGTTTGCAGTCCCAATTAGGCTTCCATCAAATTCTCTGATGAGCAACCATGTGGGGGCTAGAACAGTCATTCCAAGACTGTGGAAATCTACCACTCCCCTGTTCATCTCCAACTGGTTCATGAATACAATACATAGGGGGTCATTTATCTTTATTTTTCTTTCAGTTTTTTATGTATTTTTTGACACTCTTTTTTGGCGCATTGCAATTTTTGCATCGCTTTGGGGATATTTTAAAATGTCCGCCGGACATTTGTTTTTCATCAGTGAGACACATTTACCTTCTATTCCAGATGTGCTAAATGTTGAAAATGACATTTATCATTACAAAGTGTCTAAAATTTGCAACATTTGTTGGCGCAAAAAACTCCAGACAAAACCATACTTAACCGGTTAAGGACCGGGCCCTTTCCTGTTTTTTCATGTCCATTTTTCACTCCCCACCTTCAAAAATATATAACTTTTTTATTTTTCCACATAAAGAGCTGTGTGACGGCTTGTTTTCTGCGTAACAAATTGCACTTCATAGTGATGGTATTAAATATTCCATGCCATGTACTCGGAAGCGGGAAAAAAATTCCAAATGCAGTGAAAATGGTGAAAAAACGCATTTGCGCCATATTCCTGTGGGCTTGGATATTACATCTTTCACTGAGCGCCCCAAATGACATGTCTACTTTATTCTTTGGGTCGGTACGATTAAGGGGATACCAAATTTGTATAGGTTTTATAATGTTTTCATACATTTACAAAAATTAAAACCTCCTGTACAAAAATTATTTTTTTGATTTTGCCCACTTCTGGCGCTAATAACTTTTTTGTACTTTGGTGTACGGAGCTGTGGGTGGTGTCATTTTTTGCGAAAATTGATAATATTTTCAATTATATAATTTTTAGGACTGTACAACCTTTTGATCACTATTTATAGATTTTTTTATATTTTTCAAAATGGCAAAAAAGTGCCATTTTCGACTTTGGGCACTATTTTCCGTTACAGGGTTAAACGTATTGAAAAACCGTTATCATATTTTGATAGATCGGGCATTTCCGGACACGTCAACACCTAATGTGTTTATGATTTTTACTGTTTATTTATATTTATGTCAGTTCTAGGGAAAGGGGGGTGATTTGAAATTTTAGGTTTTTTTATTATAATTTTTTTTTTTTACCTTTTTTTATTTTTACTATTTTTCAGACTCACTAGGGTAATTTAACCCTAGGTTGTCTGTTCGATCCTATCATATACTGCCATACTACAGTATGGCAGTATATGGGGATTTTCCTCCTCATTCATTACAATGTGCTGTCAGCACATTGTAATGAAGGGGTTAAAACGAAATAGCCTCGGGTCTTCGGAAGACCCGAGGCTACCATGGAGACGGATCGCTGTGAAAACACCCGCTAGCACCGATCGTGGGTGTTACCGGTAAGCCTTTGCTGCAATATGCAGCAAAGACTTACGGGCTATGGAGAGGGCTCAGCCCGTGAGCCCTCTCCATGCAGCGCGACCTGGTTAAGGAAAACTTAAACCCGTCATTTAACACAAGGAAAAAGTGAGATTGATAAATTACCAAAATAGTACATGGAAAAAAACAAGCAAATATCAGCCAAAACAGACAGAGATGAGATAAATGACCCCCATGGAGGTATTAACTGCTGAACTCCAATCCACTGGCTATTCCCATTTTAAATGCTGGGCCCCTTGGCTGGACTACAGGCGCTCTCCTGAACACAGAAAGGTCTCCTGCACATTGGGGCTGCTTGGTGTGTGAGTGGGTAGCACTTCTGCCTTGCAGCGCTGGGGTCCTGGGTTCGAATTCGACCCAAGTCAACATCTGCAAAGAGTTTGTATGTTCTCTCCGTGTTTGCATGGGTTTCCTCCGGTTTCCTCCCACACTCCAAAACATACTGGTAGGTTGATTAGATTGTGATCCCCATGGGGACAGGGACCAATATGACATGCTTTGTGCCGCGCTGCATAATCTGTGTGCCCTATATAAATAAATTATTATTATTACCCGGGGACTACCTGTAGAATGATAGCGGTTTTCCCCATATATTGTCCAGATTTATATCATCCTTCTATTGTCTGTGCTAATATTTGGCTCTATTCTTTGCCTATATCTGTACAGAACTGCCAGAACCAGTGCCTACATGACAAGGCAATTAGAAACATTATTGGAAAATGTCCATGGTACAAATATTTTTATAAAGTAGTCCATGAGTAACTAGCAAGATATTCAACCTGCGTCCTACCAGCATTTGTATGTAATCATCACATAATTTGTAAAGAGCTATTTGATGTCATTATATAAACCAAGATTATTATTATTATTATTATTATTAGGATGCGAATAATGAAAAGGCAGTATGTCTGGAATCCAGGATAACAGGATCTACAAAGTGTTATTAGGATGACAGAAGGTGGCATGGCTTAGGTGGTTTGTGGTCTGCCCTTGCATAAACAATGGATGAACCTCCCACCACAATACAACAGGGATATCAGAAAATGTAACCAGTTGTGTCTCCCCTGAATAAACACTGAAAGAAATACAACGTTTATCCTTCTTTTCCTCTAAAATCATTACAAAAAGCAGCTCTGTATAATTTCCCCCCCCCCCCAAAATCCTCCACATAATAATAAAGGATTCAGACACAGTAGATCTAGTCGCCTGGAAAATCCTATGACTGCATCAGTAATCTTCAAGCGCATCAGGTAAAATGTTGATACATTGCAAGCGCAAACTATAAATAAATATTTTCTACTTACCTTCCAGCAAACACTCCGGAACCTGCTGCTTCTCAGCTGCCCATTAATCCCTTTCAGACGTATCGCTGCCAAATAATTGCCGTTTACAAAAAGTTCTTCCCATTCTTTGCTATGGAAGTAAATAACAGATGTATTATATTTAAGAAATGTATCGCAGAAACACCTTCTATTTCCCAAAATGGCTACGACAAATCGGTGAGATTTTTTTCTATTTTTTGTTAAAAAATTTAAAAATTTCCTTTAACAAGGATTTGATTCAAGCATAGTTTTAAACCGCATGGTTGTCTTTTTTGGACACATTTCTTCTCAGGATTTAATGAATATGTAGATCGCTATAATTATGCCAGCTACTGAAATTCATAATGCCTATGGAGGCCATTCCATTTTCTCTAAAATGTTGGTACTGCAGTTCAGTGAATAAACAAGAAAAATGAATATTAATACGGTCACAACCATATTTCCGCACGTGGGCAGGAGGGAAAAACACTGGCAAAATTATCGGAGAGGACCTGGAGCTAATAACTATTAGCTCCTCTATAAAATATTTGGTTTTAAATGAAGTTTTTTTTTCTTCTCCTACCCTTAATGATAGACTGGGCTGTTAAACATAATCGAGGACTGCATTACTTAACCGGTAGTGCTATTACCACCGGAACGGCTTATACTTATTTCTACATGAACAGTTTTAAATTTTTAACAGGTGCAGGCATATTTAAATAAAAAAGCATCAAAAAAATGAAAAAAAAAGCCCGACTGTATAAACTGTTAGGGAAGGCAAGCTTGAGCACCTTGCAGTACCTATGGCTGACTAGATAAACAACCTAAATATGCCTCCCAGGCTTAGACACACAAGGGGCCTAACACCTGTGCCTCATTAATATACAAGTAAATCTGCTCTACTGGGAAACGATTGGAAATTAATTGTCCCAAACCATTTACAGAGTTTGAACAAAAGAATTTGACTTGGCTTCTTCTCCGTCTTTCTGTGAATCAAACGCCATGAATGACACATCAGCGGCTCGAGAACAATACGCGGTGACCTGATGAGCTGATGCTTGTTACAATTAGCAGACACAAACAAGGTCACTGTGAAATAACACAATCATTAATTCATTATTATTCTTACAGGACATAAAAAAAAGGACCAGAGTTAAAATGAAAAACCTTAGTTACAATGAATCAAATCTCATTACTGATTATTGGCAGATTTCTAAAATCTGGAGGTTGTATTGCAGCTCCGCATCTTAGAGAACCTGCCACTTAAATTAACCCACACAAGAATAAATACGACATTATAAACTATACAGGCAGTACAAGATAGGTTCTGCAGGTTTGTTCTTAAGTTGAATTTGCATGTAAGTCAGAACTGTATATTTTATAATTGTAACCCCCCCAAAAAATGTTTTGGCCTCTTGAGACAATTGGATTTTAAAACTCTTGGGTTGTCACCAAAACCAGGATTAACAATAATGCTTAATTGCCGCCACCTTTAATAGGTGTCTCGTGGCCATGGCGTGGCTCCGTTCCTACTGATAGGATTTGGATATGTGTCTGACCCCTTGTGCTTCCTTTGTACAGGGACCCCTTTCCAGCCAATATGTGCATTCAAGAGAAATTTGTCTCCTGCATGATATACTATTACACTAAACTATATATACTATAGGTGCTGGTCTTTTTTTTGACATTATTCCCATTTCTATATGGTTCCTATGTATTGTTTCACCTAGTTATTTCGAAGTACTTTTAGTGTGTTTCTAGCGCAACCTTGCAAATAGTTATTTCTTTGGATATATGTTATTACTGGTATTGTTATATGTTCCATTAAAGTTTTGATTTTTATGGATTCTTTATTGTACTCTCGCCTGTTGGTAGGTATTTATGGCAGAGCGAGTGGGTGGATTTCGTTGGGTACCCTTTTGAGGTTTTTTTGGTTAGCGTCCTTGTTCTTGATTGACAGGTCTCACTTCTAAAACATGCTACCATTTGGAACATTGAAAGAGCGCTCTGTTACATCATTGGGCACTTCATGTCATCTAAGGTCCTTTACCTAGTTACATTCACAAGCTCATGTATGTATCTGATCACACAAAATCACAGTATGCAGGCATGGAGGCATGTGATCAGATACATACATGGGGTACATGCTGCAAATGTATATTGGATAAAGGACCTTGGGTGACATCACCCTGACATAATATAACATTAAGTGCTGAACACGGAGAAGAGGCATAGCGCATGCGGAGTAGACGGGAGGGGCTGACCTAGCAGGACACACTCTCTCTGATTAAAGGTTAATATAAGATAAAGTTTATATATTGGGGATGTAAAGGAAACAATTTTTAGCTAAAAGAAGGATGACAGTTAGTTAATAGGGCTCGATGGGATCCTGTCAGTAGCTATATTTGTGAAAATGTGTTGATAGGTTCTTTTTAAAACATGTATGTGACTAAGCTGCCATACCGAATAAAGCCTATTACACTGCTACAGAGCTCTTTATAACTAGTGTGTCTATTACACTGTTTTCAGTCCGTGATGTGACCCCGTTGTTACAGTGTGTTTTTTCCTCCTGCAAGTCATCCTTTGTTTTTAACATCCAATGTAAATTAAAAAAATTAAAAAGCTGTTTTGCTCAAATAAGATCGTATTTAGTATAGTATGGTAGATAAGTATGATAAATCTCCCACTAAGGAGCTTATAGCTGCAGATTCTAAGTACAAAGCAAATGTTAATTTTACCCCACATAACTAGCAGCACCCTCAGGTGGGTATGAAAAGTACTTTCTAGAATTCCCTCTTATGTAAAATCTTACCCATTTACCTATAAAAAAAAAATCTCCTCCAAAGTCATGGGCGGCTGCTAGTTTAGAGGAGTAAAATATGAAGCCAGTCATTTCATTCTATGTTTTCCCATATCTAGAATTGATCCAGGATTCAGGTCTTATTGCGGTTTTACAAAGCATATCAGGTGGTGGACACAGCTGCAGATACAAGTCTGATGTGTCTTATCGGACTGACATCAAGGTAATTACAAATGGGTTTTTTTCTTTCACGGGGCCCATGTATGAAAGACATACTTACTACATACTGCAGGCAAATTTAAGGGATGCGAGAGGCACCCAAGTGTCACAGCAGACTATTTAAAACCATTTACATCAACATGTTTGGCCCAACAAACTCGCTCCGTTCGTTTGCAGGATTTAGTGGAATTAACCTGGAATCACTGAATTCCTGCTCCTTACAATGCCCCCTTCACATACGGCAACACTGCTAATATGACACTGTGTGAAAGCTGGTTAGCTCCTCCTGCACTACAAGATGCTGCCTGCAGATACAACACTTTCATAATACCTGCTCAGCCAATCCTGCAAGACTATAATATGCTTAAAGGGACCTCTGGATCTTGGTAATTTACTGTACTTTAGCCCTTGGCTACAATAAGCAGTTACAGGCAGTCCCCGGGTTACGTACAAGATAGGGTCCATAGGTTTGTTCTTAAGTTGAATTTGTAAGCAAGTCGAAACTGTATATTTTATAATTGTAGATCCAGACAAATGGTTTTTTTGCCCGAGTGACAATTGTAGTTTCAAAATTTTTTGCGGTAATTGGACCAAGGATTATCAATAAAGCTTCATTACAGACACCTTACAGCTGATCATTGCAGTCTGGAACTATAGAAAAGCATCCAGAGAGCTTCACCAGAGGTCACAGTGGACAGAGAGGTCCGTTTTTAACTAGGGGTCATCTGTAAGTCGGGTGTCCTTAAGTAGGGGACCGTCTGTATAACAGTTATCAAAGGTGCCTGGAATTAAGCTTTATTGTTAATCCCGGTCCTTATGACAACCCAACATTTTTAAAATCCAAATGACACAGAGACCAAAATAAATTTTTGGCTGGGGTTACAATTATAAAATATAAAGTTCTGATTTACATACAAATTCAACTTAAGAACAAACATACAGACCCGGAAACTGCCTGTAGTACCTTTCAATGCCATGTGGTCTGTGACTAGGCACTCCCCCTAGGAGTGGCTATAGAGGAGCAGTTTCCTCCGTACCCATGGGAAACCGCACCTCCATATGTCCTTTTCAAATATATAAATAACTCCCATCGTTTCATGTAATTGAAAAGGACACACGAAGCAGCATTTTCCCAAAGGTTGGGGGGTAACTGCCCCTCTTTTTTTTTTTTATTCAAAAACTCTTTGGCAGTGTATGTACTATGCTCTGTGGGGACTGGGGGAGTGCTAAAAATGGGTCTCCTGGTGACAGGTTCCCTTTAACATTAATATTTTAACATTAATATGCATGAAATGTTAAAATAAAAAAAGCCCTGTTGACATTATACCATTCCCAAACTTTAGGCCTTCATTTATTAATTCTATTCTTTTTAAACAAATCAATCAAAAGGTCACAATACTTTTCTGTTTTATAGAGAAATATGAAAAAAATTGCCATATACGTTTATATAGTAAAACTGTAAATTCTTATATTTCCATGTGTTTTCTTTTTTCTTATATATACAGGAGCAACCCACGTGCCGTTCCAATGTACCGATCTATAATGAGTAAAGGGCACTGTGCATAGAGGAAAGCCACAGGGTACACGGATTTCCAGCAGGGAGACACTGTTTATTAAGCAAAGAATATTTGATCTGAAGAATCACTAAGTACACTCCAGGCCTGCTCTTCAATGTAATCTAAGTCAGTCTAGAGCTATTAAGTTGTCTCTAAATACTTGAAGTGTAATGTCCTTTAATATATATGTTAAGATGATGATAAATGTGTGGGGAGTGGATCGGTTAAGTAACAGAATGAAATGATCGTTGGAGTAATTTGCTAGAATATCATCATCTGCTATTAAGATGTACGGGCTGTGCCTGCTGCCAGGATAGGGAGTTCTGTTTGATAAAAGAGACATTTTGCTAAAGAGGAGACCTAACTCAAAATGAACTTGGAAACTTAAAGGGGTTTTCCCAAGAACTAAAGTTAGGCCCTATCCATGGGTTAGGGCATAACTTTACGGGTTAGGCCCTATCCACCTGTTTTCATGATCTGTGGGGGTCTCAGCACCGAGATCCAAACATGGATTAAAAGTTTATGCAAGGGTATAGTTCCACAGGTATGGGTACACAGGTCTCCAGGGCCTATACCTAGCACTGTCTACAGTTTATTATGAAGATTTAACAGTTAAAAAGGGTGATTCCACTGAAGACTTAAATATACTCAGGATAACAAAATAACACATTCTCTAATTCACTGTTATTAACAAAAATGCATCATTTCACATATATAACTCCAAGCTGTCTCTATTAGTCCTGGTGTTTACAATTTTGGTTGTCCCTGGATACGACCATAAATCTTCTGACTATTGTCAGATTCTTCTCATGAACAGCTTTTCTTGTCTGCACAGCGCAGTGCTTTCTGCCTCCTGCCCCCCCCCCACATTACAAGACCAGCTCAGACACAGGCACTTCCTTCCAGCAAGCAGTGTGCAGACACTCTACAAGCTACAAACAGATAAGGTCTTTATAGCCAAGGTGTGTTTATTGATTAGGTGAGTAAGAAGAACTGAAAGTGTCATTGTGTTTTATATCCATCTCATGGATCTCACCATCTTTGATCTGTCTCAGCTCTCTTTTTCAAAGTGTCAGGAGTTAGTAGAATGTTCAAAATAAAATTGTAGATAAACCCTATACTATGATAATCTAAACACGTTGTCAGTACACAGCATCTCATAACACTAGAGGAATCATGAAAAGTCTGCTTAGAGAATCCCACGCCCACACTCTGGATTCATACACTGACCTGTCTTAGGAGTGATAGCACCAAAACAGCAATAAAACTGACTAACATTGCAAAGTAGGAGGTAAAAAATTACCTTGATTGCACAAACATCACTAGGAAATTACAATTTGAGAACTTTCTTTCATAAGAAAACCCCTTTAAGCAAACTGTTAAGGAGTAGCTTAATTTACATAGCCTTACAAGTTACCCTTGTGACAATAACATTCTCCAATAAAACGTCCTTAACTACAGAAGTAACGTCCTCTTGCAAACAAAAGCTCTGACCTTGAAAGGGGCTAGAAAAATTGAGGTGATGGGATGAATTTGTCGAGTGGGGTTTGTGTTTGACATGTGTGGTCTAAAGAAAAAAATGTTACCATTTCTTTTTTTATTCCATTCTGTACTTGCTGTCATACAACCCGCTTTTTTAAATTCACAGTACAGGCGGTCCCCTACTTAAGAACAACCCCTAGTTACAAATGGACCTCTGGATGTTGGTAATTTTTTGTACTTTAGCCTTAGGCTACTATAAACAGCTATAACAGTTATCACTGGTGTCTACAATGAAGCTTTATTGTTAATCCTGATTGACAACCCAACATTTTTAAAATCCAATTGTCACAGAGACCAAAAAAAATGTGGCTGGGGTTACAATTATAAAATATACAGTTCCGACTTGCATACAAATTCAACATAAGAACAAACCTACAGAACATATCCTGTACGTATCCAGGGGACTGCCTGTATTTGTCAAATCTAAAAGGCCAAGCAAGGGCACAGTTCAATAACTTTACAAAGCTTTGGCAATAAGGAAGGGGATAAGTTTTTTTTGCATACAAAAAGTTCAAAATAGTTCTAGAAATATGTTTCAAGTGTATAGGATTTATTTTTACATAATGAAGTTATTGAATAGGTTCACGCTCCCTAACATGAAAAGAAACTGCTACTTTTATCCAAAGCCCATAAGGATTCCCCAAGAAAAAGATCATCTCCCCTGTATTGAGTCAGAGGACAGTATAGTTTTAAACGAAGCATTAAACTTTAATCTCCAGCAAATTGCAATTGCCCTTCAGGAATTCAGCTCCTTTATGTGCCAAAATAAAATGTCAACTTCAATGGCTTTCTTTACAATAATAGTAGACAAGCCATTACAGTGTATTTAGGAAAATAACATGCAAAACGGAAAGTTAAAAAATAACTCACCTTGATTTTTATTTGATAGGTCAACGTTATTTCATCTAATAAGATAATTAAAAACATGCAAGCAGCTGGTACAGCGGCTAAACAGATTAATGTAATAGTCTGTAGTCATATGTGCTGGCAAGGGGCTCCCCTTTTTGGCGATGAGAAGGTCAGCTACCCTTGAGAAGAAGTGAAAGACAGTTTCCACTCTTCGCTAAAATCTAAGATGCCTAAGACACGGTCTGTGACTTGCAAGAAAAAAAACCCAAAAACTATCTATCTATCCCTATACCGACACCCACACCGGTAATTACAAAAATGTTGAATAGAGCATTGAAACAAGAGTGTTTCTATTGTATTGTTTCTAGAATATTGATGTTGTTGACCAAATAAAGTTATTATTTTCCACTCTTATGAAATCTTAAAGGGGTTGGCCACGTTAATAAAAGTTTACCAGGTTTAGTACAATTCCCCTTAATAGGGTCACCCATACTGGTAAACTTTCCTGTTCTGTCGATAGTAGCCGAAAGACACACGACCCGCTAGCAGCCACTTTTTCTGGGACTTCCCGTGCCCTGTGGACATTAGTCAGGGTTGTGTGTGCACGTCATTGGTTGGAGGGTCAGGACAAGGAAAATTCTCAAGCATTCACCAATGAGTGCAGGGTGCCCTGACCTGCCGGAAGTGTGGAGCTGGCTGCTGGCAGGTCACGTCACCTCTTAGTCCTGTGGGTAGAAGGGGAAGTTTATCAGGCTAAATACCCATTTAGATGGCCGTTCGGGAGACCGTGATCTAGTTGCACGATTGGCCCCCATAGACTTCTATGGCTCCTGGGCACGACATTTTGACATAGTCAGACGGCTGCGCCATAAAATATAGAAAATGTCCTATATTCTGGCAGATTTGCATTGTGGGTGTTAATCTGCCTATGGAGGAGGGGTGATGAACGCTTCGTCCAGTAACTGGTCTGGGCAAGCAAGTGGCCAAATGAAAGCACCAAGTACAATAAGGGTGATCCTACAGAGGTATTGTACTTACCCTGGTGAACTTTCTTATACACTGTATGTGACCAACCTCTTTAAAGTAAAAGCAAAGAAAACAAGAAAAGAAAACACAGCTGTTTTCTTCCAGGAATACATTTTTCTATGGGTTGTGCCCGAGATAGAAGCTGAGGTCATCCAAAGTATAGCTGTAATACCACACAAAACCTGTGGACTAGTATGGCATTGTTTCTGTTACAGTAGCACCAATGTGTTCTAATTCTGAAGAAACCCTGACACTAAAGAGATTGAAAAATCTATCCAGTAGTATAAATAGTATTAACAAAAAAGTGACATAAGGGACAGGTGGGTCGGGGGCTTCTTCTGATGCCCAGAGGTCGGACTAACATTTTTCCAGAAGGGTAATAATACTCCTCTCACAATTTTTGAGGAGTATTTTTAACCCAGGAGGAGTACGAAATTTTCACTAATAAATGTATAACTCCTAGCGTATATATAGTGTTAAGAGACATCTATTAATACAAGGAAAAAGTTACAGCTCCTGTTTTCTGTGCTTAAAAGGGTTTTCCCACAAATTCAAGTTAGGCCTTATCCACGGGATAGGGTCTAATTTGAATTATCAGGAAAACCCCTTTAGGGAGCATGCACACGTTTTTTATGCGTTTTTGACGCATCCAAAGGCTTCACATGTTGAAGTAACACTACGTTTTAGCAAATGCAATAGAAACGCAATGTTACTTTAACATGTGATCAAGGTTGAAGCCTTTGGAATGCGTCAAAAACGCAACGCATCGTGTGAATGCTCCCTCAAATAGCAAGTATGTATTAAACAAGTGCTGCACAACCTTTTTATGGTGTGTTCACACATGGCGTTTTCAAATACATAAGAACAGCTGAGAAGAGATTTGCATAATTACATTGCTGTCAATATTGCGTTAACAAAACGCATGCATCAACGCAATGTGGACAGCAATATAATTAGGCAAATCTCTTCTCAGCTGTTGTGATGCGTTTGAAAACGTATGTAATAACCTCACCCTTAGGGCGCTGTCCCACGTTGCGTTTGCAAACGCAGACAAAACCGCGCCAACCGGGGCGGTCTGCGGTCCGATCGCATCGACGTTTCTATGGAAACGCCTGCGATCGGGTACGAGCCGCCTGTGTTTTGCGTTAAATTAATGCAATGCACCGGCGGCTTGTTCTCGATCGCAGGCGTTTCCATAGAAACGCCGATGCTATCGGACCGCGGACCGCCTCGGTGGGCGCGGTTTTGTCTGTGTTTGCAAACGCAACGTGGTACAGCGCCCTCAGGCTACATTCACACTACCATATGGGGGCGTATGTAAAACCACAAGCTTGTGGCTGTATATATGTCCCCAATAGATGGCCACACAGAGTGATACCGCTCAGTACACGGGAAAATGACATGTCTTTCCCTGTGTTACGGCCAGTACCCAATGCATTTCAATGGAGAGGGTCGGGGTCACCTCCTCTTCCTCTCCATGGTGCAGAACGTACGCCTGCCTGGCGGGCATACGTTTGTGTGAATGCAGCCTTATTGTCTACCCAGCGGACTATGGCTGACGGCGGCCCCCAGACCAGTCCGGGGCTGATGCTGCTGAAATTTTATTTAATTCGGTTTCTGCGGTTTGGGAACATAACTGCTTTTCTTTTATATAGATGACAGATAACAGTGATCTAATGGTAAGAGCCCATTGGATCACTGTCATCAGTTATCTGTATACAGAGACATGCAGAAAGGATGCACAGCACCTTCCCTGCAGCCTCTCACTGTATACAGGGGCTGCTGTGACAGGGGACCGATTATTATCAGTCCCCTGTCACAGTACACGATCGGGCTGTCACATAGACAGCACGATCCTGTTACTGGCTGTGTGCACGATCGCACACCGATCAGGAGCACAGCCCCGGCAACAGATATCCCTCCCCCACCCCCCGCTCAGCTCCTCCATCTCTCACCACTTGCTCGGCTCCGCCCCCACCACTCGCTCGGCTCCCCGCGGGAGAGGCACGGACGGTGAGCTGGAAGTCCCTCCCTGTCCTGCCTCCAGCCACTTAGCGCTGCGATCCTGCAGAGAATATCTTGCAGGATCGCAGCCGGCAGTGTCACCGCTTGGAAGCGGCAGCTCACAGAAAAAAATTTTTGGGGGGAGTAAATCAGCCTCTAAACGCGTCTATGACGCGTGTAGAGGCGTTATCGCGACCTCTGCTGATGTCCATGTTCTACTTTGAGGAAAACTATTTTTTTTATTTGCCACTTCACCAATTAGTAATAACAGTTGCCCTAGTCTCCAGATTGCACTATTAAATTATTGTGATGAGCCTGAAGGGCTCCCTTCGTGCTGCATATGCACAAGCTATTACACTGTCAGCTTTGCTCCCTGTGCACTTCCCCCTCCCTCTACACGATGTAACCTCAGTGCATGAAAAACAGCAAAGTGGTCTCAGGCATTCTAATAAGTTAAAAATGTGGTTCCTTTATTAGTACATGATCAAAAGAGGATGTACATATATGGGGACACACACAATGAGACCTACGTGTTTCGAGCTGTAATATTACGCTCCACACACAGTGGAAGGGGGAAGCAATCATGGCTCATTAGCATCATTTTAAAAGGTGATTGTAGAAGAAAGGAGGACTAGAATAACATGGTGGACATGAAGTAAATGTCCCTTGATTTTTGCTTGATTTTGGTAGATTTCCTTCCCAAAATTAAGATAGCAAATTTCCTAAAATTGGATTGCAGAGTTCTTGTCTTTTATGTACTTGTTTTGGGACCCTGCTGATGCCACCCATAATCTCTATTCAATGTAATTTATCTGGATGAAACCAAAATACTGAAGGTGGAAAAGTAGCTGTAAAAGTGGTGTATAATATATACAAATCACAACTTCTTAACGCACCCAGTTTAGGTCAAAAGTGCTGTGAACCGAACTATTCTAGATAGTAAAAAAAATCTAAAGTACAAAAAGGGCAGCGATTATTGGACAGAACATTTCACAAGTCTATTAAGTCTGGTATTAGAAGGTGTCATTTTTACCCGTGATTTTATTCTTACAACAGACATTAGAATAATCTTTCCCATAGCGTTAACAACCATATTGCACTATCTTCTAATTATTTCAGAAAATCTTTTCTAATATTCCCATAGCTGGGTGTAAAATAGCTGGGTGTTATTTTACAAATCAAATGAGCTCATATGTTTAGCAGACGTTGCGGTGTAATGTGCTCTCACACCATTTCATAGCCTTGATGTGCTGTCAGACATGTGCATATATTGGCCAACAGCTTGCAATTAATATATTCTTGATTGTGCACAGTATTAAACCCCGAAAACACTCCAGAATTAAGCAGAACTTGAATAATTTACTCCGTAATAAAAGCCGCTGGCCAGTTTTTGTAGATGATAAGTTTTTATAGTTGCTTATACCTATAGAGCCGTTTTGTGTAGCATTGTAGTTCTGCTCTACATGGAGCCAAGATAATACAAGACACAACCCAGTGACAGGTCTGTCGTTGTGTTTCTGTTATGCTTTTAATGATACATATTTTTGGGCAAAATAAAAGTTATATTCAATGTCCAACATTTTGAATACTGTTTGTTAGTTATAAAAATTTTAAAGGAGACCTACTATGAGGAATCTGCCATCAGAAGTACAGTAGATGTGATGGTAGATTCCTCCTGCCTTCCCTTGCACTAATCTTTAATTTAATAATCCTGAAACATAATTTAGTTTGCTAAAAACTTTATTTTAGCAATATGTAAATTAACTGCATAGGCTACTGGGGCGCGGAGTAGTTCCAAGTGCCCAGCCAGGCGGCCAACTAAATTAGGTTCTGCCGGATTCAGTGAGGACATAATCAATATATAAAATGTGTGTTCAGACGTGGCAGTAACATATTCATTTTCAAATGCATCAGTACAGCTGAGAAGAGGAGATTTGCCTGATTACTTAGATATTAACATATTGTTTACAAAACACATGCGTTAACATTGTGTTAATTCATGAATTTTGTAAATGCAATATTAACAGCTACGTAATCAGGCAATTCTCCTCTCCTGAACTGTCCTCATGCATTACTGCCACGTGTGAACGCATCTTAGTATACATGCAGGAAAAAGCCACGAGTATCCTCTCTACGTGCCTGCAGATCACTAGTAACAGTCATCTAATAGGCTGATACCATTTCATCACTGCTACATGTCATCTTAATATAAAAACAGCAGGGAGCACATAGTGCGGCAGATTTATAAAAAGTGTCCTACGGTTAGACAGTCCAGAGTTAGACTAGACAGTCTTATTCTGCACCAAATTCATATGTCTAATGCTGGATGATACGGTAACTCTGTCCTAGTATAAGACGGTCTAGTCGTACCCTGCCCCTCCTCTTAGTTGGCTTACTTTTCGCCAGAAAGTTAGGACACAATTCTGTTCCAGGTAAAAATAATAAATAAACAAAAGTAAATGGACAAAAAATATATAGTAAAAAAGCCTGGGCTGTGGGCCTATATAAATAGCCATTTATTACCATTTTAAACGCCTATGGAGTATTTCTATTACTGACAATATCATACTCCTCCTCGGCTAAAAAATACTCCTCAAAAATAAAAAAGAGGAGTATTTTTACCATGCTACAAAAAAAAAATGAGTGCGACCTCTCCCGCCACTCTATATTTATATCAATATAATACAAACAATTTAAACGTAAATTTAGATCTTCTTTCGAGATCTGATCCACCATTTGAAAGCATCTTCTAACTCACTGGCTCTGAGCACTTACTAATGAAGACATTAACATTGTCCTATCTACTTGAGAAAATCCCAAATTAGATATCAACAAACATTGTTTAATACTCTTTTGAATAACACTTTAATCTCTCCTTTGTTCGAGTTCCCTTGTGGGGATTGCAAATCTCTAACAATCATTATATAAAAAGGCTTTTTCGTGAGGCGTTCCCTAGGAATGTGTAGTAATAGCCCTATATATAAAAGTGATCTAAAGGACTGCAACTGGTTTCATTGTATGAAAAAAGTCAAAAGTTTTGAATTATTAATGTGTGGTGCTTTTATTGATTAAAAAGGGGTAATCAGGGAAAAAGGAATAGTAATAATGGGAATGAAGGATAGGAATTCTCACATCTTGAGGATCGGGTCTTTATTGTATCTATTATTTTATCTCCAACTACCGTATTTTTTGGACTATAAGGCGCACCGGATTATAAGGCGCACCTTCAATAAATGCCTGCTAAAACGTCTAGGTTCCTATATAAGGCGCACCTGATTATAAGGCGCACCTGATCATAAGGATGAATGACCAGCAGGTGGCAGACCTGTGCACTGCTCAAGGCAACTGTTGTCTGTAAGTACGGTTCATATATAAGGCGCACCTTTGATATCTGAGAGAATCAAAGGATTTTTTGTGTGCCTTGTAGTCCGAAAAATACAGTACATGTGGGGTTTTTGACCCCACAGTTTGTTAATAACCCAGGACATTGCTTGGAAGTGTGTCGGCTCCCGTCTGGATGTTTAGGGTGGTTTTACCATGCTAAAAAATCCAACTGCTCATGATTATGAAGCTGAGACTAAAGAATTTTTGGCACTTACTAGTAACCCACTTTAATTGGCATCTGACATGTTTATTTCTGTAAGACTGGCTTCCAACATGACATAACCCTGGAGACCCAGAGACTCGGCAGCAGCAGATTCAGGAGGTCGGTACAGTAGCCTCTTCCCAGCAGTTGCCAGCCAAGTGGTCATGTATTGGACTGCAGAGGTTAAGACATTTTTTTCAGATATTTCTAGTAGTAGGTTATCTCCCCAACATTGAAACTTGGCAAACACCATCCTTCCTTTTCTAACATGGAGGTGGCCCTTATTAATATAAAAGGTCTCTGCTGGCTCCTCAGGTTCATCCAACTTTTCTCCTAGGTGTATGCAGGTCTTTATTCTAGTGGACCAACATTGGGAGAGAAAAAAGAACTGCACCGCAGATCTACACATTATACAACGTAGCCTAGTGGCAATAAATCATTGTGTAATGTGTGGATGTGCGGTCCAGTTCTTTTCTCTCCCAATGTTGGCTTGGGTTTTTTCTAATTTATTTAGTTTTTTGCCTGGTACCGGCACACCCTAAATTTGACCTAGGTGTTTTTAATTTAGCAGGAGACAGAATATATTGGCTGCCTACTTCCTCTCAGCCAGTGTCTGAGACCACATGAAACAGTGAGTATTCAAGACCTGTTCACACATGGTGAGTATTTAGTCCTGTTCAGTGTGGTATTACATGGCATCTACTGCTTCTGTGGCGCTGGTGGGGACCCAGGGCCCGAAGCCATGGGGGCTATGCCTGCCAGTATGGGGGCTGGGGGGGAACTGAGTCTGGGTCCCTGCTCGGCCGCACCTAATAGCATAGTGATCCACTCAAACAAAGTCTGTGAAGTGGTTAGTGGCTTATCTATTACCTTCAGACTCAGTCTATTCATAACGTAAGAGATACAGCAGGATACAATAACCCTGCACTGGAAGAAATGGCCATCCAGAAAGCAGCTTATATTATCCATGGATGGAACCTCATGCCCCTGCCAAAAAGAGCCAACTGACACATGAACAGGGAACAGAGCTGTATTTATATGCAAAAATTTACACTGACCCCATGTGCAATTTCAGTGAAACCTTCCTTGAGGTTTTGTGGCTGATAATATAAAATTAGAACTAATTATTCCAATGCAGTTGGATTTCTTTTATAGTCCTAAGGTCGGGAAGTAAGAGTTCTCCTTACGGTAACTGCCAATCGAGGCATTGTATGTGTGTGGAAACTTATAAACTTATAACACTCACTAGGGAAGTAAAACTTAATTGGCAGTCTCCGTAAAGAGAACTCTTACTTCCCGACCCTAGTCACAGTCTCACAGACAGAGCCCATAAAGGCCAAATTGGGACACTAAACCACCGGTCCCTTTAATATATGTGACACAAGTTCTGAAGTTCCCTAGTGCTGAAGATTAAGTGCCATAATTTTGGGGGAAAAACAATGCTATGATTATTGTTTCTGGACTATGGAACTTCTCAGCAAGAACACGATTTCTACATGAAAGTCACATGGTTTACCGTAAGGGGTAACAGAACAACTTTTTAATATAACAAGTTTTTTTTCACTTATAAGAATAATCATGTTGTCATTAATTTTTTAAGTGTATTACAAGAAAAGATTGATTATTCCAATTTAGTCTTGTACTGTGTTAAGTATTTAAAAGGAATCTTAGAGAGACCCTTGTGGGGAATAAAAATGTGTTTTTAATATATAGCTCCTTTATGAATTACATCCTTTCATTTACAAAGCAGAAGAAATATAGTACAGAAGAGCCTAGGACTACCGTGGGTGGTATTTAAGACATGGTCCCCATCAACACTTACACCTGCTGTTTACTGGGAGATATAAATGTCTAATGATTTAGTGCCATAGAGACCAAAGTCCACCTGCCCACATACACATCGGCATTACAAAGACTGTACCATGTGCTTTATAAAGCAAAAAACACTGGTGGCTGTAGCCCAAAAAAAATAAAACATGCTTGGTGAAGACTTTCCTTTTCCGGTGACCATCTTATAGTTGGGGTCTGAATGATGTGGGGCTAACAAATAATTTGGAATCTACAAACATAATTTTTGTGTCATATTAAGATAGGAATATCATCTTTCAGATCACATGAAGCACACATTTTGCTCAATTTAATACCAAAAGCATCTGAAATGACACTCTCCCACCAGGATCTAAAAGGGACTCATCCAAGGAAATAAATGACACTTCTATTCTCATTTAACATTACTTAGTAGGTTATTGCTTACAGGTAAAAATATATTACAACCAGTACTTTGTCAAGTTTTTCCCCTGTTTACACAACCTCAGGTTCTCTAATTACTAATAAAATTCACAAAGTGTGCTCAAAGAAATCACACCAAGACAAAGTATGGTATAATATCTCAATCTCTCTGGAGCACCGATACCATGCAAGGCTAGACAGATGTGAGATGCTTTATTAGGGTCACAAAGGATTATACAGAAACTTTTCAGTGGGGCAGGACCTGGGCTTGGTTAGTTAAAGATAAAGTAATGTCCATAGTTCATTGGTTATTATCACATGGCAGAAACAAAGGCTCTGTCTCTGCCCAGGGAGCCTCACATTATTCTCTGTACAGGAGTGTGTTATCACACTGTTATCAACCTTCATCCACAGTTGAGCATCCTCTTATTCTCAGCATTTAGCAAGCATATAAAAATAAAAGCATTTTCATAAATTATATAGCAATATTTCACAACATGGACATTGTAACCAACGGCACACAGAAACAAAAGGCCTTTTTATGAAACATATTAAAAATCAGAAATGTTATGGATGCATAAAACTAGGTTCTTCTTCAGGAGAAATCCCTTTAAAGAAGATGAAAACCAGTATGCATTATACTGCTTATGATTACCATAAAACTTTGGGCTGTTCTATACCAATTTTAAAAAGGACATTTTACCACCTCACACACGTGGAGAAGAACATAGCACACTGCAGGGGCTGCTACACAGATCCAGGAGCACTTTAAATTTTCTTTTTAGCCTCAACAGTTGCTGAGGTATCAGTCACAGTATCTGACCATTAAAATCCTCTCTATTGTCAGAGAACAGGGGGCTTGTGTTAGGCTAATCTTCTCTGACAAGTAAAATATCATAACACACGCCCCTACCTCTTCTCAAGCTTCGCCTCTCCGACAATGTTGAGGATTATACTGTTCAGATACAGCGCCTGATATCTCAGCAATTCTGGGGTCTAGAAATGACATTCCAAGTGCCCCTTGATTTGTGTTTCAGCCCCTATATAATGGAAAGTGCATCTCCACATGTGAGGTGTTGAACGGCCTTGTTTAATGACTATTCTTTGAATTTTAAACTTAATTTAATAAAGTCTTTACTTTTATATATTTTTGGTGATTTTAACCCTACTACTATAGGGTAATTTTGGTTATTATTGAGGTTAATTCCTAAGTGATACTATAGGACTGCTTAGTTTTGGTTTATAATGTTGTATATGGTATTTACACATACTGTCCCAGTAAGTCTGCGTAATTGAGGCATTCTCAAGATAGTTACACAAAGTGAATAATATATATGACACAAAGAGAACTAAAAATCTATCACAAAACGGTCTGGTTTATATTTTAGTTGGTCATCTTGGGGGGCTTAAATCTGTATATATAAAAGCAATGATTGCCATGGAGACCTAGTGAGTTAATATACCCCATCTTTTAGATAACACCTTTAGGGTACACTATTGCATGAAGGGAGACAATATGATCCCCCATGTATCTTTAGGCTCATTTCTTCCCCATATCACCATTCAAGCAAGGAAACAAACAAAATACAATTCTTCAATGTAGTCCCCATCAGAATGTAGATCAATATACAAAAATGTACATCTAATAGGAATACATCTCCAAACACTGCTCTGCCCTGACAGAAAATAATATATGATCTGATTTGATGAAAAGAAAATGGAATAAGTAATGACAGCAATGCATTCAATGGACTGGAAAAGAGATTTTTTTTGCCATGTTTGAATTAATTAATGATGCTAATAAAACTCATAATTAACATCTGCTCAATATGTTTGTGTGCGAAATTGCACCTTTAAATATTCTGAGTGGCATACATAAAATATGCTGCTCAGATCAAAGTAAATGTGAGGAGCAGATGAAGAAGGTATGGGGATATTTATGATGTGATAAATGGCACAACGTCGACACGCTCATGTGGTTCAAAGAATACACTACCACAAGTGACAAAAAGATAGAAGTCAACTAGACTTATAACTAGCTATTACCCACTATCCATAGTAATATCTATCCATGAGGTATAAAACCATGAATCCATGATTATCCTGGTCCCCAGAGTCAGGATTCATTAAACACAAACACTGCAGAATTTCCCTGCAGCTTCCCCCAGGCACCTTTTCTGCAGCTATTAACCTTCTGGGTTGCAGCAGGGTAGCCCCAATCAAATTTGTACTACTGGTCTCAACACAAAGAGCCACTGAAGTGAATGGAACAGTGGTCACACAAGCATACCACCAATCATAGACCACCGTTGGGTCCCCAAGGTCAGACTGCAAGATATCAAGCACTTATTTTTGTTTGTAGCCCAAGTTACAAACAGCTATAACCCAATAGTGGCACCTAGAAACACTGTTCTGGTGTCACTTTAAAGGGAACATGTCACCTAACAAACCACCACCAGTATGTTGTAAAGCTGCTTTACACCTTCCACATTAGATTTAGTTCATAGCAGAATAGTTGTGGTATCATCTAGAAGTCAAGTTCTCTCCACCTCAGAATGTACTTGCTGTGATTGACATCAAGCACTAGGCACCAGGAGAGGTGGTTAATGATGTCCCTGGACATAGAGACGTCAATTCAGCTAAAGGTATTCTAAGGTGGTTTGAGCTTGACTTCAGTACTTTATACAACCAAGTTATATTTCACTGGTAGCAGTTTATTACATCCAATTCTGCTGATAGGTTTCCTTTAAAGAGGAGAATCTGCCAGGAGTGGCCTTTAGAACACCAGTGTAAAAACTCCCACAGCCAGCGGTCCTGTGCCAATATTCAGTAAGAGTCTCCGGCCCCTAAGTGATTATGGGTGCAAACTCCGCCAGTTCCGATCTGTAGACCAGGTCAGAACTGGCGGAGTCTATTGCTCTAGTCTCGGTTAGTGCTGGTTTTCTGACAGAGACTACTGTAAATTTGGTGGGTCAGGCGTTCAAATCTTTTGCCTGGCCCCACTCCCTGTGGCGGGGAAAGGGAGGTTTATATGTAAATCTGGGACACTGTTTTTTTTAAACACAATTAAAGCAGGGAGGAGCTCCTCCTGATCGAGATGTGTTTAGACCTAAAACACTTGGAATCAGGAATAAGAAGCATGTGTTTTGCATTGTTTCCTGCCTTGATCCCGATCACAAGCATTTAGGTAACTCCTCCCTGCTGCGCCTGAGTTGCATTTAAAAATGTACTGTGTGAATGCAGCCTTAAAGGGTTAGGTGTGATCCAGAAGCCACAACCAGATTTTGGAGTATTTTAATAGACATTTTGAATTCAGATACTGAAAACTATTGTATCAGTATCAAGTATCGTGATATTTTCCAGATATCGTATCGCACTCAAAATTTTACTAGCGGAGCAACCCTAATACAATAATGTAAGATTTTCCCTGAAAATAACCTGTAACCCATTTTTGGGATGAAAAAGAAAATACAACCCTGTATTATTGTCAGGGGAACACTATGTAGATAATGAAATACCTGTATGATATAAAGATGTCTTCAGAGGTTGAGGTTGGCTGAGTGCTTTTTACATCTTCGGATATTCCTGTAAAAAAACAAATAACAAATGATTTAACATTATGTATGGGACCTAAAAACCTACAACCATAGAAAAAGAATGACCACTTAAATCTACCATATTAGCCATTGCAAAGAAATGTAAAAATGTGCTCATCACAATACGTTTGATATAACCAGGTGCGTTCGATGCAACAAACACCTGACATCAGCAATGATCCAAGCAGCAGCTTTGCCTTTAGCAGTTCTTATCAATAGTATTGGTGGTCTATATATCAGACTCTGTAGGACAAACTCCAATTTATAACAAAGAGTTATGAATTTAATCTTAAAGGGGTTGTTCACCTCAAGCAAATTACAGCAAATAAATATTGTTTGAGTAACAAAAAAGTAATTCAGTTTTCAAATATACTTTCTGTATAAATTCCTCATGGTTTTCCAGATCCCTGCTTGCCGTTATTCAACAGGAAGTTTTATTGTTTACTTCCTGTATATAGGGGAGATGGAGTTTGCCGCTGCACGAGATGGCAGCATAGGACGAGAGCTCCGAGCGTAAATACCGATGATCCTCTAAGCTACAGGGGTACAAGCAGCAATAAAAAGAGGAACAAACCCGGTACTCACAGAGTAAGACAAGCCTCACGCTCTCCCACAGCATAGCTATCCAATATGGCCGCCACACTCAGACAGGACGGAGCAATCTGATGGGGAGGGAACGTTTACAGGAGAGGTGGCTGAGACGGATGTTCTTGGTATCCTCAAAGATATCATTACCACAGCGCTTCAGCTGGTGATGAAGGAGTTAAACGAAACCAAAGCGGACGTCCACCATATTGGACATAGAGCCAAGGCCATGGAAGGCGCGCAGGAAGAATTTGCGGAGGCGCAGGGGTTCGTGGAGGTGGTCCATCAAAAGCTCTCAGAGAAAGACAAACAAATCTGTCAGGCGATGGCGCCCCAGGAAGACCAGGAAAATAGGAGTCGGAGGAAGAATATTAAATTGAAAAGCCTTCTGGAGACATGGGCATCGGAGGAACAGTTATGAACCAGGTATTTACCACATTGACGGCGGCTGAGATAGCAGGAGAGGTGGTTATAGAAAGGGTGCACACGGCCCTTAAGCCGAAGCCAGCGGCAACTGACCCCCCCACCCAGAGAAGTGGTCTGCAGACTGCTTAGGTTTAAAGGGGTTATCCGGGTTTAAAAATCTTTTTATGGCCGGGCTGGGGAGGGATAGTTAAACATAATAAACATGGACTTACCTCCTCCGGCGCCGCCGATGTCCTGCGCCGCGGTCACTTCGATCCGTGCCCCTGTGGGCAGAACTGTGGGCAGGGGGGACCAGAACTGGGGGCAAGGGTTAAGATAAAATTACAGGATATGCAGCTCATTGACATATGGCGTCAACATAACCTATCGGGAAGGGATTTCACCTTTCAATCAGGCCTGCATGGCTCTTTCCAAAGGCTGGACTACCTGTTCACATACGATAGGCATCTCAAATCCGCCAACTATTCAGATATAGGGATTGCACCTTAACTACCAATTCGAGATTGGACATGGAGGCTCAATGATATGCTAGTAGGGGAAGGGGCCTTGTTACTTCCTGTAACTAAAAACTAGTCCATGGCCATGTGATATCAAACAGGTGCACGGCTTGATAGCATCACTCAGCTCTGATTACCCTCTGTGATATAATGCGTTGTGCACCTGTGTAACATCACATGGACTACTGTGTAGCTACAGTAAGTAAACAATAAACCTTCCTGTTTAATGGCAGCAAGCAGAGATCTAGTTATCAGTAATTTGCTGGAAAGTGCTTAAAGTGGACAACCCCTTTAAATGTGATGAATATTAAAATAGAGTTGGTACAAAACAAATGTTATAGGTAACTTAATATATAGGCAACGGTTAATATACATTTACAAACAAAAAGTCTGCACTAAAATTGCAAGTTGGCCTGAAAATAAAATGTTAGAACACTAAACATAATTTGGTAATCACATCCAATAGCCTATACCATGCTGATTTTAACACTGCCATGTATGAATAGTACATGCTCTTGGGACAACCTGCTCCTTCAGGCAGGGTGCTAGGTAGGCTTACAAATTCACTTTCTGGGTATGGGAACTATGTATTTTATTTTTTTATAGATAAAAACAATGTGGGCACAAGTTATTGCAGTGCTATGGGAATTCATTATCAAACTTATCAGTGAATGTGGTGACAGGTTCCCTTTAAATACATACAACTATAAGAACGAAATAAAAGACCAATAATATCAACATAAGAAATTCCTATACAGCTCCAATATATCACTCAAACCCAACACACAGCAATAATTCTTGTTACATCTGTGTATTAATAGCCTTATATTACACAGAATTGTCTTAAAAATGTGTATTTTATGTTATTTAGCTTATACCCCATGGCATTTCCAAGTGGAATGTGTGAAAGACAGGGAATTACCGCTAGATTAATGCCCTGCAATACTGACACAATCAGATTTCTGCATTATTTAATAGAAAACATTTTAGCCTATAACTAAAACCAGAGGTTGATTACATTTGACAACAGACTGGAGTAAGGATACAGCTGCGGGTTTGGTTTTTCTGAAAACAAATGTGTTCAATATGGAAACATGGAAGCTATAAAACAAATGGCAAATCGTCTTCTAATATCTGAAAATAGGCTTTTATTGGGAGAATATGTGAATTTTATTGGAATGTGTGATTTGGTTGCTTCTAGATTTATGCCAGAGATTTATGTGAGGAAGCATTCAGAAACATTTGCACAACCTAATCCCATACATGCTCCAATATTCTCATTAGGAAACAAGATGTAATATAATTTATGGGTAATATATAAATGGGCGACACTAAATCAATATAAAAGCCACATAAATGCTTTTCTTTGCTTATACTTAATTCATTGCTGCAGAGGAGCATCAGCCGATGCTAACAAAGAATATCTTGCATAGCTTTTCTAGTTTCCCTACATTTTTAAAAAGTATTATAGTAACTAAATTACTTAAAAGTAATGGCCACTAACAGGGTAAGTATAAGACCCTAACAGGGTCACCCATATTACACTTGCCATGTTAAACTTTGCCAGGAGTGCAGGTCACATGACCCATGGTCAGCAGGACCCAGGACTGTGTGCTGTGTCCTGCTGGCTTCTGGCAGATGGATTCGGCCGTCCAGTCAGTACTATCTGCACCGTTCTCCAACCACTGATATGGAAGTGGTTATGATGGAGGGAGGATGCAGGCAGTAATGAGTTCACGGAAGTCACAGGAAGTTCCAAATCCTGCTGCCCGCCCAGCTTGACCTGTGGCAAGCAGCAAACTTTATTAGGGCCAGTATAATATGGGTGGCCCTGTAAGGGTCTTATACCTACCCTGTTAAAGTTTTCTATAAGTGGCTAACCACTTTACAGAAAACCCTTGGCCACAACCACCAACTGGTTTCAATGCAAACAATCAGTGCTTTTAGATTCACACACAATATGGCAATAAAGCTATTTACTGTTAGGTGGGTGGTCATGGGATAGATAAGACAACCCGGCACCACCCACCTGACTGTATAATTCTGTATAATTTTAGGTGCGGAACCTAATGGTGGACCAAGCAATCACCAGTTTAAGCTCATAGGGGGACTAATTCTCCTCCCCTCTGGAAACATCAAGAGGCTCTGGCCTCTTAATGTATACAGCAGCTGGGCTGCTCAGAATATATTTCTATGCTAGGTCCTACCTGGCGTAAAATTGGGCAATTAAACCATTAAAGGACATCTATCACCAGGATGAAGGACTGTATGCAAATGAGCCTGACGGGTTCCAGGCCTGAAGCCCCATAGGCTCATTTGCATATAGTCCGTCATCCTGGTGGTAGATGCCCTTAAAGCTTCAACGCTAAGTGTGCAGGTGCTAACACGCCCTTCTCCGACCCACTCTGCCACCGGCCGCACCCCCTTCACACCCCCTGGCATGGAGATGGCATGATGGTGGAAAAAACTTCTAGTGATTGCGATTATTTCAGGCGTTCTGAGGGTATGGCACTGCAGTGTTCGCTATCGGAAGGTTCTGTTACAGCTAGCAGTTTAACACTGCTAATACTTGTATAACTATGAGCTGCTTTCTTTAGTAAAGAGCTCCTTGAGCGTTTTTTTAGGGTGACAGGTCCTCTTTAAGTATGTCATAAAAAAAAATTCTAAATGCATTAAGATACTATCAGCGTTTCTATCAAGGTACTGACCCAATGCAAAACATGATTGCCGCTTGCTATATAGGAATATTTTTTACATAAACATTGGATTTCTCCAAATTAGATGAATGCTGTTGAATGCTAATTTACCCACATACTGCACCAATATTTTGGTATGTCTTTGTACTGTCTGGAGGTATACAAGGTAGTTCTAATTACAGACCAAGTTAATTATAGATCTACAGTACAATAGGAGAAATTAATGATAATTATGAAAAGACTTGTGAGCTGTGAGCTAATAACTGGTTCATGAAAGCAGACAATTTCTTACCATATATTATAGACTAGAAGAAAACACAAGAACTGGGAAAGAGAAATACACCGAAATCATGTCTTACCATCTGTTAGAAATATGAAATACAATATGACCTTTACATTATGTGTTTCAGACATATCCGTATAGTGTGTGAACCAATAAACCAATATGTACACTGGGGGAGACTATGGGGAAAAAAAATGAATCCAGCGTAAAATGGGTACGTCACTGGAAGCCCAATGGACACATTTATACAGAATAAGATTTTTTGGGACACCACTGAAACTCTGTCATGAATTCTCTTGTGGGTTGTGATTTTTCCTGGTTCTGCTCCTATGATGAAGCAAAACAATGTAAGCACCTTTGGAGATTTGACCACCACATTCTAGAAGATCAACAAAGCTGATGTATGGTATGGTGTATGGTTTTGACATGTTTGCTTACTGTTAGAATTTTTCTAAAGTTTTTAAGAACACTAATGCTTTATCTATTTACAGTAAGTGAAAGTCAAAAATTTGAAATTTGAGAATTTACTTTCATGGCCAAACCCCTTTAATGTTAAATACGGCTCTCTAAATGGTCCTTTATAGAGGATATTACTAAAAGTCTTTTTTTTTTTTATAGAAGAATGGCTCTAATCTCAAGGATAAAGGCATCCACAGGACATGTATATTGAAATTGAAAAGGTACTATGTGTGGTTTGTGTGTGGGGGGGTGGAGGTTTGCTTTTGCCAGTGACAGGAACACTCACTGCCAGTGGCTTTGTCAGCAGTGTTACCAGTGGTGGTGAGCGTTCAAGTTTAGTACCTGAACCAAACCTCCAGGGGTCTGTTCATCCCTACTTAAAATATATAAACCAGGATTGTAATTAAGGAAACACCAGTACAGGTGGTACCCGACTTACAGATTACAGTTACTATTATAAAGTATCCTGTTCCGTTTTACATACAAATTCAACTTAAGTACACACCTGCCCGTATTTACCAAAAAAGACATGTCAAAAGACAGACAGAGATGCTTAGAAACCTGTCAGGGCAATTTCTGTCAGACCTTAAACCAACTACAGAACCTGTTATATAGTGTCACAAATTGCCTTGCCTGGTATCAAATCCCTCCCAAAAACCCCTTTATACTTACCTGTATATGAATCCAATAAGTCACATCAGACTCTTTTCTGGTGCCCCTGGTTCCTGAATGTTGCTTTCAGGAAGCTGGCATAGTACACCACAGCTTCACCGCGCATGCGCTACACTCGCAGCATATCATCTTAAGGATATTTGGATTTTGGAAAACCCGGGTTGGTTTGAGACGCGCTGCCCCAATTAAGCTCTGTTCGACACGGATATTTGAAGTTCAAATATTTATTTGTGTGGTAAAAAGGACTACGCGTTTCGGGGGTGGTCTACCCCCTTCCTCAGGTCCGTAACAAATGCTAGACAAAATAATATAGTGCAAATGATTTAGAAGGTATATACACATGTAAAAGAATTAATTTTTTTGAGGGGGGAGTAAAAGTTGTATCTATGAGATACGGTACATAAGATAAAAGTGGTAACATATATTTCATGATATAAAGGAAAATACATTTGGTATATATAACATTGATATAAAATGGATAGTATATCTAAGCTAATACATATAAAATAGAATAAAATACAATAAAATTTCATATCTGTCTAAATTCATAAGATATAGGCAAAATGTATTGAAATGATACAGTAAAAGACATATCTAAGTAGAGAAAATATAACCTGAGGGGATAGTCTGTAATAAAAAATGTCAGATATGGCTCAGAGTGGATGAGACATGGGAGAGTGGTATGTAATGTGGTGGGGAGATTAATGTGTGATGTATGGTGCATCAATAATTGTTTGTAATGAATATATTGTGTTGAGTAAAGAGGAGAAGTTACCTGGAGCGCCGGGTACAATGTATATCTCAGAGTGGAAACAGGACAGCTGTTGGGAGGTGAGAGGGAAATTAAGAGAAATGTCCTTGTGATGAAGATCTTACATGAAATGATAGAAGTGTTGATGACACTTACTTAGTCCTGTGGTGAGAGCTGTATGTCCGGTTTTGGCGCGAGGTGTGCGCCCAATCGGAAAAGGAGTCTTTTAAAAGGTTATATTTTCTCTACTTAGATATGTCTTTTACTGTATCATTTCAATATATTTTGCCTATATCTTATGAATTTAGACAGATATGAAATTTTATTGTATTTTATTCTATTTTATATGTATTAGCTTAGATATACTATCCATTTTATATCAATGTTATATATACCAAATGTATTTTCCTTTATATCATGAAAGCGAGAATTAGACTCACCGGTAATTCGTTTTCCATCTAGTCCACCATGACGGCCCACCTGGAGGATTACCCCTTGACCTCTGCAGGGACAGGAAGAAGAGAGGTTAAATGTCCCTCCCCCTGCATCCCTCGCTAGTGTGCTACCAAATAATTACACCAAGGAAGGATGCAAGAGGTTTTATTAGCATGTTACTCCACATACAATAAAAAACCATATAATAACATTTGTAAGGGTAGGGAAAAAATTCCAGGCCGTCATGGTGGACTAGATGGAAAACGAATTACCGGTGAGTCTAATTCTCGCTTTCCATGACGTCCCCCATGACGGCCCACCTGGAGATGTACCAGATAACAAAAAAGGAATTTTTTAGGGAGGGACTACTGTTTGTAGAACTTTTCTACCAAATGATAAGTCCTTGGCAGAATGTAAGTCCAGTCTGTAGTGCTTCGCAAAGGTTGTGGAACTGGACCAGGTTGCGGCTTTACAAATTTGGTCCAGGGAAGCTCCTGCTCGCTCTGCCCAGGAAGTGGCTACTGCCCTGGTAGAATGGGCTTTAAGATTTGTAGGAGCATCTAGGTTTTGGATAGTATAACAGTCCCTGATAGTCTGTCTAATCCAGCGGGCGATTGTGATCTTCGACGCTTTTCTCCCTCTGTTCTTGCCCTGGAACTGAAGAAACAAGTTAGAGTCTTTTCGCCAGCTATTAGTTATTTCAAGATAGTGTAGCACTATTCTTCTCACATCTAAAGTATGCCATTTAGCTTCTCCTGAAGTTTTTGGCTTTTGGCAAAAGGAGGGGAGAATAATTTCCTGGTTACGATGAAAATCTGTTGCCACTTTGGGCAGGAAATTTGGATCAAGCATCAGAGATATTCTATCGTCCGTAATTTTTAGGTAAGGTTCGTTAACGGAGAGTGCTTGAATTTCTCCTAACCTTCTAGCCGTTGTTATGGCAACAAGAAAGGCGGTTTTTAAGGTGATATTTTTTATGCTTGCGTCTTCTAGAGGCTCAAACGGACCCTGTATAAGGCCATTCAGGACTATTGATAAGTCCCAGGGAGGGGTCCTGATGGGACATTTAGGACTTAGTCTAGTGGATGCTCTAAGAAAACGTCTTACCCACCTATGGTCAGCCAGAGAGACGTCGAAGAAGACGCTGAGGGCTGAGACTTGGACCTTTAGTGTGCTGGTCTTTAGGCCTTTGGACAACCCCGCTTGAAGAAACTCCAGTATCTGCTGTATGTTAGGAGAAGACAGATTAGGAATTTCAGGATGGCAAAAGGATACGAATCTTTTCCAGATTTTGTGGTAGATTGCTGAAGTAACTGGCTTTCTACTTGCCTGTAATGTTGCAATGACTTCTTCTGAGAGACCTTTAGCCCTCAGCATCTGTTTCTCAGGATCCAGGCTGATAGATGGAGCGACTCTGGATTGGGATGATGAACAGACCCTTGGTATAGGAGGTCCTTCCTTTGAGGGAGAATAACTGGTTCTTCCAATGCCAGATTCTTCAGTGCTGGGAACCAGCTTCTTTTTGGCCAGAAGGGAACTATCAAGATAATCTTGAGGTCTTCTTGTCTTATTTTTTGCACTGTCCTTGAGATCAGAGGAAGTGGAGGGAAGGCATAGGCTAGTCTTGAGTGCCAACTGTGGCAGAAGGCATCTAGAAGGTAGTCTGGGGTATTCTTCTGCAGGGAGAAGTAATGGTCTGCTTTCTTGTTTTCTCTGGTGGCAAATAGATCTATTTGCGGTATTCCCCATTTCTGGGTTAAATGGGAGAAAACTTCCTTGTTTAGGCACCACTCGTGGGGATCTAGAGTGTACCGGCTCAGGAAATCTGCCTCTTTGTTTTCTGACCCCTTCAGATGGACTGCCGTCAGAGAGAGGACATTTTCTTCTGCCCAGAGAAAGATCTTTTTTGATATTTTTTGGAGAGATGCAGACTGTGTGCCCCCTTGGCGTTTGAGGTAGGCGACTGTGGTCGTGTTGTCGGATAATATTTTGAGGTTTTGGCCCTGTACTTGTTCTGAGCAGGCCTTCAGGGTTTCCCAGACCGCTTTCAATTCTTTGTAATTTGATGACCTGTTTACTTCTGACTGGGACCATTGACCCTGAACCAGTTTTCCCGGAAGTTTTGCTCCCCAACCTGTCCTGCTTGCATCTGTCAAGATGGATGTTACTGGCCAATTGCTCCATTTCAGGCCCCTGGAAAGATTTTCCACTGTCTTCCACCAATTTAGGGAACTTTTTACCCCTAGAGGAATGTTGGTTTTCTTTTCTAGATGGTTCAGATTTTTGTCCCAAGATGAAAGGATCCAATTCTGAAGGTCTCTCGTATGATTTTGAGCCCAGGGAACACCGGCTATACAGGACGTGAGAAGGCCCAGGAGTTTCATAGCCTCTCTGATTGAGCACTTCTGTCTGCTTTGAAACAGTGACACCTGTAAGGTAAGATTCTTGATCTTCTCTTCTGGGAGAAGAGAGTATTGATGCACTGAGTCCAGTAAGATTCCTAGAAATTTTAACCTGGTGCTTGGTTGAAGATTTGATTTTTCGAAGTTTATAATCCAACCTAGGTTTTCTAGGACTGCTATTGTCGTGCCTCTCTGGGATAACAAAATTTCTTCTGAGCTGGAAATTAGAAGGAGATCGTCCAAATAAGGGATCAGAAGTATGTTCCTTTGTCTGAGGACCGCTACCACCTCTGCCATAATTTTTGTAAACAGTCTGGGAGCTGAGGAGATCCCGAATGGTAGAGCTCTGAATTGGAAGTGTCTTACCTGATTTTCTGGGGACCGGATGGCAAATCTCAGGAATTTTTGAGAGATGGGATGGATTGGGACGTGGTAATACGCGTCTTTTAAATCTATGGTGCATAGAGCTGCTCCTTTGGGAATTAGTGGTGTGGTGGATTTTAGGGACTCCATCTTGAATCTCCTGTATTTGATATGGGTATTTAGATTTCTTAAATTTATGATCATCCTGTAGGCTCCGTTCGGTTTCTGAACTAAGAAGAGGGGAGAGTAGAACCCCTTCCTTTGATGGTGGGGAGGTACAGGGGAGATTACATTCTTGAGTAGCAGAGACTGAACCTCTTCCCACATGAGCAGAAGCATTTGCTGAGAGGATGTTTTTGTTGTCACAAATGTTTGAGGGGGCGGGGTATTTAGCTCGATCTTGTAGCCCTCGCGTATGACTTGTAGAATCCAGGTGTTTTTTATACTTTGCTCCCACTGAGAGGGGAAAAGAGCTAGTCTTCCCCCCACCCTGGCGTCATTGTTTTCGGGCAGGGTTGGGTTGGGAACTCTGGAAGGAACTGTAACCTCTGCCTCTACCCCCTTTTGTGTAACTCCATCTGCCTTGTTTCCCTTTTCCGCGATAGGATGGAACTTTGTCGCGGGGATCACGAAAGGAATGCCTCTTCTGTCTGGGTTCTGGAAAGCCTTTTTTCCTATCCGCAGCTTTCTCCAGGATCGTGTCCAGTTCTGGACCGAATAGGAACTCGCCAGTAAAGGGTATGCCACATAAGTTGGATTTAGATCGGAAGTCTCCTGACCACTGCTTGAGCCAGAGGGCTCTGCGGGCGACGTTAGAGAGTGCTCCTTCTTTGGCAGAGAATCTGACGCATTCCCCTGATACGTCTGCAATGAAAGTGGTTGCTAGTTTTAGAAGCGGAAGAGATTCCAGAAGCTTCTCCCTCGAGGTTCCACTGATGATCTGGTTCTCTAACCCGTTTAGCCAGCAGGTCATTGTTCTGGCGACAGACGTGGTTGCGACATTGGCCTTTAGATTTAGCATTGCCGACTCCCAGGTTTTCTTTAAGACACTGTCAGATTTGCGATCCATGGGGTCTTTAAGTTGGGTCGCATCCTCAAAGGGAAGGTCGGTTTTCTTCACCATCTTAGTAACCTGGATGTCCACTTTTGGAATTGAATTCCAGTTTTTTGATTTCTCCTCGTCAAGCACGAGCCTATTTCTGAAATCCCTGGCTACGGATAGCCGTTTTTCAGGGTCTTTCCACTCTTCCCGGATAAGGTCCTCCAGCACATTATTGACTGGAAATACCCTCTTCTTTTTTGCTTTTAAGCAACCGAAGAGTTCGTCCTGTACGGACTTTGTCTCCACAGGATCTTCAATATTTAATGTTTCTCGGACTGCTCTTAGTAAGGTGTCCAGGTTATCCATAGGGAAAAGGAATCTAGTGTCGTTCTTTTGTTCCTGGCTGTCTAGCTGCTCTTCCTCACCGCCTTGGTAGGAACAGGAAGCCCTGTCAGGGTCTGAATCCATCTCCTCCGGATTAGGTTCAGAAGGTTTGAACCTTTTAGGAGGAATTCCTTCAGAAAAGAGGGATGCAACTGTGCTCTTTACTTCAGATTTGAACATGGATCTCATCTCGTCCATGAAGGACGCTTTTTCCTCCCGCATTATGCTATCAAGGCAGTCTCTGCATAGCGTTTTTTTATAGGATTCCGGAAGTTTGTTAAAACACATGTTGCATCTACGAGCCGAAGGGGTCTTAGTCTTTGACTTGTCTTCCTTCTTTTCCTCTTTTTTATCCTCTTTCTTCTCTTTATCTTTCCTCTCCTAGATGCGAGAAGAAAAAACACGAGGAAGCATAGGGGATGTATACATATACAGGGCCCCCCCTCCAACCTTCCCCCTCCAGACCCCCTTACTTACAGATATCTGAGGAAGGGGGACTGGGTCCATACTGCCTGTGGACAAGGGAGGAGGTAGAGGTGTGAGTGGAGCGGTGATAAGGATAATCAATCTGCCACCATGCGTTTCACTAACCTGCGCCTGTGACACACTTAGGTCTGCAAAACCACCTGCGGACATCTCAGAAGCAAGGGAGGTCTCTAGCAGACTCTCTGCTTTTTAAACTCACCGCTCCACGCTCCTGACTCCCGAACGCCAATGACGTGAAGGTTCGCGTCACTTCCGGTGCGACGCGCGGACCGGAAGTCGTCATCGGGCTTGGTGGAACGCAACCGGAAGTAGTCATCGGAGTTGGTGGAACGCGGCTGCGTTTCACCTTCGGGAGCCGGAACATGTGGTGCTGCCGTAGATCGACGCGGGACCGCAGGGATTGCACCAAATACCCCTCCACGATATCAGCCAGGAAGGAGATCGATCGAGGCCCGGAGAGGAGAGGATCTTAGTACCAGGTACCGCGCCTCTTAAAGGCGTCCCCCTCCACTCCCACCCCCCTAAGGAGATGAGAAGGAGAGAGACCCTCTCTTCCCCTGCCTGTGTAGGGACAGGAAGAACACTGGCGAGGGATGCAGGGGGAGGGACATTTAACCTCTCTTCTTCCTGTCCCTGCAGAGGTCAAGGGGTAATCCTCCAGGTGGGCCGTCATGGGGGACGTCATGGAAATATATGTTACCACTTTTATCTTATGTACCGTATCTCATAGATACAACTTTTACTCCCCCCTCAAAAAAATTTATTCTTTTACATGTGTATATACCTTCTAAATCATTTGCACTATATTATTTTGTCTAGCATTTGTTACGGACCTGAGGAAGGGGGTAGACCACCCCCGAAACGCGTAGTCCTTTTTACCACACAAATAAATATTTGAACTTCAAATATCCGTGTCGAACAGAGCTTAATTGGGGCAGCGCGTCTCAAACCAACCCGGGTTTTCCAAAATCCATATATCCTTGTGATCCCCTATCCGGCAGTATATCTGTACCGGACCCCGGGAAGACGCAGCATACCCCCCCAACAGCCACTGGAAATCAGACGGACCAACAACCATCTGCTCCAAACGCATAAGACACAAGGTGTCTTCAGGTGAGCAGACACCCCCTCTATCTTACTATACCTTCAAGTTACCCATTACACTAGGGGTGCCGCCTGTGTCTTTCTCTATTTTTCAGCATATCATCTTAGCAGTGACGCAAAAGTATTCTACGCTGAATGACCCTGGAGCACTGAGAGCTCTGGAGCTAGGTTTATTTTTTTTTATTAATTGGAGGCATTTGAGACATAGCGATTAGTCTATAAACATGAAATACATAACTGCCATTATATTCCATTCCAGTAACTATTATATTCATGATAAGGTAAGGACACTGAGGTGCCCGTAGTGATGTGCATGCTGCATCCTGTACTTCCTTGCATGCCCACAGGTTGCTCAGGATTCTCTGCTGTTGGTCTCTTTACAACAAGTTCAAAAGACAAAATAATGAACTTGTGGAATTTGAGTCCATAACTTTCATTATTCTCGACAGCATTAAAGCCCTCATGCTACATAACACATAGCAGAAAAGAATGTGCACACACTAAAACATAGCAGTCAAGTAACACAGGGGTGGCCATGAAATTATGTAACAAGCAAAGAGATAGCAAGATGTTCAGAGGCGTCCATTACCGACTGATTCAGGGTAGGAGGTCTGTATATCAAATCAGGCCAAATAATGAAAGAACAAATCTATGACCCCCAAAACTGATCCTAAATGGTATGGGTGTTAAATAACAAACATGGTGTAGTAAATGCAGCTGAGAATTATCTTTTGTTTTACATTTCTAGAAGTAATGCTTTATGCTGCTACTTTTATATATCTGTGTCTAAATGGTTTGTGCACCTATTAAGATTTTGTTTCTTGCAATGAAAACAAAATTGAATAGTAATTTTGTTTCATTAACAATATTAAAGTGAAGAATTCAGTTTGGTGTGTGGGGAAATAGCAATAAAGTTTTCAAGAGGAAAAAAATGGCTTTGTTCCTTCAATCCCTAGTTGAAATTAATTATAGCAAATGTTTATGAAAACATCTGTTCCATATAGTTATAAATTCTTAATTTTAGCATAGATGAGTCCGGGCTCTCTTTATTGTTTTGAAAGATAACAAACTCTGACAAATAAAAGGTATATAAGAAAAGGCAATAGGAATTTGCATTCGTATGGCACCCCGTTTGCACGCAGCCAATTTCTGGAAGAATGTGAGGTCTTGCCATTAAGTAACAAATGAATGAGGAATCTCGGAGGGAAGAGCGGCTTTGTGTTTTCTAATCACCAATATAGAGACATACATAGGGTGCTTGCTTTAGGGCGGGATATTTATTGGCATATTGGGATTTTATTATTTTCAAGCAAAAAAAAATCTTGCATATTATTTTGCAGATGAGAATTGAAAAGATACTGAAAATGTTTGTACTATAAATAGACAGATTTTCCAATTACATAGAGATAAACTACACCCCCATATATGAAGGAAACCCCAACCAGACCATATTATAAAAGGTATCAAGAATTTTCATTGTCAAAAAATACGGACTATTCATTGTTTCCTGGAAGTGAAGGCTTCTTGGGAAAATATTTGATCAGAATATTAAAATTAGTGGTTGCTAAGAAACTTCAATTCCTATGTATAAATATATTGTATGGGGTCTGACCTCTGAAACTCTGATACACTGTGACAGCAGGGGTTCTCTTCTAGATGGGAATAATAGAAGTTGCTATATGGAGCTATGGTCAAGAAAGTGTTCTTTCAATGTGTTCTGCACTTAAATGCTCCTGTGTTCACTGTTTTTAATGTTTTAATTCTATTCTTCACATTGCAGGTGTGCGCGCGTGTCTCCCGATAGGTTCGGAGATGCGCACGCACAGCTGCAAAGTGAAGAATAGAATTAAAACATTAAAAACAGTGAATACAGGACCATTTAAGTGCAGAACACATTGAAAGAACACTATTCTTCACATTCCAGATGTTCCGAACATCTCCGAACCTAGCGGGAGACACGCGCAAACACCTGGAAAGTGAAGAATAGTGTTATTTCAATGTGTTCTTACAAGTAAAACATCTGCAAACATGTGTAATATTTTTTTTTTACAATAAAAATACTTTTATTCAATTTATTTTATTAATTTACTGCTCGATCTCGAGCCGGCGAAATACTCGTCCGAGTAACGAGCCGGTCCGAGTATGCTAATACTCGACCGAGCAGTATACTCGGACGAGTATACTCGCTCATCTCTAGTGACATGCTATTATATAACACAAAATCTAAACAGATGCTGGAGTAAATCTTGTAGAACAAGGGGACATCTCCAGTCTGTGCAACCACATTTCAGACGACACGTATTTATTACTAGTTATACTCTTGACAAATTATATTAATATCTTCCTTTCATATTCCTAGCAAATAATTATGCACAACATCCGGTATGTGTGACGTATCTTTCTTCTGTAAGACTACCTGTACTCTCACTGTACAGTCAATTTCAACAGCTTGCATTACCTCTTAGTAGCGAGAGAGGGTGCTGCAGAGTTTAAGATGACTTCAGTCGCAGCAGCCCCGCTACTTGTACTGCTCTTTTGGAGTTCCTGAACAACACCCTTTCAACAGTGTTAAACTCAATTTACACCAAATACACTTTTAAAATGATTAAAAAGAGCAAGCTCCAGGCAGTGTTCAGAAGCTGAGAATAATGCCATCAGCAAAGAAATTAAGTGCACTACACTTCTGATATTTATAAAATAATTATTAGGACATAAAGTTGATGTGGCAGATTGAACTTCAGGATTTTTTTTTTTCAAAGAAAATCAACTTTGAAGTAAGAGCATTCTACATTAGAACAGCCGGCATTTATGGCACAGCTTTAATTCATTTTCACATGGAACCTCAGGGTTTGAGGATCTAGACGGCAGATCTCTATTCAACGCCATCAACACATGTCTTATTAGGAATACAGATAAAGGGTTAATCATGGCATTAGTATAATATATTAGTTCATATGTACATCATAATAATTTCAGATTGAAAGTGAATGACAGGTACTCAGACTGTAAACTCTTGTAAGCAGAGTCCTCACTCCTATGGTTTCATCTGACAATGTTATTGCTCTATAATGTCTAATTTTGTTTGTATATGTCATGTCCTCCATAATCGGTAAAGTGCTGCCGAATAAGATTGTGCTATAGAAATAAAGATCATATATCATATTATTAAACATTAAAATGATATCGTATTAAATATTATAACTTGTATTACACAAGTATAGTTTACAAGATAAATAAACATTTATGTTTATTAGTTATTATTGATTTTTTAACTCATATTTATTATTTTTGTTTATAATACATTTTTATTTATTAAGACACAAAAGTTCAGAAGTATGGGCGCGTACCAGGCAAAGCAAAAAGTCTTCCCCGATTCACCCTTTTTTTTTAAAAAAATGAAATGTTGTTCATAGATTAAAAATTTGAACCTTTTGGAAAAATAAAATGATTAATTAGGAAAACTACCACGTCAAAACAGACAGGAAATAAAACATATTTTCTTATTGCAAATAGGCACAAATGTAGATAGTTTATTCACTGGTTTTGAACCAAATTTAAAAGCATAAAAGCCAAAGCTACAAAATGCAAGTATGAAGTAAAACCCAGTATTTTCATCATCACATTAGCCCATATTCATTAAAACGAGTGCAGTCTGTACTATGTGCAGTTTTCCTATGGAGTGTGCAGAGTGTGGCAGATTCATCAAAATTGGCGCAGTCTTCATGAATCTGGCGCCCCCTGCACTGCTCGGGAAGTGCACTTTTTTGGTGCACTTTGTTCATGCTGCAGAATTGCGGCGCAGACAGGATTGTGTCGCCATGTGGCACAAACTCCAATTAAGCAGTAACTCGCCCCTTTAGGTGCACTTTTTTCTCGTTGGACACAGTGCAGCCGCGACACAAAACTGGCGCAGACACTTTATAAATACATGTACAAGCAGTCTGCATCTTCTTTTCAGTGCAAAGTCAGACAGAAAACTGGCGCAAACACTTTAACAAATGTGGCCCACTGTCTGATCTGTAGTAACCATCATATATGCTCTAATGGAGCCCACTGAATGTTCACAAAGGAGGATACTACAAGGGGGTATATATCTAATAATGTGATTATATGGCAAACATTTCCAGAGCCTAAATGTATACGAATTTGTCACAAGATAACACACAGTGCATTATATCCATACGAACTAAGTGAACTACACCACAAGTAAGAGTAAACAACTACTTATGTAATAAAATCTGTAAATTTTAGTGTCAAGATCTTCTTCTTTTTAATCAGTGTGGCTTGTGCATGTTACAGTATTTATTATATTACTGGTAGTTTACAGCTAAGCTACATCTATCACTTATCTGCATCTATGACTGAATTACATTGGGATAAAAAGTTGATCTTCAGTATTTCATATACGATACAGTTTTGTTGTAGGTTTGTTTTTCTATTTTTTAAAAACATTCGGAGATTGGAATGATATATCATATTGCTAATGCCCATAGTAAATTGAAGACTAAAGGGAATAAATAGGTCCCACACTTTTATTCTACATTCCTTTTGTTTCCAATTTTTACTAAAAGCATAAGAGAGACTGCAAGGGGGAAATGTTAGTATGACCACAAGCTTTTTAACAGCCCAATAGAAGGTATAACTTCAGTGCTAAATAGCTTGCTTGTGAATTCCCCTACTGGTATATGGACCATCTGTGAGGATTCACCGACAACGTTAATGCCTACAAAGAACGTCAAAACTTTGCACAAAAGAAATAATGTACAAAATACTTTATTAGCAAAAAAAATATTCACAAGCAGGACACACATGAAACACAAGGGAGAGGCACAAAAACCTCACAGAGATGCATGGGTTACCGAGAGAGTCAATCTTACAGTCAATACAATATTATATGCTGTATCTAAGGCATATGTCTTGCCATCAGTAACATGATAACCGGGATCAGTTACTCATAGATCCAGAGACCATGACTGTGGTAATCTTATATTTGTTATCCATGTGGGTTTTCAGGTTATATTTGAAGGTTCGGAAAGTGAGGGACAGTGTGACACATTTGGGTAGAGAGTTCCAGAGTATGGGGGATGCACAGAAGAAGTCCTGGATATGGTTGTGAGAAAAGCGGATGGTAATAAAGTGGAACTGAAGGTCCTGTGAGGAACGGAGATTACGTTTGGGACGTATTGCCTGATGGCTCCAGAGATATATGGAGGGAGCAGGTTGTGGATGGCTATGCTGGTCATGCTTAGTATTTTAAATTGAATTCACTGTGCAATGAAGGTAATCTTATATTTGTCATCCATGGACTCCTTCCTTCTAAAATCAAACTTTAAAATTATGCTAATGAGTCTGAAGAGTCCTGGGGGTGTTAACCTAGGGACACTGTTGACCTACAGGGACAGTTTCCCCTCCCACTGTGTGCTGAGACTTCCCCTGCTGAGATTACATCAGGCAGATGGAGAGGGTATTGCTGAGGGATAAGAGGGGGAGACCGTGTAACAGTGTGTGAACCTGCAGCATAGAGGGGCCCTGTTAACACCCCCAAGAGCCCTTCAGGCTCATTGTCATCATTTTAAAAGTTTGTTTTAGAAGTAAGGAGGCCATGGATAACAAATATAAGAAGATTACCACCGTCACTGTGCCAGGATTTATGTGTAAGTGTCCCTGGTTTATCATGATGGATTTTTGATGGCAGATTTCCTTTAAAGTATTACATGATCAGTCAGTAATATGACTATGCTAAAAAGTAGTAAGAATGAACTTTATATGAACAACACAGCAATTTTTAGCAATCATCCTTGGACACAGCATAAAATATTGTATTAACTGCAAGATTATACCCCCTTTCTCCCAAAACCGCATGTATGAGTTAAATCTGAAACTTTTCTTGTCCACTTGAAAAGTCAGAATCCGAGTAAAAACACAACCTTATGCAGCATTCTATACCTGTTCATAATATGGTATGCATACAGTATGTACAATGGGATGTGGTCATATGGTACTTTTTTCTCCATTATAAATTCATACTTGATATTACTTCCAGAGAAATTATGTACAGTCATAACGGTGTCTGTGACTGTCAACAAAGGAAATGGATCTCACACTCGTGGACCGTGTTCACAGCTTGCGGTTGCCCTGTGGCCAGCTGGGTCTGTAAAAACACTGCAGGTCCAGACCTATTCCAGCCATAATGTGGGAACACAGCCTTATGAAGTCCCCAAAATTACAGAATTGATCAAATTCCACACTGCATATATAGATATTAAGAAGTATACAATCCCTTTACATACTATGCTGTAGAAGTGCCGTGCCTCATTAATATCTTCTCCCCTGCAGTGCACCTAGACAAATGGACAAGGCAGTCTAATAATTAGTCGCTATTAACTAGTTTAATAGCAATAGCAAATTAATTTCAGAACAAGTAGAAAGGTGAAAATGTGTGCAAATGTAATGGTTTTGACACATCCTAACGTGCGTATTACTGAGATCACGTTGATTATATGTACTGCTATGGCCTAAAGGCATTGTTAATGTGCATACAGGTAGAGAAGGGAAGAAATCTGCTAGACATAGAAATAATGCACTGATGACTATTCATAGGATAACAAATTCTTTGCAGAACTAAACCCAAGTTCTTTAAGTCCTTAACCCTGGTGGTGAAAAAGATCCTGTACTATGAATGTAAGGGCATAATATTTCCGCCGAGTCTAAGGGCGCTGTCACACATGGCGTATTTAGTCTGTTTATAAGCATACGTTTGCAGTCCGTAAAAAACCCACGCGTTTTTGAAAATGCATGTGGTTTTTACAGTTTTCGTCCATTTTCCCAATTCTCTTAATTAAGATAACGGACTGAAAACGCATGCTTAAGAAAGCGTTTTGGTGTTCTGGTTTGGTTCTGGTTTAATCTGAATGGGCCTTCTTGTTGAGTTACCGGTAAGCACATGAGTGTACTTGCCCAGACATGGCTTGGGCCACTCTAATAAAACTTCCATACAGAGACAATAGGAATCTGTTGGGTAATTTTACCAATCAGAACTACATTAGTCAAACCCTTTCTCACATCACTATTATGCTTCAAGAGATTTAGAGGTAGATACTCTCGACGGCTGGGGTTCCTTATTTCCAGAGAGGTTATGTTATTGTTGAGATTTTTATTTAATGACAAATAACTCTATGTCACCATCGAAATCAAGTCCCGTCTGGTCTTCCTGAGACACCAAAAAAGGTAATTCAATGAATGTACATTACCATCTAAAACCCTTAATAAAATGTGGCACAAGGCATGTCAGTTTTTATTACTTTCTTGATAAATTTCCCCCATCGTCTCTGCAGAGATCCAATGGTTCCTACTCTAGACTCTAGATTGAGAATTTGAAAAATCGCTATTTAGGGTATACTCCTATTGGTGACCACAGGGTCACCATGCATTTTTTCTCCTTTTTCTGCATAAATATTCTTCCTCCAATAAATAGTGCTACATAGGAGAGAACATAAACACATAGCGTTTCCTGCATGTATTTTGAAAATCTGTTTAAATGTCAGATACTTATATTTATACCAGGTAAAAAGCTATAAAAATCACACAGATGTGTGTTTGCCAGTCAACCATGTCCGACCTTGGGTTTCGCCTCTCTGGCTTCTTCCAGGAGCGTGGATGACCGGAAAAAGCACCGATGTAATTTTTAAAGCTATTTTTATCTGGTATAAATACAAGTATCTGACATTTAAACAGATTTTCAAAAGAAGTTCAGGAAACGCTATGTGTATACGTTCTCTCCTGTAGTGGCACCATTTTTGGAGGTAGAATATTTGTTCAGAAAAAGGAAAAAAAAAAAAAAAGCACGGTGATCCTGTGGTCAGAATAGGATCTATCCTTAAAGGGGTATTCCCATTTCAACAAGTACGTATTGTATCTTCCAGTGGACATAAATTTGACCATAGTCACACAGGTGCATGGCTCGTTATAGCACACATCTCTGCTCATTCTCTAGAATGACAGCAAGCAGATATCTAGAGGATATCGATACAGAAACTATATTGGGATATTGTATTGTTTTTTATCATACAAACAATAACATTAATTTGCCGAATTGGGAATACCCCTTTAATTGCAGTTTCTAGGTTTCCCTTGGGGATTGGAGGAAGATCATTAGCTACAATTCAGCCTGTTGTGATGATTACAAGGTGAGGGACGTTGAGCTCCAGTTTTATAATTTTATATCAGGATTCTACGTGCCGAAATAGGGCTACTCCCCTGACCTCAAAAGAGAAGTCACAGAAATAATTGAGTCTTATGACACAGGTCATCAACAGATCCACAAAATAACAATCCATTTCTGGGAGATCTTACACTTAGATAGGGTGATGGTCAAAATCATATCTGATGTGCCATTCATTACATACTGGTAGGTTGATTAGATGGTGAGGCCCATTGGGGACAGGGACCGATTTTGCAAGTTATGTGCATCGCTGAGTAATCTGTGTGCGCTATATAAATAAAGGAATTATTATTATTATTATTACTACATACAAATGCAACCACTATCAAAAAGACTTTAGTAAGCAGTAAAGGGAAAAACCACTAGGAAGGTGGTTGGACAGAAAACCTCAAGGTACATCCAAATGCAGTCACTATTCAGCATGGAAATCTATAAGCAGATCCCTAACATGCCATAGTGTTTTGTCAGAGAGACCATATGCATTTCAGAATTTTAGTAATTGCTTCAGAATGGGGGATGTGTTTCCAGCCACTTGTACCCTATTGGTTTACTTAAAGGACATCGACCACCAGGATGAAGGACTGTATGAAAATGAGGCTGAGGGGCTCCAGGCTCCATAGGTGTTAATGGAGGCTAGAGCCCTTCAAGCTCATTTGCATACAATCTTTCACCCTGGTGGAAAATATCGTTTAAAGGTGGCCCCACACCACAAAAAAGGGATTGAGAAAAGAAATGAATAAAAATCCCCTCAAGGTATTCCAAGACTTGGTGGGAAGAGTGTTTTTTTTTAACACTAAAACAAGATCATTGTAAATTCTTTTGATATCACTTAAAGTTTTGAATGGGTCTTGAAGAAGTTCCAGTCAAGCACCCTCATCATCACATAGATTAGAATTAAGCTATAAAGTTTTTTTCTAGGAAAACTTTTTATGAAAGATAGGATGAGAACAGCAGACAAAATAAAGGCTTTTACACACCATAGTCATAGACACAGGAATGGCGTTATCTACAGCACAGAGATAAATAGGGTCAGATTTGGCTTTGTAGATTTCTGGGGGTATTTGACTAGTTATGTGTGTATTTTGCTTTCTAGTTTGAAAATACACTGTTGATTATTCTTTGAAATGGAAGAGGTTACATTGTAGGTTTTGATGCCCATGGTAGCATTAGATTATTAACCTATGATTTAGCATGTGGCTTTGTGCCTTTTTAATGGATAATGATGACTTCTGAGAGAAGTTATCACAGTTATGGTTACATTTTCTGTATTCCTTGTTTGTAATAGTAACTGTGCCAGGGCAGGTGCAATTGAATAAATATGGATTATTCAATTCATAAGGGTATGTGCAGATTTTATGTTCGAATGTTTTTTCAAAAATCAGTTTGTGTAAGTGCTCAGACACATGACCGTGCAATGCGGCCAAGTGCTAGACTTTTTTTTAGCAGAAAACACAAAAACCCCACTATGTATATCCTCATGCACCACGCCGTGGGAGGGCTGACTGTCCCAGCCACAAACTATAAAACAGGTGGAATGGCAAACGGGCCAGAAGCAAGGGATCCCATTCACCTAGTTGTGGTGCGTAAAGTGCGCATGTGGCCTGATATAGCAAACATTTATTACATTTCCTGGACATGACAATAATAATAATAACGGACATGCTGTGAAACGGACATGGAATTCATCTACATTATTTTTAAAGTACATATGCAAAAAGGCTCTAACTCTACAACAAACATTCCATGCAGACATACATGGCTTTTATAGGAGATTTCCATACGGATTGCTCTCATTACAATCCGAATCATGCAGGTAGCCAAATGGCTGTTGTCTGGTGCATGTGATGCTGTGTCAGGAATGGGGAGCATTTCCACTACAATTTTTTTTTTTTCTGTGATGTGTGTATGGAATACAAGAACCAGTTTCCTGGTCATGTGAGAGATTAACCAACACACAACAGAACCTAGGAAAAAAAAGACCACTGATACAAAGACCAGGCAAGGAGGGAGGAAGCAACCCAACAAGACTGAGTCTGAAACAATTTGATCCTTCCAAAGAATTAAAGTATATCAGTAAGTTTTACAAACTTTTGTAAAGCAGAAAACTTCTTTGAATTTATAAAAGTAAAAGGCAATAGATATCAGATTTTCAGACTAATTCTGTAATATTAATAAGGTGCATGCAATACGGATTAACAATTTCAAGAGGGAATTTATATTCAAGCAAATAATGAGTCGCTTTACTCATGAATGCTCAATAGGGAAAAAACAAGATTAAGGGTTAAATAAACACATTCTAAAAAAGTCTTCTAAAAACTGGGTTGGCAAGGAGTATGAAATAAATACACTTACTGGTAGATTTATGGTGCCCACCCTCTTCTGTATTCTCAATTACAAAACAAAACATAACAAGAAACAAATCCTCGCCCTTTTGTCAGGGAATGGCAGTAAAATTAGCTGCTGGTATATTGTAAGACTGGCTGAAAATAGCTATTGTATGTTCCTTTTATTTTGAGAGAAGTGGAAAAATATTTAGCTTTTTGAGAATTCAAGTGGTTACATTTGGCATTGCTTTGCACAACATGCCATACTAAGCCACTGACAGAAGTAATTGCAGCAAATTCGCCCGATAATAAAGTGAATTATTTTGAGATTAGCTGGAATCGGGAGAAGTGACTTTAATACTGTCTTAACATGAGCGGCTTTTAAGAAGTTTCCTGCAATATGTGAGTAGAACATTGTGGATCTCCTAATACTTCACTTTACAAAACCCTAAAATTCGAACATTAAATCTTGTGCTCAATGTTAGTCAATCTGCAATATTTTCTGAATTATGCCGATAACCACACCAATATTTTTCAACATCAACTGGTAAAAAGCAAAAACTGAAATGTTTAAAAACTACTACAGACAGCGCAGAAGTGGTGGGCTCCTGCTGCAGCCAGTTGTCTTACAGCTAGACAAAAATCAATGAGCCATGGCTGGTCTCCATGGGTATATAAATATGATTTTTTTTTCTCCATTTTACAGTTTTTTAATTGAAGCAGTATAATACATGTGACATGATTGACTTCATATTTTAACATCTTGTATTTAGAAGATTTAATAATCTATTATAATGTCTGTTGATAACATAAATAAATGGTGTAAAATTAGAAACTCATTATTATTTGAAGGAGGAAAACATTGTATTAGTACGATTGTCTCCTTTTCTAAAGCTTGGTTATATTCAGCGATGTTCAAAAAGAAATGTCACTCAATCTCACTATAATAATAATTCTTTATATATATATAGCTCACACAGATTACGCAGCGCTGCACAGAGCCAAATCACTCCCTGTCCCCATGGGGCTCACAATCTAATCAACCTCCCAGTATGTTTTTAGAGTGTGGGAGGAAACCGGAGGACCTGGAGAAAACCCACGCAAACATGGAGAGAACATTCAAAATCTTTGCAGACGTTGACCTGGGTGGGACTTGAATCCAGGTCTCCAGCGCTGCAAGGATGAAGTGCTACCCACTGAGCCACCATGCTAACCCCTTTGTTTAAAATAACTCCATTACATCACAAAGCCAACACAAGTGTCATTTACAGATTTCCATGGTAACAACACCCCAATATAATGTATCTAATTATTAATTCAAGAACATATTTAGGGGATGGCATCAAAAAAGTAATTGTTGGATACTTAACAGTTGTCAGGGCTGTGAGTCTGTGGACCATCTGGACCACTGCGGGAAGTGGTACTAGCCGACACCTGGGACCGGAATCTAAGTGGCACCTGGTCTTCACCAGAGCCCGCCGCAAAGCGGGATGGTCTTGCTGCGGAGGGATACCACCAGGTCGTTCCACAGGCGTGACTAGCCCGCGGTGGCTGCCAAGGTAGTAATACAGGAGACAGTCTGTACCCAGGGTGACTCACATAAGGAATTGCAGGAGCTGGCACACAGATCAGGAACACAGCAACAAACTGGCACACGGATCAGGAACACAGGAATGGACTGGCACATGGTACAGCAGGATATACAGGAACGCAGGTTACACTGGGGAGCTTTCTCTTCAGGGGATGGCTTAAAGACCCGGCAAGGGTCACAGGAAGGGGAAGGAATTTATGTCAGGCCAGCGCCAATTATTGGCGCACTGGCCCTGTAAATCTTTGTGACCCGGCGCGCACCCTAGAAGACGGGTACACATGCGCCAAACTGCAGGAGCAGCAGAGACCACCGCTGGAGCCAGGAGAGGTGAGTTCTGTTGGGCTCCAGGGGCAAACGGGTGCGCCCGCGATCCGATACAGGGATCGTGGGAGCATCTGTGACAGTGGTCACTAATGGTCTGACTTCTAAGACCCCAGCAATGATGGAGAATGGAGGTACTTGGGAACACATTACAGTTTGTATCACTCAAAAATACTCCAAAAATTACAATTGAGGAGCTGGGTTTATATAATTCCATTGTCCCAGTGTCAAGTTCCTGGATGGTTCAAGCAAAGTTGAAACGGTCGGCTTGTATGCTAGGAATACAACCTCTATTACTCAGAAGTCACATGCTGGGATTGCCATAGACCAATGATGGCAGCTTTTCTGCCCTGATGTTCTCTGAAAGTCTTCTGCTCGTTTCAGTCCGGGGTGCAGTGCAAAACCTCAGTTCAATGTGAGGACCCACTGATAAATGTGTTCCAAACTATAAATGTGGTCTTTGGCTGGATAATGGGCCAGTCTCATAGGGACACAGCCTTCAAAGAGTAAAATGTGGAAAAAGCAGTAATTGTAAAAACAAAAAAGGTTTTCATTGGGTGGATGATTCTCATGAGTGGTAGTCTCCTAGAGGACTGCATACAGTTGAACCAAGCAAGAAACGCTAAAAAAAATGTAGATTTTGGAGGAATTGCAAAACTTTTTTTTTTTTTTTTTTAAGTGTACTGTAGCTCCAGTGATGACTATAGCTTTTGTAAGGTAACTTATGTTAATTTTTTTTCTCAAGCAAATCTATTCAGAAAACTGGTGTAAATGTGCATACAACAAAAAAATGTGTCATCTAGAAGTAAAAGAGTTGACAAAACTTATTAAGAAGTGAAAAGATTTTTTTTCTAGATTTCTTTCTTTCTTTTTTTTTTTTTTTTCCTTAGCAGCACCAGAAAGAAGAATAAAGGGGATTACATATGTTACGATTCTAAACCTATCAATCAAACCCATGTTATTCCCTTGGGAGCTTATTTACATGCATATTTATTAGGCTCACATGCTAATTCCCTGCTGTTTTATGCCTGCAAGGCATGTTTATGAGTCATAATTGTTGGTCTCATTTGATGTATTTCACTGAAGTAAGACATTATTCAGTTATGCGGTCTAATGTCAATGAGTTATGGTGACCTGATCTTCCACTGGTAACTAATTCTTTCATGTGTGTAGGAGCATCAATTATTAATCCTAAAAGAAAGCAAAAAAAAAGTGAAAATGATCGGTACCTCTGAACAAACTTGAATAAAGGAAAATCGTAATTCTAACACGTCTTCTGTTGTTAGATCAGGACACTTGCGGAGAGGTCTAGGAGACGGCAGTGCTCTTGTATGACAACACCTAGATGTAAACAAGGTATGCCGGGAATGTAAATCAGGTGTGGAGCAAAGGTACGAAGAGTATTTGCAAACCAATGAGTTGTTTAATGATGCACTGGTCTGGAAAAAAAAAACCCTGAAGATTGAAGCACGGGGTGTCGGAGATGCAGCATTAGCATGCAGTGATACCTTGCAGAAAAAGCTTAGAGCAGCAAATGTTTAGGCAGCTGCTAAGTGAGGTCCATTTCAATATTTAATTTCGGACATGATTACATCAACTCTTCTTTAGGCGTCTTTCTTTGCTTTTCCTTTTTTTTTTCTTCAAATCACAATCCGTGTAAATTGCAACAAACTCAAGAAATGCTGACGTGCTCGAAAGCTGTGTAAGTGTTTGGTGTTTTTTTTCCCTTCTCTTTCTCTGTCTAGGCATGTCATTTGAGATTTTGTATACTTTATTGACCCTTTAGATACTTGACAAGATTTGTACTCTACATTCTCTACATTTATTGTAGTCCTTTTTTTTCGGTTTGGTACTTTGGAGATTTTTCCATATATATATCAGGATAGTAGATCTAGATTTGAAAGTAATATATTGCTTTCAAGTGTTGTATTTACACAACACATACAAAGGCGGTCCCCAACTTAAAGGCGACCCCTAGTTACAGACAGACCTTCTGACCTCTAGTGAAGCTCTCTGGACGCTTTACTTTAGTCCCAGGCTGCAATGATCAGCTGTAAGGTGTCTGTAATGAAGTTTTACTGATAATCCTTGTTTCCATGAAAGCAAAAAATGTTTAAATATCCACTTGTCACTGGGTCAAAAAAATTGTCTAGGGTTACAATTATAAAATATACCTGTTCCAACTTTCATGCAAACTTAAGAACAAACTGAAAGAACTGATCTTGTATTTAACCCAGAGATTGTCTGTGTGTGTGTATAAACACACACACACACACACGCATGCATGCATACATACATACATACATACATACATACACAGGCAGTCCCCTACTTAAGGACACACGACATACATTCGACCCCTAGTTACAGATGGACTCCTCTACATACTATGGTGAAGCTCTCTGAATGCTTTACTATAGTCCCAGTCTGCAATGATCAGCTGTAAGGTGTCTGTAATGAAGCTTTATTGATAATCCTTAGTCCCATTACCAAAAAAAATAAAAAAAGCCAATTGTCATTGGGGCAAAAAATGTTTTTGTCTGGATTGGGGACTGCCTGTATGAATAAATAAATATATATACAGAAAAAAACAGATGACATTTATTAACAATTACTGCTGCAATAAAAAGACCATTTAAGGGACACATTATTTTAATATTATAATTATGAAATCAAGCAACATTCAAGCAACAGGATGCATTGTTTTTATAAGTGCAGGGGGAGGGGAGACCTGCTGTGCCCATTGTAGTAACGAGTGAAAAGACATCACTGAGGGGCTCTGGAAAAACCCTCAGAGCTCCTCAGGACAACAAATATTAGCTAACAGTGAGAATCTGCCTTTGCTGACATAAAAAACCATGGTCCATCCCTAGCCATTAGAGATGTTATCTGGGGCTGGTTGTGTGATGCTGTGCTGAGGCATCATGGGATATCAGCAAACCAAAGGATAAGAAAAAGAAGGAGAAAAGAAAAAAAAATCAAGAAGGATTCAATTTAAGCAGAGGGAAGAAATTTGTATTTTTATTCTTTCAACATTACCAGGACCCCAAAACAAAAGCTTTTCCCTTTCAAGGTTGTAGGCAGGGAGATTTGCAGAAACTTCAGTATTAAGGACATACCAGACCCTTCTACACCCTGGTGCAGCGATGCCAATAATGGAAATTCCTGGTCTCCAGGGAGTCAAGATGACGGCACCACAGCGCAGTACATAAAAATAGCACATCCAGTAACAAACAGGAGAATAGTTTTAGTTTTCAACCCCTTAACGCTCTGCGCCGTAGCTCTACGGCGCAGAGGTATAAGGGAAGTATGAAGAGGGCTCACGGGCTGAGTCCTCTTCATACAGAGGTGGGGGTTTTTGCATTTTGCACAAAACCCCCACCGCTAATAACCGCGGTCGGTGCTTGCACCGATCGTGGCTATTAACCCTCTAAACGCCGCCCGCAAAGTCGCGGGCGGCGTTTAAAAGACGGCGGCGCGCGGGCGCCGCCATCTTTTTTTCGATCGCCACGCCCCCGAACGCCAGTGGCTCATTGTAATGTAAGACCTGCAAAAACGCCATATATTGCAATACTGTAGTATTGCAGTATATGGTAGGAGCGATCTGATCATCTAGGGTTATTGTACCCTAGATGGTCTAAAAAATAGTGAAAAAAAAAAGAAAAAAAAAAGTTTAAAAAATAAAAAAAATTAATAAAATATTAAAAGTTCAAATCACCCCCCTTTCCCTAGAACGGATATAAAACATAACAAACAGTAAAAATCACAGACATATTAGGTATCGCCGCGTCCCAAAATGCCCGATCTATCAAAATATAAAAACGGTTACGGCCGGCGGTGACCTCCGAGGCGGGAAATGGCGCCCAAATGTCCGAAATGCGACTTTTACACCTTTTTACATAACATAAAAAATGAAATAAAAAATGATCAAAATGTCGCACAGACCTCAAAATGGTAGCAATGAAAACGTCGCCTCATTTCGCAAAAAATGACCCCTCACACATTTACGTGCGCCAAAGTATGAAAAAGTTATTAGCGTCAGAAGATGGCAAAAAAATTTTTTTCTTTTTTGTACACATTCGTTTAATTTTTGAAAATGTATTAAAACACAATAAAACCTATATAAATTTGGTATCACCGCGATCGCACCGAACCAAAGAATAAAGTAGGCATGTTATTTGGAGCGAAGAGTGAAAGTCGTAAAAACTGAGCCCACAAGAACGTGACGCACGTGCAGTTTTTTTTCAATTTTTCCACATTTGGAATTTTTTTTCAGCTTCGCAGTACACGGCATGTTAAAATAAATAACATTACGGGAAAGTAAAATTTGTTACGCACAAAATAAGCCCTCACACAGGTCTGTACACGGAAAAATGAAAAAGTTATGGATTTTTGAAGTTGGAGAGCGAGAAATGAGCCGGAAAACCCTCCGTCCTTAAGGGGTTAAGTAAATGGATCATAAAGTAGGATGGGAATGAAGTAAGCAAAAAAAAAAAAAGAAATCAAACTTTAATGTTGTAAAACTTTGGCAAAATCAGACAGCAAGGTGAGGGAATATTAAATAGACAGTGTGGATCAACATCCCTAATTTTCTTTTTCTCCTATTAAGATAACATCTGTTCTGGCCACAAGTTAGCAAATCAAATTTGATGTAAATTTCCGCTGACGGCATGGTAAAATGCCCACCAGGAAAACAATTTTGGAAATTTACATTTCTTATAAAAAAGGAATTGACTTTTACTTAATATTTATTTGAATTTCCTTCACATATTTGTCTAATAAAATAAAAAAAATTGTGAACCTCTAACTTTGGCTATTCAGAAGTAGTGTAAAATTAAGCAATTTTTTAATGCACCATTATATAAATAAAATAACTTTTAAAAATCTTAATCCAAAGAAGTTGCCAAAGATAAATTTTATCCGCTACATGCTGATAGATGGTGGCTTAACCAATACGACCCCAACAACTATGAACCAATGTATTACATAGGTAATGCTTCATCTCATAAGAATATTTATTACATATCTTGAAATGTAAGAAATTATGAGATGGAATACAGAGAACATTATTTAAGTTTCCATTAATTTTACACAAATTTGTATACATAGAGTACTTCAAATCATTTGAGATTAAAATATAGTTGCAATACTGTTTTTATTCCAAACATGTTTTTCATTTTTAGCATTTTAAGCCTAATTTATTATGATATTTTATATTATCTATTTTTGGAGAAATATTATGGGGGAAAATCCAATATAAGAAAAAAATATATATTTTTTTTATTTTGTGGCTCCTTCCTAAAACAATCAATCAATCACAAATTAATTAGGTAGCACATACAAAGTTTTAGCATTTTAGGTTGAGAAGCAATGATGTTTGGCACCCGCATTTAAATTTAGGTGAGACTCCAAGCAGTATAGGCAGGAAGAGGCCCAATTATGGACTCATACTGGGTGCATACTCCCAATGTCCTCCCTTTCCCCTGTTTAAATACAGAATTAGAAGTCTACATTTTAAGGATTGGCAAGTGCTACCCATCTTTTTTCTTCTTCTGTATTTGACTGTTTATAATATAAACTTAAAGGGTTTTGGGCATCGCCACTAAAAGTTTATTCCGCTTCTAATATGCATGAACGATATGTCTGGCTGGGAGAAATCCAAAATTCTCTATAAAGGAAACCTCCCATCGAAATAAAGCGTGATTAAACCAGGGGCACTTACTCACTTACTCATAGATCCAGGCACCAGGACTCTGATTTAGGAAGGAGGCCATGGATAACAAATATTTTAAGATTACCAACCTGCGGGTGTTGCCAGAGCTCCTCCTTGCTGCAGATTTGCAGGTTGTTACACTGTGCAGAAGCACTTCCCTTCTCCTACTATGTGCTGGAACCTCCTCTGCAGTGAGATTACACCAGGTGGAGGGAGGGGGATAGTGTTGAGGGAGTAGAGGAGAAGGGGAGACTGACTAGCATATATTCAGTAAATGTTACCCATATTTTAATCCATAGAGAGCTGAATAATCTTTCATACCTCAACTTTCTGCTATCTGATGGATAAGGTAGCGGTCCAGGCAGGAATAGCAGTGATATTTAGGACAATACCTTGGTGCACCAACTTCATTAGCATAAAACATTAGCATAAAAAAAATAAATAAATAAAGAGGTCATTATAGGCAAAAAAATAATCACAACATTTTCCCACAACATGTTATTAACAAATTATAATGCTTGGGAATATGGTAGACAACCTAATAGGAGAAAAAGGTTGCCTTTCCTGTCTATAAGCGAGTCAAAAAAGTAGATTAATCAGGGGTTGTAAGACAACCCCTTTAAAAGGTGCAAAATAGTTAAGCTAAGTTTCTGGAGTTCCACCCTGCAATACGTTGTAGAAAATGAATCGTATACAGGTTTACGAAAAGAGAAAGATATAATTAGAAGTGATTAGTAATAATAAGGAGCTGGAACAGGAAAGGTAAACATTGAAGACATTTATTATTACAGTGAGGGAAAAGCAAAATTAAACTAACCTGGAACCTGTGTGTGTGCAATTCATCATTAGGCAATGTGAAAAAAAAAAAAAAAAAAAAGAAAGAAATGGAGGCAAACTCTGGTTTGATGGAGAACTTCTTTGTCAGGGTATACTGGTTCTCAGAGCTAGAACACAATTTGAGTCAAGGAGATTTCGGGAAAAAATCCTTGCAAATTTACTGGTCACTAGGTAAATGATAGGCTATAATAATAAGTTATAATAATTCCTTTATTTATATAGCGCACACAGAGCTTGCCAAATGGGTCCCTGTCCCCAATGGGGCTCACAATCTAATCAACATACCAGTATGTTTTGGAGTGTGGAAAGAAAACAAAGAAAACCCACACAAATATGGAGAGAACATAAAAACTCTGCAGATGTTGATCTCTTATAGACTAGTATAGTCTATCTAAGACCATTCATAAGAAAACATTGGGCAGATTCCCCACAATGTAGGCTATAGGGTATCACACTATATGCACACTTCTTGTTCCACCCCCTTCCCTGCTAAAAGCGGATAAACACTGGCTGCTACTGATGTTTAGGGTGGTTCCCCAATGATGCTACTGTCCTCATGTAGATGCACTCATCGAACGCAAGGTGAGGGATGCCATATTTTGCATCTATCCTACATTGTCTTGAATGGCTGCCACTCAGCATGAACTTCGCTCAGCAGGAGGGAAAGACATAGATTTAGGCATACAGGCAGTCCCCGGGTTACATACAAGATAGGGTCTGGAGGTTTGTTCTTAAGTTGAATTTGTATGCAAGTCGAAACTGTATATTTTATAATGGAAGTTCTAGACAATTTTTTTTCTTTTGCCCCAGTGACAATTGGAGTTTCAAAATTTTTGGTGTAATTGGACCAAGGATTATCAATAAAGCTTCATTACAGACATCTTACAGCTGATCATTGCAGTCTGGGACTATAGTAAAGCATCCAGAGAGCTTCACCAGAGGTCACAGTGGGCAGAGGGGTCCGTCTGTAACTATGGGTTGTCTGTAAGTCGGGTGTCCTTAAGTAGGGGACCGCCTGTATTTTCATCCTGTGTTTCCCACAGTATTAGACCTATACTGGTTGGACAGAGGGAAAGGGAACTTTCTATCTTCCAGTGTTTGTCTATGGATATATTCAGTGTTTAAGTCAGGGGTTTACTGATGTATATGTATATCAAAAGTGTGATCTGAATTGAGCTATAACTATATAGACAGCATGACTACTCCCTAGTCAGGCTTATGCTATTACAAGGGGGGCAGTGGACTCCATTGTCTGGCAAGAACCCTGGAGGAAGAAACTCTATTTGATGCAACATGGCATTTGTAACTTATTTCATGCCATTGACGCTTCACCAAATTGATACAAATTGCCTTCCTTCTGTTATGGGCTATGAGCTCGTTGGATTCCCACATATTGCAAATAACAGGCAGCGAGTCTACTCAAACAATGGAAATGTGTATTTGTAACTGCTTCAATCTGCTTCGTGTCCTGTGTGGGTCCTGGCAGAGGTATGGTGGCAGCATCCTGGAGAAAAATGGATTTTTCTTTGTTAGGAATCCAGATTGCACAGGTATAATCTCATTATGTTTAGGCTTGATGAGAGATCAAGGGCAGCTAGTAAGGAATATTTATGACAGTGTACATATGGGCAGATATAAGCTGATGTTTTATTGTTATTCTTCACAGTCGATGGGGAGGACTCGCCATAAATAAGACAAGCAAATATATTAGTGTATGGCATATCTGAGCTGCCACTTATGAGAACAGTGAAGTGGAGATTAATTTATAGGATCTACATAACGTTCTTAGGAGAGAAGGTATGCACCGCATGTAGGGGAACTTTATAGTGTCACTAGGGAAGAGTTATACATTTACTTATCATCCTCATTTCCATCAAATGTACCTTATATGTGCTGTTAACTGTTTTATAACCATTTCTTTTTAAACTGTGAGTGTTGCCTTTATCCGGAAAAATAAAGTTATATCCTTGGAGCGCGGTGGGGTGGGGTTCAGGGCAGCCACCCTCAAGGCTGCCTCGTTAGGTAGCCTACACCTCCTTCCCTCTAGGGAGCTGATTCAGGCCCTGCACCTGATGTTCGGTGCCTACCCGTCCTCCTGCGGTAATTTTGTAAATATTGTGCATCCTCTGACCCTGAATGAACCACATAAAAAGTTTGCCGGTTTAGAAGCGATGCGGCAGGTGACAGGTTCCCTTTAATATTAGTGAAATGGGACTATGCGGTTGCTTGTTTTCATAAACTCTGCAGCCTTCTTGACTTGTAGGGTCTGCAATAGTGATTGATTCCCTTTATAAAGTCGTAGCAGTGGATCAGCAGACGTCGCGGATACTGTTATCAGGTATTTAGCATGTGTAAGTGTTTTGTGAATCAATTAACCTATAAAAGCAACACGGTATTCACAACTCTCTCTGTATAGCTGCGATCTTTGAACTGCAAGATGTTCCTTGCTCCGTCATTGATGTTCCAGTTTAATACCATAGATGGGAATAAAATATTTATTTTATAGCATCAGTCTAAGCAGAACATACAGTGTAATATATTCTTACAGGTGCTTTAAAAAGAATAGTGGACGGCATCTATCATTCCTTGTACACCAGTTATCAGGCATACACGGCAAGAAAAAGTTGCAATCTCTGAATCATGGCTAGGAATTGTGACTTTTTCCCTACCCCCACGCCAAGTGGGTGAGATGGGATATGGGGAAGGTCAGGGTGGGCCAGAACGACTGTATAGTACATACAGCCTATGCCAGGTGTAGGAACAGGATATACTGAGAGGCCAGAGCCTCTTTGTATATCCTGTGCATCAAGCGCCAGGGGGAAGCGCAAGAGAGTCATGATAAATGATAGGATGTAATCTCATAATTATACTCAAAGCACATAATGCTACAAAAATTAAAACTATTTAAACTCGTGAAGTGCTGTACAAGCACTGATCACTACTGAGGCCAGTTACATACTGCAGTGATCACACGCAAGAACAGAGCGTCAACCCTGAAGAACAAGTAAAACAAAATAGAAAACCTAGCAGAGGCTACTGGAGAGCTGGAGTAGCAGGTGATTAAAGTATGAGTAAAGTTATTTTAGCTTTTTCTACTATTGTTTTCATTTCCTGCCTGTAGAATATTAAAGCCTAATAATACCTATGAAATGAAGGGATAATAGTAAACTTTGTAATAAGAACACCCAACTTACAGATGACTCCTAGTCAGTAACATATCGCTCTGCCCCCTGTCTCCTCTGGTGAAGCTCTCTGGATGACTGTAATATACTAAACTTTAGTCCCAGGCTGCAATGGTCAACTTTAAGGTGTCTGCAATGAAGGTTTATTGTTAGTACTTCTTTCCATGACAACCCAAAAAATGTAATTGTCAAAAGGGACAAGAAAATAATTTGTCTCTTATTACACTTAAAAATATACTTGTTCGGATTTGCATACAAATTCAAATTCTTGAAGGGGTTATCCGGGTTTTAAAAATTACTGAGGGCAGGGCTGGGGCGGGCTATTTAAAAATAATAAACATGTACTTATCTCCTCCGGCGCCGCTGATGTCCCGAGCCGCGGTCCCTTCGATCCGTGCCGCTGTTTGTTTACAGGGGCACAGAAGCCGTGCACAGGGAGCTTCAGGTCGCCGATGTGGCCGGCTCCTCCCATCCGTCCCTATCTCTCAGCAGTGTAAGCGCTGGGAGATGGTGTCGGATGGGAGCTTCTGGCCGGCCGCGGCGCAGGACATCGGCGGCGCCAGACGAGGTAAGTACATGTTTATTATTTTTAACTAGCCCTCCCCAGCTCTGCCCTCAGTAATTTTTAAAACCTGCATAACCCCTTTAAGAACAAACCTATAGAACATATATTGTACGTAACCTGGAGATTGTCTTTACTATAATAAATGACTTCTCTCTATCTTTTTTCTGCCCTTATTTCTCCTGCAGTGAGCAGTCTGAAATCCCATATGCAGCAAAAAAAATAAGGCTATAGATAACCCTTTCCATACATGGAGACGATTTAACTTTGATGATTTATCTCTGTAAGGAGTTAAGTCATTACACATAGGAAACAGGATAGAAAGCCGATTTACACAAACTGCCTAAATGATGAAGAAAGGCAGAGGAAAAAGAAGGACTAAGGCACATTTCTTTCATAAAGTATATTACAAAGTTTACTATGATCATCCACACTATTTTTTTATATGTTGTTAAATGTTTACTTACACTTTAACTCAATTAAAAGGGAGTGTAAAGGTCTATCTGTAAATGTAACAAGCAGAATAAATAAATATGTGATAAATTTACATATTCCTGTGCACTATTGGACTAATTTCTTGCAGTAGTTTGAGGCAGAGTCTTCTGTATTTAAGAAGGGTGTACTATCTCTAATAATCATGATATAGTCAGGAGAAGACATAGGTAATAGACTGGGAGCTGTCATTCGGTAAAGTAAGTAATACGTCAAGGTTGATATAATCTTTCCCCTCCACTTCATTTGCACCTGGCATTTGATTGCCAATATCACTCTACATCAGGGTGCAATCCTTCGGAGGGAATATCTAGAAGAAATACAATGCTTTCAACTGTTAGTATTTGCAGTGGACTTAGTAAATCACACAGCACTAAGTTGAAGCATCTAGAGACTTGCACATCAACCAACCAACCAAGCGGCTGTATTAAATACCATCTGGCAACGACTACAGAAAGATGAAGATTTAAATTAGATACACATACTTTAAAAAAGAAAATAAACAACTTTTGGAAAAAAAACACATGTGGAGTACCCAAGTTAATGTAGCACTCAACTAAGAATATCAATAATGTTGGAAATTAATTCCAGTGATATCAAGCGATAATTATTAAATTACAGGAGTCCTTCACTCGTGATTATGTACGTGCAGAAAACAAGTCGTTTCTGAAGGCGAACTGTGACAGACACTGAATTGGTTAAAAAAAATAATAATTATAGCGATGAACTCCATCACCTCAAATCTTCCTTTTATGCAATCTGTTCACAATGGCATCATGGCTTCCATTTTTAATGAAAGACAACATTATGATTGCAACGTGAAGGATCTCCATGACTTGTCAATGGGTGCTCTGCTTTTTTTGAAGCCCCTTTGATGTCAATGAAAGTAGTGAATGCTGAAATCCTCCATGATGTCTATGGCAAAATCTATTTTTAAAGGGAACCCATAAGCATGATTTACCTACCCAAACTAATTGTTTCCAATTTGACCAGCCTATGAGACTCATAGGCCGCTCTCGTGCCTTATTTCATACTTAGCTTTCATTGTACTTTGTAGTAATACTTGGATGACGAATTTGTATTTATGTTTGTTTGTTATTTATTCATGTAATTGAATTGTACTTGATATTCTCAAAAACTTTGTATGGACAGATGCTCATTGAATACAAGAATCTAGGAGTACTTATATTATGGTTTTTTGCTCACCTTTTTGCAGTCCCTGCCTTTCCTCTCGCTCTTTTTGATGTATTTCTAAAATTGTTTATGGGTGGTCCTAACAATCTATATAATTTACAGATTAGGATCCTGACAATCTATATTACTTACAGATTAGAGTTCTACATTCTTATAATCTGACTGTGGACTTCTAAATACTAAGGGACATTACCCTGTATCTAGACATTTGTCTCCCTCTTACTCTTTCTTTGCGTGTTTTTTATCTTTACATCGTTATTCACCTTGTCGTCTGGATGAGTCACAGTGTCACCTTGGTTACTTGTGCAAAAAAATCCCCGGCCGGGGTTGCGCATGCGTGCAGACGTCTGTCTCGGCGAATCATATCCACTTCCGGTTTTGCGTCGTCACCACATACGTCACTTCCGGTGACCCACACTTACTTCCGGTCTTGCGCCGATAGTGCGGGAGGACGCCACCATTGGCGTTTCATCAATTACAGGTACTGCATATAAGGTGAGCTTTACTGTTCATGGGCTACAGACCCCTGAGGAAGTCGTTTTTACACGACGAAACGCGTGGGGAGCCCGCCACCCCTGACCACCTGGATCTTTCCTGACTGCTCTTAAGCTTACCGCTGACATTCTGTCTGGGTACCCGCATTTTCCATCCTCCTGTTGCCCTTGTTAACATGCTTACCCTGTAGCAATCTTACCTCATTTCTACATTAGGGTCTTTAGGTTGGTAAGATATATCTTTTCTGGCATGTATATATCTACTTGGTGTTATTGTGTTTTTTGGGCATCCAGCAATACAGCCTTTACTTTTTGAACAGTCAGGCAGGCCTGGTATCACTCACTCAGTGTTGGTCAGTAGGGTGTTTACAGTTCACCAAACTGGGTGACTGTATGTATTTCTGTATATAGTCATTTTTAATTGATTTTAAATGTTTGTTCTTTGATTGTCTGTCTTGTCAAACAAATTATATTTTTTGAAATAAACTTGGATCTATTTTTGCATTATACACGAGCCTTTTGAATGCATCCTTCTTCTTGTTGTGTTTTCGGCCAATTTACTGTGCATTTGGCTCTATTATTACTTGGTTGTGCTACATCCCCTCTGTTGGTATTACAAACTAACTGCAACGTTATGTAGGGCTATGCCCCTATATGTCACCCCTAACTATGTTAGTCTTTCCAAGACTTCCCTTTTGAAATATGCAAATTCTGCTGAAGTGCTTTGGCAGAGCACCTTGGGAAGCCAGCTCCAAATCTCACTGAAAATGAAGCTAAAGATAAGGTGCTGGTCGGTGGGAGTTTAGCAGTGGGCATTGTTATTGTTGTTAAGCTGGAGTCCTGAGGTGCTCTGCTTACACCCCCCAAAACACTTCAGCCTAATTTGCATATTTCTAAAGGTAATTTAGGGTAATTAACAGGTTCCCTTTAAGAATAGATGTTGTCATACACATAAAGGAAAATTAAATAATGTGGTTTCATTTTTCTATTTAAGTTAACAGTGCATGCAATCTGTAATACAATGATATCTGCTATTCTGCCTCAGTTCACCAAAGTTGGGGGCATTAACTAACTGTGGCAGACTATTAATGATGGCAACAGATCAGGTCTTGTGGCACCGATTTATCCCCATTTCCATGGCAGGCAATGTCTCTATGGATTAAATACTTTCCAAAACACTGAAGCAGTGAACTCCCATTAAGACTAATGATGAGGAACGAAAGAAGAATCTTTGTAATAAACAGCAATGATCAGGATAACATGTAGAGAGTTCTGCCTTATTCATAAGAGCCCCAGTTGAGTTCTGTCTTTAACTCCTTCTAGTGTGGGGTTATCTCCAATTAAAACCAAGAACCTCTACATAGGAAGCGACCCCAAAGCTAAACAGAAAGTGCGTAAGACCATATATTCGCCCCTTTCATGTAAAGCAAGCCCATATAAGATAGATGCCTGGTTTACAATATTCATAATGATATAAGAATGCTCTTCTTATGCACTTTTGGTCCTTCCCTATAATTACATGCTGGAATCTAGAACATCAGTGAAACCAGAGGATTAGGGTTGACATCCTTCTTCAACTTAAACAGCATTTTTCTTTCAAATGATATCTAATTATATTACATTACCTTAAAGCCCTAATACAACATTTCTTGCTATAGGCACATTATATTTACAGTTGTGATACTACGTGAATAGATTTAACCATCAACTAGAATTGTTGTATTACAATGAATAGGTCTCATTAAGAGTTGACTGTAAAATTAAAGTAATTCTCTCCATATGTCTTAGACGTGCCATGATTCCCATTATATCAGCAGAAAAAATAATGCAGATATTCTTTATGGAACAAGCTGTTAAGTATGTTACAGTTCTTTTGTCTTGTGATTGGCTTATTATTTCAGCATCCATCCTGTAAAACAGCAACTGATTTCTGGAGCTGTATCCAGCAGCTACTCAGTGTGTGTACTGCAGAAGACACTGCTTGGTTTAGCTGAACAGATGCACCACTTTTCTCATTTTTTTGACCACTTTCATGCCCAGGACTAAAACAAACATGGATGGAGCGGACATCCATAACCAATATTTTCATTTGTTGGATGTGGTTGGACTTCCCTGATCAGCAAGTTATTTTCTTATCCATTGGATAATTAATAAATTGAAATAACAGGAACACAGTCGTTTAGTGGTTTTAGCATGATAGGGAATAACAATCTCATTGGTGGGGACCAGCTGCTGGGACTACCGCGGATCTCAAGAATAGGGGTTAAAAGGGAGCTCATCACCATGAATCTGATTTTTACTAGGTTTCAATAGCCTATGCTATACTGATTTTATAGTTCAACATCAAACTTTATTGACTGCTGCATATTGATACAAAAAGTAGCAATATATTGTTTGGTTTGCAACATGTAGAAATACGTATACAGGCAGTCCCCGGGTTACATACAAGATAGGGTCTGTAGGGTTGTTCTTAAGTTGTATCTAAGTCGGAACTGTATATTTTATCATTGTAATCCCAGACAGAATTTTTTTGGTCTCTGTGACAATTGGATTTTAAAAATGTTGGGTTGTCATAAGAACCAGGAATAACACTAAAGCTTCATTACAGACGCCTGTGATAACTGTTACAGCTGTTTATTGTGGCCTAGGACTAAAGTACAATAAATTACCAATATCCAGAGGTCCGTTTGTAACTAGGGGTTGTATGTAAGTCGAGTGTTCTTAAGTAGGGGACCGTCTGTACATTTACATTATTAGTACATATGTACTTTTATGGTGGTATACATTGCATTATTATTATTGTCATAGTTTGTACTTCACTCTCTGTACCCTCTCTGCTGCTGTAACGCTGTGAATTTCCCCACTGTGGGACTAATAAAGGATTATCTTATCTTATCTTATTTGGCGAAAAGGGTAAACTTTTTAAGAACATCAACAACAACAATTGTCAAAACGACCATACGGCCTGTCAAAGGTAATTGAGAAACATGAAAAGGAGTGTAAAACATAAGACAAGACAACACATACGAGGATTAAGGGTTGGGGGAAGGAAAAAGGGGGAAAGGGGGAAGTGAGCTGCATTTTCTGCCCTAAACCTATGTTTATGCATCATGTACACTGTTACCTGAGGTTAACCAATCATGCAAGGCAGGGGTGTCTCGATAATCGATCCAAGCAGACCATATGTTGTTGAATTGTTCATATCTGCCCTCATCGCTCGCCTTTAATTCTTCCATTTGTTTAATTACTTCTAGCGCCTCTATCCACTGCAACCTGGTGGGTGTCTCGGGCGATCTCCAGAGCCTGGGGATTATTTGTTGTGTAGCCATAAGGAAGTGGCGTAATGCTCTTTTTTTGTATTTAGCGATAGTTCCAGAATACATGGACAGAAGCGCCACCTCGGGGGTTGGAGCAATGTTCCCCTTGTAGATACAGTTGTAGAGGTCAAAGACAGCCCGCCAAAGATCCCAGATAGGACCACACTCCCACCAAATGTGAAGCCCACTCCCGTTCCACAACGCCAACAGGTGTCCGGGACAGAGGGGAACATTTTATGTAACCTCACTGGAGTCCTGTACCATTGGGTCAAAATTTTGTAGTTCAGTTCCTGCATACGACAGGAAATGGATGACTTATGCGTCAAGATTAACGCTTTTTGCCATTGTGCAGGAGTGAAGGATTTATTAAGTTCCCTCTCCCAGGCGCCTGCACAATCCGGGCGGGCATCCGCCATATCCAACCGTGTCAGCATGGAATAGACCAAGGAGAACGCGTGTGGAGGTGCAGTGGTTGAAAGGCAAATATCTTCAAATGGGGTATTGGTCAAGAATTGCTCTATCTTTCCCAGAGAAGAAACATAGTCACGAATCTGAAAATACAGAAGCCATCTGGCAGGTGGGACGCCCAGTAAGGTCGTCACTTCCTTCTGGGCCCTGATTCCTGTGTCTGTGACAATGTCTCTCATTCTGGGAAGATGTGGTAGGCTTGTTTGTGTTAATGAATAGAGTCCAGCAATAGCTGGATTACCGATTAGTGGAGTGAGTGGGCCTGGGATTTTGATTAGTCCCGAGGTGCGTGCAAATTTTCGCCATGAGGTTAGAATGAGTGTTAGAAGGGGAGAGAGGTCTGCATTAGGCGGCAGTGAAGGTCACCAAAATGCTCCCAGAGCTTGAGTGGGGCTCTGCTCTCTTTCCATCTCTACCCAGAGTTTCGAGGAACGCTTATGAAAGATGTCTAGGATATAGGTGGCAATTGTTGCCTTGTGGTAGCTATAAAAATCTGGGAGCCCTGTTCCCCCATCAAGTTTATGTTGTGTGAGAGTTGTGTGCCTGATGCGTGGGTGCGAGCCTCGCCATACAAAATTTTGAGTTATGCGCCTGAGTCTATCAAAGTATGACTTAGGGAGGGGGATGGGTATAGTTTGGAAGAGATATAGAATGCGGGGCAGTATATACATTTTCAGGACGTTTATTCGACCAAACCATGATATGGGGAGTTGTGCCCATTTCTCTAGGTCCTTTCCAATAGTTTGGAGCATAGGTTTATAGTTGAGGTCAAAAAGCAAGGTCATGTCAGAGGGGATATATGTACCCAAGTAATGTATAGATTCCGTCGCCCATTTGAAGGGGAAGTTAGCTTGTAGCCATGCCTGCTCGATTGCAGGGAGGGAGATATTTAGAAGTTCTGACTTGTGCGTGCTATACTGATTTTAAACATGCCTTTGCCAGTATTTTGAATTATTTCAGCTGTTTACATAAGTTTAATTCACATTACCTGGTTCCCTGCCAGCAGCATGTGGTGGGCCCTCAGGGACTGTATGCCTGTGTCTCAGTCTCCTCTCCTCCACACTCATGCAGCTCCCTCAATCCTCCCCACTTCCCATCATGTGCATTGAACAGGCAGGGGAGGGGGATTGTGTGAATTAAAGGGCACCTACCACCACGAATCTACCTATAAAGGTAGATCGGGTGGTAGGTGGATGTATGGGACGTGAGGATAGCCCTTTTTAGAGCTAATCCTCACGTCCCCGCTAGCATACCATAAACTTTATTGCCCTAATATGTTAATTTAATTAAGCGGCTACCGGGGCGTGGAGTAGCCGGACACGAGGCTACACGGCGCGGCTACTCCACGCCCCAGTAGCTGCTTTCCCCCGCCTACCCTGTGATCTTCGGCGCGCAGCTCCTGGCAGCTGTGCGCCCTCGTCCGAGAAGCCGGAGTTCTGCGCATGCGCAGTAACTCCGGCCTCGTTCCCGAGATCGCGCATCTTGGCCGGAGTTACTGCGCATGCGCAGAACTCCGGCTTCTCGGACGAGGGCGCGCAGCTGCCAGGAGCTGCGCGCCGAAGATCACAGGGTAGGCGGGGGAAAGCAGCTACTGGGGCGTGGAGTAGCCGCGCCGTGTAGCCTCGTGTCCGGCTACTCCACGCCCCGGTAGCCGCTTAATTAAATTAACATATTAGGGCAATAAAGTTTATGGTATGCTAGCGGGGACGTGAGGATTAGCTCTAAAAAGGGCTATCCTCACGTCCCATACATCCACCTACCACCCGATCTACCTTTATAGGTAGATTCGTGGTGGTAGGTTCCCTTTAAAGGCAGATTGCATGAGGAGACACACGCACACACAGGCTGCAGCTGCCCCTCCCCCGGGACTCACCACACACAGGGAGCCAGGTAATGTGAATTAAACTTATATAAACTATTGAAAAGATTCAGAATGCTGACAAAGGCATTTTTAAAATCAGCATAGCATAGGCTATTGGAACCTGTTACCAGCTACAAATCACATTGCTGATGACAGATTTGCTTCAAGTCAGGCAAGCATCCTGCCGCTGCATTTAAATACTATGGGAGCTTTGGAATTGCACAGCACCCAGGTAAATCTATCACTTTCTTTCACTGTCTATGAGAACGCTAAAGATAACAAAGCTCTGTATCCTTCAATGGGTTCCCATCAGTTGAACCCCCATGATCAGATTGTTATCTCCCACGCGGACGATAGGGTATAACAATACAAACTGATACAACCCCTTTAATGCATTGGTAATTATTCATATTTTTGGTGTAATTACAAGTAAACTTTCCCCAAGTCTCTGATCAACGGGAGTCTGACCTCTGGGGCTCCCACTATCATAAGTATGGGACCCACAAATGCCTATAAGAATGGAGTACTAGCATGCATGCTTTACTAGCATTCCATTCACATCTCATGGATAGGAAAAAGTGTACAACTTTAGTAGTTAGTAGAACAACCTCTTTTTGAGAGACAAGGTAGGTACTTCAGTAGTCACAGTACAAAGCAGCTTAATGCATGGAGAATTGAACCACCACTAACGTAATACTAATTCGCTATCCAAACCATAAGCCATTAATATGGTAAAGCCAATAAAAGAACAATCCAATCAGTGAACCATACAGACAAGAAATTACTTCCAATAGACAATAAATAAAGCACTAATATATTTACATAAAAAACACAATACAGGTGAATATCAAAATCCAAGTTCCTGAACATCATACACTACAAAGTCAATATTCAGGTTTAACTTACTAGTGACTCCATGCAATACAAAATTACATAGGCATAAACAATATAATTTCTATTTTATGTATATGCAATGTTCTGAAAATCATTGGCGAAGTAAAATACGGATTGTGTTTCTTAAAAGAGATCAACCTGCAAATTACAATGCAACCTTCCTAGACTGGAAGTCACTGCTTGTGACTTCTCCCAATGTAAATCACACTTAAGCACAATTTATAATTATAGATTCATGCTAAAGCATTCTAGGGCAGAGGAAATGTGTACATGTAAGATATTTATATGTGATTTTTATATATATCGTAATTTTTTTAATCAGTTGACAGCTGTTTTAGAGCATACAGCGATGCCAGGCTGAATGAGGGTCTTGATTACTTCAAGATTAGCTATCTTAAGTTTCTATTCATTTTAAGTGTTGTTAGTGTGAGGAGTCATTAGTCACTCCCTTGTCTCTTGGAACATCAGCATACATTTACATTGTTAATGAACATTTGGGGTAAATGAATTAATGGCACTCTTAAACATAAATTCAGACCTAATAACTTTCGGTTTCACTGGTGTATTTAAATGTTATCAGAGCTAAATAGAGCCATGATCTGGTCCTACCGACTGCTCAAAGGTGCAGTGAAAGGGAATAATAAAAAGACATTAGACACAAATACAGCAGCTATAGGGATATACCGAAAGCCCATGTTATAGCAGCTGGTACTTCCTTATGAAGGTCTTTTTTTCTATGATTAAACGGTTAAAGAAAATCCAATAAATTAATTTAAAGTCGTCTGTAAGTCGGGTGTCCTTAACTCGGGGAGCACCTGTACGTGCGTTATCAACTCCAGCACTGATAGCGGGTGTTACCATAGTGTTTGAGTTCAGGTTTGATACCCAAACCCAAACAGAACTTTCAGGTTTGGATTCATCGGAATCTCAGATAGGGTCTACTAATATATTTATTTTAGTCATGACTCAGGTCACAGCCAGTGGTTCTTATATTACCACAATTATGATACTTGGTCAATGTAACACAGCCATTAAGAGGAGTCTACCATCTCCTCAACCCTTTTTTGCCCAGGGGCCGCTGTAATCATTAATTTTCTCCAAGGACCAATGTGTGGGGGGATGCCGTCTAGTTTCATAGCCAAAAATGTATCATTGCATGCCCCACCATAAGTCCCTGTGTTTGTTCCATTCCCCCCTCCAAAGTCTGCTTTCCTGCCGCATGCCTTCCTCCCAAGTCTTCTTTCCTTTAGCTTTTTCACCCTCTTTTTTGAACCCTGTCAAAAAAAAAAAAAACTCACCTATCTCATTTCCCTGCAGCAGACTTCTCTTCCGCATTAAACGCATGTTCTATTGTTGATGAACACAATGTGATGACATGACAATCACCGTCAATAGAGAAGTGCATTAGCATGGAAATTAAGTAAAGGAAGAGAAGACTGCTGCAGGGGAACAGGGAAGGCGAGTATTGCTTTTTTTTTGTTTGTTTTTGGCGGTCAGCTGCAACCCAGAACCAGGTGTTCCTTGGCCCGGTCTTGGGCCGCAGACCGGTGGATGGGGAACACTGTTTTAAAGAACATACAGCCGGCACAAACAGGAGTAAAGAAGAATGGCAGCGGGTAAAGGCGAGTAAATGTGGGGGGGGTTCTGGCTATTATCTGGTGTGGGGACCCTCTGACTTCTGGTTACTGTAGGGGCATCTACTTGCCTTGGAGGAGTCTCAGGTCTTTTAACAATATGTTCAGCTTTGTGGTTGCCCTCAAAAGGCCAATTGCGGTGGTAATACTGTATAAATGTAAATACTTAATAGCTTGAGTAGATACATTTATACAGTAATAAAATGACATTTATCTTTTTAAGGGCAACCACGAAGCTAATGTCGCCCCTGCAAAAATTAGTTTGACACCTCTACTTTACAACATGCTGCCAGCAGGTTATAGCATTTGGCGACATTGATAAGCTTTTACATTGTAGAAACTCCCAAATCAGTGCGAAGAGTTCTAAAATACGCATTTCCAAAAAGTTTTTGCCACCTTAACATTACAAAAAAAGAGCACTGGGTGCCATTATAATCTCATAATACCTCTTTAAAGGGTATTCCACAGTAGACCCACTGAAGGCAAACGTCAATCAAATAAACAAAAGAGCTACAACCGTGGTTGGAAAATCAGCCTGGAAATTATCCTTTGCATTGCATTTTTTTTTTTTTTTATCACAGGGCCACTCATTAAAAATGATACATTTCTGTTAACTGAAAGAGAATTTTTAATTGCTGATAAAGAAAACTGAAAAGAGTCGGAGGCTTGCATGTGTTTGGGCATACTATAAAGTCTGTACTTCAGTTTTGAGTAGTCATCATAAAACACAGATAATCGCCAGTCTACTGTACACACGATACCTCCAATATCTGCTGGTAGAGTCCCTTTATAATTATCTTCATCACTGGCTTTTGTCTCAGACATGATTCCATCTCGCACAATGCCTGAGCAGCGAGCAGCAGTGATGAATACTGAGTTTCTAATTACGCGTCATGGTAAAGTTTCTTACAATTGTAGTTAAAAGAGGACAAAATCTAGTAAAATGAATACTGCGCTGTGCGTGTATAGTGGTATAATAGCAATCTATGGTAAGACATTCCTCATTTGCTACTAATCATTCCATACAAAGAATTAGAAATGTCAAAAGCCTATTACATAAGAAATCTTATAATATTCTGCAAATTCTAAAGCACTACAGTATCTCGATACCATGTTGATTTTATCATCGTTTTACACGTTTAACTACAAGTAACTATTGCCTGATAAAAGATTGCTCTAAAACTTATATTACAATACCTGGCCATAGCAAAAACTATTCATGGGTCCATTGTTCTCCAGCCCTTGATGTCACAACTCTCTTGCTAGCTGTGGAGCAACCATGGTGGAAATAGGAGAGTAGACCATTTGAGTTGCGTTTTTACCTAGTTGTACAACTACACAAAATACACACTAGAAACATGACTGTTTGTCACAACTTATTATTTAGACTGAGTGCATTGGAAAAACAACTAATTTATAGTGGGGTTCATTTCCAACGACTGCTACCAAAAGGGTGAAGAACTTTTCTTTGTCCCCAGTATCAACATGCAGCTAAAGATGCGTCATGGGAAGGTTTCTTCTTCTGTAAAACTTTTTGGATGAACAGAACATTTTCTATGCAAAGCAAAGTAGATTTCCTGAGGATTTCATTGGTAGGATGTTGATAAGGCGAAATCGCCACAGATAATTCTTTCTAAAACGTATGTATTTCAAAGTCCTTACTCTGAAGTTGAAAGCAACTAGAGATGAGCAAAACTTCCAAGATTCACTTAAACAAATTTTTCAAAAGACTCCATTCGGGTACAAATCTTCATGGTCCAAACCAATTGTCCTTAACATATGGATATATGTCCTCTGACTCACTGACTATTCATAAATAGCAATATCTCATTTCATAATGTGTTCACAATTTTCTCCATTCCCCCCGAACCAAGCTCGGGGATAAATGACTGCAGCAGCCGTTACTTTAAATTTCACTTAGCCTTGGTTGCTTAAAAATCTCTACAAGCGACCCAAAGTTCATTTCTGTTCAGCTAAGCTCCCTTGACTTGGTACCAGGCATTGAAAAAGTGGTGTAGCTGAATTAATAAACTGTGCATGGATCAGTACTCCAACACGGTAGACCGTTGACCATAGATCTCCGGTACAGGCCAACAATCATAAGTGCCATCCCGTCTCCAGCTGGAGGGTCACCTCCATATCTGCTCTTATAGCTTATCGCCTTAACACATGATGGTGTTCAGCTAAGGATGTATGAGGAGGGTTCATGCTCTTCATACATGGTGGCTGATGGTGTTAGTATATGGTAAGAACGATCAGACCCCCACCCCAAGGATTAAAAGGGAACCTGTCACCACATTTTTCACAAATAAAGATAGTGGCAGGTTCCTATAGAGCCCTAGTAATTACATGACAAACCTATTTGGCCTAGTGACATGTGACTAGGGTGACATCATCACAGATCCTTTAGTCTCTTAACATTGGCAAACTGTATCCCTTGCACATATCCGACCACATAACAAAATCACAGCATGCTTGCATGGACTTCTGCTCCTCTCCATGCAGGCTGCTGTGATTTCAAGTGATATGTTATGCTGTGATTTCATGAGATATATGCTTGGTGTACAGTTTTCTAATGTTAGAAGGCTAAAGCACCTGTGATGATGTCATCCTGGTCATATGACGATTCTGCATGAAGAGAAAGGATGGGGATGAGCTTCTGGATTAGAAACGAGGAGGCCCCGCCCACCTTGACTCACTATAGATATCCCTGGATACCAGGTAAAATTATAAAGTTGGGATATATGGGAATCTCAGGGAAACAATTTTTAGCTAAAAGAAGGGTGTCCGTTAGTAACTAGGGCTCTATGTGAACCTGCCACTAGCTGTATTTGTGGTGACAGGTTCCCTTTAAAATACCCTTAGAGGTCTAAAAGTAGTAAAGTAAAAAAATTCAAATCACCCCCATTCCCTAGAAATGCTATAAAAATAAACAAATAAAATCCTAAACACGTTATGTATCACCACATCCCAAAAGTCTTGATCTATCAATATATAAAAATAGTTATTCGCAGTGGTGAACCCTGTAGTGGAAAATAGTGCACAAAAGTCGGAAACGCCACTTTTTTGCCATTTGGTAACATTTTAAAAAAGTAATCAAAAGCATATACAGTCCCCAAAATTGTAGCAATGCAACAGTCATCACATCCCACAAAAAATTGGAATATGGAATATGAAATATATACGGGATTTTCTTTTGGGGTCCTCTTGTACTAATTTTGTACTATCAGGAATTGAGGTGACCTTGTTAAACATTGGGTGAGGCGTATACTACTAAGCGATGGATGAAATAAACAAATGAAACAAAATAGTTTAAAGCAAGAGAATAAGACCTTCTGGATGTTCTTTTTCCACTTACTAACAACTTCCACTTTATCTTTTTATTATGCAGAACATATTTTTTATTTTGATTTACAAGTCTGCTCTCTACAATAAAACATAATAAAAACATGTCCTTAAAATTGTAATGTGTTGTACTTTCATTATGGATCTCAGAATTACCAGACTGGGATCCCTTGGTTGTTTGATTGTAGGAAATATGCAAATACGTTTTCCAGGATGGGATAAGGAAAACATTGCCTCTTAGCAATCTTGCAAGGCAGCCCCCTTAACATAAAGCATGACTTTCAGAAAGTCTTATGACATGATGCAGGGTTCAAGCCAACAATCCCTTATCATGTCACTAGGCTTCCTAAAAGGTATGCTTGATTTGAAAGGAAATCCACCTTCAAAATCAAGAACATTACACCAGACTCACTTACACCTACATTGAAGCACAGTGACTGTGGTAATATTCTTATATTTGTTATCCACAGCCTCCTTCCTTCTAAAATCAACTTCTAATATTATGCTAATGCATAGGCAGAACATTATCATAAGGGGAGGCTGCTGTAAATTTAATTCATGATTATGAAGAGTAGTGACTGCATTTCCCACTGTAGGTTTTTTTCCGTTTTTTGTGGTAAAATTAGGTGCCTTGGGTTACACTCGGGTCAGCTTATACTCAAGCATATACAGAACTTTTTATAGGCCGCTGGAATTTCTTTCATTTCTATGTCGCCTTTTGAGCTGTGATCAACTGGTCTTTCCACGCAGCCCACTAACAGGCTGTGATGCTGGTAGAGCAAGGTAAATTTTGATGAAAGATCTCCTTTAATACAGAAAAGTCCCCCTAACATGGGGCAATCAAAATCTCCAATGGGTTGTGTGAAAAGAAACAGAGCCACCGAAGCATAATGGAACTCCGAACCCTAAATATATACATATACATTACAAAATATAAAGAGGAAAGGGTGATCTATAAAAAGCTTGTAGCTGTGGGTATGTGACATGAAACCCTGGATACATCTGATGTGTATAACACAGTCCTGCCAGAAATGTAACACTGAAGACACCACACAGGCAGCGCTGTGAGCAGACGTACAGGCGCTGTGCATGGCGTGTTCAGCGTGAGACTCCGGCAGAATGCACAACACAGTTATTTTAGATTTAAGATTACAAATAAATTTCACTTCCTTGGTTCCAGATGCACATGTTCAATGACTGGAAAATTAGTTAAGGTGTCATGGTGTATAACAGACTACTCGCAGAATGTTTTCGCGACAAGGATCACGTTTCAAGCAGCTTGTTAGGCTCATCACTTCCTCAAACTATGTTGTCACTGCTAGCGAGTGAGTGAGGAATCCGCGGCACAGTGACACACATAATCACAGACAGTTTTCTCTCCCCATGCAGCTCTCAGTAGGATTAAAGCTTATTATTACCCTAAATTGAAAGAACTGCAAACTTTAACTACAATTATTTTAATTTGATTTTATGGTTTCTGTAATCAAATGCATGTCTTGTGTCAATCACGCACAAAAGAAAGCATTTATTTACTTAAGGATCCTGAAAACAAAAAATGGAGCAAAAAGCATAGAATTATACAATATATAGGTATAACATGGAAGATTGGTGAAAACTGACGTCAGTGTTTTCAGAAAGGAGGTGCATTAAACAAGCAGATATAATCCACACCTTTAAATGCACATGACATGTTACCTTAATAAGTTTCACATTTAATACATAATGGGGGTCATTTACTAAGGGCCCGAATCATGCTTTTACGTAGGGTTACACGAATTTTACTGTTTTGCGCCGATTTTCCCTGAATTGCCCCGGGATTTTGGCGCACGGCGCCAGTATGCACGCGAAGGAAATTAACATGACATGTTACCTTAATAAGGTTCACATTTAATACATAATGGGGGTCATTTACTAAGGGCCCGAATCATGCTTTTACGTAGGGTTACACGAATTTTACTGTTTTGCGCCGATTTTCCCTGAATTGCCTGCGGGATTTTGGCGCACGGCGCCAGTATGCACGCGAAGGAAATTAGGGGTGGTGGCCGTTGGAAAACCCGTCAGATTCGGAGAAACCGCCATATTTAAAAAAAAAAATGTGTCGCTTGACACGCGCTTACCTGCACCCGGCCTGGCTTGGTGAGCTTCAGTGAATTCAGCACAGCAGCGACACCTGGTGGACATCGGGGGAACTACCTTAGTGAATCGCCGGAAGACCCAAATCCTCCGCAGAGAACGCGCCGCTGGATCGCGAATGGACCGGGTAAGTAAATCTGCCCCATTGTGTTATGTAGGCATCATGGGATTAACAACATTCACATATCTGTAGTTTAGAATGGACCTATGACAGCTCCTTACCTAAATCCTGCTTGCCTAGATCACTTTGTAACGGATCAAAGCCAACTTCTTCAGACTGCAAAGGGTGGCGAGTACGGGATGCGGGTTCTTGCATTTTGCACTTCACATTAAAAAGTTTCTGTAAAGAAATAAATGAACAAGATGAATCACTAGACTTATCATAAAGGGAACCTGTCACAATGAACATTACCTGGAAAATGATATAAATGGGGAGAGCTCAGAAGATTAATACATTGTATAACAGAAATGATTTGCTACGACCTGACATCAATTCATGTACATCTCTGCTCATGCTGGGTTTTGTGGTCAAGTGGGAGGTACAACCCAGTGATTGACAGCCTATCTTGTAATACTTTGCATATAAAAGAGTTAAACCACTGAATAGGACTGTAGTACTAAAAAGAGGAAGGATGTAAAGAAATAGACATATTTTTCCATTTTCATTTCATGAATCAGTGTATCAACATATTCAGCTCCTCCTGCTCTATACTATACTACCAGCAGATAAAACTGCGCGGGTAACATAACAGGGATTAATGTTCGTTAAAATTACAATGCAAATGATCTATAAACATTCAGGAATACATAGTGGTAACACTCTCTCTATAAAAGCTGCCTCTGACCCTACTTTGCCAGGAAATAACAATTATGGCTGCCCAGCAACCCCTCAATATCTTCTACATGTATTACATGAAGATCAGTGTGTCCAGTCCTTCCTTCTAGTAGCTGCATTATTAAGGGCAGGGATGACGTGTAGGTTTCCACAACCCTTTCCAGTGACATGTGACTGTGGCAGCCATGACAAGCTGTATGGAAGTACAGTAGTTTAATATTGTTCTTTGGGGTAACTATAGAAGGGACAAAGCACTGTAGTTCTCCTCCAAGAAGAACAAACCATCACTAGGTAGCTACCTAAGTCAACATGGGCATTTATGGCTGCCCCTCCAGCGCCGCTAGATACATCAGGAGGCTCTTGGCGGGGGATCATGTGCGTATGAATCTCCCCCAATAACTTTAAAAACCCACCCTGGTAACTTTCACCCATTTGCCCAAATAACACAGGAAACTACAAGATGCATCTTTATACTCAGTATACCCAGTATAATATACTGGATCCTGAGAATCAAGGTGAGAATTACTACTCAGTTCATTTGGTTAGGCTTTGCAGGTGGGGGAGCTTTAACATGGTCAAATATGTACATATTAGTCAGAATATACCAGGGCTTTAATAGAAGAAAAAAAAGCTTAAAATTCTAAAATTGAAAATAAGTTTCACTTTAAATACATAGCAGTATTTCATAAAGGACTCTTAGGCTTAATTTTTTGTTTCAGCAAGTGCAGAGCTAATTCAAAAGTTGCACAGTACTAAAGCCAGGTATAGAGAAAGTGAGGCAAAATTAGATTTCACCCATTAGCAACCAGGCTCTTTTTCGTTTCTGTGTTTCCATTTTACCCTTCACTCCTTCAAAAAACTATTTTTTTTAATTTTTCTATGTAAAGAGCTGTGTGAGGGCTTCTGCGTAACAAATTGCATTTCATTGTGACAGAAATTAATATTTCATCGCATGTACTGGGAAGCGGGAAAAATATTCCAAATGCAGTTAAATTGGTTGAAAAAATATGCATTTGCTCCATTCGACGGCTTTCACTGTGCCCCCTAATAATATATCTAATTTATTCTTTGGGTAGGTGCGATCACGGGGATAACATATTTGTATAGGTTTTAGAATGTTTTCATACATTTACAAAAATTAAAACCTCCTGCACAAAAAAAGAAATTCTTAATTTTGCCATCTTACGGCGCTAATCAATTTTTCATATTTGAGTGTACTGAGCTGTATGTGGTGTCTTTTTTGCAAGTTTTTATGACTTTTTGAATGCCATTTTAAGGACTGTACGGTCTTTGATCACTTTTTATTGCATTCTTTAATATTTTTTTAAACGAAAAAAGGGGCATTCTCAAATTTGGGCGTTATTTTCCGTTACGGGGTTCAACGAAGGGAATAACCGTTATTATATTTTAATAGATCAGACATTTTGGGACGTGGTGATACCCAACATGTTTATTATTTTTATTGTGTACTTATATTTATATCAGTTTTAGGTAAAGAGGTGCAAATAGAATTTATTCAATTACTTAATTTTTTTTACCTTTTTTAATGTTTTTTTAATACTAGTTTTCAGAGCCACTATGTTTGTCTGATTGATCCTACCATATACTGCCATATAACAGTATGGCTGTATATGGGGATTTTCCGCTTCATCTATTACAGTGTGCAAGTTGTGCGACCAGAGTTGTCATAGCAATGGATTGCCGCTGCCCAATGAAGTCACTGGTTTAGCAGTGAAACTGCTAGCTTTATCAGAACCCTCCATGAAGCTAGCCAGATACTGCAGCGCCGTATCTTCAGAACGCCAGACCGAGCTCAAAGCAGTTGGGTGTATTCATGAGGGGGCGGGACTAGGAGGCTGTGACTGCCGCATTAAGCCTGGAAGTCACCGTCGGCCTATGGATTGAAAGGGGTGTTCCGTGGAAGAAGCACCACCGACCACTCCCTCATAGACACACCCGACCGATTTGAGCTTGGTCCAGCGTTTTTAAGGTACTTGGTCCTAGCTTTATCGGTTGGTTTCGATAAAGCCAGCAGTTTATCACTGCTAAAAATAGGGTATTGCTAGGAGCTGCTTACTTTAGTAAGTAGCTCCCACTGTGTTTTTTTTTTTTGTTCGGTGACAGGTCCTCTTTAACATCCTCAGCAATATGCAGCAAACTCTCAGCGGCTATGGAGTTTGGACCACTGATCAGTCGTCCATTTAAAACCTGTTCTTTTTATGTTCACTGACAACAATCAATCAACAGAAAAAAAAATGCCAAATTTAAAACCACCCTAACTCTCCAAACCTTGAATTTGATGAATTTCTTGTGACTCTACTCATAGGCCCCAATCTCTCATGTTTAGCACTTTCTTGCCATGAGCCCTTTTTTCCAGGAAGCTGCTTGTAATGGATTTTTCATGCAGTCGATGAATTTTATCCCATGAATTCTTCCCCTATGCCACAACCTCCTGCAGTATCTAAATGATCTACTAATTCTAATGTATGGTGTGGAGGGAGCTGTAGCTATGACTGCCCCTAGGTTTTATTTTTAGGGGAGGCCTTATATTTCTAAAGCTAGAAAAAACTGTACTTATGTTCTTATTTTTGGAGGGGTGAGGGAGGGGTGTCTTATGTTCAGGGAAACAGGGTAGCAACGTGTGAACCAAAATACAGGCGGTCCCCAACATAAGGACATTCGGCTTACAGATGACCCCTAGTTACAGACCGAGCTCTCTGCCCACTGTGAGCTCTGGTGAAGCTCTCTGGATGCTTTACTTTAGTCGCAGACTGCAATGCTTACCTTTTAGGAGTCTGTAATAAATATTTATTTATAATCCTCGTTCCCATGACAGCAGAAAATTTTGAAAATCCAACTGCCTCAGGGGCAATTTTTTTTTTTTTTTTTATCTGGAGTTACAATTAGAAATATACCTGTGTCGTCTTGCATACAAATTCAACTTAAGTACAAATCTAAAGAACCTATCTTGTATGTAACCTGGGAACTGCCCTGTAGTCGACTTTTTTGAATTGGTGACTGCACAGTTTTTGGAAAGTTGAACAGGGCTAAAGCAGGTATACAGAAAATTAGTCTATTTCCTTTCATAATATGTAATAACATAAGAATATTTATAAAAAGAATTCTCATATGGAAAACAGAAGCGTAGGTGAAATGTTCACTTTCCTATACAAACTGAAAAGTAACCTGTGGATGTAATACTCCCTTGTCCTGCAATTAGAATAAGCGCATAGGGTCATGAGCCTCCCTATTTTGAATATAGATTCTACTGTATATTACTTAGATTGCAAGCTCATCAGGTCAGGGGCTTCTTTCCCTTACAGTATTTGCTAGTGCAAACAGAACAATGCAATTATGAATAAACACAAACAATTTCGATGTGACCGAAGGAAAGAAGCAGCTGCTGAGTGAAAGTAAGCGCACAGGAATATACTGGATGAGTTTTAATGTCATATTTCAGTTCAATCAAGTAGTAAGTAAAGCCCCTGGATCGCAGACAAGTAAGCCATGTGAGCTGATCTCACCATGCTTGACTTCTTGTTTCTGGACTATTAGACTGACTGCCCTCTTTCCTGTAATGATGAAAGTAAATTATTAATTTTCTGTGAGGCTGCTTACATAAAATTCTATCTGTATGCAATAAGCATAAAATAACCCAGGCATGTATAATTTGGTCATTAAACCTTTCCGTTATGTGCGCTCCCTGATAAAGGGTTAACAGCCATCTTTCAGAAGACAGAAGCAGCAGATGGTTTCCCCCTGTTCATGATGATAAAGTTATGCGTGTACTGCAGGTTTTCTAGGTTGTGTACCTATTTTAGTGAAAATGTTTAAATTCATGCAATGTGATAACTTATTCAGAACCATAAACATCAAGAACATACATTTTTTGCTCCTTGCACCTGTCACCTTCCCAAACTGCAGGAGACCGTAAGTTGATTTTTTTTTCTTAATACCAATATTATTACAGCTAGAAATCTTTTTTTTTTTTTTTTTAAAGAAATTTAAACCGCGAATGTAAAACTTTATTTTTCAGATAAATCTCAATTTATTTGAATCATAAAATGTGCATTTATCAACCTAAAATTTGTCATCAGATTGTACCCCATAGAAGTAGGAGCATCCTCAGGTAGGATATGACATGTTCTTTCTATAATTCGATACAATACAACTTTATTGATCCACTGGGGGGAAATTATTTCGTACATAGTGTCCCAGCCATTGTTACATAGACAAGTTTAACATTACAGTTACATAAATACAATTTGAGAGACACATTCTTACATGTTGCTAGTTCCTTAGTTGCATACAAGCATAGTTACAGGACATTGTGCTACAACACCGGTTACATGAACACAAAGGGGAAACAATTACAGTATGAAAATATACCAGTCACAATAGCAAATAGACACATACTAGACAGACATGCATTCCCTCATAAGTAAAATCTCACTCATTTACCCATAAAAAATACCATACATCACAGTTGGGTCTCTTTTAGAGGATGGAGGGGAGTGTCACTTCAGAAGCCCCTTATCTTCAGTTCTATAGTACCTAAAAACGTGCTTTTGTCATTTGAAAGGGAATCTGAAATGTTAAGATTCTCACATCAGGCTTGTGGCTCTTTGAGCTGAAGAACCAGAGACACACACATTTCTTCAATTGGATGTTATAAAAAAAAAAATTCCCATATTAAAAATAATTTCCCATAAATGTAGCCATGTTGTGCCTTAGAAACAAAAAAGTTGTCCTTGGAAATGACCATCACCACACCCTTCCAGCAGTGGCCAGGCATGCATTATTGAGCCCTATATGACCACCTGGATTCAGTGTTCATTACCACAGGACAACTGAGGGAAATTTTTTTTTTTGCACAATCACTCCAGCAGAGATGGTCATATCCAAGGACAGATGTCCTCTGTAACATCCAATTATTGAAATGTATGCACATGGCTTATGAATTAAAGGGTAAATGTTTTGAAGCTTGACATACTAGAAAAGTGGGATAACTAGCTTGACTGCAAAAATATGAAGTTATAGGAACGAGATTTGTTGGATGGCATACTGTACCCCGAATCTAGTGGGTAAGTTAGGAGTTGGTAGACTCCCTTTAGCGAACCAACGTCTCTATTCAACCAACAGTAATATACTATTACACTTTGATTTTAAAAGGGTTCTAGTTCTAGAAATAACATGGATAAATAACCCATTTAACAAGTGCTGACAACCCACTTAAGATTCTCTTAAAGGGAACCTGTCATAAAAAATATACCTAAAAAGCCACTACTAGAATGTTGTGCAGTAGATTAACACCTTCCAGATCAAGCTTCTTTCATGATTCAGTGTGGTGGCATCATACAGATAATCAATTTTCAAGTGACATGCGAACTGGTTGTATAATTTATGGTTTTGCATCCAGGGATAGAAGTAACTTTATATAACCATGTTACATTTCGCTTCAAAGCTGATTTTCTGGAAGATGTGACCTTCTTGGTTATCTAGAAGGTGTTATTCTGCTGCACAACACATTAGTAGTGGTTTATTGGGTTAATTTCTGCTGACAGATTCCCTTTAACATACACATGGCTTAAAAAAACATATTAGAAAATATTTCCTTTTCGTTTACAAATATTTTTTAATTTTCACTAACAACCAATAAAAACTAGGATCATTTTTCCATCTAATAGCTGCATCTGCTAAGTACTCTCTACTAAATAAGACAGAAAACTTTGTCCAAAAAAAATAATAAAGTGCTTATGTATCTAGCAGTGAAATTAGCAGAACGTTTTACATGAATAATAGGCAACTTTAATAATTTAGAGGTTTTTCCTGTTGACATTAATTCAAGGTTCATCCGAAATTCCTAAATTTAGACTTACAAACAATGCTACATATGGTATAAAGTAAGTTGATTAAGAATTAAAAATCAATTGCCTGAAAACCTTAATATTTAATACTGTTAAATTGTACAATAAAGCGGTTTTATTATTTATTTACTCCGGTCCCAACCAGATTAGTCTTGATAACTGTGGGGGGTCTGCATGTCGCAAGACAAATCCATTTACCAGGCCAAATTAATTATATATACGCCAGCATTTGTCTTTACACGTGTCATTCAATATTTAATATCGCCCATTGATGCTGCCTTGAAACCCTAATCAATTCTTAGCAGCCACACTTTGTAATAGTCAAATGTTTTCTATTTAATCTCTCTCATGTGGTTTAACATAGATTCTCAACCCAGCAGGACACAATTATCAGTAAGACTGCAACAAATAACAATCCTGTGATACACAAGCAATGCACAACATATAAAGTGTCGGATAAAGTGGAACAATATCATGTACAGGAATGGTAAAAGCAGGACACACAGCATGGAAGCGAGTAAGGACAATACACCATCCCGGTCTGTCTGCATTACTATAAGGGATCTAGATAGGCAGGAAACTCTACACTAAATAGGAGGCCTAATAGGGTCTTTATTAGGGTTGACTTTATATTGGAGAGAGTCTCTTCCCTGTCTATGCCCAATGGAGCTTCATGGCCAAGACTGGAGTTCTCTCTAATCCTGGCCAATACTGGGGGATGATGGGTAATATAGTAGCTACAGCTCACTCTGTATTACATGCACACGACCATTATTGTAGCCGTACCTTATCACGGCCACAGTAGAGGGCTGTGGCAGCTGGTCTCACCGCACCTAACCTAATCGGGTGGCTGTGCCGCAAAAAAATAGGTCATGTCTTATCTTTTGTCAGATTGCACTCCCCCGGGATCTGTATGCATGTAGCCTTATCTCTTACAAGACCTTCTGCTTCACTCTCCTAGTATGCGCTCAGTCTCCAGGACTCCTCCCATGTATCCTCAAACTCTGGAACTCTTTAGCCAAAATACATCAGTATGCCCCCGCCTTCCAAACCTTCATAGGTAACCTTAAAATCCATTTGTGTAGAATTATCTACAAAACACAATGGGGCTCATTTACCAAGGGACGCGGATCGCACTTTTGTCAGGCTGTTATTCTTCTTCGGGGATTGCACGGCTTGTACAGGTCTTTAACGGGTGTCTGTGCTGGAATTGTGTCGCAAACTATTGTTTTTTGGCGCAGCTTTGCTTAGCCCCAAATTGGGGCTTGTGGCGTCGGACGATCCGACTGATTCGGACTGAGTGCAGAATTTAATTTTCAAATTGTGTCGCAAGCCCAAGCACTTACATGCACCACTTAAAAGATGGTGAGATCTGTCGGAACAGAGCGGGGAAGCGGCACATGCAGGATATCGGGTGCACGATCTTAGGGAGTCACGGCATAGTGCATTATCGTTGGACAATGCACTTCAGTGAACTCCAGCGGACGGTTAAGTAAATGTCCCCCAATGACTCCACCTCCATGCTTGCCATACCTTGTGTGAATACGGCATAAGAGGGTAGATGGAGACACAACCATTGTGGGGAGAGACGTTTATCCGGCCACAATGTGTGCTCACCATACCGTCGACGCAAAAAAGATGGAGCAGGCTCCACCTATGGCCGTAAGAACAGCCATGGGGCACTGTTTCCTATGGAGGGGAGGGGTGAGCAGGGGCTATAGTTTTTGTCTCTTTCATACATCCATTTGTTCTTGTGTTAATCTAATGAACATTAACCCCTACTCAAATGTGACTGTGGCACACATACATGAAAAATCGGTGGGGGGGAGGAGACAAAGGGCTAATTTGCAGAATGAGGAACTTCTGACTCTTCTGTTCAATTGTGCAATTCATGTGTGACAAGAACAACTGACGTGTAGGTAGATAAACAGTCCTCCAGCAAATGAACATTGCTCCTGTATGTATGCTACTTGTTAATTCAAAACATATAAATTAATTTATCCAGGGTTATGTACGTGGCTGTGGTTTCTGCAGATGAATGTGTGAGTCCACTGTCCAAGCCAAAATATTCAAAGAAGGTCCTTTTCCTGCTCTTGTTTGCAGCTAGGACACTCTTTATTGTGGTTACCAATGTGCGGGACCACGGATCCATTGTTTGTGACCCGAGTTCAGCACGCCTTCACAAGTATGTAGCATAAATGAAAGTTTATCTTCCTATGAAAGCCAAAACATAACCTGTGGATAATTTACTCCGGTGCTTTGCAACCTGCAATTACAGTTTAAAGGAAATCTACCTTACACGGAAAGTAAAAATTCACTTATACACTCTCACCTGTTCTCCTCTTTATCCTGATTCCGGCGCTTCTCTTCTCTAATCTTAACAAGCTGGGATCACCCAAAAAAAAAAAAGTAGGCAAGAGGGCGAGGAAAAGATGTTTGGCACTCCTCTTGTTGGAGAGGGATATGACATGTTGGAGAGGGATATGACATCAGGCAGGGGGGGAGGTGGGAGTAATTAGCACCTGACATCTCATCTTTGGGCTCTGGCCTGGTTTTCATAAGTCTTTTTTTTCAGAAGTGTCAAGATCAGAGTAGACAAGTGCCGGGAACAGTATGACGAGGAGGGCAGGTGAGTATGTGTAGTATGTGAGTATATCCTGTGGATAGGGACTAACGTGTATCGCTGCAGAACCTCTTTAAGGCAACTGGTGACATCACCCAATAGGGTTTGCTCGTTGTGTAATAATCTACAAGTAGTCTGATAGATCTTCAGTATAGTGCTGAGAATGTGAACACTTTGCAGTGCAGACTTCTAGGAAAACATGAAGCACTCATTGCACTGATCCGTGCTGTGTCATCTTCTAATGTAAGAATCATACTTGTTTTTCTTCTTAATTAATAATGGCTGAAGTCTTAATGAGCATTTACAATGCAGATATCCTTCTTGCCCTAAAATGGTGAAGTTATAAAAGCAATTTGTAAAATTATACTAGCAATTATAAAAAGACAATTCGGCTCCCGTATTCCCTTTGCAGAATTATTTCCTGTCTTCGTTTAAGTTCACTCGTGGGACATAGCAAATTGCTCCCTGTTGCTTCTAGGGCTGTTTACGGAAGAGAGACTGAGCACAGCATGACTAGAAAGATATCTTACCCATGATACCGGCTACAAACCACTCATTTACAATTCCTGAGCAAGGCGGCAAAGGCTCCTGATTTCACTTGTTACCAACACAGGTCTATAATTTTACAGCACCCCATATAGAGCTCATGCTTATGACATACAGTGTATGCATAACCAATGACTACTATTAAAAGGGAACCTGTCATTTAAAGGGGTTGTTCGGAATTTACAAAATGTGTATTAGGCAAGCAGAAGTAGTCGGACAGTGGCGTTTTCTCAGTAAACAAACAGGGGCTTGGCAATGATCGGCAGTAGGGCAGAACAATGTGAGTGCTAAAGAAGGTAAGGTTAAGATTTTTAATTTTTTATAGCCCAGTACAACTGTGTTTTCTGACCCGCCAGCAGAATTTCAGTCAATAAATGCAGTGATGATACTCGAACACTTTGCATTTAGCTATAATAAATATACAAGGATAGATGTGTGCAATATCCCTTTCAAATGATTTCACAGTTCCGACCCCTAACACCGGTCAATGCTGTTGAATATTAATTATTCCTATGTTTTGTGGTTTCACTCTTATTGTTATCCCCGTACAGTGGAAATGTCATATAACAATGTAGTTTCCCAGACCTCACTCACTAAATTCACCATGCAGTAAGCGGGACAGCATTCTGGTAAGGACAGGGAGAGCACTTGCTGCCTGCTCAGGTTGAGGTTTGAAGAGACACTGAGCCGTCAATCAAAAAAAGGAGGCGTGGTTTACTGGCATCTCAGGAGAAAACTTGATTCTTTTCTTCAGAAGCTGACTTAACTCTACTCATATACTTGGATATAATAAAAACAGCCATAATTAAGGTACAGTGCCTCAGTGGCAGATAACTATAGGTGATATGGGGAGGACTTTTAACTTTTTTGCCAGCTGGTATTACTGTGTGAGGAATAAAAGTCAGGTAACAGGTCCTCTAAGGATTTTAAATATATTAAGCTCTAAAGTTGCTTATGTTCTGGTGGCTAAAGTAACACAATGGTTCTACTAAAAAATAAGTAAATTACAAATACACTAAAGGTAAGGGGCCCTTGGTTTCAAGGTTGAGGAGCTTCAATGTATGCCTTAAAGGGGTTATTACAAGTATTTAAGTTATAAAATGTTGATCATGAGGCAGTGAACCCCACCAGTTACAAGAAAGGGTCCCCCAGGAATCCAAAGAAAAGGAGTACTAATGTGTGTAGCAGCAGGACGAACATACATCCAATAGTATGGGGTTTTGAAATTGCTTAGCACAACACTTGGCTATCTTCAGCACTCGCTTTGACAGAGAGTGGAAGTGCAAAAGATAGCCGGGCACTTTGCTTGGAAATTTTGACACCCATAAACTATCAAATGGAGCTCAAGGATGCATGCCTGTCTTGCCACACCACCCATTAGTAAGAAGAGGAACCCTGTTCTATGGATCGCTGTGGATCCAATTCTCATGATCCATGGGGTGGTCCCACAAGTTGGTCCCTCATTAATCAGCTTGATACAACCCCTTAAAGAAAACAGAGGCAAAATTATTCCAAAAACAACATGCACTAACAATTCTATCAGTTTAACTTATCAATCTTCAAAATGGAAAAAAATGAACAAAAAACCTCTGGTCTACGCTGTATCTTTATATTTCGTTTGAAGAAGATAAAGTTTATCTTTTGATCTTCGGAAACGATATTTGAAATGCATAGAAAAATAAAGAAAATCAGTGAGCCTTTCCCGACATTTTGCTGGAAGATATCTGGCGGCAGAAGCTGCCTGGGGTCATTGTGCATGAAAAGCGAGGGAAGTGAAGGAAAGGTGTTGTGGGGATGCACAGCTGCACGGGATGTAAATAAGTGCTTCTACATTGCTCATTCAGTGCTATGGAAGTAGAAAATGAGATGGTAAAGAGAGGACACGCAAGGCACAAAATCTAACTAGCAGGGGAAAATATTTTGACAAGTTGTTGCTCAACATTTTTGCCCTGTAATCCCTGTTTATATTGAATGACGTAACTTTTTTTGGTAACGTGTTTACAGGAGATTTCCTGACACATAAACAAGCACCTGAAGGGAAAAAGTTTCTGCATCAATGGAGGAAGGGGGAAGTGATTTAGACAGGAAGAGCCGTGCTCTGGGTGCTGAGGACACGCCCTGGGTGCACCATGCGTTGTTAGCTTACAGATTATCTTGGAAATGGCATAATGGCCAAAAATAATAAAAGGTCTCATGGAAATCATTGTGTATTTCTCTCCAACATCCTGTTGTAGTTGTAGACTCACTTTAAAGAGGACCTGTCAGTCCTCCACTGTATGAATAAATTGACAACTGAGTGCTACTAGTTGTGCCTTCAGACGTTGGCACTATCCAGTCAGTATTGACTATATCAGACTGATTAGGAACGTTTGCACCAAGTACACAAATTATCTAAATATTCAGGAGGGATAATAGTTGGATGGAGCAATGTAGGGGTATGAGAAAAGATTTGTTAAGAATAGTAGGTGCTAAGAAAAGGTGACATGTCGGGAGCTGTGACAGGTCCTATTTATGGACAAGGTCATAGACTCCTGCCAGGTAGAAGGTCAGGCACAGGCATAATACGGATTATTCAAGCCACTAATTTCATCAACCACAGCAGGGTATATATAGGTCTTCATGCCACTGGGATGGAAATTACCAGCCTGAACATTACTGAAATACTCCATACCAACGATGTGCCTTAAGATATGTAATATAATGTATTAAGATCATCTTAAACTCCACTATAAAGTAGTCAATACAATCAATTTTATAAAATAAAATGTTATAATATAAAATATTATAATAAGAACAAATAATAATTTAATTATTTCTCCTTTTTGACTATTTCCATTGTTTTGGTGCTCGCTCTGTATTACTCCTGAAATTCTTTCATTCACAAAAAGTAATTTAGCAATGTTTAAAAAAAAAAAAGAATAGAAGAGGAAAATTATAAAATTACTGCAGGGTATTAGGCTCAATTAAAGAATAGAGAGAGAATGCAGATAGAAGTTATTAGGTGAAGATTTAATAAAATGACACAGAATTCAAGTAAAAGTTAAAACATGGTACATATGGTGGAGCATCAGAAACAGGAAAAAAATCATTTATAAGAAATATGTTAGGTAGAAACAAACTGCAAAACACTAGCTCAGAGATGGGTAAAGTGTGGCCTGGAGGCCAAATCCGGCACACAGAGCAGCCCACGCGTACACCACGATTGTAGTCACACCCACTGCCACCACGATCGTGGCTGGCAGACACACAGGGATAGTGGAACCAGTGGCAGTGCTCGGGGCATCTTAACATTGGGTAGAACCAAGTATAATAGTCTGGCCCTCTCAAATCATTCCAATGTCTTTTGTGACCCCATGGGAAAATTAATCGCCCAGCCCTGCACTAGATGAATATACACTCACCGGCCACTTTATTAGGTACACTTGTTCAACTGCTCGTTAACACTTAATAACCAAAATCTCTGAGGAATGCTTCCAGCACCTTGTTGAATCTATGCCACGAAGAATTGAGGCAGTTCTGAAGGCAAAAGGGGGTCCAACCCGTTGCTAGCATGGTGTACCTAATAAAGTGGCCGGTGAGTGTATAGTATGTAGTTGCATAGTCCTGTGTTCTACAATGAAGCCGTATAGAGAATAGGTCTATATGAAATTAGTCTGCAATTCTTAATGAGTAGATAAGTTATGTGGGTGAGGTAAAGACTGTATGACTGTAGTACATAATAAAAAAGCACCAGCCACCAAACTGTTCAGTATTCACTTATTATATACATTGGTTCACTTTGGCCACATGTTGTCGTCTAATTATATACCATATTGAATTCTATACTTCACCATGAATTCTATTCCTCTATCTTATACTATCAATTCCATAATTCCTCAGCACAGGACAAAAAACAGGTATCTGAGAACGAGTATTTAACCCAGCTCGTGCATAAGGTCAGACAAGGGCAAAGGCATGGAGTTATCCACAAGTAGCGGACTTGATGTATCGCAGTCCGGAATTTTGCTAAGGGTGTGCTTAGCATGTACAATGGTACTATGGTGAGAAAGTGTTATATATGGTAGAAATAAGTCCTCATGCATGAGTGTTTTTGTCAGGAAGGAACATGTCTTTTTTTTAGATTTTTTGTTCTCTATAGCACTACTCAAAGATGTTGTACCAACTTTGATTGTTATCCTCTATCCATGGGAGCGGGTATTAACTGATTGGTGAGAACCGACATCTGAGGTCCCCATATATGACAAGAACAGTGGTGGCGCTTTCACTAATGTGTGGAGCGGCAGGATCAGCATGTGTCCTGCTGCTCCATTCATTTGTATAGGGGTGTTGGAAAATGGCAAGCACAGCGCTCTATATGTGGCACTCACATAATCATTGGAGTGCTCAGTGATTTCAGACACTCCCATACTCTCAGACTGTAAGCTCTTGCGACAATGACAATGTATTACTCTTTAATGTCTTATTTTATTTGTATATGTTAGATTATTAATATGTATATTATTAGATTATTACTATACTATTGAATGGAGTGGTAGTATACATCCTCAACCTGCCGCTCCACCCATAAGTGAGAATGAGACCTGTGTTCTCTGAATTCCTGGGGTTGCAGTTATGGAAGACCCATCCGTTACCAGAAGTCAAACCCACCCCAATCAGATTGCTATCAAATATCCTGCAGATAGGGTACAACATGTAAACTTGGTATAATCCTTTGAAGGACATTTTACACCAGATCAAGGATTGTAAACCAAGCACACTGACATACTAGTGTGTGCCCCCTCTGCCAGGATCTGCTGTTCTTTTAGCTTCTTATGCCCTTGTTTATAAGACAAAGGGGCTTTAAAAGTTATGCAAATTAGCCTTAGGGGCTCCAGGCTCCATTAATTCCTAAAAGCCTTTTTTTCTTAAAAACGACTGCATAGGAAGCTAAAAAAAGAGCAGATCCTGCCAGAGGGGGCGCACACTAGTATGTCAGTGCGCTTGGTTTACAATCCTTGATCTGGTGATAGATGTCCTTTAAGTTGATTTTAACCTTGAATACATTGGGACTGTCAGCAGCATTTGTATATGGCATGTAAAATGTACAGTATAATTTAAGAAGTATGTGGCCAAATTTCCAGACAAGAGGGGGTAAAAACACTCACTTAGTAAAGAATTAAACACTAAAGATAATCTTCCAAGATTATGTTAATTATATTTACTGACACTTAATTATCACCTTATTGTTCCAGCATTTCCTCTTTTCTGCTGCGTAAGTTCCACTCTGAAAACCCAGCGCTGCCTTCTCCCACCCTCGGCGTGCCCTCCACTCTGCACTCACTTCCTCGCCATGATTGTCTCCCTTCTCTTCCCAGTGACCTGACTGCACATGATGATAGCCACCTGTTTTCAGCAGAAAGCATTAAGCAGCTGGATATACTGACATAATATCTGTTAGTCATAAATAAATAAGAAAGGACGGCCAGCAATTAAAGCAAAACAAGTAATCCAAATGAATTATACAATAAATATGCCATTCAGCATTGTCAACTTAAAACTACTTGTCTCTGCATTTATTTCACAAGGATGTAATGGGGAAGAGAAAAGAGGGAAAAAAACCTCATCAGATAAATTGTGTAGCAATAACTTACAAGGAGCAAATATGTAGATTTAAAGGGGAACTGCGGTTTATCACTGATCTATGTCGGTGTAATGTTACGGACAGTATAATAAAGATTTTCCTTTTTAATTCAGTTGCTATGGAATGGTCACAGCAGATATCTGCAGGAATTCTGTCAACGATCAAAATCACCTAAAATCTGTAAAAACTTCTCCAGATACTCTTAGTCTTGATAATAATTTAATAACTCCTTTATTTATATAGGGCCAATCTAATCAGACTACCAGTATGTTTTGGAGTGTGGGGGAAAACCCATGCAAACACGGAGAGAACATACAAACTCTTTGAAGATGTTAACCTGAATGGGACTTGAACCCAGGACCCCAGCGCTACAAGGCTGTAGTGCTAACCACTGAGCCACCGTGCCACCTTAGGGCTCATGCACGCAAAGGTGTGCACGGCAGTAACACAGGTGAGCATACGCTGGTGTGAAGGAGGGAGAAGGGGTGAACGCTCCTAACCCCTCTCTTCTCCAAGTTGAGCGATTGCCAATGTGATTCAGAAAAGTATGGGACATGTCCTATATTTTGCATGGCAGTCGCCCACTTCAGTCACAGACCAGGTGCCATACACCTTTATGTGGGTCGTGATAGAGCTGCAAATTGTGCAGCCGTATCACTGGTTCCCATTTGGTCATGTGAAAGGAACCTGAGGATCTGTAAATAACGGGCCTACAGTGGCAGAGGGAGAGATGCCATGACAGGTGTTCCTGTTTCCCAAAGAAACAGTTGTGCTAAACTGATCTCTTGATTTGGAGTAGAAAAGGGGCCCCTTGCAGCATATGTCATTATAAGATGCATGGATTCCTTTTCTCTGCACCATGAAATCTGGGCAGCACACAATGGGGCAGATTTACTTACCCAGTCCATTCGCGATCCAGCGGCGCGCTCTCTGTGCTGGATTTGGGTCCGGCCGGGATTTATTAAGGTAGTTCCTCCGTCGTCCACCAGGTGGCGCTGCTGCGCTGAAAAGCATCGTAACGCGCTGGAGTTCACTGGCTCGGGCTGAGTGAAGGTAAGTGCAAGCTCCGCGATGCCAGCGCCGATGCGCAACAATCCGATCGCGTGCGCCAAAATCCCGGGGCAATTCAGGGGAAATCGGCGCAAATGGGAAATATTCGGGTAACACGTCGGGAAACCGCGAATCGGGCCCTTAGTAACTGACCCCCAATCAGTATTTCATGGTTGTGTGCCATCAGTCTTAGACAAGGTTCAAACAAATGGAAAAAAACGGCTCACCCCAGTCTTATTATGGCTATTTACCATCTAGGGCTCGGAACCACCTTGCTTGGAGGTACGACTTGATAAAGGGTAAAAGTTTGGATCTGGTTCAGTGGAGGAATTCAAGAAGTCATTATTTCAACGTTGCATCCAAGGCATATTAGAGGTGTTCGGGCAACAAAGCATTTCAAGCAACATTTGTGCTCTTACACATGATTAATTCAGTATGAGGAGGGTGCCGTGTAATATATGCGCCCTTGCGCCAAATTAATACGCCCCCTCACAGTGATGTCATAAAAGCCTGAGAAGTTTGAGATCTTTGAAAATATATTGCACTATAGTAAAAACGCATTAAAACAAACTTTACCAGGTGAGAACAGAAACAAGATACATGATAATCGGAATAGAAATATTATGGATATTTAAGTGATCATAGTTACAAGAACGACAAGTTAAAGCATTGTGATTGCTACGGTGTCAATGTAGGCATCCATATCAGTCACGTGGCATCTCCATGCGATCCAAACTAGGTTCAAGCCTTGAAGTGTAATTTGTAACAAAAAGCTTTTAGCTGTAGTCAATTTATATGCCATGCCAAACTGGCACAGCGACTGGGCATGTCATGCATCTAAAATACCACATATCTAGTGTAATAACACTTGTGAAGAGGACCGGTTCTTAGCCATTCTCTTTAGGAAGATGTAATTTAGCCAAGGGCTATATCTGATGACCTCCCATACAGATACATGCTTGATGTGACTGAGCCTTGTATAATTCATGAAAGACCCTCAGGCCCTGCTAATAGGATCCGCTAAATTTACAGTATTAATGCAGTAAATGCAATGCATGAAGTGCGATTGTGGCTGCTGAAAATGCTACTAACCGTAACTGAAATCCCACAAGGTAATGTGAACAGAGCTTTACACATTGCACAACTCGCGTCATCTACTATAAAGATTTTATTAATTTTTTTTTTAATCTGGAAAATGTTAACACATTACCAAAAAGAAACCTAAAAAAAAGGTGTATTTCATAGTTCCCCGACTACGATGATACAATTTGCGCACTAGATTTCTCTAGTGGTAAAAATTCTGACTCGCCAGCCGTCTCCATATGCAAACACAATTGCCACAATTCAGTAAATCAGTAACAATCATTGTATGGCGGAGGAAGGTAAAAAGAAAAAAACAATAACGCGCTTTGCCTACTTCAAAAATGTATCTACAGGCATCTCAAATGATACGAGGTGACAGCTGCTAAAATATTGGATCCATCCTCTGTTTAACAATTTCAGTTTGAGAATAATATTCCGTTTTCAGCCACCCTATATTTTCCCAAAAGGCATTCATGTGCGTACAAGACTTTTGCTGAAGTTTTCATCAAAACACTGTAATACTCTGCACAAATGCTTTATTTTATTCAATTCATAAATATTTCACTGCATGTTTTCCATTTTTATTGGTAAATTATTGACTCGGAAGGTAGCACAATCCACAATCACAAAGGAATATATGCATGCAGATTTCGGACAAGATATCTATTGGTCTTGCTAGGGAATAAATGGTGGGTTGTTAAAGGACATCTATCACCAGACCAAGGATTGTAAACCAAACATACAGACACACTGGTATGTGCCCCCTCTGGCAGGATCTGCAGTTCTTTTTAAGAAAAAAGGGCGTTAAAAATTATGCAAATGAGCCTGAGGGGCTCCAGGCTTCTTTAACTCCTATGTAGCCTGGCTCATTGGCATAATATTTAAAGCTTATTTTGTAAAAACCAGGACATAAAAAGCTAAAAGAAGAGCAGATCCTGCCAGAGGGGGCGCACACCAGTATGTCAGTGTGCTTGGTGCACAATCCTTGATCTGGTGATAGATGTACTTTAAAGGGCATCTACCACCAGTATGAAGGACTGTATGCAAATGAATCTGAGGGTCTCCAGGCTCCATAGGTGTAAATGGATCCAGGCACTGTGACTGTGGTAATCAGCTTATATTTCTTTTATCCAAGCCTCGTTCCATCTAAAATCAACAATTATGCTAATGAGCCTCAAGGGCTTCTGGGGGTGGTATCAGAGCCGCTCCATGTTGCCGCTTCACAGGTTGTTAGCAGGCAGATTTAGAAGATTACCATAGTCACAGTGCCTGGATCTATGAGGAAATGTTTTGATTTTGAGGGTAGATTTCCTTTAATGGCTTTTCTGGTGACTGGCTTTTGTCCACAAGCCTAAGCGTCACATGTGACTTGTCCTTGGCCACAACAAAATGGATAAAAATATGCAAGATCGCCGACAAGCAATGACTTACATGACATGACAGCTATCCATGACCCCATATATGTGCACACCAGGCTGAGTACACATGATTTTAAAATTGAAAAATGGGAAGGCTACCAGACATCTCTTGTTGCCTTCCTTTAGAAGAAATACAACAGTATGTAATTTGGAGAAAGTTTGAAAGCCAAACACATAAAATGCTTGGCCAGTTTTACAGAAACCAGTAGGTGGGAACCCCTTGTGCTGAGCTGTAATATTGATTTTAAGTGGAAGAAGGGGCTCTCTGCACTCTGTATTACAATGATGTTCAGAGTCCTGTCCTCTGCATTGGGATTGGTCCTTGAAGTCCAGCCAGTGCATGTTCGGTTTTCCATGGAGCGACCCCAGCTATTTGCTTCATCTTTTATTCTCTGCTCATCAGCTGCTGAGAACAGCTGATCACTGTGGGTGCTGGGTGCTGTAATCACACTGATCAGAGATTAGGGACTTAATCTATGGAGAGGTTATTAGTATTTTAATCTTTGCTTACTTGATATAAATATACAGCTGCTTCCCAAACTGAAACATTGCAGGCAGCTGGGAGGGCAATTTGGGAGGCTAGACCACCGGTCCCACAAGGACCTATAGTTGTCCCAAATCGCCATTACGGGTCCTCTAAGTGCTGTATTCCGGAATTCTCATTTCAAAATGTCACAATATCGGGCATTTAATGCATTTTATGCTCACTTGCATATAAATTGATCAGTTTCATGGACTTTTAAAATGCCCATTACACTTTCCCCATTTTTAAACTCCTCAGGACAAGACTATTAGATGTATCAAATTTATCACACAAAGTCATTTATTATGCCCTGTCCTCGGGTTTTCTGGCGGACAAGGCATGGAAAAAGTCTCCCTGGCCCACCATACTTACTACAGTATACAGCTGACCTGGCGGCCAAGCATATACCTCCACCAGGGAGGGGGCGCTTAACACGCCAGTCTTAATAAATTCACAGGCTTGTGTGACATTGATACATTTGGTGCATAGAAATTAAAACATTCTCCCAATATTAATTTCTTCAAATGTTCTGATCAAAATGCAATTTTTTAAAGTTACATTTCAATGAATATTTTGTAATGAGAATAAGCTACTACGCTTATAAGACTCAGTCCTCATAGAACAAGGCATTCATACAGTAACGTGGATTTGCCACAGCTACCACGGGTGAGATGTCACTTCTATTTTGGATCATGTTTTCAGTTGCTTGGAATGGCGACCTGCATCGTGAATGTGTAAGTACAAGAAAAATGTTAATTTAGGAAAATGACACCTCAACCACTTTTACTGTAGAGAGAATGTGTATGTATCCAAATAACTAATAGAATTGACTGCCATTTTATTTGTCAGACAGCCAGAAGAAATGATTAACTTTAAATCAAAGAAAGATTTCCACTGCTACGTTTCATATATTTTATTACATTATATTAGAAATAATTGTTAAAATGTTTATGGTATGTAAGGTTATGATAATGATTGATTATATAATGATTGGACTGGCCCATTAGAGTCCTAGTGGATCTTCTGATGGGCCCAGGTCCTGTACAAAAAAAACTTTTAGGGGTCCAGCCGCAGATAGCCCAAACTGTAGTGGACTTTAGAACCCAGTACCTTTCCACTGATGTTGCATTAAATTGGTAGGTCACTTTGTGTACTGCTTTCAGACCATTGTAGAGAAAAAAAAAAAAGAAGTGACCAATTCCTTCAATTTAATCAAAGTACAGACGCATGCATTATATGCAAGCCCCCCACCCCCCACCACCACCACATGCTAAAATTTGCATGGCCAGGGAAAGGGCCAGGGAAAGGGAAGTAGTCACCAATCATTGCCATGATAATCCTACATAACATACTAACAGTATTAAAAGTAGTCTAATTAAAAACAATACTTTGTAGGGCAGGTTCTACTCCACATTCTACTCTATTCTACAGGTTCTACTCTACATTATCTCCTCTTGTTACCACTATCCTAAACTGTGAAACTGTACAGGCCAAGCATCTAATATCGTACAAATACATCTCAGAGGCAGACATAAGCTCAACACATAGACGATTGGTGAAGCAGGTTGCTGAAGCCTTCGGTGTATTCTTTGAAAGTGATCACTGAGGGTGTGATCCGGCGTATAAGACGACTTTTGAAGACAAAAAAATCTTCTGTCTTCTCTGGGGTCGTCTTATACGCCGGTAATCCCGCCCGCCCGCCGTGTATTCACGGCGGCGGTCGGGTCCCGGTGCACGGAGAGGGCTCACGGGCTGAGCCCTCTCCACAGCCGGTAAGTCTTTGCTGCATATTGCAGCAAAGGCTTACCGGTAACACCGATCGCGGGTGTTTTCACAGCGATGGCTGCCGGCAGCCTCAAAAAGACATCGGGGGGCGCATACTCACCCTCCGTTGGCCCCGATGTCTGCGCGGCTCGTCTTCAGTCTTCCGCGCTGTCTTCTTTCTTCTGCTGGGCGCCGCCATGTTTTTCCCAGCAGAGGCGCGTCATACTAGGCGCCTGCCGGGGAAGATCAATGGCGGCGCCCAGCAGAAGAAAGAAGACGGCGCGGAACACTGAAGACGAGCCGCGCGGACATCGGTGGACTATTAGGTGCCATTAGCTGGAAATCCACGATCTACCACTTAATATTTGTCTTTGCTATTCTGCGACTAGAAGTGGACAAGTAAAACTGGATCTGGTGTTGTGACTTGTGGAGGCCATCTTTGTGGTTGGTCTGAATGTCCCTGGCTATGGCAAAATGAACAAAAAAAACCAAACATCTACACTACTGCCAGGTTCTGTACTTTTTTGATAGATTTTATAAATGTCCCTTAAAAAGGCGTAACATAGAGCAACTAGTTGCACCCTTACAAGTGGTGCCTACCCCACTTTTATTTTAACTCCAGAGACCTCACTTAGTTTGAAAAACTGATCAAATGATAAGAAAATTATACAATTTTCTAAATGACCAAGTACTGGGACTGAGTTTCACTGGCAAAAAGAGCTTGAGGTTAAATTCATGGGAAGGGGTTTATCATACGCCGGCTCCGGCCTCCTCACATATCCGGCTCGTAGCTCCACCGCTGGAAATTCTACACCCGGCAAGAATTGCATTATGACCTTTGCCAGAGCAGGTCGCACGGCCCCCTCACAGCCCTACTCGGTCACTTAGCGTGGAGATGACGTAGGAAGGAAAATTATCTCATTTCCTAGCAACGTGCATTCTGATTATTTCAAGTGCTTGTACCCCAGAATACTCCCGTACAAGCCTCTCTGAAACTGCTACTACCTACTGAAGTCCTTTCTGCTGCTGTGTTACTATTCAAAAAGTTTGCTACAAACTAGTATGCATGTGGTGCAGGACCCCAATTATCCTACAGCAGCAACATCCCTGAAGTACGTTAGCGGCGTCTACAACACAAAGGAGCCTTTTCAGCGGCCACATCCCCCTGCCTACTGACGGATACATCAAGAGGCCAAGGCCTTCTGGCAAACCTACACCAGGTCGGACTGCTTGCAGGTTCTTCCAAATTATTCAGACGGGAACACCCTGTGCCAGCCCACTCTGCCGGCCCCCGCGCCCCTCTACACCCACTGAGTTTCTCAGTTATGCTGCTTAGTAGAACTTGGTGCTCTACAAATACGTTAATACAGTTAAGTTGGTCTCTGTGGTTGTCAGTTTTACAACAACTTTACATTCAAGGGTTATAACCTGTGTTATGCAGCATTCTCCTTTACCCGTGTAATCCAACATGTATGTTATGCTGCCAATGTAAAAGAAAGGATCTGCCACGTGGTACTAGATCCAGATAGATACTCTTGTAAGGGTAACACATATAGGTTTGACAGAATACTTAATACAATATATTTCGGCCCAAACAGCACTTTAGTCAGGCAATGGCGCATGGTTTGTTTTTATAGAATTTTGGGTTGCCCTAAATAAGATAATCTCACGCCAAGTCAATTTTGAAAATTTTATTGCACCCGCATTAATGCATGCATATATTAATGAACCATGTCAATCCCTTGATGGCTGTGTGAAGCATCTACGCTCTTATTTCCCCTACTCTCTCTTCTGTAAGTAACATACATTGGCAACCTATAAATAGTTCATAGCACTTATCAAGAGCAGCGACATAGAGGACTATACACTTGAAATTCAGATTCTAGACAGAAGTTGTGGTTGATTTTATGATGATTATTATGATAAAGCCTTTTCTATGTTATTCTTTATAAACACTATTGCTATTGTAGAGCTAAAGAGTGAATCGATAATATAGGATCCCATTATGGTGCATATAATTGTACTTCAACAATGGGACATGGGTGATCTACAGAATCCACTTCGACTGGAGATCAATCCCTTCCAGAATAATTAAAGCTTTCATGATGGGGCCTCCAGTAAGTGAGACTTCACAAACAAACACTGATGACCTTAACAAAAGCATATGTCGCCATAGTTCGCATCTTGCAAAACTTTTTTTTTTGGGCTACACATGGACTCATAATTCTTGAAGAAATCACAAATGAACCCACAAAAAAATCTCTGTATATTGCCAAAGGCATTTGAGTGCTCTATAGAGCCCTCTTATTATAGTAAATAGCAGAGGCTTGAGATCATAGAATTCACAAGTATAATGTATCCATGACATATATCCATTGTACATCAAATATGGAATTTGACTGGGTTTTTTTACCTTTAAATCAATGTAAAGCTTTCAGGTGATTAAGGTAATAAAAAAAAAAAAAATAACACACCATTTCAATCCAATGTTTTTATCCATTAGGACATAAAAAAAGAATCTGGTGCTTAGGTCTTAGTAGCAGTATATGATACCTTAAAGGCGTTATCCAGTCACTAAAAAAAGTCATGTGATGTTATTAACAAATTTATTTTTCCCTTCTTGGTTGCTTAAGGATAAAATAATTCTTCTAAACTTTCTAAATAATTCTTCTAATTCTTCTTATAGACACTATGAAGCAGTGTCTTTACACTGCCTTGTAATAACGCTACAACTCAGGGTCCCCTGGTCTCCCCTCCAGAGAGTAAGCATTTCATGGCATCTTGTGATTCATGCTGCTGTATAGAAGACATCCAGCCCCCTCACCGGCCAGACATTTGTCCTCTCGCTACAACCAGGAGCCAGATGTCCTTCATACATGAGCATGAATCACACGATGGTCACAAGATGACCATCTGTAAAAACTGGCTATGTGACTCACTGAAGAGATTTCCAGAGGTCGGTCTGGAAGAGGTTGAGAGAGACCCTACAGGTGAGTGATGCAGAAGAGAAAGCAGCTCAGTTTCCCCCCTCTTCAGGAATTCTTTTCAGTGAATCAAACAGAAACCACTTCTGAGGAGGAGGGGTAACTTGACTGTATGCTTAAGCTCTGCACCTCCATGACTGGTTCTTTTGTAACAGAGGGCATCAATGAAAGTCTTTATTTTTAGAAGAATGCCCGAAAGACATCTAAAAAGGTATTGTGTATGGTTTGTGAGGGAGTTACTGCCCAGTTTAGAGCGGTATTCTCATCTGGGCATTGACATTTAATTTATTTCATTTGCCATATATATACACACATTTCTACAATTGGATGTTATAAAAAAATGATGTGGGAAAATAATTTCCCAAGAATGTATCCAATAGAAATGAGATTGTTGTCCGTGGATACGACCACGTCTACTGGAGTGATTGTGCTAAGAAACAAATAGCTTTTGCATATGAAATGTTCGGGAGTTACTGCATGTCCTACAGCCGTCCTGTGGTAATCAGTCCAGGTAGTCACACATGGCTCAATATCGCATATGCAGTCACCACTGCCCAGGAGCAGGGGTGGTTGTATCCAAGGACAACTAGCTCTTTCTAAGGAACAACATGGCTTTTTTCTTGACTCAAAGTAACTGGACAGATGTTTCGTGTTTTCCCATCCCCTCTTATGTAAAAATTAAAATTACATATAACTAATTACATATAACTGATTAATGTCAGACGGCTGTTATGTCAGACCCAGAATCCTTTAAGCAAAGTCTATTTGAATTGTAGAACTTGAGTACTGGCAATGAAATCTATAAAGAACAAGCAAAGACTAAAATAATTGCAATAAAGTCACAAGAGTCAGAGTCTCTGAGCTCATCTTCCCCAATTCTCTTGGGCTGACAAGGTTTATACTACAGGTTTCAGCTAAATGTTATGGGCACTTCTAGATTTGTAAGTCATTTAAAGTTATTTTCAAAAAGTTTCATGGTCCTAAAATGTTCAGCTTCCTTCACGTTGCCAGTCACTGTTATGCCGCTGTCTTTTTTTCCCAACTTTAGCAGAATCTCTTAACAAGTATCACACAAATTAAGAAATATCGCCCCATAAATAAATCCTAACACCCGACGTGTCTTTGAATTTCTCCACACTATACTCCAGGAAACAGACGTAGTTTTTTTTTTTTTACGTGTAAACAATTTACAAAATAGAATTGGTAAAGGAGTGAATGAACCCTTCTGGAATACGGCAGCTCTACAAACATGGAAAATAGGATAGATATATAGTATTTACATCTCTAGTACATGAAGGAAGGAATTACAACCCTAAAAACAGTGACCCCCATACCAAATGTGACCAACACACCTCTAGACTGAAGGCAACGGAAAGGGTTAATGCTGCATTTGAATCCCCAAGATGCTCAGGAGGATGGCGAGAAGCTCTGGTCCCCTAAGCAGTGTATCACTCACAGCGTCATGTTTTATTCTTTGCAGGATATTAGATACAAAACTCAAACACAGGAAAAGTCATAAAACATTCAAGGCTATAGAAGATGCAGAAGCAGGGGGTGCTAAATGACTAATGAGAGGGAATGGAATATACAATAATCATATTTATACGGAAAGGAGACATGGCATTTGGAAGCCTGCACATTCCTGTTTTTGGTATTTTGTTACAGCATAAAGTAATCTGGAAATGAAATGTGCAATGGAATGAATAGCTATGTATTCTGAGGTAAAGGAGCAGACCACGACACGTCTTTCCCAAAATCCGCACTGCCACCAGTCAAAACTACGCCAAGTCCGACATAGTTTGGTGTAAAAACTTGAATACAAAATTTTGGAGGTTTTTCAAAATTACACAGGCACAGGGCAGGAACCCCACATGCCCACCTACTCCTATTGTATGGAGGGGGCTCAGTCGCCACATTAATCGCAAATTCAATTTGTGATTCTTTTACTGCTGTTACACTAGAAAACTGCGGTAAAAGCAGCGATAAATCTCCCCCTAAGTATTATAAATTGGGGTGGAAGGAAGGACGACAATAACTGTAACAAAAGGCTTTTTGTATAATGTTAGATAACTTGCTGAAGGAAGGCGATCTAATTTCTGGGACATAACACATGACCAAGCATCCCGTTTCCCTATAAATGAAGGAGGTGGCAGGTTATGCAGGACACTCCATTCATTCACGTGATTGCTGAAGACGGATCAACGCAGTACTCGGCAGTCTCCGGGAGATCCTAACATGGAGCAGTGGTGTGCATTCTCGGACTGACATAATATTCAGATGGATTAGCAAGTCACCCCCCCTGTCCTGTGACATAGGGTAACATCATTACCTGGTCCAACCCCTTTAATAAGTCTTTTATATTGATTGCTCAACAGAGCGAACTACTTTGTTTCCCAGCGTCATTGATCCCGATTTGTCCAGTTTAGTTTACAATTCTATTTCTTGTGCAATGACCATTCTGGATCTTTTGTAGGAAGTCTGTGTCATACTATTCCTTTGTTAATTTTCCCAGATATAAAAATAGATACTAAAGGAAATGGGGATAAACAAGTGTTAAAGGAAATGTTCCATCAAAATCCATCATGAAAATTCAGGGATACTAACTCATAGATCCAAGCACTCAGACTGTAGTGATCTTGTTATCCATAGCCCTTTTCCTTTTAAATTAAACTCTTACAATTATGCTAATGAGCTGAAGGGGCTCTGGTGGGTGTTTCCAGAGCCCCTTATTGATGTATTTTCCCTGGTTGTAACAATAAGTAGAGCAGGCCCCCCCGCCCTCTGCACGTCCTGCTGATAATACAGGCAGAGGGAGAGAACAGGGGGTTGAGTGAGACATGTTCTGCTCATTGTAACAGCCTGTGAATCTGTAGCACTGAGGGGCTCTGGTAACACAACAGAGCCTTCAGGCTCATAATGATAATTTTCAAAAAAAGTTCATTTTAGTAGGAAGGAAGTCATAATGCCTGGATCTTTGAGTAAGTGTCTCTGGTTTATCATGCTCGAATTTGATGGTAGGTTTTCTTTAACATTCCCTTGTCAATGGGGTATAAGAAAACTAAAGGTTTGGTGCAGAGGAAAAAGTGGAGACCCAAGAAGAAGAAAAAAAACATGGATCTCCACAATAAATACTTTAGTTTTCAATATATCTTAAAAAGAGGTGCTTTGTAGCTGAGGAGTTGCAGGCCCACACATTTTGGCTTAAGGTGCATAACTTATGGTCTCACTAGACAATGTTTCACTGACAGCAATAAATGTCCATTGTAACTACTGTATCCAATCCCAACTACAGGCAGTCCCCGGGTTACATACAAGATAGGGTCTGTAGGTTTGTTCTTAAGTTGAGTTTGTATGTAAGTCAGAACTGTATATTTTATCATTGTAATTCCAGCCAGAACTTTTTTGGTATCTATGACAATTGGACTTTAAAAATGTTGGGTTGTCATAAGAATCAATATCAACACTAAAGCTTCATTACAGACACCTGTGATAACTGTTATAGCTGATCATTGTAGCCTAGGACTAAAGTACAATAAATTACCAATATCCAGAGGTCCGTTTGTAACTAGGGGTCGTATGTAAGTCGAGTGTTCTTAAGTAGGGGACCGCCTGTACTAACATCTAAATATAACATAGGACATATAGATTTAAAAAATATAATCCGATATATGTATTAAAAAAGAATATGGATCTATGAGTTAGTAAGAGTAATAGTTTGATTATGATAGTAGATGTTCTTGTGATGTTGCATTTACCAATTGATGCACGTTGTACGATTACAGAAGGATCATGAATGAATGGCCATAATGAGGCATTTTATAAAGTGTCATGGACCCTTCCATTTTATTCTGTTACAGACAATGTGCACATATTTAGATTTCCAGATGAAATAAAAGTCTGACGTCTTGTTAACTGGACACTAAAAAGGCTCGGAACGTAAATGGGCAGGTGCAAATAACCGCGCCAGTCCCCCGTGTTTACTAATTAGATTATAAATGATGCCACATGGTACAACGACAAAACTATGGAGCTCATTTTCAGGAAAGCCAAAGATCAGGAAATTGAAGATGCACAAGCATATGCTCAGAAAAAAATAAAAAATAAAAAAAAGATAGAGACGGGAATGACTTAATTATATTCAATTTGTTTGCAACGTCTAATATAAAGAGAGAAGATGAGCAAATGGTCTCAATATTAAGGTACTGTAAGCGTGATCTTATATGTACAAATTTCATGCTGCGAGGTAAAGAATTTTATATGTTAGAAAACCACAATGCAATGAACACTGTAAATTACAGCTTTATTTTATTCTTTATCTGAGACATGCACTATATATGTATTATAAGGGTGAGCACTCACTAAAAAAAACTCTTTTAGAATAAGTCAAACATTCTTTAATAACTTATGAAATGAAAAGAATAGGGTTAAAAAAAAAAAAAGTATTCTACACATGACTAGGGAAACAGAAGAGTTGTTTTCCGAGCCGATTTAGTCTATTGGCTCACAAGATATGCTATGGTCACAATAAAGGGGAATGTACATGAACCCAAGAGCCTGAGCGGAGAGCCTAATAACTTGAACTGGAAATCGGTTGCAGTTCCCCTCGTTGGCCATTACACAGAGGATGGAGCTAGACTTCTGGCTCTGTTCTCTGTATTTACTCCAGCACCGGCTCCCAATATGTACAGATTCATAATTTTGTATTCCCTGGATCTTATATATACCATGACCATCTGCATCATCTTCAGACAGATATCGGTCCCCCTCACATTCATGTGCAAGGGGCCTATGACTGTGTAAATGAGGATGTGTATATGTGTAACAGCGTTTGTGTGTGTACACCGGTTGGCTGGCTGTATACTCCTGGGGGCTTGCTAACTATATACGGGGGGGGGGGGGGGCTGGGACCAATGCATTTCCCATATGCATATATATATATATATATATATATATATATATATATATATATATATATATATATATATATATATATATATGTGTGAGTTTTCGGCCGTATTTACTAAGAGATCAGGGCTTCTTGGAAGATATGAGTGCTGTAGCGGCGGCATGGGGAATTTGAAGACTGTCATTTAAAATGGCAGTCTTAATGGATTCCCCCCAATATGTTTTGTGACCTTAAGTAATATTTTTGGATTATTTCTGTGTGCTGCATCTGATAATACCATCATCTTTTCTTTAATCTGGTTCACTGGGACATGGACCCACTGCTCAGAATTTGGCACATTGCTAAGGATAGACCTTTTACAATCCTTGCAACATCCCTGGGCCTCAGGCAGTCCGTTTCTATGACATACTGACAACAGACAGGCCTGTTGCTTGCGGCCCTGAATTGAACACATTTTGTGTGCAGATAGCCTCAGATCGGAGCTAAATGATCAATTCAGGTTCTCATTTTCATGTCTGTTGAATGTCTTCCAGGACCAACCACTGGTCAGAGAGGCAGAAAGAAGGATAAAGTTATAATTAAGAAGTAATAACTCTTTTCCCACAGGGAAAATGAAGCAGATAAAATAGAGTCTGGGTCATCATTGGCTTGGATTGTTGTTTGCCTAAAGCATAGATTTTCTCGTCTAAAGAATCAGACTGAAGAAGACCCCCTTCTCGGGTTGAAACCTGTATTCAGTTTACACCACTGGAATGCTTCCTTCACCAATCTGAGGCATTGGCGGCCCAGGCTGTCGAGGAAACTCTTTATTTCGTCATTGCTTCATTTTCCTTCACATCTTTGTGACCAAGGGAGGCTACAGCAGACACAAAGGTGCATACCTTATTAGTCTTACCAGAGAGAATAGTTGAGTAATTCTACACCAGCACCCCCTGAAGTACTACCATTGTGTTGGTATTTTATTATCTGCTTTCTTTTTTCCATTCTACAGTACTATTCTCCAATAACCCCTTCTCAAGCACTAGACTGCATTTTGAGCAGGACCAGTCCCCTTTAACACGTTAATGACATCAATTAAAGTTAAACTCATTCTGGAAATTTTAGGCGGCACTTTGTAGTAAATACATTTTACTCCCATCAAAAATCAAGAAGCACAAAACATTGGGCAGGGATTTGGTCATAGCTGGAAATAAGCGAGCTGTTGATGATGGGATGTGTGAAGCGGAGCCGGAATAGAGCGCTTTTCCAGTTGTACGATGAAAGGATTGAGCCTTTTAACAGTTGCAATCAGTAGCAGATCTAGGTGTAATCAACAGCAGCAGGGGGCTCCAGAAAGCAAAACAAAACAGAACCAGCGGGAATCTGCACTAATATACATTAATTGGCGGAGCCCACGTTATAGAGCATGAAAGCGTCTCTCCACCAGCTCAGCACACTCTCTGCTAAAGTAACGGATTAGGAAGAACTCTTTTACAGGGATAAATAGCAGGAACAAGGAGCACTCAACTCTGATCCCCAGAGGAGAACGTGTGAGCAGCGGCTATATAAATGCAGTGATACGTCACAGTCACCGGAGTGTTACCAATACAAGGCTGTGTGTGTACGCTGCCTTACAGGTGTCTGTCTGAAAATAGATGACTGAAAAGAGGTTTTTGGATATCTTTTTCTTTTATTGGTCTGGTGAAATTGAACCTGCAGGCAGCATCATGTAGAGGATGAGGATCTGAGCAGATTGATATAGCATTTTGTGGAAACAGAGTAAACTAACTTTTTAATTTCATTCCTTATTTATTTTGTTCACGAAAGTCCAGTGGATGTACCCAGCCAATGAGAGTGATTAAAGGGAACCTACCACCCCGATTCTACCTATAAAGAGGGGTGGTAGGTGGATGGAAGGGGTGGTAGGTGGATGGATGGGACGTGAGGATAGCCCTTTTTTGGGCTAATCCTCACGTCCCGGGTGTCTTTTAGAAAACTTTATAGCAGGTATATGCAAATTTTTTTATGCGGCTACTGGGGCGTGGAGTAGCCGGACATGAGGCTACTAGTCGCGGCTACTCCACGCCCCAGTAGCAAAGTTACTCCGCCTACCAGGTAATCTTCAGCGCGCAGCTACCAGGAGCCTTCGGCTGCGCGGCCGCGGCTCCGGGGCCGGAACTACTGCGCATGCGCAGAACGCAGGGGACCCGGACGAGGGCATATACCTGCTATAAAGTTTTCTAAAAGACAACCAGGACGTGAGGATTAGCCCAAAAAAGGGCTATCCTCACGTCCCATCCATCCACCTACCACCCCTTCTACCTTTATAGGTAGAATCAGGGTGGTAGGTGCCCTTTAAGCACTGGCGCATCCCTCACAGTTTGTGCCGGAGACTCCGACTCCCACCTGGATAAACTGTAGGCACCAGTTCCTGAAGCAGGTCATAGATAATGTGCCAGTGCAGGGGGGCCCACGACCCTTCCCGCCCACTCGGCATGGAGGAAAAGTCCAATATTCTGGGCAGGAATTTCAACTTTTTCAAGGCTTGTACCACAACACATACTTTGATAAATCCCTCCTATAACTGCTATTTCTGTATATGCAATGGGGCAGATACATTACAAGTGTCTCAAAGTAACGTCCTATCACACGAAAGACTGGCTGTGTGCTACCCTTACTGTTTTCATATGGGTAGCAAAAGGCCACATTCACTACAACGGACAGTATGGTCATCCATTTCAATGGCCGTATTGCCACTGTAATGTAATGTAACATGAGTGAAATGTAAAAAAAAATAGAGCGTGTCCCATTTCCTCTAGTACTTCTGTACCTCCTATAGGGAAAACCAAAAGTTATGAAATAAAAACTATTATCAATATCCAGAGCCTCACGTCATAAAAAAACCAGCTAAAAAACAGTTAAAATTTATGTAATTGTAAAACTTTTCCAGAGATATTGTCATTTAAAAAAGTGCATAAAAGAACAACAAAAATTGACCTGGACTTCAGACACCAATGACCATAGGTCACAACTAGGCATGAATCAAAAACTGGATCTAAGGTGATGCCACACATGGCGTTCTCAGTCAGTTTAAAAACGCATGCGTTTTTGACCGTTTTCCCCAATAATCGATTGAGAACGCATGCTTAAAAAAGGAACAAAAAACACCATGTGTGGCATCACCTTAATGGAACCAGGTTCTCATGAGTGACGTACTAGACAGCTCTTTAGAATAGGAATGAATCAAGTATGAGAAATATTTCTTATTGCTCGATTATTACGTTAAAGGGGTATTCCCACTTCGACTAATTACTAATATTGTTTGTATAATAAAAAAAAAAATACTACCATTTTTCCAATATACTTCCAGTATCTGTTCCTCATGGTTTTCTAGATCTCTGCTTGCTGTCCTTCTACAGAAAGCCTCTATGTTTATTTCCAGTGGACAGAAATCTGACCATGGTCACACAGGTGCATGTTAGTGTCACACAGGTGCTGTTAGTGTCACAGAGGGTGCAGTCACACGCTGCAGTGAATACTGCATCACAATTACTTTTGGGGTGGTTTAAATGGTATTACTTATTTTAACAAGTGAAAGACATCAAATCAACAGGTGAATGACATTTGTGGAACAGCTTTCTCCTTCAAAATCAAATTGACCCGTTCAGTTCATATCTTTCACCAGTGAAATTGACAAAACGGCACCTAAAACCACTGTCCACTGCAACTAAGAAGATTTCTATAGCAGGACAGCAAGCAGAGATCTAGAACAGCATAAGGCAGTGATGGCGAACCTATGGCACGGGTGCCAGAGGTGTCACTCAGAGCCCTTTCTGTTGGCACCTAGGGCAGCACACCAGACAGGACTCAAAGAATCTTCCTGCAGTTCCAAGCAACTTAAAAGATGCTGCTATCAGTGATATTTTGATACCTACTTCGCTACTTGGGACTGTGGGAAGAGGGAGAATGAGTAGACAGGGCTGAATTATCTTTGGAGGACCTCCTGCTGGCCCCACGATTCTCTGTGTACAGAGGGACACTGGAAAGAAGCTAAAATAATGTAAAATTTCCATCTTTATACTGTGTTGGTGTCCTCAGGAGGCCAATATGTTTCAAAGTTGTTGAAGAACAGCAAACTATAAGTTACTGCTTTAATTTTTGGTTGGCACCTCGCGATAAATAAGGGGGGTTTTGGGTTGCTTTTTGGGCACTCGGCCGCTAAAAGGTTCGCCATCACTGCCATAAGGAATTGATACAGAAAGTATAACTTTTCATTATTCAAACAATATGCATTCCTTGTTGAAATGTGAACACCCCTCTAATCTATTTGCTGAACTGTACTTGCTACTAAAAGCAAAGAACATCATGTTTGCACATAGCTTTGGCTTTCCCTTATTAGATAAGCTTCTAAGTCTCCTCTCAACAGAAATACTGAACTACTGTAAGCTTTCTTATGTAAGTACAGTTATGTCTTAATTCTGGAATATGAAGATATTTGCTGTAGCTGAACCTTCCCTGCCATCATCATAGAGTTGCCACCTCCACAACAACAAGGCATTCCTGGTAATGGCTGTGTACTTACCTCCTAGTAGTGCATAGTCACTGCTCCTAAAACTATGGCTGTCTTGAAAATTCACATTGCATAGATAGATAGATACATAGTTATATACAGAAAATTCCAAGCAGTACACGTACATTAACCAGGACTGTGCTTTGGGTCCTCCAATAATAGAGATAGAAAAAACAGTACTCCATATATCAAGTTATAATAGTTATTATTTTAACATCGCAGGCTGGGCAACACGATTAGGTTGGCACGACAAGGGCCCAAGTGCCTACCATACTGCAAGACAGCCACTCGCAAGACATTGATCCAATAATTTCACAGTAAGACCCGATATTTGCTCACATGTACAGTCAACTTACGGGTGCCAACGTTATATGACAAACTAATCATGTTTTCACCTCTACAGTCACATACATGCTACATCTCTTGCTGTGACCAACTATCCATTTGTGGAAGAACTTTGGACTTTGTAACTTTTCCGCTCATAATACCTCAATTTAACATAAACTCCATGACATACAGGCAGTCCCCGGGTTACATACAAGATAGGTTCTGTAGGTGTGTTCTTAAGTCGAATTTGTATGTAAGTCGGAACTGTATATATTATAATTGTAACACCGGCCAAATTTTTTTGGTCCCTTGGACAATTGGATTTCAAAAATGTTGGGTTGTCATTAGAACCAGGATTAACAATAAAGCTTCATTACAGACACCTCTGATAACTGTTACAGCTGATCATTGTAGCCTAGGACTAAAGTACAATAAATTACCAATATCCAGAGGTCCGTTTGTAACTAGGGGTCATCTGTAAGTCAGGTGTTCTTAAGTAGGGGACCGCCTGTACTATCATTTTTCCAAGTATACAGTCTTTTGGTATGGTAGGCACTTGGGCCCTTTTGGTGCCAACCTACCGTGTTGCCCAGCTTGTGATCTTAAAATTCTAACTATTATAACTTGATATTTTTTCCAATTGTCTAGAGTCATGACCGATGTGATTGATTTTACTGTATACGAATACATGTTGATCACACATGTGTATTACCAATTTTATTAATTTAATTTGTATTAAAAATATTTTATGTTTAGTGGCATCTAGTGCTTGGTATTTTGTATTTATCATCTTTCTTGTCATCTTCAGTTCAGGATAGACACCTGTACGCTACTGACAGCACCTGCACTATCTTCTATTACATGTCATAGCCTAGGTGGCGGGGATTAGTGCCAAGATACACATTTCTCTAGTACTCCATCTTAGGGTGATGTCACACATGGCGTTTTTAGGCCGTTTTTGGGCTGTCTTTAGTTAGTGCGTTTTCAGATCGTAAAAACCGCATGCGTTTTTAAAAAATGCATGCGTTTTTGTCAGTTTTTAAATGCGCAAATTTGGAAAACCTGACACAAACGGATGCGTTTTTTAAAAAAAAAACGCATGCAGTTTTTTAAACCGGATGCACTTTTTAACGCATGTGTTTTTTACAATCTGAAAAGCATTAACTAAAATGGCATTTTGCATATGCGCTTTATAGTATGTTTATTTTTTAATTAGCAAAGAAATAGGAATATGAGGTCTTTAATTGATTATATATATACACGCATACATACACACACACGCACGGTCCCCTACTTACATTTGACCCCAAGTTACAGACGGACCCCTCTGCCTACTATGGTGAAGCTTTCTGAATGCTTTACTAAAGTCCCAGACTGTAATGATCAGCTGTAAGGCGTCAGTAATGAAGCTTTATTGATAATCCTTGTTCCCATTACAGCAAAATATCTTGAAACTCCAATTGTCACTGGGGCAAAACATTTTTTTGTCTGGATCTACAATGATAAAATATACAGTTTTGACTTGCGTACAAATTCAACTTAAGAACAAACCTATGGAACCTATCTTGTATGTAACACGGGGACTGCCTGTACTGTGATTAAATAAAATTAAGACAAAATTGAGGAGGCAAAAAAAAAATTAAAGAATAGATGCTAGATAGAATACGGTAGATTAAATAAACAATATTAAATTAAGTGAAAAATTGAGTAAACATTTTTCACATAGATGATGGATAGGCAAACGTACTGCAAAATGGTGGCAAAAAAATACGGGTTTAATTCACCTCATGTGAGACGTCTCGGCTGCAGCATCAGTGTTTTTTCAGGATGGATAGAGGAATTATATAAAAAATAGAATAAAAAGGAAGTGGTAGAACGCGGATAAATGGAGGTAAATGTATGAAAGGGTCTCATATATCCCCCCTCACGGCTCAGACAACAAGCTAATCTGCGTTCCTCTCATGCTTCCGATCGGTCATACAGCAATACAAAACACAAATAAGTAAAGACCATCTGCTTGTTAGCTCAAACCATAAAAGTACATCTTTTTAATAAACAATAAAATTAGTTTGACAGGGCAGAGACCACCTGAATAGAAAATCAAATATTTCATGTTATTTAAGGTGTATGTCTGCTGGCTATTAAAATACTCCTCTTTAATTTATAACAGCAACACACACAATACTCATGTCATCCTCATTTTCTAAATCAATAATCAGCACAGCATGCTTCATTAACAGTGACCAATCAGGAAGGAGCTGGGGAGCTCATTTTACAACACGAGCATTCCTAAGACATAAACCATCTGCTACTTGTAGTAACAGAAAAATCAAATTAATCCATTCTTATCATGCATTCAGATTTTAAAGCAATTAAAGATGCTCTTAGTGTAATCGCAGCCACAGAAGTAGTTCTGTAATGAGAAAAGCAAAGTCTTCACTGAACTTTCTGTCATTCTCAATACATTTTGGAACTTTACAAGCTTTCCGCACTCCAGTGGCCCATTGTTCTTCCAACACAGATGTTGGAAACAACAGGCAATTTTTATTAAACATTTAATCTTTGCACATTTGAAAGAGTTTAAATACTGAACAGTGATGAAACCGTAAAGCATATAGGCTGCTGGAAACCAACCATTTATATGGAGAAATATACAGTCGCTGCCACTACATATATTGCAAACAAATCTTAGGCAGCGTCTCCTGGGCTGGGGATGTTTGCGGCGCTTCTCCTGGTGCTGTGCACAAACACATATTTACAATAGATTCTATTAATTGTTAACCATAACGTATATATATTTGTTTTTTAAAGAGAAAATGTTCTCGTCTTTGGCTACATTCAGACTAACCTAAGGCTACTGCAGGGCAGACATACGTCCTCCGCAAAGGAGAGTAGAAGGGGTGTCGCCTCCCCTCTCCATAGAGATGGGGAAATATAGGGCATGTCCTATCTTTTTCCTTCATGCGGCACCGTATCGCTCCGTGCAGCCATTGCTGTCTATGGGGGATGCATGTATGTTTGTGTTACTGTAGCCTTAAGCAAAGGGAGAAAAGCACCATCTGCACAAAGAACTATCATCAAAAACTAAACAGAACTCAACAAGATTAGCAGCTTTAGTGGATTATAATATAGATGTTTGGGTGGTAACCCGGGGCCCAAGCCTTCTAGGGGGCCCATGGTCACCCAAACCACCCACCAAATTTTATACTTCATCTTGAAATCCTTGTACATCTGTTGCTGCTCTCAATACACAAGAGCTATTTGAGGACCTTTGAAGGTCCTGAAATCACATATAAAATCAGGCAGAAGTTTGATTCTGGTACCAAATGTAGGAAGTGAATCCAGGTGTATAATACTCATACATTGTTAGTGTTTTTTGTGGTAAAAAAAATAAAAATATTTTAAAAACTTTGTCTTGGAGGGGTTAATGAAGGATAAAGACCTTCTAAAACATATATTTAACCGCAAAATGCCAAAGTGTTTTGTTTCCCCTTATTCATTGGGCTCCACAAGCCGTAGCTTTTAGATTTTTTATTTACAATGCTATATGAGGGCTTTTTATCTGCACCATTTAATATTCTGTGCTGGAAAAAAAAAAATACATTTCCACAAAATAAAAACCCAGTTGCTCCATATACAGCTGAGAGAAAACCTCTCCTTTATTCTTTGGATCTGTACGATCATAGATACCCAATTTATATACTTTAGTTACCGCATATCTAGTTATGTTTAGTTACATTGTTTAAAAAAATTCAAAAAGCTTGCATGAAAAAACTCCTTGCCATATTCTGACAGTGTATTTTTTTTTATACTTCAGTGATCAGAGATGTGTAAGGTGTCATGCTTTGTGGGATGGGATGACGTTTTCATGGATACCATTTTGAAAACTGTAGAGCCTTCTGCTTAATTTGTATTGGACACAAATACAGGCAGTTACGATCCCCTGGATTTTGGTAATTTATTGTACTTTAGTCCTAGGCTACAATGATCAGCTATAACAGTTATCACAGGTGTCTGTAATGAAGCTTTATTGTTAATATTGATTCTTATGACAACCCAACATTTTTAAAATCCAATTATCACAGAGACCAAAAAAGTTCTGTCTGGGGGTTACAATGATAAAATATACAGTTCCCACTTACATACAAATTCAACTTAAGAACAAACCTACAGACCCTATCTTGTATGTAACCCGGAGACTGCCTGTAGTGAAAAGGTGGTGATTTGGACATTTTAGATGCTATTTTCTGTGGTTCGTCGCCAGGAATAATAGATTTTGTATTTTAGTAGATCAGACATTTTGGGATGCAGAAATACAAGACACGTTTATGATTTCACTTATTTTTATTTGTGTTCTAAGGAAAGGGGAATGATTTTAATTTTTTTTAACGCAAATATTAATAGTAATGTAATTAGGCAAATCACCTCTCTTCAGCTGTTGTAATGAGTTTCAAAACGCACTGAAAACTCAACCAAACCTCACTGCGTGACCACTTCCTTACCGTGGGACAGACCTTAAGACCCAGTGAAATTACAATATACTGAAAGACAGTAGTATAAGTGATATATTTCTAGGCCCCCTAGGGTTCTAGTACTAGAAATAATGTAAAAAATAATAAAAAATAAACCTAAAAGTTCAAATCCATAGAAGACAATAAACATAATCAAACAATCACCATGTCCCTAAATACCAGTTCTATCAAAATATAAAATCGTTAATTCCTGGTGAACCCCATAAGGGAAAATAGAGCTCAAAATGTACGGATCACCACTTTTTGCCATTTCACAACAGATAAAACTTAGCATTTAATAAACAGTGGTCAAATGGCCGTACCATCTACACGGGGCAGGCTGGGATGCTGTATACTACTGGGGGCAAGCTAGGGGCAGGCTGAGGTGGCTGTATACTACTGGGGGCAGGCTGTATACTACTGGGGGCAGGCTGTATACTACTGGGGGCAGGCTGTATACTACTGGGGGCAGGCTGTATACTACTGGGGGCAGGCTGTATACTACTGGGGGCAGGCTGTATACTACTGGGGGCAGGCTGTATACTACTGGGGGCAGGCTGTAGACTACTGGGGGCAGGCTGTAGACTACTGGGGGCAGGCTGTAGACTACTAGGAAGTACAATGTGTTATGCAGAAAATAAGCCCTCGTATATCTGTACATGGAAATTAATTTTAAAAAGTTCTGTATTTTTGAAGGTGGTGAATGAGGAACGGAAACATAAAATGGAAAAAGTTCATCGGCGGCAAAGGGTTAATATTATCACCTGCTCTAATTATTTCTGAAATATAAAAAATGCTGCAAATGTTTAGCTACTCTTTATGATGAGAATACACTATTTGTTTGCTTGTGAATGAAACATTAAGATACATTTTCTAAGTAAAACTTCTATGATCTGTATGATTAGCGCAAGCTAAAAACATCTTGTTCTCTTGAAACAAACTCATTGCAGCGCTCTTCCTTCCATTTTTATTTTTTTTTTGTTTCTTAGCCCAGACACTACAGAGAATTTTCTCCAAACAATCAGAAGAATAAGTATTTAGAATAGAGCTGCCCTGCAAATTACCGTATTTTTTGGACTATAAGGCGCACCGGATTATAAGGCGCACCATCAATAAATGCTTGCTAAAAAGTCTAGGTTCATATATAAGGAGCACCGGATTATAAGGCGCACCTGATTATAAGGATGAATGACCTGTGCACAGTACAAGGCAGCTGTTGTCTGTATATACGCTTCAAATAGAAGGCTCACTGGACTATAAGTCCGAAAAATACGGTAACCTGTTCGTTTTTATGTATTAGGAATGGTAATCTTACTGCTAGGAAGAAAGGATCACTATAGACAATCTCCAGGCAGCATTAAGAGGTCTGCCATTGGGTACACATAGAATAACACTTGTATTATTAACCCCTTAACGCTCTGCGCCGTAGCTCTACGGCGCAGAGGTATAAGGGATGTATGAAGAGGGCTCACGGGCTGAGTCCTCTTCATACAAAGGTGGGGGTTTTTGCATAATGCATAAAACCCCCACCGCTAATAACCGCGGTCGGTGCTAGCACCGATTGTGGCTATTAACCCCCCCCCGTTGCCGGCGGCATTAAAAAGGCGGCGGCGCGGGCGCCGCCATCTTTTTTTCGATCGCCACGCCCCCGAACGTCATCGGGGGGCGGCGATCGGTTGCCATGGTAGCCTCGTGTCTTCTTTTGACATGAGGCTATCTGGCAGCTGCAGATTCGTTAAAATGAGCCAGTGGCTCATTGTAATGAATGTGCTGCAAAAATGCCATATATTGCAATACAGAAGTATTGCAGTATATGGTAGCAGCGATCTGACCATCTAGGGTTAATGTACCCTAGATGGTCTAAAAGATAGTGAAAAAAAAAAGAAAAAAAAAGTTTAAAAAATAAAAAAAATTAATAAAATATAAAAAATTCAAATCACCCCCCTTTCCCTAGAACGGATATAAAACATAACAAACAGTAAAAATCACAAACATATTAGGTATCGCCGCGTCCCAAAATGCCCGATCTATCAAAATATAAAAACGGTTACGGCCGGCGGTGACCTCCGAGGCGGGAAATGGCGCCCAAATGTCCGAAATGCGACTTTTACACCTTTTTACATAACATAAAAAATGAAATAAAAAATGATCAAAATGTCGCACAGACCTCAAAATGGTAGCAATGAAGACGTCGCTTCATTTCGCAAAAAATGACCCCTCACACATCTCCGTGCGCCAAAGTATGAAAAAGTTATTAGCGTCAGAAGATGGCAAAATTTTTTTTTTCTTTTTTGTACACATTCGTTTAATTTTTGAAAATGTGTTAAAACACAATAAAACCTATATAAATTTGGTATCACCGCGATCGCACCAAACCAAAGAATAAAGTAGGCGTGTTATTTGGAGCGAAGAGTGAAAGTCGTAAAAACTGAGCCCACAAGAACGTGTTTTTTTTTCAATTTTTCCACATTTGGAATTTTTTTTCAGCTTCGCAGTACACGGCATGCTAAAATAAATAACATTACGGGAAAGTAAAATTTGTTACGCACAAAATAAGCCCTCACACAGGTCTATACACGGAAAAATGAAAAAGTTATGGATTTTTGAAGTTGGAGAGCGAGAAATGAGCCGAAAAACCCTCCGTCCTTAAGGGGTTAATCTGAATTCCAATCATCAATATCCGCTTTCTGATACATCACAGTAACATTGTTCATGATAATATCTAGAATTTTACATTGAGGTTAGCATCAGAATTCCTCTTGAGTGCACTGCTCCATGTTGTGCTCCCCGACCTCACAGTGGACACTATACTCTGTCTTGTGCAGCAGTGTGGTATTCTGAATTAGATTACCGTAAATGCACATATAGAATAGGGTACAGTGTATACAATTGACACATTACAATTGATCCATCCATTAACATTCCTGTTTCCCACTTATTTCTCATCTTTAGGTAAATTAATTTTTCTTTTTCAGCAGATCTACTACTTGATGCACAAGAGACAAGGCTTTTCCTGCCGTTTTCTTCTGTCTTAGCATGTTCCCAATTATTGTGTAAGAGGGTGGTGTAGTATGGAGTAGAGGATTACAATATACACGGTTTGGGAGGCAGCCAGGAGCCCAGGGCTTCTACGGGGCTCATGGCCACTCAAACCACCAGCCAAATTTTATACTCAGGACCTTGACCTATGAAATCCTCATAATATGTTTCTGCTCTAAATACACATTTAAACATGCCATTTTAGGACCTTTGACGGTCCTATAACAGTCTCGAGACCACAGATTGAAAGCGGGTAAAAAGGACACTTCATCCATTCCCCAATAAGCCTGATTCTAGTACCAGATGTAGGAAGTGATTCCAGACTTGTAGGGGCGATAATATCCTTACAGCCCAGGGCCTATGGAAGTCTTAATCCTCCCCTGATAGTATGTAGAAAAAGTACAATATGCACCAGCATATGTAGTCACACCCCTGGTGCTTAGCCCAATATAAAGGGTTTTGCCCATGAAAGAAAGTTCTCAAATTTGAATTCCCTTTGAATCTTTACACAATAAAGCTAATTTTTAGCCCCTTTACATTACAATTTTCCTCAGTTTTATTGCTGTTTTAGCTCTTATTAATCAGTGATGGTCAGTGTAAGATACCAGAGTGTGGGCTGGGACTCTCTAAGCAGAAACTTCATGATTCCTCTGTGCTATGAGATGCTGTGTGCTGACAATGTGCTTATATTATCAGGGTACAGGGTTTATCTACACTTTTAGTTTCTAAACATTCTACTAGTATTTGACAGATAGAAAAAGAGAGATGAGACAGATCAGAGACAAGAGATGGTAAGATCCATGAGATGCATAGAACACACAATGGCACACTTCACCTCTGCTACATCTGAGATTTAATACACACAGGATAAAGACCTTATCTGTAGAGTAGGTCTGTGCACATGCGATTTATGAGAAGAATCTGCCCTGCCTGAGCATAGAGGATAGAAGATTTATGGTCGGATCTTGGGGCAAACAAAGTTACACCAGGACTGATAGAGACAGGTTAGCAATATATCTGTGAAATGCTGCATTGTAGTTAAAACAGTAGAGAATGTGTTATTTTGTTATCCTGAGTATATTTAAGAATCTTGTCTTTGTGGGAAAAACTCTTTAATGGGACTTAGCAATCAACTGTCTAAAGTTCTTTATGCCTCTAGCCATCCTGTATGTCTCTCTAATGAAACAAATGGACTCCAAAACCCTGGAGAGGTAGGTAGGTAGATGGAGTTTCTACCAACTGAAATATATTAATTTTTCTCATTAAATAAAAATAATAAAAATAATAAACTATGTGCAACACCCTCGCCGATGCAATGGCGAAGGAGTGCTTGCGAATAAGCCCCACAGCATGTCACCACATCACACAGGGGACATTGCAGTGGTTAATCCTGCCTGGCAAGGCAGAAGTTAATCTGTGTATGATGTAAGAGTCTATTATCCAATGATCTGTGTTACACTCTGTCTCTGTGAGCTGAGAGGTAATTGGAGGAGCAGCCACCACCTGACCAAGGGGACATAATAAAACCCCTGGCCAAGAATGTTCTAGAGAGCAGTTAGCTGAGCAGTAGCTCAGAAGCAGACTGGAGTCTCTCCAGTACAGACTCTTCGGAGTCTGTACAGCTAGCACACCAGACCAGAGCAGGAAGAGCCTAGCCCCTGCCTGAAGTGGAGCTAATAGCTAGTTTAGTGAGGAAAGGGGTATCATCCTACCTTCAAGGGTGATACCTGAAGACATCCAGGATAAAGCTGAAGCTTCCTACCAGGACACAGCTACCTCCCAGCCTGCCATTGCATCCAGGCTGGTGATCTACATCCTGTGGCTCCCTCCAAATACCTCTCCAGTACTCCACCATCTTGTTAAAGGCACGTTGCTGATGTTCCTGTCGGTTCCAATAAAGAACTGTAAGTGTTTCTGTTCAACCTCTGCCTCCGTCTGGTCCCTGCTACTCCGGCTGTCACCATCACGGGCACCCTGTCCACCACACAGAGACTCATACTCTAGACACCAAAGGGTTGCCCCAGGGAGATCCGCTATAGCAGCCTCTCCCTCATCATTTCTTGCCAACACCACCCTGCTGGAGAGCTGCCAGGCTGTAGGACAGCCCTCCGGTTCCCCATACGAAGCACCGTGACACAAGCGTGCTTAGGCCGCAACCGCCAGCCACTCAGGTACTGCGGGCCCAGGCTGTCTCCAGGCCCCAAGAAAAGGCTAGGCCCCGGTGGGGCATGTTGCATATGTGTGTTCATTGATATGATCTTCCTAGAGCTGAGACAAGCTCAAGAAAATTATTTAATCCACAGCAAACATTACAGTAGTCTCGTCATATTACTATCTGCTAATACTGGCCCGAGAGCGCGGTAGCCCACGTTTTTTTTTTTTTTTTTTTTGACAAATCTAAATACATCATGTGTCTGGCACAAGGAGGGCGAAACAATCCTGAGTCGGTTTCCTAATCCGATCAAAAGCACAATAATTCAGTATCATTAACAATCATTAACCAAATATTGTCAGCAACATCCGCATAATAGGGCTCAAATTGAAATATTACAAAATAAACTATTATGACAGAACTTGCATTGTGAGTTTCAGTTGGCTAACAACTAGGAAACACTTTTACAGATTTCAATTATCACTGCATCTTTATTAGTTTTTAACATCACATCCAGGAAAACATTAGTTTATTGTGCAAAGGGAAAAAAACAACCCTATGCAAGAAAAAAAAAAAAGAAACAAAGTAACAGCTTCAGTGAATAATATGCATTATGTAAAACGTGTTTCTTTATCCAATAATATAAAGCCGTCTGATTCATTTAGTGATACTGCTAAGAGTAGATTTGGCACATTATTCAATGAATTAAGCAGATGAACACTTACTACAGGATCTGTGTGTTTACGCACAAATATCTTTTGCTATTCACTTGGGATTGGAACCATAAGTGCACAAACACAAGAAAAAGAAAGATCAACCAGAGAGTTGTATGCATCATCCTCTGGATGAATTTTATGAAATCTGCAATAGAAAAAGATGTACTCTGATACATTTCAGCAAAATGTATTACAGTGTAATAGTTTGGTAACCCAATTGGCACACAAAACCAGTACATCCAAGTTCCATGTTCATGCCCCCGCGTGTCAACAGCATGTGCGTCCACTCGCATGGCAGTGACATCAATACACATGGGGGAAAACAGGATCTGCTTTGGGTTTTGTGGCTCACACACGACCATGCGGGACCTTTGACCCCTCTTTCGCACTCCTCCTTGACCCCTTGGCGTGGAGATGGCATAGTGGGGGAAATAATCGCAACTGCTGGCTAATTCATCCTGCTTTCATTCAGCTTTGGGTTTTGTGGCTCGCACATGACCATGCAGGACTTTTTACCCCTCCTCTGTGACCCCTTGGCGTGGAGATGGTATAAAGTGGGAAATAATTGCATCTGCTGGCTTATTCATCTTGCTTTCATTCAGCTTTGGGTTTTGTGGCTCGCACACGACTTTTCGGGACCTTTACCAGGGATTCTATGCAATTAAACTGGCGTAGAAACCTCCGTCAGGCCCCTTGTCGTGCCCGAGAGTAATGGAGAAGAGGGCCGAGCATGATCGTTCTGCTCCATTCATCTCTATGGAGCTGACGGAAATTGCTGAGCGCTGAGATCCCCACCAATCGGCATGTTAGGCCCTATCCTGTGGATAGGGCCTAACTTGCTTGGTGGGAAAACCCCTTTAATAATTTTGTGGCACTAAATTTGCAATGGATCAAAGCCCTTTAAAAATTCCCTCCCCCACAGCTTCATGTTCATGGTTTTCTGGTGGCAAAATAAAGCTCCTCGGTTTCTTAGGTAGCGAAATATAAACTTTTCTTCCTTGACTATGGCGGAAGAATACAGCTCCCTGATTATATACTATGCTACAGTAGCATACATGCAGTAGAATATAGCGCTTTAGCTGTAAAGGACAGAGGAGAGATGAATACAACCAATCCTGATCGGTGCCTGAAATATCACCAGACAATTGTTCTTTCCTATAGTAACATCCTAACTACAGGCAGTCCCCGGGTTACACACAAGATAGGGTCTGGAGGTTTGTTCTTAAGTTGAATTTGTATGTAAGTCGAAACTGTATATTTTATAATGGAAGTTTTAGACAATTTTTTTTCTTTTGCCCCAGTGACAATTTGAGTTTAAAAATTTTTGGTGTAATTGGACCAAGAATTATCAATAAAGCTTCATTACAGACATCTTACAGCTGATCATTGCAGTCTGGGACTATAGTAAAGCATCCAGAGAGCTTCACCAGAGGTCACATGGGGCAGAGGGGTCCGTCTGTAACTATGGGTTGTCTGTAAGTCGGGTGTCCTTAAGTAGGGGACCGCCTGTACCAAATCAATTTCCTTCACAGATATAAGAAAGCAGTAATGCTGGTTAGGGATATAAAGGTCATGCAGTGGTAAGTAATGAAAACATAGGAGCTTATGAAAAAACATGCTCCTCTACTGCTCCTTATGGTTAAGAACAGGAAACAATAGGTGTAATGCTAACCCCTTGACATCGGAGATGCCACTGAGGAAATCTCAGCACATGGGACATTCAATACGAGTACAAACTATAAGTGCAGATTTCATTCAAAGGGTTTTCTAACACATCCACCAAGTGTTATACTCTGCTGGCAGCATGGTGCATAGAAATGCACTGTGATTTGCAACATATCTTTATTATTAGGGTCCATTATGCTGTTTCCAAGATATTCTTACTGAAATCCATATGCAAATGAGGCAGTTGGTGCATCCAAGGCATGTCCTTTGCTCCCAAAGCACTTCTATATTTTTAGCTGACGAGAACAAAACTTGTAATACTGCAAACAAATAATATTTAGGCTTATACACAGGCAGATAGGTTCCCTAGGTTTGTTCCAGACAAAAAATGTTTCAACGTTTTTTTTGCTGTAATAGGACAAAATATTATCAATAAAGCTTCATTACAGACACTTTACAGCTGATCATTGCAGCCTGGGAATAAAGTAAAACTTCCAGAGAGCTTCACAAGAGGTAATAGGGGGCAGAGAGGTCTTTAACTCGGGGTCGCCTGTAAGTCGGGTGTCCTTAAGTAGGGGACGGCCTGTAATGTAAAAAGGTGCCATTTATGCAGGGAAACCATAACTAAAGAAGTTTTCCATGCATAAGCAGGAACTACAACATTTTTCTTGGATCATACACTAAACATAAGCATAATGGAAGCAGATGGAATCCTTAATTTTACAAAAGACCAAAATCTGTCCCTCCCGAGCAGAACTGCACCTAAAACTACAGCACAACTGATTATGATGCAGCTTTAACTGCAATGTGTGAATGCGGCTTGTGGCCACAGGACAAACATTTGTCCAAAATTTTCGGCTTTGTGGGGCAAAATGGTGAATAAGTGGCAATTTAGACATTTCAAGCATTTTGGACCACCAGAAAAACTCAAAGTTTGGGTGTAGCACACGTCTAAGGCTCCTTTCACATGAACGTATTAATACAGTGCTACTCGTATCGTATTGTTTCATACAGGTAGCACATGGCCACCTTCATTTTAATGGGCAATAGGGCCATCCATTTAAATGGCTGTATTGCCCATCATACCATGAGAATAAAAAAAATATAGAGCATTTTCCTGAATTTCCATTCCATGCACCCCATAGAAACATACAGGAAAGGTGATCAAGCTAGTAACATCATTTGCCAATCCACCATATTTCATACAAAACAAACCTGGTGACATACATGCACATTAAAAAAACCTCATGTATATACGGCACTGAGATACATGACTGAAAAAAGCATAAGTTTGTATAAGAGGAGCATTAGAGATAAATTAACTCCTAAAACACCAAAAATATTTATTCTCAAATACCAAATCAAAATCATTACAAGAAATAAAAAACAAGTGATCCAATTATCAAAAAAGAGCTCGGCTTCCATGAAAGTTTTCAGCAGCTTGCTTGATTAAAGAAGACAAAAAAAAAAAACTTGATAATGTATGTTGCCATTAATAGCATTAAAATACTGCTCCATACTGTTTTACACAGATGAGACAGAAAAACATCTTCTCGACTGTCAATCAGTTTCCAGGAATACAGTAATAAAGAACATTTCGCTGACCCAATTGTGTCTATTTCTGCTCTTTATTTTCCAGAACTTGAGATATTACCTGTGATAAATTCAGCGGCAGCTGATTCTCTGCGTATTTATACATTTTATTAGCTGCGAGATCTTAGAAAAGCAATTAGTGGAATAATAAAGTGGTCCGGTAATTTACTGCTAATTTATAAACCAGTCAGAGGAACTAAAACCGCAACAATCCTGCCTTCCACATGCATCTGATTAACACGTGAGGAACAATAAAAGAAAAGGCGAAAATCCCCAACGTTAGAATAATAATATACAAAGCTGGGCCTATAGGAGGGCTCTGATACGTGGATGACTTTTATGAGCCTCTTTATTAAGAGACTTTTCTCACAATGGAGATCGCTTGCGTTTCAGCTCATGGCGGAGCGTGCTAAATCATTTTTTAATCGTTTTGCAATGCGATCGCTTTTAGTTGCGCAATGCTGCAGTTTAATCACACATCACATGTAGAGTTTAATGTAATAAGCAATTAATTGCTCATTCTGAAGATTTTCGGCAAATCTGGGCATGAAGCACGGTGAAGTAGACAAAGTTTCTGCTTTGAGTGATTCAACTCATTAAGTCTTATAAATGAACTGTATTAAGTCTTATAACTGGTGTTTTGTAAAATATTAGCGTTATTTTATTTAAAGAGAATCTGTACTTCAGATACCGGACCATCTTTGGTGCCGGAATTTGGTGTCTAGATGGTGTACAAGCCCCTCAAACTGCACCTGGGCAGTAACAACACATTCCTGTTATGTACACCAATGACCCTGACTGGCTACATAAAAGGGGGCAGGCACTGGCGATACACAAGGGGGCAGGCACTGGCGATACACAAGGGGGCAGGCACTGGCGATACACAAGGGGGCAGGCACTGGCGATACACAAGGGGGCAGGCACTGGCGATACACAAGGGGGCAGGCACTGGCGATACACAAGGGGGCAGGCACTGGCGATACACAAGGGGGCAGGCACTGGCGATACACAAGGGGGCAGGCACTGGCGATACACAAGGGGGGAAGGGGTTGGCTATAATCAGGTCGGCTTATACTTGAGTATATACGGTACCCAAACAAAATAAATGTGTTAAGGTTAATTACCTCATTCTAGTCATTAACTGTTTATATACTCTTGGAGAGCGAGGATGTGTACTCTATTAGTAAAAGATTACCACCCCCTTGTCTACCTCAGTGGGAGATGGCAATATCTTTTATGTGGCCACCATGCCTTTGATATGAATCAGGTTGACATGTCACATCCAATGCCATCTGCTGGGTGATATTGTTGTTACTTCATATATGGCATGCTTAAAGCAACATGTCCCCAGCTCAGTGCGGGCAGCGCACTGAATGTGTAATGGTACCTGCAGAACATGGTGGTGAACTTAACCTTAAGCTGCATTTGAAATGCAATTCAAACACAATGGGGAGGGGATTGGCGCGGTCGCATGTACGTTTCCACTAAAATTTATGTGATCGATAATAAGCTCAATGCTAGCTAAAAGGGGTGGGCAGGACTTTGAAAAACATGGCAGCTTTCTTCCAAAAACAGTGCCACACCTGACCATGGTTTGTCAGGATTGCAACTCTCCTGGATAGAGATGAATGGAGCAGAGTCCCAAAGGAGTGCGAACCATGCTCAGGTGTGGTGCTGTTTTTGGAAAAAATCTGTCCAGTTATTTAACCTCTGGACAACCCCTTTAACCAACAGCACAGCCTGAGACTACTGGAGGAATTGGATGGGGTGGGCAGATCTGCATTATCATTGTAGCTCCGGCTCAAGGCCTGACAATTCTTCCTGTTCAGGGGAACCTGAATTTGTCCTCCATCTTTCTTCTGTATCGGTGTTCTAAGGATACTGATATGATTGAAAGCTATGACAGAGAAGGGAGCAATAAGTTTACTGCTTAAATTGCCATGTTGGCACTTTGCAATAAATAAGTGTGTTTTGGTTGTAATTTGGGCAATCAGTCTATAAAAGGTTCGCCATTACTGACGTTGGGGATCCGCTCGGCCCGATCGCCTTAGTGTTTTGAATTGCATTTCAATTGATGTGCAACATATGAACACAGCTTTAGCCTAAAGGTAGTAATACACTTTAGATGAATTTTGGTCAAACCTGACAATTTCCACAAAACCATTAAATTATATTATTTGTAAGGTGGATAGTGAACGCTTTCTAGTCAGTAGATGTCTGTAAGAACTGAATGGTGCCTCGCGTCACTTTAGCTGAGTAGTTATGTATGTTCAGCTGAGCCAAGCATGCATGTATATGGAGGGTTCTAGAGGAATAGCTGTTGGCTAGACACCCAACTAAAATATAAAGCCCAGTATAAAGTAATATAAAGTAAGTGGCTAGTTCCTAAAAGTATTGGGATGATAGGTACATACATTCATACCTTTTTTTTTTTTTATACACAAGCTTCACAGACATATACAGGCAGATGGAGACCTCCTTTTTGGCTCTATCTTCACATACATATACAGGCAGATGGAGACCTCCTTTTTGGCTCTATCTTCACATACATATACTACGTCATATCCTGCGGGAAACACTGGGCGGAAAAAAGCAGAAAGCTATGTCTATCCATCCTACTGCTGAGCGACAGTCAGTGGAGGCCATAAAAGTCTTTGGGGGACGGATGCAAAGTATTGGCTTTCGCCAAGCCTACGCTATGGGAGGACCCTATTGGTGTAACTGTCCATATAACGACATCAATATCAAGGGTGAATACCCCAAAACATCCCAGTCACTAGCAGCTGCCAATGTTCACTCCTCCTCCCACTTTCAGGGGGAAGGAACAGGTGGACACGTCTTAGCCCTCTGTTGTACGGAATACAGTGGACAGCTAAATACTAGGGCAGCCGTTGCATAATAATAACTGAAAAGAAAAAAGTCCTATAGACTTAGTGGGCAGCACGAATGGCGAGTGGGTAGCACTTCTTCCTTGCACCGCTGGGGACCTAGGTTCTAATCCCACCCAGGTCAACATCTGCAAAGTATTTTTGTGTGTTTACATGGGTTTCCTCCCACACTCATCAAAACATACTGGTAGGTTGATTAGATTGTGAGCCCCATGGGGACAGGGACCAATTTGACATGCTTGTGCAGTGCTGCGTAATTTGTAGGCGCCAAATAAAGTATTATTATTTATTATTATTATAGACAAGATGGCGTACACACAGGCTTATCCCTTGTATAACAGATTAGTATATTACATACACACCTACACAATACAGCCAAACACTCCTGTAAGAGCTGCTGAAACAAGAAATGACACTTCCTATACTAGAACATTAAATGCTTTATTATTGGGTTGTTCAGAGCAGAAACTATATATCTTAAGAAATCAAATTATACGGCATGACAGCGAAGGAGTGTTACTTTTACCAGAGAGAAATGAAACTGCAATATTTTCTTTTCCAGTGAAAAATTAGTAAAAATTTAGCTAAGTTCTTTTCCCAGAGAATTAACTAAAGCCGACCACTCACTAATAAAGTGCAACTTAATAAATCATGTGGAATCTTATTTTGTTCAAACCCTTACTAACTCCTAGCACCATCTGTTACCATCAAAACTATATGACAAGATATGATATATAATTAATAGGTAAACAACAATCTAATTAAAATGGACAAATACTCCATGTTCCTGCCATTTGGGAGCTCTAATTACAGACTAAATTTTAAGCTTGAATTAAATATTTAAGCTGGAAAATTAACTTTCCTTCTCGAGTCTTGAATACATTAATACAGATATGTGGAGCGACTTCCTGATGGGAACTTAAAAATGTAATTTAGTTTCATCAAAGCAGTTACTAATTGTTAAGCAGCAGTACCTTACCATATGTACACAATAGCTATTTAGAGCTAAAAAGGTGGTTTCAAAGCACCCCTTAGCAACGCAGCTCTGCCCATAAATATAAAATGTATATATAGCATTGCCGTTTACACTGCGCAGAGCAAATAAATTAACAGCCAAGTCTTTGAGGGATTTTAAGAACATGAGCCATAAATATGTAAATGGCTAAATATTTTAAACAATCCTGAATAAAAGTTAAAAAGCGACTATGGAAAGCGAGTACAGCTTCCGGATGCTCGTGGCTCTCGGTATAGTAAAATGACTGTATGCGCATTGCGAACAGTTGTGCTTACAGACCATATGGAAGGAGAATGGTTTTCCTCTACAACACAATGAGTCATGGAGGCAAATCCTGCAAAAAGTCTGCAAACATCATGTTGCGGGACTATTACAAAAATCAATGAATATACAGGCGGTCCCCGACTTAAGAACAGCCGACTTACAGACAACCCCTATTTACAAACGGACCTCTGGATATTAGTAATTTACTGTACTTTAGCCTTAGGCTACAAGGCTTCTGTAATGAAGCTTTATTGTTAATCCTGGTTCTTATGACAATCCAAAATTTTTTAAATCTAATTGTCATAGACCAAAAAAAAAAATTTGTCTGGGACTACAATTATAAAATATACAGTTCCGACTTAAATACAAATTCAACTTAAGAACAAACCTACAGAATCTTGTACGTAAAAATGAGCCAGAAGGCTTCTGAGGCATTACCAAAGCCCCTCCGTGCTGCAGCCTTACAGGCTGTTACATTGTGCAGGAGAACTATCCCCACCCACAGTGTGATATTACAACAATCAGAGGGTGAGGGCAAGTGCCGAAGCAACAGGCGGGATGAGGAGACGTGTTCCTGCACACTGTAACAATCTGTGAAGCTGCAGCACGCAGGGGCTCTGGTAACGCACCAAAGATCCGTTTGGCTCTTTAGGCATTAGCACAACTTCAAATGTTAAAAGGTGGAAATGGATAACAAATATAAGATTACCACAGTCATAGCGCCTGGATCTAGGAGTCAGTGACCCTGGTTGATCTTGTTGGATTCTGATTTCCTTTAACAATGGCCTCCCACTAGAGAAGAGCGAATCTATTGCTCAGCGTTTAAAAAGATCTAAGGCACCAGAGAAAAGTGAAAAAAAAAAAAGAAAATATCTAATGTAACACGATAGAAGCTTATACCAATTTCCACGACAAAAATGGAGCAACTTTGGTTGAGACTGAATAGATTCGGACCCAAACTGAAACTTTGGAAAAATTTGAGGAAGCTTTTACATAGCGAATCTTTAATTATTTACTCAATTCAGCCACTCAAGATGATCAGGGCTTCAGACACAAAAGTGGATGTGGCAATCATTGCATCTTGTGTTTTCACCCTAAACGGGTATTGTGAAAAAAATAAATAAAACTAATTTCATAAATTTGAATTAGATAAAGACATAGTTTTGCCCTTCTACAAATCGCTGGTCAGACCACACTTGGAATATTTTGTACAGTTTTGGGCACCAGTGTATAAAAAGGATATAGTAGAGCTGGAACGGGTGCAGAGGAGAGCAACCAGGATTATTAGGGGAATGGGGGGATTAGAATACACTGACAGATTAAAAAATTTGGGATTATTCAGTTTAGAAAAAAGACGACTGAGGGGAGACCTCATTACAATGTACAAATACCTGAACGGACAGTACAAGGATCTCTCCAAAGATCTTTTTATACCTAGGCCTGTGACCAGGACAAGGGGGCATCCTCTACGCCTAGAGGAGAGGCGATTCTACCATCAACATAGACAAAGGTTCTTTACTGTAAGAGCAGTGAGACTATGGAATTCTCTGCCGCAGGAGGTTGTTATGGCCGACTCTATGTACATGTTCAAGAGAGGCCTGGATGACTTTCTGGAGAGGAAAAATATCACGGGTTATGGGGATAAAATATTTATTTAATTCTTAAAGGTTGGACTTGATGGACTTGCGTCTTTTTTCAGCCTTATATACTATGATACTATGAATTATGGACCTTAAAGGAAATCCACCATCAGGATCATGGATTATAAACCAAATACACTTACATGCTGGTGTGTGTCCCCTTTATCAGGATCTACTTTTCATTTAACTTCTTATGCCCTCGATTTTTTAAAAAATATGCTTTAAATCTATGCAAATGAGCCTGCGGGGCTCCAGGCTCCATTACAAAGAGGGCACACACCAGCATCTAAGTGTACTTGGTTTGTAATCCATAATCCTGATGGTAAATGTCCTTTAAGCCAAATTCAGAACTCTGCCTCATTGGTTTGTGTTGAGTTTCTGTGTTACCCCCACATGGGTGTCCTTCTGTACAGGTATGTTTTCTGCTTAATTTTTAATTTTGTTAAGCACAGTTTCACACTAACAATGACAGCCTATGAACCATGGACGATGCAGAGTCCTGTATCACAGATCGATGATCTGCTGGGCAGTGCAAAGATAATCAACCATAAATGAAGCAATGTTGCCCCTTAGAAACAAGATTGTTTCCTTTGGATACAACCACCTCTGCTGGAGGGATTGCACATAGAAACAAATAGTTTTTGCATATGAAATGTCCAGGAGTTACTGCAGGTCCTGCGGCCATCATGTGGTAATGAACCCTTAATAAAAGGTAGTTGGGCAGTACTCAATAGAGCATATCTGTCCACTGCTGCCATAGTGCAGGGGTGGTTGTATCCAAGGTCAGCCGTCTTGCTTCTAATGAATAACATGTCTAATGATCTACACCTAGGTACATTTTTTAAAATGACATGAAGAAATGTATATGTATGGCAGATGAATTAAATTAAATGTGAATTCCCATATGAGAATACCCCTATAAGCACTATAGTTTTGCAATGGAGGTATAAATAAGACTTTATTCATACTTTAAAAGGTTGTATCAAGTTAGAAATGTATCCCCTAAGCTGTTCAGCGAGAGTTTGACTGCAGGGGCCCACTGATCAATCAAACAGGTCACCTATCAATCCAAAGTGATGGAGATAGCCGAGTACTGTGCTCAGCAATTTACAACACTCCCATGGTACTGAATAGAGTGGTAGGGCACATGCTCATCCTGCTACTGTACCCATTACTGAGACCTGGATGGCCAGGATCTCTCATGCTACCTATACCTATAGGTTGAAGTCCAGTAAGATGGAATTTCTTTGAACAATGTGCATGTGCCATGAATGCTTCAGGTAAGGCCTCATGTACACAATCATATATGTATGGTGTGAGCAGGGCCTAATTCTGCGTGGATTTGTGGCGCAGCCAGTCTCTGTCTATTTATATCGGCCGAAGTCAGACGGGCCCAATTCCCCTGCATCCCGGGACAGACAGACTTAGGCCCGGTTTATACTTGCTTCGGGTTTACCAGTTACACTATTTTCAGAGAGGGTAATGGAAACTAAATGCGAAAGTTGAATTAAAGAACTTTCACCTTCAGTTACTCAAAAAGTTCAATGTAATTTTGTGTCCCCAAACCTGGAAAGGGAAGTTGTATCTTCTTAATCCATCTCCACCAGTACTGATTATGACAGCTGCATAGTTTTACAATGCAGTCCATTCAGTCTGGGTTACCGAATGCTAAAAGGAGCAGAACAGAAACTCAAAATATTTTAGACCACTAAAACAATCCTACACCTCCGCACAGATTGCCCAGCTCCACTGAGGCGAGTGAGATTGAACTGCAGTACCACACACAACCTGTAGACTGGTGGGGCGATGACTTGGAATAGAGCAGCCATGGTTTTCTAATCCTATATAACATGACAAGAGACGGCAAGTGTTCCGCACTGTTCACAGAACTCTTTATAACGTTCCATCGCTCCCGTCACAATGCCGTCACTGGCTTGTACCTTATATAACGTAATAAATAACCATTGATTAGGATGATGCCCTTTATTACGACCTTGGCCAAAATAAAAAGCTGACGACATCACAAAGTCAATGTTACGAGTCATTTTCCAGTGAATATCAGAAGATGATATCCAGATGAGCCGCGCCACTTACATGGAGCGTGATTGTACAGTATAACCCCCCTACAGCACTGTCTGCACAGATGTTTCCAGGGGAAGGAAAGCGAATGCGCCTGAAACCCCTTGTCTGAACTGCGAGCAATGTGCATAATTGTAATCAGCGAGACATAGATTTCAACCTCCGTTAATTTGTCTCTTTTCGAGGCAGGTTTTTTTCCCTCTCCCAATAGTATGCATTGATGAGCTAATCTTACTCCGACATACGTCACATTCATCTTCTATATACCAAACACAAATGAACACAAACATGCAGCAAAAGGCCATGCCGAAATTGGCCATAAGGACTGCTAGTGTGGCATTTTAAGAGCGACGGCGTGCTCTTTAAAATTCACTATGTTTATGGATGGCGACTAATCCTGCTCATTTGAAGATACATAAATGTTAAGAACAGATTCGGAATAACAAATATCACCTGGATAATGAAACCCAAATATTAGCATCACTAGAATAATACTCTGATAGAGCAAGTAGCTGACAAAATATGCAGTGAAGTACTGCAATTCGCTAAAATGAAACATATTGGGGGACATTTATTACACCTTGTCCGACTGTCTGGCAGACAAGCACTATTACTGTGTGATTCTAGATAGTGTCCTATCAGAACAGGAAGAGCTGGGTACATTGTACAGATTGTGCTTCTTATAAAGCAGGAGGAACAGATCAAATAGTACATAATGTCTACAGGCAGCATGTTATAGAGCAGGAGGTACTGTGCAGATTGTACACAGTCTTCTTTATAGACAGCTTGCTGTAGAGGAAGGGGAAGAGCAGATTGTAAATGCTGTGATCTCTGCATGCAACATGTTATAGAGCAGAAGGAGCAGTGCAAATTGTAGATAGTGTCCTATCTGCATGCAGCATGTTATAGGGAAGGGAGAGCTAAGCAGATTGTAGATAGTGTTATATATGCAGACAGCATGTTATAGAACACACAGAGATGAGCAGTTGTTAAGTAGAATCTTATTTGCAGACAGAATTTTATAGAGCAGGAAGAGCCAAGCAGATTGGTAGTAAGATTGATAGATTAATTGTTTTGTTTAATAACAAGATCCACTAATTTAATTTATTTAAATCCAAACCTAATGCAATGTGTGGGGCTATTTGGTGACCAAAAGCCTTCCCCAAGGGCCTCCTACTTAACCAAGTTAAAGGAAATCTACCATCAAATTTAAGCATGATAAACCTGGGACACTTGCTTGTCGATCAAGGTATCTACATCTTATATTTTTTATCCATTGTCTCCTTCCTTCTTTCAACTTTTAAAAAAATATGCTAAAGAGTAAGAAGGGCTCTGAGGAGTGTTACCATCTCCTCTCTGTGCTGTAAATTCACAGAATGTTAAAGTGCCTCAACCTCCCTCTCTGCTCCCTTAGCACTGCAGCAGAGAAAGCTTAACCCCTTAAGGACGGAGGGTTTTTCGGCTAATTTCTCGCTCTCCAACTTCAAAAATCCATAACTTTTTCATTTTTACGTGTACAGACCTGTGTGAGGGCTTATTTTGTGCGTAACAAATTTTACTTTCCCATAATGTTATTTATTTTAACATGCCGTGTACTGCGAAGCTGAAAAAAAATTCCAAATGTGGAAAAATTGAAAAAAAACCGCACGTGCGTCACGTTCTTGTGGGCTCAGTTTTTACGACTTTCACTCTTCGTTCCAAATAACACGCCTACTTTATTCTTTGGTTCGGTGCGATCGCGGTGATACCAAATTTATATAGGTTTTATTGTGTTTTAATACATTTTCAAAAATTAAACGAATGTGTCCAAAAAAGAAAAAAAATTTTTTGCCATCTTCTGACGCTAATAACTTTTTCATACTTTGGCGCACGGAAATGTGTGAGGGGTCATTTTTTGCGAAATGAGGCGACGTTTTCATTGCTACCATTTTGAGGTCTGTGCGACATTTTGATAATTTTTTATTTCATTTTTTATGTTATGTAAAAAGGTGTAAAAGTCGCATTTCGAACATTTGGGCGCCATTTCCCGCCTCGGAGGTCACCGCCGGCCGTAACCGTTTTTATATTTTGATAGATCGGGCATTTTGGGACGCGGCGATACCTAATATGTCTGTGATTTTTACTGTTTGTTATGTTTTATATCCGTTCTAGGGAGAGGGGGGTGATTTGAACTTTTAATATTTTATTAATTTTTTTTATTTTTTAAACTTTTTTTTTTCTTTTTTTTTCACTATTTTTTAGACCATCTAGGGTACATTAACCCTAGATGATCAGATCGCTCCTACCATATACTGCAATACTACAGTATTGCAATATATGGCGTTTTTGCAGGTCTTACATTACAATGAGCCACTGGCTCATTGTAACGAACCTGCATAAACCATGTAGCCTCGTGTCAAGAGAAGACCCGAGGCTACCATGGTAACCAATCGCCGCCCCCCGATGACGTTCGGGGGCGTGGCGATCGAAAAAAAGATGGCGGCGCCCGCGCGCCGCCGTCTTTTAAACGCCGCCCGCGACTTTGCGGGCGGCGTTTAGAGGGTTAATAGCCGCGATCGGTGCAAGCACCGACTGCGGTTATTAGCGGTGGGGGTTTTGTGCAAAATGCAAAAACCCCCACCTCTGTATGAAGAGGACTCAGCCCGTGAGCCCTCTTCATACATCCCTTATACCTCTGCGCCGTAGAGCTACGGCGCAGAGCGTTAAGGGGTTAAAGGACACCTGTCATCAGGTCTGTATCACTAGTCCTGTCACTACTACCTGTTGGAGCAGCTCACAAGGATCCCATCCCAGCCTTTATCTAGTCATTTCATACATTATTCATTGTAAAATCATCTATTCTTTATCATGTAAATTAGGCTGGTCACATGGTCAGAGGCAGTGATGTCACCCCTGTTACCCCTCCCCTCTCCTCCCCCTGCTCAGGTCTGTGTGTAATGTATAGTAAAGGATTGCTAGTGTGTGTGCTGCATCTGCTGACATGCTGCATCCTCCTAATATACATGTGAGACACAGACATCAGCTACACATGAATCTGACATGTTCTGCTGTAACATGGCTGCCTGGAGCGGTTGTATCTCTCCTAAACACACACACGTGCACACACAGGCTGCAGGGGGTGTGGCCACCAGCACCAGGAAGCACATCATTATACCTCACACCATTATACAGCCTCACTCCATTACACAGGCTGTCAGTCATGCACTGGGGGTGTGGCTGTGCCTCCCACTCATGAATAAGGTGGACAGCTTGAATGCTTCATTGGACATTTCACAGGTCATTTGCATACAGCTTTAGGACCTCATTGCTTAAGCTTACAGGCATGTAGAGGGACAATGAAGGGATAGAGGCAATGCTCTCGAATGGCAGTTTATGAAAATATATTTTAGTTTAGGGGGGTTATTTTACATGACGGGTTCTCTTTAAGCACACTGTGGGGGTGGGCTGGGGAATGTTCTTGCACAGTGTAATATTCTATGAAGCTGCAGCATGGAGGGGGTTCTGGTAATACCCTCAGATCCCTTCTGGCTCATTAGCATAATTATAAAAGGTTGATTTTAGAAGGAAGGATGCCATGGGTAACACATTTAAAATGATTACCTCAATCACCGTGCCTGGATCTAGGAGTATGTTCCCTGGTTTATCCATGCTTAATTTTGATGGCAGATTTCCTTTAAGCTAAGGATGAACAAGTTATAGATGGCATCTTCTTTCAAAATCTATACAGTATATGAATATGCTTATCTCCTCGCTTTACTAGACTCCTTCAACATGAGAGCTTCTCTATAATGCAGTAGAAACACTTTTTTATGGCCGAACAATGTGACAACATATATTGTGTATTTATCCCTCAATAAAATGACCAAAAATAATAATACAGTAGGTCAAAAACAGCAGAAAATAGATTATTCTAAAAGCAATTAAAACGTATGATAGATCAACTATTGTGGTAGAATCTTAAAGTGGTTTGTTAGGATAGGTCATCAATATCACATCGGTGACCACAAAACCCAATCGGTGACCACAAAACCCATCGGTGACCACAAACCCCTGGTAGCTTAGGTCTTCCTGTCAGGTCAAATTCCGTAAAATTAGCGTGCATCTCCTGTCTATGTTGTGCTAGTCCATCAGACGTGTGGCGTCTCCCTGCACTGTCCTGGCACATAATGCTCTGCCCTGCCTCCCGATTCTTCTCCATTTTCAGGAACCAGCATGGGGTTGGAGTCCAGAGGCGGATAGCGGTGGCATGTAGCGCAGCGCCACGTGGAGCACATTGGGACCATCAGCTGAGACCATTGCGCGAGACAAGGCAGAGATCAATGTGAAGTGGGATAGACATGGAGGAGAAAGACAGGGAAGCTTCAAGCTTCATCTGCTGCAAAGTTATTCCTGACCACCAGAGATCGGTGCCAGCACCAATCATTTACAGCTAATGTTTTCTGTGTTATAAAGCAGTGACCCCGCCCTGGGGTGTTAGAGCTCTCTATACAGCCTTACATCTACATTCATACCACATGGGGGTCTTAATTGTAAAGATATAATTTGGGGTGGATTTTTACAATGGAGGGCTACAACATATCCTACATACAGAGACATACATTAATCATTTCTATCCCTCCCTCTGAAAAAGGGAGGAGTTAATTATGTGCAGGCTATTTCCCCAGTGACAAAATGGTCCTTATATGGACAGTTATATCAGAGTTGCATCCATCCCCCATAGGCTATTATGGCCTTCACTATGCATAAAGTTAACTCTGCAGAAGGAAAATGGAAAGACACCTCTTGTTGCATCTTTCCATCCTGTGTTTCCTGCAGGATCCAACATATACTGTGCAGACAGAGGAAAAAGAATGCCTCAGTCTGCTAGAATAAGTCGATCAAAAATTTCAGTGTAGGGGCTAGCAGCTTTCCTGGTGTATAAGCTTAAAGTATCCCTAAAAGAAGATGTTAAAGAAAATCAACCATTGCAAGAACACATAAAACACAAGATGTCCAGTGTTCCGGGCTGCTAATTATACAAGCCCCCGGCACCTCCCTCTCCTATGCTAGGAGAGGGAGGTGATGTCTCGTGTGACATCCCCTTGCTCTCCAATGCTCCCAGCATGGGAGAGGGAGGTGGCGAGGCTGCACATAATTAGCAACCTGGAGCATCGGACATCTTATCCCCGCACTCCGAGCTGCTAATCATAAGTGTCTTTTCTAGGTGATCCCAGTGACTAGTGGAGGAAAGCGCTGGGATCAAGATGAAGAGAAGTGGAGGTGAGTATTTGTAGTTTTTTTATGTTTATGCAATAGTTGATTTCCTTTAATGCAGTCTAACATGCTATTACACTGCTAATCTTTAATGTGTTCAACTAGATGAGCTTCACTTTGTCCAAGACTAAGACAAGAATCATAATAACACCGTAGAGAAAATGATATATGTATGGATATATATCCATACAGGATGATTCTCTGTATGTTGATCCAAACTGCCAATTATAAGCCACAGTCTTTGTAGCCGAGCGACTTAAAGCAGTCAGCTCATGAATCTGATAACATAATATGCTACAACTTTATTTTTGCAAGCAGGTGGACCATAAAAGTTAAGCTCAAAGTGTGCCATATACAAGGCATAAAACAAATACTTTGAACATAAACCTTGGGCACTGTACGCCTTCAATCAAACCATTGCAATTAATATGAAATTCTAAATACAGAATACAATGCCACATAAATAGCATAACAGCCAAGTCCTGTCTAAGAAGCCATATGTTTTTTCCCATTGTTCAAAAAAAGGAGATGACTTCCCGTCACTTATGTTTCTGATTAGCAAAATGATTTATGCCACAATCACTAAAAATGCCAGCAAGTGAATGAGAAAATGCATAGTGACTGCACCAGATGTGCACAATAAACAGCAATCCCATTGTAATCTCTGGTACTTAGTTTATATGAAGGTAATGTAAAAAACACTCTTGGATGCGGAAAAGTCACTTTTTTTTTACATTTGACTATAAATGATATGAAATAAATAGTGTGTTTTATACTTTATGGCATGCATACATTGATAAATTAGGTACAGTTTTGTATCCTGACTTATCTACAAGACAAGCCTGGCTAAGATCATGGGGATTAATTGCTTCAGAGGTGTGAAATTCGGCTTCCCCATTCTTTTCTGCACACTCAGTGAAGAAACAATGATTAATCACTGTTTAACTATTCTCTGGAGGATCTACAAGATTGCCAAACAGGATTTATCCTCATAAATCCAAGAAACGCTGCTTTAGATTTGTCGCCTGCGACTGAAGGAACATGAATTTAAAGCCATACGTTATCAGATTAAAAACAATGTCAATGCTTTAGTACCAATCCAGGAATACAATACTCTCTAATCTCCAATTTACAATAGGAATCTTTGCCATAATCCCTGGTGACCATTAGCATGGACCCCAGGGAGCAGATCTTCTTCAGACTCAGAAAGCATTGTGTACAAGGGACGGCTTCATGAGTTACTATACAGTCACTATATAGAAACCCAAAAATTGGACATAGCAGGCGAGTGTCTAATGTTAAAGAATAGAATGACAGAGATAAATATATAACACTATTAAAAGAGGAAAGAGTGTAAATGCCTTTCTCCATCCCTAGTGTCTTCTTCACAGAGAAGTATTCAGTCCCTGATAACATGGTTATAGTCCAGGACATTCAGACCCATAAAGAAACCATAGAAATTGTGTGAGGCCCCAGAAGTCGATGGGATGCTTACTACTATTATCTCTATGTGCTATTGGACACCAGGGGAAAACTATGGCAGTCCCCTGAAGCAGAACTGTGCATTAAGGAGACCCCCAGATATAACACTGCAAAACCTTCCCTGAGGAAGGAAGACCGGCAGGGGGAAGAGAAGGACATCTGCACTATTGATTCATGAAATCTTGTCAAAAGTTTAAGTGATATGGATGATTGAGGTTGAAACGCAACATACATATATAGCCTCATTTTGCCAAATCCTTAATCTTCATCAGGAAGCTCCATCAACATTAAATGGTCAGCTGGTCCAAACAGCAGGCTTAGCCAGTACGCCTTAATCCATACGGCCAACGTTGGGAAGCTCTCAATTGTACACATCCAAAGGCTTTAATATACATTAATACCGTTTGGCCGGTTATCTAATGCATATCGGGACTCATGGCAACTCCAACACATAAGTCTGTCAGTTTCTTACTTTCCTCTCTCTCAAGTAAACACAAAACACTGATCTTTACCAAGCATCCATGTCTGAGGGTTCAGGTTTATGAGCATTTTGTGTAGTACTACTACATGGCAAATAAAGGCAAGACCGGTATTTAGTGCGTGAATTTAGGATAACTAGGATAACTCGGCACAATAACTTACATTTTAATGTCCTGTTAGGTGTACTTTAACTTCTTGGGTTTTCAAAACGAATGTCTCAAGACCTGCAGAAAGAAAGACCCCACCAGTCAATATTCTATCTACTAGAATTCTTTATCGATACGGCAATGCATTTGTCATTTCTTTAACAACATCTAATTGTTGAATGCAAATACTTACAGGGAAACTCATTTGGATATGGAACCACTTAATATTTGGACAAAATGGGCAAATACACACAGAATAATAGAAAATGTGTTATGGGAAATATGACCTATGTAAATAAATGGTCTTTTGTAGGAGAATTGTTGCACTTTATATAACAGTATGCTCTAACAGACTAGAGCCGTTGACAATGAGCAGGTCCGGACTGAGAAACTCACTATGTGCGACTGCAGGATTTCCAGGACCAAATCCCGAATCACTGAACTGAATAGACATGCTAAGTAATTTCAGAGTGTGTAAGCCCATAGGCCTCATTTGCTTGCTCTTGAAAAAAAGATTTAAAGAAAACCTGTCACCAGAACTTCACATGTCACATCAGTAATAACTGCTGGTAGAGGGTAAAAGTCCTCCCCAAATCACCTAAAATGATCTACCACTGAGGCCCTGTAAGGATTGGCTGCTCTTTAACATAAATTGCCCATGTACCTTTACTGTCTTAATAAAATTCCCTGAACGTTCACCAATTGATTCATCATCCCTGATGCTTCCTTAAGTGCTGTGTGCAGACTCCCTGTGCAGTCTGTGGGATCTTTGTTTATATGTCTCTGCACTGATAAAAGTGGAGGAACCTGAAGCAGGAGATTTCTGAAGAACAGAGCCATGTTTCTCTGGGCTGCTAGTGAACCCCATTTGCTTCTTTTGATTGACAGCTCAGTATCTCTTCATATCTCAGCCTAAGCAGACAGGAAGTCCTCTCCCTATGCATTCCCTATCCTTACAAGAATGATGTCCCTGTTACTGCTTGATACATTTAGCTGTGAGTACTGTGCGGGGAACTGAAGTTCTTCTCACCATTTCACACATCCCGTGATGGGAAAAGCCAATTGATAGGGTATAAGCCAACATAGACAAAGGCAGAATAAGTTTGGGGATCGATTTTACTGGTGGGAAGGGGCAGATTCGAGCTGGCACCTTCACTGCACTCAACAAAGGCACAGTGGGGGAGAAGTAAGGTTTTTTGGGCATGTTCTTGATGAGAGGTTCCCATGGGAGTTGCACATAAGAATTTATCATAGCTGTGAAAAAATTTAGGGTGCATGGCCAGAAATTGCAACACCCACTCTCTTCACAGCATGTGGGCAGGGAGGGGATAAGAAGTTCCTGGCAAAGGGTGTAGCACACTTCTACACCTGGCAAGACATGGCATACACTAAATCTGGGCTGGAGCTTAGTATATTTGGCACATTGAGTACCAGCAGGGGGAAGAATACCAACTGGGAGTATGACCCTCAAGGAGTTTTTTTTAGAATATCTAGTTTTAGAGAAATCTTATCCATAAGCAAAGCAGGTTCAAGTACAATTATAACTGGGGTTTTGGTTCAACCCCAATCGTTCATGATAATCCACTGGCAACTCTTGGTCGTGTCGCTAAAACTTAGTTGGAATGAAGGTTTGAGACTGCTGCCATTTTTAAGCCATTTAAAGGGGTTGTCCACTTTCAGCATATAATTGATATAGTTTGTGTAAGGCAATGTTTTATAGTTTTCCAATATACTTTCTGTATCTATTGCTCACGGTTTTATAGATCTCCGCTGCTGTCCTGGTATAGAAAGCTTCTATGTTTACTTCCAGTGGATAGAAATCTGTCCCTGGTCTTGTGATGGACACACCGGAGCCATTATTATTATATGGCTCTGATTACTCTCTGTGATATACAACTTGTGCAAACAATATCAATTATTTGCTGAAAGTGGACAACCCATGTCCATAGTCAACTCTATGAGGAGCTTTGTAGTTAATTGATGTCAGATTTATTCTGGAGGTCAATGATGGCGATGTATGTGTAGGCTTGTAATTGAATAGGAGTCTGAAGTAACAAGTATAAAACCATATGTAGATAAAACATTTCCATTAATATTGCTCATCATATATGATGTGCACTAACTTCATTGCAAAGTTTGTACTTCATGTGATGGCACAAGGCAAAAATAACACTTCATCCATCAGTAAGTCTTCCAGGACATTTCAAAACACAGGCCATACATGATGGTGTAACGATGGGACTACCTATAAGACATCCAAAAACAATAATAGGAACTAGAGGAAAATAATGCAAATAATATCTTGATATATTTGCCTTTGCAATAAAAGGGGGAAAAAAACTTTGTTCCTTAACTTTACAGGGTACCACAAATAAGTTATAGGTAGAGAAATGAAGCCATGCGTACTGATCACATCTTTCTCCGTGATTTACAGAAAGCAGCAGCTCGTTTTAATAAAAACATCCCAAAACATAAAATTGATTGAACCAACTGCTGTGCCGGGCATACACAACAGCTGATCAAAATCATTCAAGATTTTTATTCCCGTACTATTTCTTTCCTAGGAGCATATAAAGGGCTCACGCTCTTCTGCGAGCCTAGCAGATTGATTCATAGAGCTTCAATTGTGATATATAAGAATTAATAACTCTATAATAATGGACATTACATTCCTTTTGTGGGCACAGATCTCAAGAATGATGCATCTGAGAGTGTTATAAGCAGTGTCTAGGGTGCCGATAATATTGTTTAGCTCCCAATTCAGAACTTTTATGGCACTTTTTTTTCCCCCCTCATTCGCTTTTAACAAAGTCAACGCACGCTTCCATACACAGTAAAGCAATGAGCGGGAACAGGAGTTTTATTATAAAGCAACATACTGTATGTGAGAAGGTTTCAGTAGTGTAATGAACACTTTCTAGTTTTGGAGATCGCACTTGTATGTTCTTCACAAAACATATATCAATAACTAACAGAAAAGAGATGAAATAATCAGTAAGGTGGGAATTTATCATATGCTGGCAGATACATCAAGAGGCTTAGGACCTAGAGTAGTTTGCAGGTTTTTAGGAAGGGCGCGGGCCTGGAAAGCCCGTTAACGCCCCAGTCTGCCGGCAGCCGCTCAAGCCCAAATGGCATAGATGTGGCAATGATAGCAATTTCTTGCAGTGAGTTCCCTTACCAGGTCCTGTTGTGATCCCCGTGGTGCGTTGTCCGACAAGGATTCGGGTCTGCCGCGATTCACTAAGAATCAGTGGGGTTGTCCGACCCCTCCCCCATTTCTGTCACATGCAAGCCGGCACCGTTGCGCAACAATCCGATCGCGTGCGCCAAAAACCCGGGGCAATTCGGCACAAAAAGAAATATTTGGAAAACCCGACAGAATCACGGTCCGCGGACCCTTAGTAAATGTGCCCCATTGTGATTATTTCATTGCTTCATGACAACTATAAAGCTGGCGTAGAAGCACTGATTAATGCTTCTTAAATTTTGAACTCCCATGTAAAATCTTCCAAATTAAGGGACACTTACTCATAGATCCAGGCACCGTGACTGTGGTAATCTTCTTATATTTGTCATCTATTTGAATCCATATTGTAGTTTTACAGACTGTTACACTGTGGAGGAGCATGTCTCTCCTCCCCCATGTTCCCTTGACCCTTACCCCTCCCTCTACCTTCCGTAATAGCAACAATACAGAACTACATCAATATTTAAAAAAAAAAAGGAAAAAAACAAAATCATCCATATGGACCCAAACATAATCCTAAGATGGACAACTTTTGAATCAGTAAAATGAGCAACATGGATCCCTGACGTAGGGCTGAAAGACTAACCTATGTCGGAGAAGGGAAGTTTGAACATGAGAGCGGATCAAAAAAGTACACATGGTACCATCGACAACCACAAATGGTATATTGTATTCTGCAGAGCCTGCTACTACTATATCAGGTAATCTGTACTTTCTACCCATGACTTTATACATTTTTTTATCTTTATTCCAAACAATACAAATGAATTTATTTAAATTTCTATATATCTTGTGAGTCACTACAGGACAAGATGAAAGAGCCACATTAGCAAGTTACACACTTTTTACAGTGGTCTATTCTTCAGTCTCTGCTAATAGACTGTCAGATACAAGAGACAGACTGAGAGACATTCCAAGATAAAGTTGGGAGCTGCAATTTATGCAATTTTCTAAAATTATTATCTGTGAACTAGAGCTAGCCTTTCCCTAATCATATGGTAGAAGTCACTCTACTGTTGGAAGGGGGGGGATTACAGAAGTTTACGGAAGCAGTCATTCAGAATGCACATCATCTTAAAAAAATATAAAAATCATCTTAAACAAATAAATAGAAGAGAAAATAACAGTCATTAATAGATTTCTAAAACTGCTAATATATAGTAGTATACAGTGTATTAAAAGATTCATCTGTAAAAAAATAAATGACAAATCATCTCCAAAAAAAAACTTCCATCTTTCTCAATCATTTCATATTCATGGGATGGCAAATAGCCAAAAATATAATCTCTTTTCCCGGGCCTTAACTACTCATCAACTGAATTCTTACAAATCTGTGGCTCTTCAGCCTATCGGTGAGACAAACAAACAATTTTACCTTTTTTTACGGGGGGGAAAAAACCTCCGATACGGGGGCTTTTGTCATCGGATTTCTCGCCTTTTATTGTTGAAGCAATTTTATTTGTGTCACGGTGAAGGACAAAGATAAGCCAACTGTTTAGATTCTTCCCCTTTATGTTTCGGCTTTGATCACTAACAATGCTGCGTGAACAGTCAACAGAAGGCTGACATTTCATAAAATATGCAGTGATAAAAACTAATACTGCAGCATCTGGGAACAATATATAAAATGCAGAAACACACCTAATAACTGATCTTAAATTACAAGTTACGAAAATCCATAAAGCCAGATTACAACTTGTATGGGGTTTGTTTTTGTCATATAACAGCAAAGTTTTGTAGGAACGTAAGGACAAGGCATTACTTTTCATTTTTTTAAGGAACAACTTCTAATTAGAGAAGGTTTTGTTTTCTGCACAATTTACAAGTGTTTTTTTTTACGGTACACTACTAATTTCCATTACAAAAACAAAACTAAAACCGCAGAAAATAATACGATAAAAGGACTGAGGCAGAAAGCAAAGTATAAGTGGAATTTTTTGAAGGATATCAAAAACCAGCAGCAGCTGTGTATCTCCGAATGGAAGAACTCGCTGCCATCTTATTTGTAGATGGTATAAAGTGTGGCTTTAGATCAGCCAGAAGGCAGACACAGGTGTTCTAATGGTAGTGTAAGATATCAAGGAGCAGAGACTATGGGGCACATTTACTTAAAAAGTCGAAAACAGCCCTAAAAGTATAAGGCTTTGTGCAGCGATTCACTAAGATCGTGCGCCTGAAATCATTAATGTGTCTCTTCCCTGCACTGATCCGACAGGGTTCACCATCTTTTTGTGGTGCACCTTTAACATAGGGCGTGCAACATAATTTGAAAGTTAAATACGGCGCTCTGTCCGAATCAGTCGGACCCCTAATTTGTGTTGTGTGCGCCACAATCCCAGCGCAGGCATTTCTTAAATACCTGTGCAAGCCTAGAAGAACGTGCACTGTCCGACTGAGGGTGATGCCACACATGGCGTTTTGAATCCGTTTTTGGTCCATTTTTAAGCAGTCTGTTAAAAAACGCATGCATTTTTGACAGGTTTGAACAATTATCTTAATTAAAACTGGTCAAAAACAGATGCGTTTTCAAAAAACGCATGCGTTTTTGGACGGACTGCTTAAAAATGGACCAAAACAGGTTCAAAGCGCCATGTGTGGCATCACCCTAAAGCCCTTAGTAAATGAGCCCCTATATGTAAAAGGAGTATAAGAAAGGGGAACACACACAGGCACTATTGAAAGCATGTAACATCTAAGGCTAATTTCACACTACCGATCCTTACCTCCGTAAAAAAAAAAAGTAAAGAACGGAGGTTTACCGCATCAATAAAAAATTGACATCCGTTATCCATGTGTTTTTTTTCAAATGGAGGAAAAAGTAGTGCCGCCTCCGTCATTTTTTCTGTCCAAGGAACGCATGGAAAACGTAACGGATGACATAAAATTAACATTGATGTCAATGGGATTTTTAATTGATACGTTAAAGCTCTCTTCACAACTTTGTTTAACTCATGTAAGGAACATTTGTTTAAAATGAGCCTAAATTAAAAATTGTAATTTAACCTATGCAAAGCTGTGTATTATAGGATCATGAGCAGGAAATTATCTAAAACAAAACTTCTATATACTTGGTCTATATAGCTGCTTTACAAATCTGTTTCATAGGTTCGTGCATGCTGTGAGCAGTCTGAACAGGAATTGATCTAAAATGAAAAATGTGTTTAGAGGCAGACCCTAACTTACAGATGACCCCTAGTTATAAAAGGACCTATCTGTCCACTGTAACCTCAGGTAATTTACTGAACCTTAGGCTGGTGTGACATGTAACGCTTTGTCTGCGTTTGCAAACGCAGACAAAGCCGCACCCACCGGGGCAGGCCGCAGCCCGATCGCATCAGCGTTTCTTAAATTAACGCAAAACACTGGCGCCTCATTCCCAATCACAGGTGTTTCCATAGAAACGGCGATGCGATTGGGCCGCGACCCGTCCCTGTGGGCGCAGCTTTGTCTGCGTTTTAAAAACGCAGACCAAGCGGTGCGTGTGGCACCAGCATTAGGGTGATACCACACACATGGTGCTTTTGGCCCGTTTTTAGCCATACATTTTCAGTCCATTTAAAAACGCATGTATTTTTTACTGTTTACCATGCGTTTGGCTGCTTTGAACTGGTTTATCTATTAAGATAAAAGACAGGTTCAAAGCAGTCAAACGCATGCGTTTTTAAATGGACCAAAAACGCTACCTGTGGCATCACCCTTCGGGTGAGGGCACACGTGGCGTTTTGTATGCGTTTTTGGGCAGTTTTTTTGCTGTCCGTTAAAAAAACGCATGTATTTTTGACCAGTTTGAATTAAGATAATTGGTCAGACCTGTCAAAAATGAATGCGTGTTTTGATGGACTGTTTAAAAATGGGCCAAAAACACGCTCTCACCCCCGCCTATTGACACAGTGACAATCCTATTGACACAGTGACAAACCACTTTGTTTGAAGTTATACAAAATATACCAGTTCCAACTAACATACAAATGAAACTTAAAAAGGGTTGTCCACTTTCAGCACATAATTGATATTGTTTGCATAATATACATTCTGTATCAATTCCTCATGGTTTTCTAGATCTTGGCTGTTTTACTGTTCTGCTATGGAAAGCTTCCACTGGATAGAAATCTGTCCACGGTTTTGTGATGGACATGCAGGTGCACGAGCCATAAGTATAACAGACAGGAATCAGAGCTGTGTGATACTTGTAGCTTGCACACCTGCTTTTCCATTACATAACCATAGACAGATTTCTATTCCCTGCAAGTAACCATAGAATCTTTCCAGAGCAGGACAGCAAGCAGAGATCTAGAAAGCAGTGATGAATAGATACAGAACGTATACTGGAAAACTGTTTAACTTTTCATTATACAAACCATATCAATTACCAATCAATTATTTGCTGAAAAAGTGCCCAACCCCTTTAACCCATTAACGATTTGGCAGTTTTGCACCTTCCTAACACTTCCAATTTTTTCAAATTGGACATGTGGTTTATGTGCAGTGGCGTAACTACTGCCGTAGCAGCCGTAGCGGTTGCTACGGGGCCCGTGAGGTTCAGGGGCCCGGGGATGCACGCTCCCTGCAGTGCTTTGCCACGGCCTGGGGTACGTGGTCCGGGGCTGCAGTGCGGGATCGTGCCCCCGGGCCCCTCCCTCTCTATGCATCTACACGTCTCCTGAGCCCGCCCGACCACGCACACACGCCCGCACCTCTTTCCGGGATCCCTGCCTGCTCATATCCTTGACCCGCCCCCCTCATCTCCCTGACCTGCCCGCTCATCAGCCTGCAGGGTGGCACAGTTGATTCTCTGCCCCCCCCTTCCCCCGCTCGCCCCCCCCCCGCTCGCGCCCCCTCCCCGCCGTCTGAATGCATCTGGACACCCACCTGAACACCCATACAGCCCCCAAACTTCCTAAAAGGTAAGTATATACAGATGTATTTATCTGTATGTATATATGTATTTATATGCATATACTGTGTACATATGTAAATACAGTGTATGTGTATATATTGTATATATACTGTGAATATGTGTGTATATACTGTGTATATATATATATATATATATATATATATATATATATATATATATATATATATATACTGTTTATGCATATTCCGTATATATATATATATATATATATATATATATATATATATATATATATATATATGTAAATCCTATGTATATGTGTATATATGCATCTACTAAGTATACATGTATATACTGTGTATAAATGCATTGAAGCAAATACTGTATTTTTACATGCATGTATTTATATTAGCATATATATATATATATATATATATGATGTGTGTTTTTGTATGTGGTAAGTATGTATGCTGTATATACTGAATGTATGTGTATATTCTGTATGTATATGCAGCATGTGTGTATATGGTGTTTTTATCCTGCATATATGTGTGTATATATGGTCAATGTATACTGTATTTGTGTATGTATGTATATATATATATATATATGTATATATGTATATATATATGTATATATATGTATATATATATGTATATATATATATATATATATGTATATATATATGTGTGTGTGTGTGTGTGTGTGTGTGTGTGTGTGTGTGTATTGTAAATGTATTATATGTATATAATGTGTATACTGTATGAGTTTGTATATACTCTGTGTATTAGTGTATAAATGTATATGAGTGCATAAATGTGTGTATAAGTGAATGCTTGTATGTATAAGGGTGTGAGTATACGAGTGTAGAACTTTATGTGTGTATATAAAGGTGTGTATATATCAGTGTATAAATGTGTGTAATTGTATAAACATGACTGTATAGGGGTACCTTCCCAAGAACATATTGGGGATGTATATCTGGCCGCAGATTTTCTGCCGGATATACTTCCCCCATAAGCTTCTATACGCATGGACTCGGTACGGTGAGCACAACGAGTACTCACTGTTTTGAGCAAAAGAGATAGAGCGTGCTCTATCTATGGCCGTAAGAACGACCATGCGGCTCTATTCTCTATGGAGAGGGGAGGGGTGAGCTGCGCTCACCTCTCCTCCTCTCCAGCGCGCCCGACGTGTGCCTGCCATATATATATATTTTAAGGGGAAGGGGGGCCCCATGCAGAAATCTGCTATGGGGCCCAGCCTCTCCTAGTTACACCACTGTTTATGTGGTAATAGCTTTGGGACCCTTTAACTTATCAAGGTGAATTTCAGATTTTTATCTTGTGACACATTCAACTTCATGTTACTTAAAAAAAATTTGGGTAACATGCCTTAAAAAAAAAAATAGGGAAAAGAAATTTGACATGAGCGGGTGTCAGAAGCTTGAAGTAATAGTACTGCAGCGGTCGGCAAGTCCCTGCAGCCCTTGGAGTACTATTACATTCCATGTCAGGAAGGGGTTAAAAACAACCATACAGGACCTAAACATAAACCAGGGACTGCCTGTATTTAGGTTGGATGCCCATGAACAAGCCAATTCTCAGCTGTGAAAAAGAGATGACATTGGCGGAGGTTTATTAATCTGTCCACTACAGAATTATGTTACAGCACTAAAAAAAACTGTCTGCACCACATTTATAAAAGGGTTTTAGACAGTTTTCTGGCTCTCCTACGACTTGCTCAACATAGGGGTGTGGCCTAAGAAAGGGGGCGTGGCCCCGTTCTGCATGAAAGGTCCATGTGCCAGAAATACTGCTGACCCAACAGAATTGTGTCCTATCTTTCTGGCATAAAGTAATCCAATTAATAGGAGGGGCAGGGTACGACTAGACAGTCATACTAGGAGAGATTAATCATCCAGCATTAAAAACTTTTATAAATCTGGGGCAGAATACGACTGTCTAGTCCAACTCTGCACTGTCTAACCATAGGACACTTTTTATAAATCTGCCCCATTTTCTGTTCTTTACAGTAAATTTACATCCATTTTGGCTCGCTGTCCATTTTTAAGATTAACGTCACGTTTATCGTCTGTTTTAAGAAAATTAATACTACAGTAAACTTAACACGGACAGTACTCAGATGACATCCGAGTTCTGTCCGCTATTAACACCTATTGGGGGAGATTGACTTCTATGGGTCTGTGAAAGTGTGAAAAAACTGATGTCACACAGGTGCTTGGCTCGTTATATCACACAGCTCTGATTATTCTCTGGGATACAACAAACCACACACCTGTGTGACATCACAGGACCATGGCCACATGACCAATGGAAGTATGAAAAGCTTTCTATAGTAGAACAACGAGGCATTGATACAGAAAGATTATTGTTACTCTTCATACCACAAATTATAACATTTATTTGCTAAAATGCTCTAATTTTAATGTTGTGGTATGTCTTCCTTATTTTTGCTGATACGGCTCAGTTACACTGGCATGTGGCTAATACACAGGAGGTCTAGGCCTATTTTTTCGACCAAAAGCTAAACTGAAAATGCATATAGTCGTGTACATGAGGCCTTAAGGTGGCTTAAAGGAAATCTACCATCAAAATCGAGCATGATAAAACAGGGACACTTACTCATAGATCTAGGCTCTGGGACTGCGGAAATCTTCTTAAATTTGTTAACCTTGGCCTCCTTCCAATTAAAATCAACTTTAAAAATTATGCTAATGAGCAAGCAGAGCTCTGAGGGGCATTACCAGAGCCCCTTCATGCTCTGGTTTTACAAGCTATAACACGGTTTCCTCTTCCCCCTGCTCCTTTAGCACTTCCCCTTCCCTCTGCCAGCTGTAATCCCTGTAACAGCCTGTTACGTTAAAGCCACCATCTATTAGCATAATTATAAAAGTTGATTTTAGAAGTAAGAAGGCCATGGATAACAAATAAAGGAAGTTTACCCCAATCACAGTGCCTAAGAGTAAGTGTCCCTGGTTTATCAAGATGGATTCTGACACATTGTGACAGATTTCATTTAAAGGGGTTTGCCCATGAAAGAAAATTCTGAAAATACCATCCCCTAGTGATGTTTACACAATAATGATAATTTTTAACCTCCTTACTTTACAATTTTACTACGTTTTATAGCGGTTTTAGCTCCTATAACTCCGTGATAGTCAATGTAAGATTCCAGAATGTGGGCGGGGACTCTCCAAGCAGACACATCATGATCCCTATTGTGCTGTGAGATACAGTGTGCAGATGTGGTTAGATTATCAGGGTGTAAGGTTTATCTACACTTTCATTTACCTTGTGAACATTCTACTAATATCTGACACATATAAAGAGAGATAAGAGATCAGAGATAAAATGATGAGGTCCATGATTTGCACTTTAGACACAATGACACAGTCAGCTCTGTTACATCTCTGCTCTCCCACTAGCAGATCTGATGAGCCTACAACCCCCCCCCCCCCCCCCGGACAAAGAACTTATCTGCATGTAGCTTGTAAATCTCCTCTTGCTGCTGCGGTTTGCTGGCAGGAAGTTAGTGTGTATCAGTGTGAGCTCCTCCTGGAATGCAAGGGCAGGGGCCGCTACAGGGAGCAGAGAAGAGCTCAGCCCCACAATGTCGGGCAAGATTGCTCTCGAGCATAAAGTCAGAAGATAGGGTCAGAAACCAAGGACAGCTGAAATTGTGTACACCAGGACTGATAGAAACAGATTGATTAATACATATCTGTGAAATGCTGTATTTCTTATTAATAACATTGCATCAGGGAATGTGTTATTGTGTTATTATTTTGTTGTACATTTAAAAAAACTTGTCTTCGTGGGAATACCCCCTTAAGTATCATAACATACACAACCTGTAAACAAGAGTGGCACTTTATCTAAACCAATGCAGCCATGTTTGCTCCAAAGTCAGTGGTCATAAGAAAAACAAAAAGAGTTGGGTGCAAGAAAAAGGCACTTGCACTATATAACTTATGTCAAATCCTCCTCACTATCCACGCCTTATTAATAACCGTGTCATAAGCGGAAATAAGCCATAGATCATTACCGCTCCAGAATAATGCATGCAGGTCACAGAGACATCATCTTCTCCATTTATTGAATACATTGTGAAGAGTTATCTCTGTCTTCTCCACACTTGACATCACCCCCATCATGTACATGTATATGAGCAGTATTCAGAGCAGCATTGCTGGTGTTCTTTGGCTCCCTGACAAGTGAGAACATCAACCTCCTGCATTCATCACTTCATATTATTTCCTTTTCCTCCTCGCGTGAGGCATAACACAGAAAAGTCTAAAGTGTTAAATAAAAGCCATATGTAGAGTGTGATGAACTCTAGAGGAGCAGATCAGTATGTGGGAGGTAATTGTCCTCGTGCTTATAATTAGCATTAGAATTTTAGGGATTGTGCTGCCTAATACCCACCCACTGCCTGTTATCCTTACCATGGTTACTGCCACTTATTAGACAGGAATATTTTATCAAACACCATGTAATTGTTTTGTTGCACCGTCTTGTAATAAAATAAACATTAATAGGAACTCTGCTTGGCGTTTCTGTTTGGACACGATCCCATACCTCCCAACCGTCCCGTTTTGGGCGGGACAGTCCCGTTTTTTAACCCTTGTCCCGCCTGCACGGACCGTTAAGTGAAAGTCCCGGTTTTTTTGCGGTTTCACGGATTTTTCCGTTTTGTCCCGCCCCCGAGTCCCGCCCCCCCCCGAGTCCCGCCCCCGAGTCCCGCCCCCGTCCTGCTCAGGATACAGAGAAGCCAGGGGGCGGGGTACAGCGTCCTCCTCCTCTCCAGCTCCCGGGCTGTCTGCTGCAGAGCCGGCACCTCCCCCATCCCCTCCCCTGGGAGGCAGAGCCCTCCCTGTCCTCAGGCTGCCACTTGCAGGCACATGGATGGATGGATGGAGCAGTGCAGAGTGTCATGTTCTCTGCACTGCCCCTGCACAGCAGCCCCAGGGGATCATCCTCCGTGCAGGCAGGAACTCTCCAGCACTGCTACATCAATGGCTCCCTGCCCCCACCTCCTCCTGCTCCTCACTGAAGTTCGTCTGATGAAGCAGAGCCGAGTGTGTGCAGCTGCTGCAGTGTGATAACAGGTACTCTACAGTGACTGCAGGCAGCAGCTAAAGGGTTAAACACTTTCCTCCATAGACCCCCTGCCCCCATCCCTAACCCCCCCAGTGCCCTTCTATTCTGCTTTTATTGTACCATATACTTAATCCCTTAACCCCTTAAGGACGCAGGGTTTTTCTCTCATTTCTCGCTCTCCAACTTCAAAAATCCATAACTTTTTCATTTTTCCGTGTACAGAGCTGTGTGAGGGCTTATTTTGTGCGTAACAAATTTTACTTTCCCGTAATGTTATTTATTTTAACATGCCGTGTACTGCGAAGCTGCAAAAAATTCCAAATGTGGAAAAAAATTTTTAAAAAACCGCACATGTCACGTTCTTGTGGGCTCAGTTTTTTCGACTTTGACTGTGCACTCAAAATAACACCTCAGCTTTATTCTTTGGTTTGGTGCGATCGCGGTGATACCGGATTTATAGGTTTTATTGTGTTTTAATACATTTTCAAAAATTAAACGCATGTGTGCAAAAAAAAAAAAAAAAAAAATTTTTGCCATCTTCTGACGCTAATAACTTTTTCATATTTCGGTGCACGGAGCTGGGGGTGGGGTCATTTTTGGCGAAATGAGCCAACGTTTTCATTGCTACCATTTTGAGGTCTGTGCGACATTTTGATCATTTTTAATTTCATTTTTTATGTGATGTAAAAAGGTGTAAAAGTCGCATTTCGGACATTTGGGCGCCATTTCCCGCCTCGGAGGTCACCGCCGCCCGTAACCGTTTTTATATTTTGATAGATCGGGCATTTTGGGACGCGGCGATACCTAATATGTCTGTGATCTTTACTGTTTATTATGTTTTATATCCGTTCTAGGGAAAGGGAGGTGATTAGAATTTTTAATATTTTATAAATTTTTTTTATTTTTAAAACCTGTTTTTTCTTTTTTTTCCACTATTTCTTAGACCATCTACGGTACATTAACCCTAGATGGTCAGATCGCTCCTACCATATACTGCAATACTTCTGGCTCATTGTAACGAACCTGCAGAAGCCATGTAGCCTCGTGTCAAAAGAAGACCCGAGGCTACCACGGCAAACGATCGCCGCCCCCGATGACGTTCGGGGGCACAGCGATCGTAAAAAAGACTTTGCCGGCGACAATGACCGACTGCGGTTATTAGCGGTGGGGGTTTTCTGCAACATGCAAAACCCCCCACCTTGTATGAAGAAGACTCAGCCCGTGAGCCCTCTTCATACACTCCTTATACTCTCTGCGTCGTAGAGCTACGGCGCAGAGCGTTAAGGGGTTAAAGGGGTTTTCCCACAAATACAAGTTAGGCCCTATCCATAGGACAGGGCTTAACCTGCTGATGTGTGGGGGTTTCAGTGATGTGACCCCCATAGATCATGAAAACAAGGGGTCTGTTGGGGTCCACATAAGGTCCATGTCATCGCTCTATGACGGTAATGGAGCAGAATGGTCATACACGGCCGCCTGCTCCATTACTCTGACGGAACAATTTTTGCGTTTCCATATTTCACTCCCCACTTTCAAAAATCAATAACTTTTTTATTTTTCCACGTACAGAGCTGTGTGCGGCCTGTTTCTGCGTAACAAATTATACTTCCTAGTGACAGTATTAAATATTCCAGGCCCTGTATGGGAAGCGGGAAGGAAAATATCAAATGTGTTTTTTATGGCTTTCACTGCGCGCTCAATAGGACTCCTCCCCTTTACTGCGCTCCATAGGACCCCTCCCCTTTACTGCGCTCCATAGGACCCCTCCCCTTTACTGCGCTCCATAGGACCCCTCCCCTTTACTGCGCTCCATAGGACCCCTCCCCTTTACTGCGCTCCATAGGACCCCTCCCCTTTACTGCGACAACGAGCATGTCCCCCCCCTAGACAACGAGGATTTCCCCCCCTAGACAACGAGCATTTCCCCCTGCTAGACAACGAGCATGTCTCCCCCTGACCCCTAGACAACGAGCATGTCCCCCCCCAAGACAACGAGCATGCCCCCCCCCTAGACAACGAGCATGTCCCCCCCCCCAGACAACGAGCATTCCCCCCCCTAGACAACGAGCATGTCTCCCCCCGACTCCTAGACAACGAGCATGTCCCCCCCCTAGACAACTAGCATTCCCCCCCCCCCTAGACAACGAGCATGTCTACCCCTGACCCCTAGACAACGAGCATGTCCTCCCCTGTGGCTGCGTGCCCTTTTTTGTGTGTTTGTGTTATTTTTGTCTTCCAGGACCGTGCCTGCTGTGGACTGCTTCGGATTCGAAGGATTACGTCTATGACCGACATTTCTAACAAATAAAATGGTCAATGAGGGTGTGTCTGCGTCTTTTGTTCAATAAAATTTTCTGAAAACGGTGTGATTATTTATTTTTTTGCGACACTCTTCATAGTTTGCCGTAGTAGTGGTGCCGGCTAGGTGACGGTGCTCATTACTAAGGGCTGGCCTTAGTGTTTGCCTTAATTTTTTTGGCAAATTTACACTAACGCCCATACCATTACCCCGGTACCCACCGCCACCAGGGGTGCCGGGAAGAGCCGGGTACAAACCAGTACCTGACCGTCTATAGATGGTCAGGTAGTGGGGCGGCTGCAGGCTGTTATTGTTGCGCTGGGATAGCCCCCTAACAGTGGCCTATCCCAGCTCAGTAATGGCAGGCTGCTGCTGCTTTTTTGTATCTGGCTGATTTGAACAATAGGGGGCACCCCATGCCGTTTTTCCCCCCCATTTTTTTGTAAAAATGGGGGAAACAGCCTGGGAGCCCCCTTTAAAGGGGGGACCCCACGCATATTTTTGTCAAAAATTTGAAGAAAAAACGGCATGGGGTGCCCCTATTTTTCAAATCAGCCTGATACAAAAAAGCAGCAGCAGCCGCCATTACTGAGCTGGGATAGGCCACTGTTAGGGGGCTATTCCAGCGCAACAATAACAGCCTGCAGCCGCCCCACTACCTGACCATCTATAGACGGTCAGGTACTGGTTTGTACCCGGCTCTTCCCGGCACCCCTGGTGGCGGTGGGTACCGGGGTAATGGTATGGGCGTTAGTGTGAATTTGCCAAAAAAATTAAGGCAAACACTAAGGCCAGCCCTTAGTAATGAGCACCGTCACCTAGCCGGCACCACTACTACGGCAAACTATGAAGAGTGTCGCAAAAAAATAAATAATCACACCGTTTTCAGAAAATTTTATTGAACAAAAAACGCAGACACACCCTCGTTGACCATTTTATTTGTTAGAACTGTCGGTCATCGATGTAATCCTTCGAATCGGAAGCAGTCCACAGCAGGCACGGTCCTGGAGGACAAAAATAACACAAACACACAAAAAAGGGCACGCAGCCACAGGGGGGGACAGGCTCGTTGTCTAGGTGGGGGACATGCTCGTTGTCTAGGGGGGGGGGACATGCTCGTTGTCTAGGGGGGGACATGGTCGTTGTCTAGGTGGGGGTACATTCTCGTTGTCTAGGTGGGGGTACATGCTCGTTGTCTAGGGGGGGGTACATGCTCGTTGTCTAGGGGGGGGCATGCTCGTTGTCTAGGGGACATGCTCGTTGTCTAGGGGGGGCATGCTTGTTGTCTAGGGGGGGCATGCTCGTTGTCTGGGGGGGACATGCTCGTTGTCTAGGGGGGGGCATGCTCGTTGTCTGGGGGCGGACATGCCCGTTGTCTGGGGGGGACATGCTCGTTGTCTGGGGGGGACATGCTCGTTGTCTAGGGGGGGGCATGCTCGTTGTCTGGGGGCGGACATGCCCGTTGTCTGGGGGGGACATGCTCGTTGTCTAGGGGGGGACATGCTCGTTGTCTAGGGGAGGACATGCTCGTTGTCTGGGGGGGGCATGCTCGTTGTCTAGGGGAGGACATGCTCGTTGTCTAGGAGGGCATGCTCGTTGTCTAGGGGGAGTGGAATATGCCCCCCAATTATATACATAAATATACATTGGTGCCAGTGGATGCGTTGAAGGTATGAGCAGTGGCGTGGCCAGGGGGTGTGGTTAGGGGGCGTGGCTAGGGTGTGGCTTCTGTGGGTAAAAAAATCGCCGCGGCGCGCTTCGCGCGCCGCCATTTTGTCCCTCTTTCTCCTCCACAAAAGTTGGGAGGTATGCGATCCACATTAAGTAACAATTCTGAGATGATGGTATAATTGTAATATTTATGTCTAATAACAGACATGGATCTTCATCTGGAAAGAAATGCTCATTTTTATCTCTCCATACATACTTGGGAAGTTATTTTAGGGCCAGATAAAACAATTGGAGGAGAAATCTGAAAATCCTGCACCCTTTAACTGCGGGCAGATATGTGCCTGTTATATCTACAGCAATGAGAGTGTATAGGAAATAACAGAAAACTGAGCCGAAGCTAGACAATATATTGGATAACTAATAAAACGGAAATTCTCTAATACAGCAACACTAAAAGGGATGTCCCCTCCAATTAAAATTCTATCCACAATAGATATTATTGGGTAGTTACTCAGTTTGATAGTTATGCCCTGTCCACAGGATAAAGAATAACAGGGTCATCAGCGAGGATCTGACTGCTGGGACCGCCCTAATCATAAGAACAGGACCCGAGCGTGCCTCATATCTCTCCATTGAACTGCTATATAAATCAAGATTATTATTATATTAGGAGCGTAGGTACTCTCATTATGAAAGTATGCCATGCTGCTTAACAGGGGCCAATATAGTATTCATATGCAACCTAATAGATAACAGAGGGACAAAAAAGTTAATACCGTAGTTTTTCGAATACCACCTCAGAAAATGTGACTATTTTGGCATTTCACATCGTGTAACTAGGCTTCTTGTAAGTCCCGCATTGCTATATGGGGAGCTTCCTGTTAAGGTAGGGCTGAGGGACAGTTTTCCTATCATGGAAAATATATTTGCCAAAAAATCTGAAATTGCAAAAAATGCATTAATATTTCTGTATTCCTGAAAAAGCAAAATTTCCAAAAGGAGTTCAGTTACCTCTCAGATTTAGTAGATTAGAAAATGTTGTAGCAAGTTAGTAACAACCCCCTAAAAGGTATAGTAGCACTGCCACAGGAGTTCGGAGGCATTTTTGGATGGCATATTGAGAATGATCAAAAAAGTTGGCCTATCTAGTGTATAAGGATACTACCGGGGGAAAAAAAACAATTGCCTGTTTATTCTGCCACTGGTTGGGGCTTTTATTTTTCCTCCAAGTTACATAGCCTGCGTATGACTATAAAAGAGCATAGCAGCGAATCACAAGGAATGTGACAGCGATACAGATTAATATTTAAATGTGTTGCCTTTTGCTTTTAGCGAGTGGTCTTGAGACGTAAACGTGACATCTCCAATGTAAAACGAGGGGTTTATGATGGAACAACAATGAGAGACTTGAAGTCACACGTAGACAGACATCACAGAGCCGCTCCCCGTCCGTGAACGCTCGCAGGGCATGTATCCAGAAGAACTTTCTCTCCTATGTTTGGTCAGTAAAGGAATTGAGGTTAATGGTTAATATTTAATGTCACCTGCAGCCAGTGACTGCTTCTTCTAATGTAAGTGACAGATAAACAGAAAAACACTCCCTGGATGATACACAAAGCACCACACACCATAAGTGCATTTTTATTTTTAAACCAACTCAATTTCTCAAATGGATAACCAATGTTCCTACTAATTTACATTAGAAATTGAGTGAGGCATGAAAATCGTTCTGATGCACGGCAAAAACATCGCTACTGCAGAAAATCGACAATGACTGGTTGTGGCAAAACAACATTCAGAATAATACATTAATGTAAAAGCCAGAAATCCTACCATGTCCATGACAATAGGGCTGGGAATAGAAGGCTTCATTGTTATGGGTTTTCTTATGCTTGATACTAAACAACGCGGATGGGAAGGGTAAAGGGGTATTTTCAATAGATCTACATACCAATATGCAGAATTCACACAAATAAGATAGGGTCCAACCTCTAGGAATCTTATCCTCTTAGGAGAAAAAGGTCATAGTGTGGTGACCCTGGTGACCCAATCCAGTGAGGGAAAAACTGGAGCACATTTCCTCTAAAAACACGGAAATGCCCCTTTATTGCAGCAGGAGCCCCTATTGCAGCAGATCTTAGAATAACTTATAGGCTAACAAAACTCTACTTGTATAAAAGGACATGTAACAACTGGGCCTTCCTTAGGAGTAGATTTAAGGACACCTTGCTTGTGCAAGAAAGGTTCAACTCTTCTCGTTTTTCTTCTCCTATCCCATTTTTACCCCTAATAATCTTGGAAAGTTCTAAAGGCAAATGTAACTGAGGGCTAAAATACATTTCCATCGTTGCCCATTTTTTTTGCAGATCAAAGACTGCGCTGTGGACAGACATCCAAACATAATTTAAGATGCAAGGAGCCGTCACTAGAGATGAGTGGACCCAGACTTTCAGTCTCTCTCTGACTATATCACAGCTATGACTTGTAGCAGGAGTCCACTAATCTCTAGCCATCACATGACTACTCAGACGACAGCGCCCTCAGATTACAGTTTGGCACTGTTGTAACACAGGGATTCCTTGCATCATATATCACTACAATGCTTGGAGTCCAGTTCCTGGTTTGTGAAATCAGACTACCACACGGTCCGTGACCAATCACAGTCTTGTGTTTTGGCCCCATCACAGATGCTGGAAGTACAAGGCCTTTCTCTGTGCAACGGCCATGTCAGGGAAATGCTGGGTAGTCCCCATTTATTTTGATGATTTTAGGTTTTTTGGCATTAAAGGGAGGGGACCTATGCATAGTTTTTGAATATAGGCTCTGCACTATAAGTGTCCGCTCCTGTATCAGTGTACTTCTCTGAAGTCTGAGTAATAAGTTCACCATCACCTTAATTATGACAGAAATGAAAAAGGTTTCGTAATTGGCAAAGCAATAACTGATGACTGTGCACATAATGTTAATAGCCAAAGCCATCCAAATATTATCAGAGAACTAAGTGATGAGCTCCAAAGTAACCTTATTACACAGAGCAAGTGACCGCTCAATATGCGCATTGCCAGTTCTTCTCTGTAAGGAAAGGCTATTCAAATGGACTTTGATTATCCTATAAAACAGAGACCTATAAAGTCATAAAACTTCTCCGTATGAAATATATGCAAAAGCCAGAACAAAAAGGTGTCTACAAGTCCATATATCAACAGATCTATAAAACGACTATAATGTCATTATGCCATTTAGAGGTCTACCCTCATAAAACAAACTTGGCAATACAGACTAACAAAATAATTGGTGCCCTTAAAAGACCTCCACACTTCCATCCACTAACATTTACATATGAAACCTATATATTAAATGTATCATTTTTTTGACTTGCTATACTTGTTATTTTGGTCAAAATGAGAGGCTGCGGGATACATCTCCAGTGCTGCGAAAGAAAGGTTTGTCCAAAAGAAAATACATACATTGGGGAGGGGATGCTGTGGAGGGGGGGGGGGGGTCACCGTGGCCGCAGCTAGGGGTGGGGGCACCGTGGCCGCAGCTAGGAATGGCAGTGTGGCTGCTGAGGAGGCACATACTGAGCAGCAGCATCCTCATATGCACTATTCATTTATGCAATTTTTCCAAAAGTTTCATTATGTTTTAACTAGCTACCAAGCTTATAGTAATGTCTCATGGCCGTATATTTGATTGAGACAACTGCATCCAACTCCATCAACTACCATCCCCTGTAAATAAGCCATAGCATGATTTTTCAACCTCTTCAGAGTAGGATTGAAATAAAAGCCGTACTCCAAAAATAAACCCTAGTTAGGGCACAAACAGAATAGGTGTTCAAAAAGAAACGGCTATATATTCTGAATACTGGCACCTAGAAAAACACTTCTTGTGTTATTTTAAAGACAAGAAACTCCCCTTAAATGCAGCACAATTAATATGTTTCTGTTGAGGATTGCAGCTCCCCGCCCCAACTTTAACTGTGGATATCCACATGTCTGTGGCACCTAGAAACACCAAGATTGAATAAACTTTAAAAAGACACACAAACTGTGTTTCTAGGTGCTACAACTGAGAAGTTAAACTTGCTTGAAATGTACCCCTTCCAGCCCGTCAGCTAATGTAGCATGGAGAAAGAATATGAGGGAGCTGCAGGGAAGAGGGGGCCTACAAATGCAATGAGCTACAAGAACAAGAGATGCTCATTTAAAGGAAAGTGCCATTGCTAGGAATGAGAAATTACAGATAATGATTCAAGGGCAATATAAGACATCTCCTGAAAATAAAAGAAAAACATAATATACAAACCTGATTTATTTTCAGAGAAACATGGTATGTGGTGCAGTACAAGGTATAGGGGCCCTTCCCCTATACCTTGTACTGCACCACTTACCATGTTTCTCTGAAAATAAATCAGGATTATATATTAAGTGCAAGTGTGAAAGGAATGGATCTAATGGCGAGACAAGCCGAGGTCGCACAACTGTCATGTATCTGGAATTTTTTTTTCAGCTGTCAACCTTCTGCCCTTATGCTGAACACTAATGGTGGTGCCAAGGAAAGGAAGCAGAATCACTCAGTTTTTTTTTAAATTATAAAAATAAGTTTAACGTATATACTTGTGTATAAGCCGAGTTTTTCTGCACAAAAAATGTGCTGAAAAACGCCCCCTCGGCTTATACACGAGTCTATAACAAAAAAAATTACCCACTTAAAAAAAAATAAACTTAAATACTCACCCTCCGATGTCAGCGCTATACTACATGGGGGCTGGCAGGCTGTATACTACTGGGGTCTGGCAGGCTGTATACTACTGGGGTCTGGCAGGCTGTATACTACTGGGGTCTGGCAGGCTGTATACTACTGGGGTCTGGCAGGCTGTATACTACTGGGGTCTGGCAGGCTGTATACTACTGGGGTCTGGCAGGCTGTATACTACTGGGGTCTGGCAGGCTGTATACTACTGGGGTCTGGCAGGCTGTATACTACTGGGGTCTGGCAGGCTGTATACTACTGGGGTCTGGCAGGCTGTATACTACTGGGGTCTGGCAGGCTGTATACTACTGGGGTCTGGCAGGCTGTAAACTACTGGGGTCTGGCAGGCTGTATACTACTGGGGGCTGGCAGGCTGTATACTACTGGGGGCTGGCAGGCTGTATACTACTGGGGGCTGGCAGGCTGTATACTACTGGGGGCTGGCAGGCTGTATACTACTGGGGGCTGGCAGGCTGTATACTACTGGGGGCTGGCAGGCTGTATACTGGGGGCTGGCAGGCTGTATACTACTGGGGGCTGGCAGGCTGTATACTACTGGGGGCTGGCAGGCTGTATACTACTGGGGGGGTTTGACCAATGCATTTCCCACCCTCGGCTTATACTCGAGTCAGTAGTTTTTCCCAGTTTTTGGTGGTAAAATTAGGGGTCTCAGCATATACTCGGGTCGGCTTATACTCGAGTATATACGGTAATTTTCAGAAATGAAAGCTATAAATCTGCTCCTATGTCTAATTTGGAATAGACGGGGAAGGGGGGAGGGTTTGAACTGGGAGTGCTCATATTGCACTATGCTGGTGTGTTCATTATGCAATGTTTGTAGGCAGGGCTGCCACTAGGAAGTTTGGGGCCCCTGATTGGCAAATATTTTTGGGCCCCCATACAGAATAATAATCTGGCTCTGTGTGCAGTGAGTTATGGAAGGAGTTGGTGGGAGGGAGGAGGGTTTCCTGTGAATTGGGTCCCCTTCTCCTTCTCGAGACCCCTGAACACAGTCACACAAACCCCCAGATGGCGGCCCTGTATGTAGTGTGAGACACTGAAGGGGTTAACTGTGGATGGGCGGTATGTTTCCCCTAGGTTTTGCTTCTATGCAAGGCCTTAGTGCTGAGGTGGGTTTGTCCAGCACCTTGGACACAGGTGATGGGAACAGCCTAATTAGCCTGGATAAAATGACTCAGCAGAGTTGAGTGGGTTGTCTCTCTGTGGAAGGAGGCTGAGAGGACACAGCTCTGACCTGTGTGTCTGGAGCAGCCATGTGATCTTTTTGTTTAGTGTGAGCTAGTGGACTAATTGTATAGTTAGCACCCTGACGGGTAGGTTTTCTTTTGTTTATTCAAATACCTGTATGTAAAGGCTGGTTTTATTTTGCTGCAATAAACGCAGGCGAGACCTGTTTGGACTGTACCCTGGTGTCCCTGTCTTGAACTGCATCCTAGCACCCCGCTCCCACGGTCTCTACTGGGCCAAATCCCCACATATGGTGCTTCGGATTGCGGGCAGTTCAAAAAGCCATGCTCCAGCAGCAGGAGGAGAGATCCCGCCAGCAGCAGGAGGAGGCCAGAGCTAATCGGCAGCAGCAGCAGGAAGAGTCCCTGGCTAATCGGCAGCTGCAGCAAGCCATGCTCCAGCAGCAGGAGGAGAGGTCCCGCCAGCAGCAAGCCATGTTTCAGCTGCAGGAGGAGAGGTCCCGCCAGCAGCAGGAAGAATCCCGAGCCATGTTCCAGCTGATGATGGAGAAGTTTTCTGGCATGATGGCAGCACCGCAAGCGACGACTACTGAGGGGTTTCGTACTGGTCTGCAAGGGTACCCGGTTGTCCAGCATTCCGCACGGGCTGCAGTACAAAAGGCTTTACAAAAAATGGCGACGACCGACGACGTGGAGGCGTATCTCACTGTGTTCGAACGAGTAGCTGAGCGAGAGGAGTTACCGGCTGAGCAGTGGGCAGATGTCCTGGCACCGTTCCTGACCGGCGAGTCGCAGAAGGCTTACTACGACCTGAGTGAAACGGAGGCCCGTAAGTACCCCCAGCTAAAGGCGGAGATTCTGGCTCGTCTTGGGGTCACCGTTCAGGTTCGCTCCAGCCGGGTCCACCAGTGGGCTTACTCAGAAAAATTACCCCCACGCTCCCAAATGCATGACCTGATCCATCTTGTCCGGAAGTGGCTGCAACCAGAGGACTGCACCCCAGCACAGATGGTAGAGAGAGTGGTCCTCGACAAATTCACCCGTTCTCTGCCCTCTCGGCTCCAGCGGTGGGTTGGACAGGCCGGTCCCACAAAAGCTGAGGATCTTGTGTCCCTTGTAGAGAGGTATCGGGCTACGGAGGACCTTCTACTTACCTCTCCGACACGAAGCAGTGCCAGTGACAGGGTCACCAAACCAGCTGGTAAGACTGCTACTGCGGAAAAGGGGAGACATGTCAGGTTGGGAGGGGGTTCATTGGGGGGCGTGGATACCCAGAAACCCAGTGAGGCTCGTGACAGAGGTCATGGCCGTATCCAGTGCTGGCGGTGCCATGAAATGGGCCATATTGCTGCCAACTGTCCACTGTCAGTGGAGCCAATGGACTGCAACCAGACCCGGCGAGTGTCACTGTTTGCCCGGCCAGTTCTGTCGGCAGAGTCAGTCACGGATGCAGAACCCCAAGTATGCATGGTCACAATCGGTGGTCACACAGTGGAAGCCTTGCTAGACTCAGGGAGACTGGTCACCCTGGTGCGGGGAACTTTGGTTGATCCTGGACTGTACAGCGGGCGGAAAGTGGGAGTGTTGTGTATACATGGGGACACTCGCGAATATCCCACTGCTGTCATCAACCTACATACCCCTTGTGGTTCTGTTACCCATGAAGTGGGGGTGGTGGGGACCCTTTTTCATGAGGCTATTATCGGCAGAGACTTACCGGTGTTTTGGGACCTCTGGAGACGAAGACCCACCTCAGGTGCTGTTGCAGATAATGGACAACAGGTATGTCCGGCCTTGGCCCCTGAACCCTTTGAGGCCGATGTACCCACACCAGCAGTAGGGGTGACCCCATGTGATGAATTCTCTCCCCTAGAGGTCCTAGCTGGTGAGGTCGAGGGCCACGAGGAGGTGGCCGACATGCTGGACCTTGAGATTTCCCGTGACAATTTTGGGGCTGCACAGCTACAGGACCCTACCTTGGTTAAAGCACGGGAGAATGTCAAGGTGATAAATGGGGTACTCCAAATACCAGGGGCTGATAAAATATACCCCCGAATGGTGATTATTGGGGAACTGTTGTACAGGGTCGACCAGATACGGGGTGAGGAGGTTGAGCAACTTGTAGTACCCCAATCTCACCGTAGGCTGGTGCTAGAGTTGGCACACAAACATGTGCTGGGAGGGCACTTAGGGGCTGAGAAGACCCGAGAGAGGATCCTGCAGCGATTTTTCTGGCCCGGGGTATGGGAGGAGGTAAACCGGTATTGTAGCTCCTGCCCTGAGTGTCAACTTACTGCCCCGCTCTCCCACTTCAGGAGTCCTTTGGTCCCGCTACCGATCATAGAAGTGCCCTTTGAACGGATTGCAATGGATCTGGTTGGCCCCATAGTCAAATCCTCCAGGGGGCACCAATACATCCTAGTTATCCTGGACTACGCTACGCGGTACCCCGAGGCGGTTCCACTAAGGAACACCTCCTCCAAAAATATTGCTAGGGAGCTGTTCCAGGTGTTCTCACGCACAGGCCTCCCCAAGGAAATCTTGACTGACCAGGGTACCCCATTCATGTCTAGGGTAATGAAGGAGATGTGCAAGTTACTACAGGTAAAACAGCTCCGCACCTCTGTGTATCATCCTCAGACAGATGGCCTGGTCGAGAGGTTTAATAAGACCTTGAAGGGGATGCTTAAGAGGGTGGTCAGCAAAGATGGGAAGGACTGGGATTGTTTGTTGCCCTATTTGATGTTTGCCATACGTGAAGTTCCCCAGTCCTCCACGGGTTTCTCACCCTTTGAGCTGTTATGGATGTAGCCAAGGAGACCTGGGAGCAGGAGAGGACCCCCCACCGTAGTGTGATAGAACACGTCTCCCTTATGCAGGACCGCATAGCGGCGGTAATGCCCCTGGTAAAGGAGCACATGACAAGGGCACAAGAGGCCCAGTCTAGGGTCTACAATAGGTCAGCCAGACTCAGGACCTTTAACCCAGGCGACAGAGTGCTAGTTCTAGTGCCCACCGTGGAGAGCAAGTTCTTGGCCAAATGGCAAGGGCCATATGAGGTCATGGAGAGAGTGGGGAAGGTAACCTACAGGGTATCTCAGCCGGGGAGGAGGAAACCCGAACAGATATACCACGTGAACCTCCTAAAGCCATGGAGGGAAAGAGAGTCCCTGATGGCCGTGGGAGTAGAGAAGGCGTCTGTCTCCAAGAAGGGGACACCGGAGGTAGGTGTACCCGTTGCCAAGGTGCCTGAAGTACGGATCTCGGAGTCCCTCTCCAGGGCCCAGATTCAGGAAGCGAAGGAGTTTGTGCTCCGAAATATGGATGTGTTCTCTAAGTTACCGGGACGTACTTCAGTCATCAAGCATGACATCATAACCGAACCCCACATCCGGGTACACCAAAAACCTTACCGGGTCCCTGAAGCGCGCCGGCTTGCCATATCCGAAGAAGTCAGGCAGATGTTAGACCTGGGGGTTATCGAGGAGTCTAAAAGTGACTGGTCGAGTCCTATTGTGTTGATTCCCAAACCGGATGGTTCCCTACGGTTCTGCAATGATTTTAGGAAGTTGAACGAGGTGTCCAAATTTGATTCCTATCCCATGCCCAGGGTTGACGAGTTGATAGAACGACTTGGACAGGCTAGGTTCTTCTCCACCCTTGACCTGACGAAAGGGTATTGGCAGGTACCCCTGACTGACAGGGCTAAAGAGAAGACCGCTTTTGTTACCCCTGATGGGCTTTTTCAATACGTGGTACTCCCCTTTGGGCTACATGGGGCTCCCGCCACATTCCAGAGGTTAATGGATCTCGTGCTAAAACCTCACCGGAGTTATGCCTCGGCCTACTTAGATGATATTATAGTCTATAGTAACGACTGGGAGAGTCATCTAGCCAAAGTACAAGCAGTGGTAGACTCCCTGAGGGCAGCAGGGCTGACAGCGAACCCCCAAAAGTGTGCACTGGGTCTGGAAGAGGCCCGTTACCTGGGGTACCGTATTGGGCGAGGGGTCATCAAACCCCAAGTAAACAAAGTAGAGGCGATCCAGCAGTGGCCACGACCTTTGAGCAAGAAGCAAGTGAGGGCTTTTTTGGGCATAGTGGGCTATTATCGCCGATTTATCCCCGATTTTGCGACAATAGCGGCACCTCTGACTGACCTGACTAAGGGTAGCAGGGCGGTGATGGTAAAGTGGAGTGAAGAGGCTGAGGGGGCGTTTCAGCGACTTAAGACGGTTTTGTGTGAGGGACCGATACTGATCACCCCTAACTTCACCAAGACCTTTATTGTGCAGACTGACGCTTCTGACGTGGGCTTGGGGGCTGTCCTGTCCCAAGTAGTGGAGGGTGAGGAACATCCTGTAACATTCCTGAGCCGCAAGCTCACACCTCCTGAAAAGAACTACAGTATAGTTGAGAGGGAGTGCTTAGCGATCAAATGGGCTCTGGAATCCCTGAGGTATTATTTGGTAGGGCGGCAGTTTACACTGGTGACCGATCACTCTCCCCTAACCTGGATGAGTCAGGCCAAGGAGAGGAACGCCAGGGTCACAAGGTGGTTCCTAATGCTCCAGAATTTTAAATTCACGGTGGAACATCGAGCAGGAAAATTGCATGGGAATGCCGATGCCCTATCCCGTACCCACTGTCTGATGGCCAAAAGTGTTCGTCCCCACAGGGTCAAACAGAGGGGGAGGGTATGTGAGACACTGAAGGGGTTAACTGTGGATGGGTGGTATGTTTCCCCTAGGTTTTGCTTCTATGCAAGGCCTTAGTGCTGAGGTGGGTTTGTCCAGCACCTTGGACACAGGTGATGGGAACAGCCTAATTAGCCTGGATAAAATGACTCAGCAGAGTTGAGTGGGTTGTCTCTCTGTGGAAGGAGGCTGAGAGGACACAGCTCTGACCTGTGTGTCTGGAGCAGCCATGTGATCTTTTTGTTTAGTGTGAGCTAGTGGACTAATTGTATAGTTAGCACCCTGACGGGTAGGTTTTCTTTTGTTTATTCAAATACCTGTATGTAAAGGCTGGTTTTATTTTGCTGCAATAAACGCAGGCGAGACCTGTTTGGACTGTACCCTGGTGTCCCTGTCTTGAACTGCATCCTAGCACCCCGCTCCCACGGTCTCTACTGGGCCAAATCCCCACAGTAGGTACTGAGTGGCAGTCTATATGTTTGATTGTTAAGTCAAATCTGTTTGCTTTATTGGAAAGTGTAATGTCCTACACACATGACACAATGCCGATTTGCTGTTTATTGTTGTAGTTGATGTACAATTGCCTGAAAACAAGTTTTAAAAAAAATCTGCTCCTATGTCTGAACATACCAGTGCTGCCAAATTAATATATCTTTCTGTGAAAAGAATGGTGGAGAACTTCTAAAAAGATTTCCCCTGTTTGGTGAAAAGTACTAGTAATTACAATTTTATGATCACTCAATGTGTGCAGAGGATTTTAGTTTCATTAGTATCTCTTACGGTTCACAAGTGACAGAAGATTAATTGCGCAGATAAATAATAGATTTTTCTTTCGTGAAGTAAGGTAAATCTATATCTACAGTACTTTTCTTACACTGTTACACATAACAGGAAACTTTCTACACATGGAAAAGCTCTGAATGCCCAGAGCTATAGCAAATATAGCGATATCTCACTTTAGGTACAATAATCTTTCTTCAGGTAATGTGAGTCAATCATCACCAAAGCAAAACTTATTTTCACTCTTTTGATGTATCAGATGCACAGAAACATGAGGCACCACTTAACGTATAAATCCCACAGGTCGATATTTCTACGTTGTGTGCAATGTTGTTATGGGTGCTCCTTCGACGCATGTCTCAGGTAGCAGGCACGCCCATGGACGCTGTGTACCTCAACTCAGCGGCCACAGGGCAATCCTCCACACGACAGCGCCGGATCCTGTGGTCCGACGCACGCATCCCCGCCCCCTAGCTGCTAGGCCGTAGTTCGCCTATATAGCCTCCCTCTCCCTTTTGACCCCTGTCGGATCTTTGTGCCTTGATGCTCAAGAGAAAGCTGGTTTTGAGACCCTTGCGATTATCCGTTGTGACCTCTGCTTCTGTTCCGTCCCTTGATTCCTTGCCACCTGTCTTGACCTTCTGCTACGTCCTCGACTCCAATCCTGTGCTGCCTGTCCTGACCTTCTGCCCGACTATGACTCTGATTCTGCATGCCATTTCTGAACCTCGCCTTGGCCACTACCGCAAGCAAAGTCGTGCCTGTGGAGTGACCTGGTGGTACCGCGCCGCAGCAAGTCCATCTAAGACACCATCAAAGAAAGCTTTGACTGTAAAATGAAAATACAATAAAATGGTAAAATTATCCTAGGAACATTGTCGGGCTCTTTTATCTCTCAGCTGTCAGTGGAATTGGAGAAAGCTGAAGTAAATGAGAGGTCAGCTGCAGTATCCAGGGTCGGCCACTACAAAAGGAATGGAGCTCTACATCGGATTCCATTCACTGTAAGTTACAGAACCAGTGGTTGTTTTGAACCCAAATGATGTGATAATTATGATCTTTCCTAAAGATTTCATCCATATCCATAAAATGGAAACCCATAAGTACTGCAGCTTTTTCCCTCAACTGGGATCCAAGCTACAAGGTTCTAAACAGCAACTATACAACCATATCACTAGGCATCCATCAGTGGATATTCTAAAAGGTAGGGTAGTGTTAAAATCCTGTCAGCTGGTCACATGACTGTAGACCATGTGATTTGGATGTGTCAGCTGACACGCATCACATGACCCAACCGAACGGCAATCATTGGAGCTTACACATAACTTATAGAGTGTTTTCCGTTTTATTAATGCTACTATTGCTGTACTAATCAGATACCATGGATGTTAACTATTATTATTGTGTATATCATGTTATATGGGTTCCGCTGTATTTGCTGTCTGACCTAGGGGCGGCACCGGATATAACGCAGCTCCACCCGTGGGGCGTTACTGTTGAATACTGAATTGTTTGTATCACTATATATATGTGAGTCTTAACCAGTGCATGTCAGCCATGACTAAGGGCAGGTTGTCTGCCTGAAACGCGTAGGCCTCTGTGACCATCTGTCTGAGTGGATTTTATTTTTGATGCAACCTTGAATAAAGATACCTGGTGTTTGGAGACTGGCTGGATCGTTTCCTTTTTTCGCTTCAAGAAGAGTTTTGCCCCAGCAGAGGGGTGGTCCGTGCCGGAGTCGACACTTCACAGGAGGGGAGAGCTGGCATCTATGTTCTTTTCATTTATCAAGTGAGTTCTGCAGCCGTGCACACCCTCGCTGGTCCACGTCGATGACAGATGGTTTTATGTGAATAGTGGCTATTGTCTAACTCCATGCTATAATATGAATATACCCAGAGTTGAACGTGCTGCTGCTGTGTTCTCCAATCAAAGCGACCCACGAAGCTCGCAAAATGTGTCTGGGGACCATTACAAAGCACTGGAAAAATTGATGGAGCAAGAGACCCGTGTATGGTGGGATCAAACCACTCTTAAAGCATATATTGATAGGAAATATATCCCAAGAGGATTACGACTGAAGAAAATTCCTTCTATAATCTATTCTGACGAATTTACCGTCGCATGGAATGCTATTCTGTCCGAATGCTCCTTTAAATTGATGGACTTAATTATTACAAATGAGGAAAATAAACTACAGGAGCTACAAGTTGATATTGACAAAGCTAAAGTGAATCTCAAACAGAATTCAACGCAGGGAGAATTTGACGACCACATGCAAAAAATAACACAACATATTACCGGAATGGAAGATAAAATTGCTGAAACAAAGAAGGTCAAGTTCCAAAGAGATGAGTATGTTTACGAGAAACAACAGGTATACGAATGGGGACGTTGGGAGAGACTTCCACAGACTCCTCGCTCTATCCTGCGGAAATCCCACAGAAGACGTCACCGGGACAATACACAAAGAGTAGGCTTTGCTTCCTCCGACCTGGACTCTTCTGAATACCTAACACAAGAATCGGAAACGGAACAGGGGGATGGAGCCCCCAGAGTTGCCTCATACTATAAGAAAAAAAGGAATAGGAAGCCAAAAAACGTAGAGGGGGGCGGAAACACCGAAGGAACAACTGGCATCCCCTCTTGGACTCTCAGGAGCAGGAAACCCAAGTAGGTGATCTAGATGTGATAAATTTATCTAATCATGTCCTCTCCCATGACCAAGTTAAACTCTTATCGTTGGGACTTAATTTTGTCCCTGACAAGGACTTTGACATCTACTCAACCATTTGTGATATTAACAAGTTTATTAGAGACCTAACTGTAAAACGTCATTTTTTCACTGTTGATGATTCTGATGTGGGCTCACAAAATCACCAAGTAAGTACTAATGAATTTATAACCTTTACTTTTAAGGATCAATTTACATTATTGAATTTGATGAGTCTTGGTGATGATGATATGTCCCAAAAATACGAGAGAACTACAGGGGACTTCAGAGTAAAGAATCCGAGGTTTTACCCTGTAAATTCCCGTGCCGATTGTATGGACCTGTTTCAGTCGAGGATGGAACGCGACCTAAAAAAATTAAAGGAGCATACTTTGCACAATGAATCTAGGACGCATAACCTTCCACCTCCACTCAAACAGGCATTGGCACAAATTACCGACTGGCACGATGTCATCATTAAAATGTCGGACAAGGGGGGGTCAGTAGTCCTGATGGACAAGGAAATGTATAGGGAACAAATTTTGTCGTTACTCAATGATTCCAGCACTTACCGGAAATTACGGGAAAACCCGACTAAACGTTTTAATGAGGAACTTAGGAAATTGCTGGATGAAGGCATTAGCTTAGGGGCACTTACCAAGGGTCAGGCTGAACAGATATGTGTCAAAGATCCAGTGGTACCCATAATCCATGCCCTTCCCAAGACCCACAAAGGGTTAATACCACCCCCCATGCGCCCCATTGTTTCAGGCATTGGATCCCTTGGTGAAAACTTAAGTAGTTGGCTTGATTGGGTACTACAACCCTTGGTACGACGGGTTCCTGGCTTCCTTCAGGACTCACGCGATGTCCTGCAGACATTGGATGGTCTACATTGGGGTGACGATTTCCACTGGCTTAGTTGTGATGTGGTGTCATTATACACCTCCATTCCCCACAGTGTAGCCATCAGGGCTCTCCAGTTTCATCTGGACAAATACACCAAATATACCCTTGAGTTTAAAGAGTTTGTTATTTTGACCTGCCAATTTCTAATTACACATAATTATTTTATGTTTGATCAGATTTACTATCTGCAGACCAAGGGGGTCAGCATGGGGGCTAAGTTTTCACCATCACTAGCGAACCTGACCATGTCATGGTGGGAGGAGTTCACGATCTACTCCCCTGATAACCCGTTTCTGGATTGTATAGAGTGGTATGGCAGGTACATCGACGATATTTTGGTCGTCTGGCGTGGAGGGGTACCTGCCATACCACTCTTCGTTGACTATTTGAATGACAACACTGTCAACCTTAAATTTACGTTTGCCACCCACCCTAATGAGATCTCCTTCCTTGACTTGACACTTTCAGGCATTTGTGGGAATGGTGTTGCCACCAAAACATACCGTAAACCTACGGCTGGCAACACCATTCTACATGCCAAGTCCCAACATCCACCACACACAATACGGGCTATTCCAGTGGGTGAATTGACAAGGGCCAAAAGAAATTGTACCAATGACACCACATTTCATGTGGAGGCAAAGAGTGTATGCAACAGACTTAGAAATAGAGGGTACCCCAAATGGACTTTGGATAGAGCCTGTGGCCAGGTCATCAATAGGGACAGACGAAGCCTTTTGTATCCACAACAACCCACTACAAACAAAAATCGAAACCTTGCCCCAGTCCCAACGTTGGTTTTGCAGTATAGCCCACAATTTAAGGCCATTTCCAACATAGTCCACCAACATCTGCCCCTACTCAAAACTGATCCCACGTTGGAGAGGATTTTAGATGACGGATGCAGAATTGTCTGCAGAAGAGGGCAGAGTCTAGCTAACATTCTGTCTCCTTCCCTCTTTTCCACCACGGTGACTCCAACTTGGTTGTCCACACAGGGCTTTTACAAATGTGGTGCCTCTCGTTGTCTGACGTGTAAATATGTGACCCACAGAAAGAAACATTTCTTTTCCAGTGATGGTGAAAAAAAGTTTCCTATCAGGAAACTTTTGAACTGTAACTCGACTAATGTCGTGTACATTATACAGTGCAATATATGCAATCTAATGTATGTGGGACATACTACCCGTAAATTTAAGGTTAGATTTTCAGAACATTTACGCGATATCTTGAACCCCACAGGCCGTAATCTATCCGGAGCATCACAGCATTTTGTCAGGGTACATAACGGTGATACCCACACACTAAGTGCATACGCTATAGAGAAGGTTCACAGTAACATCAGGGGGGGGAACATTGGAGCCCGTTTGACTAACAGAGAGGCGTATTGGATTTTTACCTTGAGCACGTCCTCCCCTCAAGGTTTAAATATTAAAAGGGAATTAATGTACCATTACTAGCCCGGATTATACCTCTCCCTTTGCTATGTATTGATTGCGTGGTCTCGTTCCTCTACTAATACCAAGATTAATATTATATCTTATACTGTTTTGCATGATGTTGACTTAGCCACAGTTTTTTAATTATCTTTGTACATGTACTCTTTTTATTTTTTACGTTACCTACAATTTTTTTATTCCAGACCTGTAACATGATGTGGGGAGGCCTTGTCGGCCACGCCGCGTGGTCCTCTTCGGTGGCCGCCCGGGCTCTCATCCTCGTGCGGTTCTCTATGGGCCTCCGCTGCGATGCCGATAGAAGGCCTCTCCAAGCCCCGTTGTGATGCAACTTCACGATATGCTATCCTGATGCCCGGTACTTGGTGTAGCTGTCCGTTGCTATGCGACTGTCAGCTGGTCACATGACTGTAGACCATGTGATTTGGATGTGTCAGCTGACACGCATCACATGACCCAACCGAACGGCAATCATTGGAGCTTACACATAACTTATAGAGTGTTTTCCGTTTTATTAATGCTACTATTGCTGTACTAATCAGATACCATGGATGTTAACTATTATTATTGTGTATATCATGTTATATGGGTTCCGCTGTATTTGCTGTCTGACCTAGGGGCGGCACCGGATATAACGCAGCTCCACCCGTGGGGCGTTACTGTTGAATACTGAATTGTTTGTATCACTATATATATGTGAGTCTTAACCAGTGCATGTCAGCCATGACTAAGGGCAGGTTGTCTGCCTGAAACGCGTAGGCCTCTGTGACCATCTGTCTGAGTGGATTTTATTTTTGATGCAACCTTGAATAAAGATACCTGGTGTTTGGAGACTGGCTGGATCGTTTCCTTTTTTCGCTTCAAGAAGAGTTTTGCCCCAGCAGAGGGGTGGTCCGTGCCGGAGTCGACACTTCACAGGAGGGGAGAGCTGGCATCTATGTTCTTTTCATTTATAAAATCCCCAAATGCCTGCAGAGGCAGCTTTACCCAAATATCTGGCACGACTTTCTGCAGTTCACTCTAGCTTGTGGATGAATGTGACTGTGTCAAGCAGCGCTCACTGATTTCCCATGAGGCTTTGCAACTGAGCAAAAGACTACTGCTGATTGTGTCCACTGACATGTCTCTTCTCCTGCGAGTTTATGGAACTACATTCCAATCAATGTTCCCCTGTGCGAGAGGCCAGTAACAGAGAACAGAAAAGAGCAGAACTAAATATGTCATCAGCTGAGAGGTGACAGAGCAGGGGCAAAGTGAGACAGCGTAACGGCCTGTGAAGCCAGACCACAGAGAAGCTGCAGTAGACCCTCGGACTCAATAGATTAATTGTAAAAGTTGATTTGAGGAGGAAGGAGACCATGGATAACAAATATAAGAAGATTACCACAATCACAGTGCCTGGTTGTATGTCTCAGTGTCCCTGGTTTATCCTGCTGGATTTTGATGATAGATTTCCAGTAAGGATATTTAAAAAATCATAATGATATGAGGGGAAAAAAAATTGATGAAAAGAAAAGAGTAAAACGCAAAAGTTTTTTTTATTGACTTCATCGCTTTGTTTTATATTACAAATATAATATATATATTTTTGTCTTATATCAGACCAGTAAAATGATATAATCCATCAATTAATGACTAATATTAACAACTAAAATTCATGCCATATGAACGTCGAAAAAGAAAAGAATTATTTTCTTTAGAAAAAATTGTGCGTTTGCCAGATTTTCAAAGTGCAATAACATTAATTACCCCAAATATTTCTCAGCCTCTGAAATTCAGCAATTCCCTATTTCAGAATTAAGGTCACACAATGTTAGCCAATTAATCCAAAAGAAATGTCCTGTGTTGAAAGTTAAGAGGAGCGCGGCGTACACCGAATTAGTCTAATAGGCAAAGAAAGGCAGTTTAAACAATCTACAATTCAACCAGAAAATGAATCCTAAAGCTTCTTATCAGCAATGATATTACTATTTCACTTAACAGCGCCATTAAGTATGCTCCTCTGCTGCTTACTACACAGGGGTATATACCGGAAGTTCACTTCATTCAGTAATACAACAGCTGTCCTGTGGCATTACAGCATAAATAAGCCATTTAGTCATCTAAAACTAAACCGCTGAAAAAAATAAATAGCTATAAGATATAAATGAAGGTTAAAATAACCTTATCTGCATGTCTGCATCTATGAAAAGAGCATCAGCGATAACATTTCACCTGACAATCTAATCCGCAGTGTTAAAGGGTCCCATACTTTAATTACGGTAAAAGGAAATGTGATTTTTCCATTGCATTTTTCACCTGTGTTCTCAATAGCATAAAGTTAAAAGAAACCTACCACCACAGACCTACCTAATAAGGTAAATCCGGTGACAGGTTCCTCTAATGCAGGGCCGGTTCTAGACAAAGTGGGGCCCTGGGCAAAACTAAAAGTGGGGCCCAAAAATAAAACTATTTTTATGACCAGTCAGTAAGAGGCTCCCTTTAGTATGGTAAATCAAACTGTAATATGGGGGAATTAAAACTTATAAAAGTTATGGCCCACAAAAGATTTAGTCCCAAAAAGGGCTATACTACTCTATATTAGAGGAACCTGCCACCGGATCTACCTTAATAGGTAGGTTTCCTTTGAGTGCTACATGTATTAGCTTTTCTTGGAGCGGATCAACGGACCGTTAAAAACATTATACATGTGCCTAACACAATAGACTATCAATGAGTCAGAGTTATGTCCGACTGCACTCATAGGAGAAAATTGGTTGTGGGAAAGGAACCTCATACTTGGAAGCCCAAACAGCTTTAGGCCAAGCAAAAAATGATGTGGCAAAAAGGGGAAAGAGTTAGGAAAATCAGTGTCATCTGTTTCAAATTTCACATCGAAGTTTTCTGTCAGGCCTACCAATCTTGATATTGACCAGTGTGGTCCAAGTAAAACATTCTGGGCACTAGAGGGTATTCGTGCACTGTACCTCATAACTAGACTGAACTCATATCAGTTCAGTCCAGTTATAAAAGGTCTGGTCATGGAAATTCCTCCAGAGTACAGAGTGTTTTTCTTGGACTGCACTCTCTGGTGGGCAACTGGTCTAATAGAATCTGCCCATATTCTGCTTGGAATATGGTGAATAGGACTTTTTTTTCCCATAAGCGGACATAGCTACTCATAGGAAAAAGCCCCAGACAGCCTCGCAATGCGCTAAAAAGTAGAGCGGTATAGAATTTCCCGATGGAATATTCATACCAAAAACTTTTTCATAAAAATACCCTTAGGCTTGGCTCACAACTGCAATTTTCTATTAGGAACAGAAAAAACTTATGCAAGCCAGGGTCAGATCTGATACCGAATGAACGCCAATGGTGCCCTCCGGACCCTTGCTAACTAAAATAGAATCTACCAAGTTTCCTTCAAAATGTCCTTTAACCATGCTGCTGCATTATGTTGCCTCCTTTTATGCAATCTACAGTTTAGTGCTACAATATTAACATAATAACCTAGCATACTCCGGTGCAGGTGCTTATATCTCATATAACTACTGAAATTTTTATACTTTCAGTGACCGAGTCGTTCAATATGGAACCAATGGTGCCTCAGTAGGATACCACTACATTATAATTCAGAAAAATAAATGTTGGACCTGAAAGAAAAAAAACAAACACACACTGGAGGCTGCCATTACAGATGGACTGAAGGAGTGAGAAACAGGAAGTTGTGTAGAAATGCCAAGTGCAGCATGTGAATAACAGGGAAAGGAGGAAGCTCTCACAGAGCAAAGTTACAGGTACATATACATGCAGAGACCTGTCTAATGGAACGGATTTATTGAAAAGTGGCCAACCCCTTTAATATTGACTAGGTGAAATGATCCAAAAAAGGGAACATGTCACATGGAAAATGCTGTGTAAAAGTTGATTTGAGAAGGAAGGAGATTACCACAGTCACGGTGCCTGGATCTACGAGTAAAGTGTCCTTGGTTTTTCATGATAGATTGGTAAAATGGTAGATTTGCTTTAATTTAGAAGAATAAATACCATTTTTGCTGTTTATCACATTTTACATATCATCAGTAACAAAAATTAAAGGTTAAAAAAAACTAAATTAAAAAGTATCCTGGCCGTTATCGATCTATTAGATGATAGCAATATGGTAAAAATGAGTCACTAGAAATTCACTTGGCTTTATAATACACTTATCACAATATATTTCTACAATTCTATATTACATGTAGAAAAAATGTAAGCTGAAGAACAAGACATGGCCTAGATGTCTACATCAGCCACATGATGATTCTTGGCAGCTGAGGGTTCCCAATGTAATCACAATGAGTAGCTTCTAAGGATTACATGAGTGACAATGTGACAATAACTTTGACTGGGAACCCAGATTAAGATGAAGAACTGTTTCATTGTGTCATCTTCCTAGGTACGGCAAAAGTGGACATACGGTATATCCTAAACCTTGAGCACTAGGCAAGGAGTTGCATCTGAAGGAGGACCATTTCATGTAAATGTCAGATAGCATGCTTGATGAAATGATGAAAAGGTCTAATTTTATGGCAATCATTACTAATATGTTTTTATAATAATGATAATATTTACAACAATGAAGTTTTAAAAAATTATCATGAACTTTTCAGACCTTCAGCAGCTGCCATGCTCTTCTTTGTAAATCCATCCCCCATTATAAGAGAAAACAAAAACTTTATTAAAGAGGTTATCCAGGGAAATATTAATGTACCTTATTAAAATAAACTCCCCAAACAACTTAAAGAAAACCTACCAACAGAATCGGGCACAGTAAACCATGCACACCAAAATAAAATTACGCAAATGAGCCAAAGGGGCTCTATAGCTGTTAATTAAGCCTCGAGCCCCTCATATTCATTTGCATAATTTTTAAAACATTTATTTCGTAAAAACATAGGCGTAAGTGGCTAAAAGAAGAGCGGATCCTGCCAGAAGGGACACACACCAGCATATAAGTGCGCTTGATCATCCTTGATCCTGGTGGTAGATTTCCTATAAGCATTTACCCCTCTCAGGGTCACATAATAAGTAACATCACTAAAAGGAGCTCGCGATCATGTTCTGTGTATTGTTAACCCTATTGGGAGGAGGGAACATTCATGAAGACCATAGGTTGTATTTATTTTTTTTCTGGTAGAGAATAAATACTCTTCTTAGCATTTCCGAGAAAGCGCCAATCTTTTTTACTCATGGCACACGTCTGAATTGAATGCAATACTTTTTAATAGTTCAGCCATTATTATAGTAGTACGGTATTATAATAGCCATTATTTTAACTGACCATGTATTCAATCTATCTAATAGAAGATCATGTACAAGAATGATCACTGTCTATAATTCATAAGAATCTTCTAAAAAATGGATGCCAGGCAGATACAGATCGCCGATAGAACCAGACCTTGACCACAGGTTTGGTTGTGGACATCTAGTAGAAGGTCAGTGATAAGTTGGAATCTCTGAGCAGTAATGAACAAGTCAGAGATTCTAAACTCAAAGTGGAACTTAGCTGATGCTGCAGGTTTTTAATGCAGAATGTGGATGGGAATCCTTCATGTATTTAATTCCTGGTACACGACCACATATTTTGTGTAACGGGCAGGACATGTTGTAGAAGTACCCAGCTACAGGCCTGATCTAGAGGCAGGAGCCTTTGGCACAGTGGAAAGGGCACGATTAATATCAATTGCTGGTGCCCTACAGTCTGATTTGGGCTGTGCCTAATATACAACCTGTGTCTATCTTTATACATAACCCTGCCTGACCATTAGCCTCTTATGCATCGGACACTGATTTGACTACTCACTTTAGCATTCAGCACTTGCCCCCAGTCCCTGCTTGCGACTACTCACTCTACAGTCTAACGCTTACCTCTATAGTCCCCTGGTTGTGACTCCTCACTGTAGTGTTCAGCACTTTCCCCAGTTCCAGGTTGTTACAACTCACTTTACTGTGAGTAGTCGTAGCTAGGGACTGCTTGCATGTGCTGAACACTAGTGTTCAGCACTTGTCATCAGTCCCTGGTTCCTCTCTCAAGTGATTTTGCAGCCCACGTCTCTCTGGGATAGCCAAAGTCACTTTAACATAACCTGTCCGGGCTAATTAGAACACTAAACCACCCACAGGTCCTTATGTTCTCTGTATGATTTTTTTTTTTTTAAGTGTGTATCTAAAAACAAAAAAAAATAAAATTTAAAAAAAAATCTACTTTATACGCACTTCCTTCCTTGTTCCTTCAGCACCTGCACATTGCAGCTAGAGAAACTGAATTAGTACAACCTGCTTTACTGCGCAAGTGCTGTAGTGCATGTGTGTGAGAAGAGTTCCTCACTGCCCCTAAACTACAAAGTTCAAATTTAGGCTTTTTTAAAAGAGTAAAACTGCCTGTTCAAGCATCTATGATACCTGTAGAGGCGTTAATGTGATCTCTAATGAGGACTGTGCTTCACTTGGTGTCTGCTTGCAAGAGGCCAGCAGACAGCGTTCTCTGTCATTGCAATCATATGCCTAGATATGGATGGAGAAGGGCTGTAGGCAGTGATGAAGGAAGGGCCCAATGCAAAGAGAGCCACGTGGGGAGCAGTCCCTCCTACTGCACAGAAGAAGTTTGGCAGGGGTAACAGACACAGGGCCGCTCTGTCCATGCTTAGGACAATGGAAAGGTTTCTGTGCTTTCAAAGACAGGAAACACCTTTAACCATCTCTCTATGGAGCAACTGATGTTCTGCCTGAAGAAAGCAGGGCAAAGAGTCTTCAAGTCCTATAACATGCACTTGTTATGAATGACTGATACAACACGTGCAGCAAGGGGGCAGTGTTTAGATGATATTAACAACCACTTCAGTTGAATTGAGAAAAAAAGCCATGATAAATGGACAGCATTCATGAACACCTACATGGCCTATGAAATATGATGTGACTTACTAAGATTATATAATTGGCAGATCGAAATTTAATCTCCATACTAAAACAGGGTCATGTGATCCCTACCTGTACAAACCTCTTCTGGCAATTTCTGTCTGTAAGCAATTTTTTTTGTTTTTCACTTAAGTGCTCTTCCCTCCAAATCTGAAATTACCTAAACAATATGTGTGTTCTTCCCAACCATGTTAGCTGGAGTTCTGAGGCTTCTGTGAATCCTCCATTGGGTAACATCTATTAGTCTGAGAGCAGCATTTGCCTTCCTCTCTAGTTACCGAGTCCTGACATCGCTGACACCTGTGCGCCTCCACTTGTTACTCCGCTAGCATTGGAGTATTTCAGTGATTGGTACAATTCTCCACTTACTGCTAATCTTCTACCCGTCTATAATGATGACTGCTCTGCTAGAGGCTTTTAGATTTTGTTAACAACTATGCTTACCCAGGTAATTGTTCCGCTGGCTGCTCCGAGCCTCCATTGATTGCTCTGCTCACACTCCAGATTCCCTCGTGCTTCCCTCCTTGTAGCTTTGGGCCATCTATGACTGCTATGTTACCACATCTAAGCCTCCTTTGATTAATTCTGTATCCTCTGAGTGCAATGATTATGGTGCTCTGGGTCTTCCAATTGTCAGTAAATCTACAGCTTTAGAATTGTCCTTTTCTTTCCATTTCTAGCTCTTACCATATCAACTGAATAGGCGCTGAGTGTTGTCTACAATGGGGAAATAACTGTGATACAAGCCTCCTCTATTACCACCTTACTGCAACGCCTACGGGGCAGGAATTTCAGAAGAAACTTGTTGTGCTGTTATTGGAGAAAAGCCTTTAAAAGGCACTCCAACATGTTATAGGGGTTATACATTGTTTTGTACATCACCCTAAATAAACAGGGATACTTGGTGGTGCTTGCAGAGCTGCATTACTACTCCAGTGATGGGAGCCATAATTCCTTCAATACAATGTTGTTGCATACATAAATAAGGACAGTAGAAGTTACAGGCCCAGATTTAGTAAAGCTCCTGTGCCAGATTTCGGTCAGACTTTACACATTCTTTTATGTGCAGACTGCTTGTACATGTATTTAAGAAGCGTCCGAGACACAACTGAGTTGCACACCACACATTTGTGTCACGGCTGCAAAATACCCAACACAAAATTCTGCTCATAAATGGGTGTTTTGACGTGCAGTCGAATTGTGCGCTACATTTATCATGCAGACGCCAACAGAATTGTGTCACACACCTATGTTAAAGATGCACCAAAAAAAGGTGTAATCTGTCTGAGCAGTGCATTGGAGGGGGGGGGGGGGCAGATTCATAATGAACGTGCGCCACAACTCATGAATATGACACCCCCTGCACACTCCACAGGAACACTGCATATAGTGCAGTTTGCACATTTTTTGAAAAATGTGGGCCACAGTGCTGGATTAAAACATACAGAAGAGGTGAGCAGTATTTTTCTATATTTAGAACCTTCAGTTGTAAAATATGTATAATCCATGGTAGCTGCAGCAGGGGGTATGCTAAAAAATATATAAAATGTGCTAGTCCTGCTTCAGCTCCCAGTTCCATTGTCTGTTCCTTGGCTCTCCCAGCCAGGCCTGAAATGTTAGAGGTCACGGGCCCCATTGATGTCACTTGTTTTATGTCACTAGGGCCCACTGAGGCCACACTGATTCTGTGACTCAAGCTCTTCCAAACTATCCAAGAAAGCCAAAGAACAAGCAAACACCTCAAGACTGGAGACCAAAAGACAGCGCAAGCAAAGTAACCCATTAAATAGAGACTTCAGAAAGGGTTTTCGCTTGGGGAGTCCCAAACCAGGTCCAACGTTTTCGGATTTTTCAGTGAGGACAGAAGATAGACTCCACTATTAAACTGCAGTCAAATTTTCAAATGACAAATTAAATCACCCTAAAATTGGCCATAGTCAGCCAATTATTTTACACGACAACTAAAAAGAATAATATTGGCATATAATCTGTCCACCAGCAGAATGAAAGCTTTCCCCTCTATAATGCATACTTCCATACGTATCCCCAATTCTAGCTTAATAAGCAGAGCGAGGTGTGAACTTACAGCTTTACATTATTCTACAAAGTACATAGAACATTCAATATTAATGGCAATCCACATATTCAATGAAAGGATAAAAGAAGAATTACTTAGACACCTTCGACTTGTGAACACATGTTTCTCTTTTCAGTCCATTTAAATTAGTTCTACAAATGTCAACTTCAGACTGTTACATAAATTCACAAAAAATAAGTTAGATAACATCCTAATTACTGTAAAAATATGTGCACTATGCGTTGCCACTCCACACGCAATGCACCACCGACGATTACCTTTACTGATAAGACAAATAGGCGATATTCTCGGAGCAAATAGTAACACAAGAATCCACTTTATCAAGAAGAGAAAATCTCAGGTCACAGTGACACTGGAATGCTCCAGGTAACTCAAGGCTGATTTATTCATCCATTATTTGATATATAATAAGATCACGCAGAGTCTTTGCTGGCATTTACAATGAGTCAGGCATAAAACCACTGAATATTGCCAGAGATGTATAAATATACAAAGACGGTCCCTTTTACCCAACTCTCATAAACTTACTCCTAGGTCAGGAACACACACAGAGGAATGGCAGTCTCTCAAATGTGAATTAAGGTTTTGAAAAACTCATCCACACAATGCAGAGAGAATCTACAGCAAAAACTTTTTTTTGCAGTGCCAAAAGGACATTCTGCAGCATGAAATCCATAGCCAAAAATGCTCCGATTTCCAGCTGAAAATCTGCTGCATTTCAATCTCATGTCCTTATAAATTGCATTCACAAAAATGTTTTTCATACGCATATATTTTTCTAGAGCTTTTTTTTTTTTTATAAAATGTAAATGAGCCTGAGGCACTAAGATGTCACCTGAGTGCCTTATGGTTCTGCCAACTGCCAATTATGCATGCTCCCCGCCCCATCCACTCTTCAAAGACAGCAGGCGACGTCAGCCAGCTGCCTGCAAATATTGCGCATGCACAAGAACACTATTCCTTGCGCAGTGGATTGCGGACAGCCGTGTGAAGAGTGCGGAGGGGCGTGCATAATTGGTTGTCGGCGAAGCCATGAGGCACTCTTTACCAAGTCCCTCCGTGGTCACCATCTTACCTAGAGATAGTTCTGACGAGACGCATCTGATGAGTCTCTTGTGCTCCTCATGTCTGCACAGAACTTTAATGAAGTTAGAGCTGTACAACCCCGACTTCACTGCGTAAGCACCAAAATCAGGGCGCATGCGCAACCGAGTGGGTTTCACAATGTGACGGTGCAGGCGTGGGGAGCACCAGACTGAGATAAAGTTTTTAAATTTAATAGTGTGGACTTGGTAAAGGGCGATTTGGTACACTGTAAGGACCTGTGGGTGGTTTAGTGTCAAATCACCCTTACAGATCGTCTTTAATAAATAAATAATGGACTAAAGAATTTTTAACTGATCAACCTTTGGACCGATCTGTATTGAGCTCCATAGTTTCATTTCTTCAGTATGGTGGTCCATCAAGCAAAGCCATTTCCTCTTCACCTTGTGATTGGTGGTGATCACCGCAGTCAGAGACAAATGTTTCACATTTTAAGAATAAGTCACTAAAAACTATTAGTAGTAGATCCTTCAAAGTGAAACATACAATATGTAATATATTTTTTGCACTTAAACTATGTCATCAAACAAGAGAAACTGTCTCATATAGCATTTACTGCGCAGATCATCGAAGAAAGAAGAGAATTTGGAAGGAGCGTAGTCAAAAAGAGTAGATCAAGCTAAATATTATTATACCTGCAGGCTATAAACTTTTACCAAATGTCTAGCGTAGGCCTGTCACACTTTTCTTAAGGAAAGTTTAATTTTCTTCTAATAAAACTTGTAACATTCTTGTCTCGGGAAATCGCACAATCGGTTGTGCCACCTGATCTTACAAGCAGGAATTGAACTTAACAGCAGCCTAAGGCTACTGAAATTTCATAGTTGGCAGCCCTTGAGTCTTCCTGCCAAAGGAAGCATTTGTGTTAAATTCTTTGTTAAATAAAGCAGTGTGCTTGGCACTCAAACCTTATTATCCATATCAGGATATACAGCAAGACTGCAATGAAAAGAAAAAAAAAAAATCAATGCAAATTGTGTGATGCCATTTTAAGTCATTTATCAGCTGCTTAACCCATTCTTCAGCTTAATTATACCGATCATTGCAAATAATTTCAATAGTAATGAAATAAGCCACATTCATTATTGGAATGTATCTCATAAGGAATTATCTGTTGTATTGACTGCTAAAGTTGAGCCAACACTGAGAAATTAAAAATACAATTAGAACCCAAAATGATAAAAAGGCATTTTTGCCTAAAGCAATTTACGCTTAACCCCTTCATTTCCTCCAAATGTACAAATTTAGGAGCTGCTATTTAATGCCATGTGCCGAAGTTTGACGTCGCCTGCTTAACCCACATGATGCCACGCCAGTGACATTGCAAGGGGTTTTTATGCCCACTAGTCATTAGACCAGCATTAACTATGCCAAAATTATTACAACAAAAATAAAATGTACTGTAAATGATCCAGGCTGGACAATATATCATAACATAAAAATTGCTGATTGTTTCCATACAAAAGTTTGGTTTATATTTTTTTTCTCTGTTTTTGAGAGGGCGGGGGGGTGTCAAATTGCATTATTGCAGGTTTTTTTATGTAAATGATTCAGGATGGACATATATAGCAAAAAGCAATAATTGTAATTTGGAATAAAACTTTGGAATAAAAAGGCATTTTTACAATTTTGGAGTATATATTATATATATATAGAGAATATTTTTATAGGTTTTTATAAGTTGTGCATTGTAAAATATTTCTTACAATTTCCTGTTGCCTGTTGCCTTAAGATGCTAAAGTGGATTCCAAAGACTCTGTACATTACAGAAGACAACATTGTTGGGTGCTCTTTAACAGAAAACGTTCAATAGATTGAAAGTCCAGAGGCTGCAGGGATATTCATGGTACCCAAAAACATGCTTTGGGTGTTAGAAATACACACAGTTAAAAAAAAAATCTGCAGCTCACATTTACAACTACACTTTAGCTTCCTGCATCTCTGATATAGATGTAGATCTAAAAGGAGAGGTTCTTATCTTTAATATGGCACTTAAAGCATGCTTCCAGGTCCTACAGAACCAAGGTTATGGGTGTCTGAAGTGATTATCAAACTGCAGCCTCTAAACTGGACTCTTCTGAGGCAAATATGAGATTTTATAAGAGGAATTCTAGAAGGACATTTCATACCCTACCAGAGGGTAGGTAGTTTTATGTGGCAAAACAATGTGACAGGTTCCCTTTAAATCCCTTCAGTATTTTATCTTGGTCACTCCTGCAAGTCCCTTTAAGCCTAAACACCTGATCAAGTCAAAACACACAATACTGTAGATAAGTGGATTAGATTGGCATTCTGAGAGAACCATAATGGTTCATGGATCTGTAGGCATACTGGATGCCACCACATGTTGCCTCTAGAAAGAGCCGTTAGACTATGTAAAAGTCTGGTCCTAAAAAGACATTTTAACAGAAATCTGAACGAGAATGAGTGGCCTCTTGACAAATCATTTTATACTATCCAGCTCTTATCAAACCTAATATATAACAAATTATCTTAATTGTTGTATTTATATTTCATTTATGACATATATTTTGCACATATAAGTAGCAGTTTGGTACATATAGTAAGTGATGTTACAATGACACTGTGCATATTTGTCAGCAAAGCTGCTTCCAAGCATTTATCAAATAAGTTAAAAAGCACACACAATAAGTAATACCGGTATTTGGGGAATTTGAAGAGCTTAGAATGAGAATAAATCCATGGTTCTGAGTGAAGCATTGAAGCTTCGGTGCGTGTAACAATTGCTGCACCTCCTTATAATTACTGATTAAGTGAACGTAATATCAAGAAGTGAGAAGAGAAGCTGGAGGTAAACTCAGTGGGGAGCCCTCATTTGTGAGTATGCTACACTATTATTAATGAGAATTTCCGCAGTGCTGGTAGACACCGAACTGCAAAGTAGTACAGCAAATAGCACAACAGACTGCTTTTTCTTATTCCATTAGAATGACTTTATTGCAAATTTATTTAACCAATATATTAAAAGAGGTTTTTTCACTCTAAGCTTAAAAAAAACTTGGAAAGCCAGGGCAATATATGTCCCTTTAATTTTTTTAAAATATCCCTCTTGCATTCTCGCTTGATTCTTCGGCTTCTTTAGAGAGACTACCCACTCTCCAGACGTGTCCATTTGGTGAACACTTGCCTTCTTGCTTCATTCTTCATTCTTTGGCCGTTTTAGAGGAGCCTACCCACTCTCTTTACATGTCCATTTGGTGAACACTAGCCTTCTCGCTTCATTCTTTGGCTGCTTTAGAGGAGACTACCCACTCTCCAGACGTGTCTATTTGGTGAACACTTGCCTTCTCGCGTGATTCTTCGGCTTCTCTAGAGGGGACTACCCACTCTCCAGACGTGTCCATTTGGTGAACACTTGCCTTCTCGCTTGATTCTTCGGCTTCTCTAGAGGGGACTACCCACTCTTCAGACGTGTCCATTTGGTGAACACTTGCCTTCTCGCTTGATTCTTCGGCTTCTCTAGAGGGGACTACCCACTCTTCAGACGTGTCCATTTGGTGAACACTTGCCTTCTCGCTTGATTCTTCGGCTTCTCTAGAGGGGACTACCCACTCTTCAGATGTGTCCATTTGGTGAACACTTGCCTTCTCGCTTCATTCTTTGGCCGTTTTAGAGGAGCCTACCCACTCTCTTTACATGTCCATTTGGTGAACACTAGCCTTCTCGCTTCATTCTTTGGCCGCTTTAGAGGAGACTACCCACTCTCCAGACGTGTCCATTTGGTGAACACTTGCCTTCTCGCTTGATTCTTCGGCTTCTCTAGAGGGGACTACCCACTCTTCAGATGTGTCCATTTGGTGAACACTTGCCTTCTCGCTTCATTCTTTGGCCGTTTTAGAGGAGCCTACCCACTCTCTTTACATGTCCATTTGGTGAACACTAGCCTTCTCGCTTCATTCTTTGGCCGCTTTAGAGGAGACTACCCACTCTCCAGACGTGTCCATTTGGTGAACACTTGCCTTCTCGCTTCATTCTTTGGCTGCTTTAGAGGAGACTACCCACTCTCCAGACGTGTCCATTTGGTGAACACTTGCCTTCTCGCTTGATTCTTCGGCTTCTCTAGAGGGGACTAGCCACTCTTCAGACGTGTCCATTTGGTGAACACTTGCCTTCTCGCTTGATTCTTCGGCTTCTCTAGAGGGGACTACCCACTCTCCAGACGTGTCCATTTGGTGAACACTTGCATTAATTATGACATGACCATTCTAGAAAAACCTTTTTTCTTAGAAGAGCTGTGAGATTCCTGAAAGTTCTGAATTCACAAGTGGGTGTTGCCACCTATTAGTGTATTACCAAATACGCAGACACTGTCCAATCACAGAAGAGCTGACAGATCCTCTCTAAAACTTGCAGATGCAGTAAACTCAACTAATGTAAAACTGCAACTTTAAGTATGCTCTAGGAGTTGTAGCTTTACACAGCTGGATTGCAGCTGGTATTTAGTATTGGTGATGCAGATACAGAAACTGTACCTGGGTCTACTAGGAAATATAAATATCTGATACAAAAGAAGAAGGTCAGAGGAGAAAGAACTCTCCTTACAGAGATGGTCACCACTTTTTTCACAAATACAGCTAGTGACAGGTTCCCATAGAGCCCTTTTAACTAAATGAAACCCATTGTTTAGCTAAAAATTGCTTCCCTCACATCCCCATAAAATCATATTATGTTATCCTACCTTTCATTAGAAGGGGCATGTCCTTTTCAGCCATCCCCTCCCATCTACTACTCCCCAGGTCCCATGCCTCTTCTCAGCATGTCATGTGACTAGGGAGATGTCACCTAAGGTCCTTTAACCAGTAACTTGTGCAAGCTCTTATTCACCTAGCAAAGTGTAATACAGATATGTTAACCTGGGTTATGTAACCCCCAGGCTCTCAGAGAGCATCACACAGCCACGGGGCACTGGCAGACCCAGGGCTAGCATTGGAGCCACAGACTCCCTCCTGGTAACGGGGGGGGGGGGGGGGAGTGGTTGCTCCGATCTAGAGCATAAGCCCCTTACATGCCGCGTTCATGGGTGCTGCGGCACTTAAGGGGTTGTAACACCTGCCATCGGAGGAAGCTCTGATCGCAGGTTTTAGAGGCAGGTGTCAGCTGTAATATATAGCTGACACCTGCAGCTTCTGGCACCGGCTCTGTTCAGCAGCCGGTGCCAGAAGCAGGACGTAGCAGTACGTAACGATGCGGCAAGTGCCGTACTTCTATGTTCAATGTTGGAAAGGGGTTAAAGTGAACCTGTCACCAGGAATCCCTTACAAGCTGCTGGCAGGGAGCTGACAAAGGCATTTTTAAAATCAGCACAGCAAGGCCTAAAAATAACATTCCTGGTGAGGGGCAAAATTTAAACAGTGGTGTTCAGAATTGTACACATTAATAACTAGTTATATGACTAGAGATTTGTATAAGGGAAAAGTATGTCCTCTCATGAGAATCTATGCCTCTCTTGATAGATCACATTATTTCATTTGCCCTGGCATTGGTTGGTAAATGTTTGGTCTATTAGAACACCCAATTGATCCAATGCTTTGAGGCCAATAACTGGCTGTAGCAGCATACTGGGTGGTAAATTAACCCAATTTCCAGTGCTTGGCTGCAGTGATCACATATCTGTGTCTACTTCTCATTACTCAATGTGGGGCAAAAAGGGATTAGAAGGGAACCTGGAAAGGTTTGGTACGGAGTGGTGAATGATCACTAGAAGGTATTACTGCTTTTACTATTTTATATGTACCTTGCCAAGTAGCTTTTAAAAATTTTAGGTGCTTTGAAGATTTCTTATTCTGATAAAGAGCTGGCACTAGGGCAAATAGAGTCATGTAAAAGTCATGTGTTATTTACAAATCCTATTTGTTTTATTGAATTAGCTTTACATTCCCGGACTTGCGTTCCATTCTGTGAAGCAGCTTTTGCAATCATACCGCTCTTAAAAAGTTGCCTGGTGCGAGCGATACTATTCCTCATGCCATTTCCATGCATTAAACAAGTGAGTATGCAGTGGCAGATGCTGACTGCATGACAAATGAGGGGCTAAGATATTCAAAGCATCAACTATTTATTGCATTGGGAACTTATTTTTAATTATGAAGTATGGTGGCCAATTTAAAGGACTAGAGATGGTTCTGATATCTTTTTATACCACTTTACGCTACTATTTTAAAGTATCCTGTACGATGTTAAGGACTAATACAAAATAAAACACACTATGCACATATTGCCTGCTTAGTCATATAGCTATTCACCCTAAGAAAAAAAATTCGGAATTTTTATTTATTTATTTTTTAAATTTGAATATATTAAACGTAGTAAATGAAGCAGGAAAATGCACAATTTTTAAGACGGAAACTATCAACACTTTTAATGAAGCATCCCTGTTCACAACATACGCTACCGGTAATGAAGTGAAAGCAGTACATGACACCTTATCTGCTGGATGCCTGTAAGGCAACAGTTTTAGGGGATGTAACATTCACCATTCTGTACTGTAGTAACAGCACTGATGTGCAGGAAAACCAAGGCGGGCAAAGAAGACTAATTCAGGAAGGTACTCAGCTTCAATGATGACAACTATCGTAAAGGCTTACAATACTTAATATTGCTATAATTATATGGTATATATGCTTTATTTTCCTACAGTTTTAAATTTTTTTTACAATTAAACATAACACTGTATCATGTCATATCAAAGAAAAAGAATTCTAATGTCTTGTATGTAATTTATAAAATATTCCAAATTCACATGAAAGAGACATAAATAGGTCTAATTCTTGTATATGCATGGGTACAGGGGGCCTTTACATACCCAAACGGGGAGGAAAAAAAAGAAACAACTTAAGCAGAGAACATTCATCAGGAGTAGGTCGTTGTTTTTTGCATACAATACCAATTTCTCCATTTTGATACAGTTTATTGTTAAAAATAGTACAAACGGCAATGGGTGGCCACACACTGATCCGCCTTGGGCATGTAAATAGTTACCTGGACTTTTTCCCATACGATCAGTTAATGCCGAGACTGTGCATAGCATGGTCTTACATTCACAGCAAATATGTGTTTAGGGCACATGCCTGGATTATAGGAACATGATAATGCACTTATTTGGTTGAATGAGTTCTTTCTGATTTCAGATATTAACAAATGTATTAGATTCGTTGCCCACAGAACGTCCTTGCCAGAAAGCTGGAAATGTTCTTTAGGGATGCAGATCCATTTTGTATTCATAGCATCATGTGGTTACTGCTGGCTGCACATTTGCTGTGTATCTCCTGTTCAATCACATCTAAAACCAGCTTTAATGGTCAAAAATCTGTCACAAATAGATGGATACACCAAACTAGCAAATTAGGCTAGTGATGACATCACTAGCAATAATAATAATTCCTTGATTTATTTAGCATACACAGATTACGCAGCGCTGCACAGAGCTTCCCATTGGGGTCCCCTGTACCCAAATGGGGCTCACAATCTAATCAACCTACCAGTATGTATTGTGGGAGGAAACCCAGAGGACCCAGCAGGAAACCCACACAAACAAGGAGAGAACATACAAAATCTTTGCAGATGTTGACCTGGATGGAACTTGAATCCTGGGCCATAACGCTGCAAGGCTGTAGTGCTAACATCTGAGCCAATGTGCTGCCCATTACTGGTAATCCATCCCCCGGACTCTCTGGACACTCCTACACCCTCCTCTCCTCCTGCTACTTGTTTCTCAAAGCCATGGTATGCGCAGCAGAGGAGGGAGACTCCATTTCTATGCCTGCATCAAGCAGGAGACTTGAAGTTCCATGACGATTTAAGGGGTAGCAAAGGGGAGTGTCCGTACTGCAGACTCATGAATAAGCGGGACCACTCGCCCCTGCTTTGTGTGGATCAAACCCTTTGATTAAGTCACCAGCCTAATTTCCATGTAAATACAACAACAGAACTAATAAATCCCGTAGGGACAGGACAGCGGTGGGTGAAAACATATAGCAGGTTGGAAAAATTATGAAGGGGTAACAAGTGCTCATAATTAGGTAGGATAAACGGGTGAGAGTTGTCCTTTAATGCCACAGTCCTTTACCGTTTTTGTGCTTCTGGTTTTACGCTCAGCATTCAAACCAACTAACCAAAGCAAACCAACTAACCAAAGCAAACCAACTAACCAAACGAAACCAAGTAACCAAACGAAACCAAGTAACCAAACGAAACCAAGTAACCAAACGAAACCAAGTAACCCAACTTTTTATTTTTCCATCTACAGAGAAATGTGAGGACTTGTTTTCTTTGGGACTTATTTGCCTAATCGCACCATCTAACACATTGTGGAAAAAAATCCAAAAACATACAAACTTGAACATGTTTTTATTTATATGACATGAAACATGCTCAGTGAAGCTGGATCAATTTCCCAAAACTAGCCTTTTATCTCTGGAGTGAACTAAGTCAGTCGTTTCTAGTGAAATGAGGTTGGGTCTGGGAAATAACTCCAGAGTGCGGAGAACTCACTCGTAGGGAACTGGCCTTAATGCAAGTAAAAAGCCTCGGTAACAACAATCGTCACCTGAAAAAAAAACAGAACACCAGCTACAAATCTCCCTCTAATTTACTTATAATCCTTGAAAATCAGATAAAACATACAGACACGATAAAGGGTAGCAAGTTCTAATGTTTATCCAGAAGTTGCACATTCTCAGCATCAAACAATGAGCAGTTACCTAGGATACAACATGCCGGGAATGTGTTTTGACTTGACGGTTTTCGGTAAGAGCAGACAGGGACCCTTCTATTTACACCAACAGGACTGCGCGCTACCATGTCAGGAGGATTACAGGCGCACAACAAATAAAATCAAACTAAAAATGGAACAAGTCCACAAAAATCTCAAGTAATTTTCTTTGCTGCTCAAGGAAAGTTTAGACAAACTTGCCTTTGATAATCAACTGAACAAGCTGCCCTGCGAGCATCAAGGGATAGCGCAGGGATATATAGCAGGTGCTGTAGTTTATCACAAAACCGTCTAAAATAATTGGAAGTGACAACCAGCACTACCACAAATGATTTATTAGTCTTTCACTCAGCTTTTCAGCTTCCTCAGGGCCAGAATAAATAATTTACCAACTCTGTATCTTCCAATCATTAATTCTTCCCTGTGCATCCAAACTGCATTTAACTCTGCTGGGTATTCAGCTGAATTAAAAATACAATATCGAGATTTTTTTTCTTTCTTCAAGTGTATTATTATTTAACTGTATTCAAATGTGAAAAAAGCACACATAAAAAGGCATTGAAGGACCACAGAAAGACATAGGTGCATGAGTTATAGCCCCGTTTTATCTTGTAAAGGAGATTGCCCGCAGCAAGAGAGCAGACATCTGAAATTTCACTGTAAAAAATACTGCCTGTCATGACAGTGCACTGCATGGCACCGACAAGGACAGCCCTTTATGGGGAGACTGTGTTAAGTGCATCAAGTGTTGCTGAGAAGAGGCTCTGCTGAATACAATAATGGTATTTATAGTTTGTTCATGTGACTTAATAGATGGAGCAGAGCAGGGTGCGAGTGTATAGAAGGAGCAGAGCAGGGTGCGAGTGTATAGAAGGAGCAGAGCAGGGTGCGAGTGTATAGAAGGAGCAGAGCAGGGTGCGAGTGTATAGAAGGAGCAGAGCAGGGTGCGAGTGTATAGAAGGAGCAGAGCAGGGTGCGAGTGTATAGAAGGAGCAGAGCAGGGTGCGAGTGTATAGAAGGAGCAGAGCAGGGTGCGAGTGTATAGAAGGAGCAGAGCAGGGTGCGAGTGTATAGAAGGAGCAGAGCAGGGTGCGAGTGTATAGAAGGAGCAGAGCAGGGTGCGAGTGTATAGAAGGAGCAGAGCAGGGTGCGAGTGTATAGAAGGAGCAGAGCAGGGTGCGAGTGTATAGAAGGAGCAGAGCAGGGTGCGAGTGTATAGAAGGAGCAGAGCTGGGTGCGAGTGTATAGAAGGAGCAGAGCTGGGTGCGAGTGTATAGAAGGAGCAGAGCTGGGTGCGAGTGTATAGAAGGAGCAGAGCTGGGTGCGAGTGTATAGAAGGAGCAGAGCTGGGTGCGAGTGTATAGAAGGAGCAGAGCTGGGTGCGAGTGTATAGAAGGAGCAGAGCTGGGTGCGAGTGTATAGAAGGAGCAGAGCTGGGTGCGAGTGTATAGAAGGAGCAGAGCTGGGTGCGAGTGTATAGAAGGAGCAGAGCTGGGTGCGAGTGTATAGAAGGAGCAGAGCTGGGTGCGAGTGTATAGAAGGAGCAGAGCTGGGTGCGAGTGTATAGAAGGAGCAGAGCTGGGTGCGAGTGTATAGAAGGAGCAGAGCTGGGTGCGAGTGTATAGAAGGAGCAGAGCTGGGTGCGAGTGTATAGAAGGAGCAGAGCTGGGTGCGAGTGTATAGAAGGAGCAGAGCTGGGTGCGAGTGTATAGAAGGAGCAGAGCTGGGTGCGAGTGTATAGAAGGAGCAGAGCTGGGTGCGAGTGTATAGAAGGAGCAGAGCTGGGTGCGAGTGTATAGAAGGAGCAGAGCTGGGTGCGAGTGTATAGAAGGAGCAGAGCTGGGTGCGAGTGTATAGAAGGAGCAGAGCTGGGTGCGAGTGTATAGAAGGAGCAGAGCTGGGTGCGAGTGTATAGAAGGAGCAGAGCTGGGTGCGAGTGTATAGAAGGAGCAGAGCTGGGTGCGAGTGTATAGAAGGAGCAGAGCTGGGTGCGAGTGTATAGAAGGAGCAGAGCTGGGTGCGAGTGTATAGAAGGAGCAGAGCTGGGTGCGAGTGTATAGAAGGAGCAGAGCTGGGTGCGAGTGTATAGAAGGAGCAGAGCTGGGTGCGAGTGTATAGAAGGAGCAGAGCTGGGTGCGAGTGTATAGAAGGAGCAGAGCTGGGTGCGAGTGTATAGAAGGAGCAGAGCTGGGTGCGAGTGTATAGAAGGAGCAGAGCTGGGTGCGAGTGTATAGAAGGAGCAGAGCTGGGTGCGAGTGTATAGAAGGAGCAGAGCTGGGTGCGAGTGTATAGAAGGAGCAGAGCTGGGTGCGAGTGTATAGAAGGAGCAGAGCTGGGTGCGAGTGTATAGAAGGAGCAGAGCTGGGTGCGAGTGTATAGAAGGAGCAGAGCTGGGTGCGAGTGTATAGAAGGAGCAGAGCTGGGTGCGAGTGTATAGAAGGAGCAGAGCTGGGTGCGAGTGTATAGAAGGAGCAGAGCTGGGTGCGAGTGTATAGAAGGAGCAGAGCTGGGTGCGAGTGTATAGAAGGAGCAGAGCTGGGTGCGAGTGTATAGAAGGAGCAGAGCAGGGTGCGAGTGTTTAGAAGGAGCAGAGCAGGGTGTGAGTGTATAGATGGAGCAGAGCAGGGTGCGAGTGTATAGAAGGAGCAGAGCAGGGTGTGAGTGTATAGATGGAGCAGAGCAGGGTGTGAGTGTATAGATGGAGCAGAGCAGGGTGTGAGTGTATAGATGGAGCAGAGCAGGGTGTAAGTGTATAGATGGAGCAGAGCAGGGTGTAAGTGTATAGATGGAGCAGAGCAGGGTGTGAGTGTATAGATGGAGCAGAGCAGGGTGTAAGTGTATAGATGGAGCAGAGCAGGGTGTGAGTGTATAGATGGAGCAGAGCAGGGTGTAAGTGTATAGATGGAGCAGAGCAGAGTTGGTGTCAGGGCTAGGTTGTGATAACACCTGGTATTGGAAAAGCTCTGATTTCAGGTGTTTAACCCATTGGACACTGTAGTGTCTAAGCAAGAGCAAATGGAGTGAGCCTACCTATGATTGCAGGGTGCTGATGATATCACAGGTAGCCCAGGGGTCCTCTGTGGGACTTCCTTGGCTACCTGTAGTGGCCTCACTTCGGAGGTAGACTAATGTAAAGCCTGTCAGTGGCTGACAAGATAATGCACTGTACTACATAGGTAGTGCAGTGCATTATAAAAGAGATCAAGTGATTTCCTGCCATCAAATACACAAAAATCACCTAGCCCTTTAAAAATAAAACAGGAAAATCACGCACATTTTGAACTTCAACACCCACATATCCCGAGGCTTAAAATCTACAATAGTATTTATACCATACAACAAAGAAATTATGTCCAAGTTGGCAATTTTAATTCACCCAAAAAAGTATATTAACCCCTTCCCGACATTTGACGTAATAGTACTGCATGGTGGGAGGTGCGTTCCCGCAAAATGCAGTACTATTACGTCAAGCTTCTGGCCCCAGCTCCCGACACCCGCCTCTAACACCCACGATCGGAGACTTCTCCGATCGCGGGTGTTAACCCCTAACGCGCTGACCGCGGCGTGTTAGGGGCATTTCACAAGAATCAGACACACCCCCCCGCGGTTCTTACCAGGGGGGAGGGGGGGGCGCTACTCCGATCGCAGCCCCGGGACTGCCAGTGCCCGGGGCTGCGCGATCCTCCTCTGTGAGCCGGGTCCGTGCCTTCTGGCATGCTCAGTGTGTTACATTACACAGTGTAATACATCTGTATTACACTGTGTAAGGTGAAGAATAGCTTGAACAAGCGATTAGTGGATCGCTTGTTCAAGCTTACCTGTAAAAGTGATTAAAAAAAACTGTTAAAAACATTTAATAAAAACATTTTTTTAATAAAAAGAATTAAATAAAGTTAAAGTCCCCTAAACACAAATATTCCCTATACACATGCAATAAAGTGAAAAAAAACCACAAAAACCCACATGTTTGGTATTGCCGCGTCCGTAACAATCCATACAATAACTCAGAAACATTATTGGGCCCGTGAAAACAAAACCCGAAAAACTCGCAAAAGTAAATTTTTCATAAAATCTCTTCACAAAAAATGTTTTAAAATGTGATCAAAAAAAGTTATGTGCGCCAAAATGGTACCAATTCAAAGGACAACTCAACACGTAAAAAATAAGCCCTAAACTAGCTCTGTCAACAAAAAAATATTAAGGTTATGTCTCCGAAAACATGGCGATGCAAAAACAATTGAGATTTCCTCTATATCATATTAGTGCATCTCATGTCGCAAAAATTAAGCCCTTATATTTCCAAATTGCCAAAAAAAATAAAGATTGTATAGCCAATAAAAAGTGACAATGCATAATCTGCTCTGAATGGCGCAGTTTCCTTTCGTTGCTCTGGCGTGTGCACATACAGCAGGTTACCACCACATATGGGGTATTGTTATACGCGGGAGGGATTGGGTATCAAAATTTGTGGAGCGTTTTGGTATTTTATCCACTGAGAATTTGTACATTTTTTGAAAAACACATTAATTTAGCCAAAAAAGAATGTACTTTCAAAATTGTATCCGATTTTGTTTTAACCATTGTAAAACAATTAAAGGCTTAACAACATTCAGGTCCTTATGCAAAAGTAAGCCCTTATACAGCCACATTAACAAAATATTTCAAAAGTTATGGCGCTTGGAAAGATGATGGAATAGGGTTTTTAATTTTATAATATAATTTTATAATTTTTTCCCCAAAAGTATTTCATTATACAAACAAAAGGTCAATTAAAAAAAAACAACCCTAAAAATTTTATATCCCAGTGTGGGCATTGATCCAGAGAAAAAAGGTTTTATTTAGGTACCACAATAAATGCCAAAATTTCTAGAAAACACAATGTCAGATTTGGGTTCTATTTTAAATATACTGCACAGAACAGGTTAATAAACGTTCAACAGCTTGATATACAAAACCGAATATTGTGCTATTTAAAACTACATTTCGTCCATAAGAAAATAACAAAAAAACAAGACCCTATACAGCTATATATGCCGTATATACGTCGACCCTAAATAGGACCCTCATACGGCCGTGTGAATGTAGCCCATCACTGTGATCTGTTACAGTTTAGGACTGTCTAGCCGTACGTTGCACCTCCCAATGGTGAAGCATCTTTGGAATACAGGTGTAATAGGCTTTTGGAACCTGTTTTTAGTGAAAATGAGGTCCCTGGTGACAGGTCCCTATTTTTTGCGAATTTATTAAACAAGAAAATTTGGAATATCACAATGGGGATCCTCTGCCATTCTTCCTTGCAGATCCTCTCCAGTTCACTCAGGTTGGATGATGAACGTTGGTGGAGCCCATTTGCAAGTCTGTCCAGAGATGCTCAACTGGGTTTAGGTCAGGGCTCTTGCTGGGCCAGTCAAGAATGGTCACATTGTTCTGAAGCCACTGCTTTGTAATTTTAGCTGTGTGCTTCATTGTCTGGTTTGAAGTTGACCCTTCGGTCTGAGTTCCAGAGCACTCTGGAAGAGGTTTTCACCCAGGATCTCTGTACTTGGCCGCATTGATCTTTCCTTCAATTGCAACTAGTCGTCCTGTCTCTGCAGCTGGAAAACACAACTGTGAAGTATTGCTTTATGTTTAATGAAAATGTTTTTATTTTTCATATACTTGCCGAGTGTTGAAACTAAGAAGATGTTTGACTATGGCTGAAGCTGATCAAAGTCCACTGCTCTCCACCAAAGGAGTGAAAGACCCCCCACAGCTGCTGTTTGCATCTCTCTTAGTCAATGTTTGCATCTATCAAGAGGGATTTACAATTCTATATCCACTTCAGGGAAGTGTCTCCGATGCCCATGTAATAATTTACCAACCAATGGACTATGGACATTACCTCTTTATCCCTAAGTAATTTAGTCTTTGTCCTGCCCCACTGCAGGTTTCTGTATAATACTTGGTGACAGAAATAAAGCATCTCACATCTGCCTTTCTTTTGATGGCATCAGTTTGCAGAGACTGAGATTTTATACCATACGTTGTCTTGGTTTGATTTCTCCTGAGCTCAATCTGCGAATGTTATCAGTCATTAGAGAACCTGAGGTTGTGTGAATAAGGGCAGAACTTGACACCCCCATAGCATGATGCTGCCACCACGTTTCACCGATAGTATTTGGCAGGTGATGAGCAGTGTCTGGTTTTCTCCAGACATATCGCTTAGAATTAAACATCAAAAAGTTCAATCTTGATCTCAAAAGAACAGAGTATCTTATCCCTCATAGTCTGGGAGTCATGTTTTGTTTTCTCAAACTGTATACAGGCTTACATATATGTCTTGCAAGGGGGGGAAAACCTTCTGTCACCACACTTTGCCATGACGCCCCAACTGATGGAGGGATGCAATGATAGTTGACTTTGTGAAACTTTCTCCCATCGTCTCTTACGACAATTGCTTAATTTGGATGGACAACCAGGTCAAGGTAGAGTAGTGGTTGTCCTAAACTCCCTCCATTTAAGGATTATGGAGGCCACTGTGCTCTTAGGAACCTTGAGTGTTTCAGAAGTTCTTTTGTAAACTTGGCCAGATGTGTGCCTTGCCACAATTCTGCCTCTCAACGCCTTGGACCGTTTCTTGGACCTCATGATTCTCATGTGCTCTGACATGCACTGTGAGCTGTGTGCCTTTCACAATAAAGTCCAATCAGTGTAAATAAACACAACTGGACACTAATGAAGAAGAAGAACCATCACAAGGAGTATCAGAATGAGATGAGATGAATTTCACAGTAAAAGGGTCTGAATACTTATGACCATGTGATATTTCAGTTTTTCTTGTTTAATAAATTAGCAAAAATATCGACATTTCTGTTTCTTTCTGTAAAGATGGGGTCCAGATGTACATTAATGAACTCAAAAAGAACTTTTTTTACTCTTACCAAATGGCTGCAATGTCAAATAGTGAAAAATTTTAAGTGGTCTGAATACTTTATGTACCCACTGTATAATAAACTTCACTTTCTGTCATTACTCGTGTCCAGTAACGAGCATGTTAAATATCTGAATAAAAACAAAGCAGGTAAAACACTACATGTTAGTGTTTGATCATTTAGTAAAATATCGAGATTCAGGGGTTACAGAAGACACATTAGCTGTAAACAATCCGAGTATATCTTAAATCTACAGAAGAAGAAAAATAATACAACAATGCACTTTCCAGCCTGCTTGTACCATATTTCTATTAATTATGTAGAGGAAATATACCGAAACTAAAATCACATCCAAAATCCATTTTTGATGTAAGCGAGTCTTATCTCATTAAATCAGCATCTATGATTAAAACAGAGATCATTTTTGGTACATAATGTATTGCATTGTTAGAGCAGCATCTGTTTGTTGCAAAGCATAACACATTTTTCAGCTTTAAGAAACTCTAATCATATGGAAAGAACAATCCAAACTTTGATGATATTACAAGTATGCCTTTTGCTTCCAAATGTATATTTCTTGGGGATTTTTTTTTTTCTATAAACGGAAGAAAAAACAGTAGGAAATGAATTAACCGTTTCTCCTCATTCTTTTGCAATATCCTGGATAAGCACATAACGATAAAACTATAGCGACATCAGTCATGTGCGAGGCCAGTTAACAACTGGTACATGAAGTGGAATTAACAGATTTCCCTATTCCAGATGAATATGTTTATTTATGTGTTTGGCTCACTCAATTTCTACCTAAAAACACTGTTCTTCAAATGACAAACTGCTTCCTAGATAAACAGATGTCCAATGGATACAAGAAATGCTTTAATAAAGATGGGTGAGAGGCAACTTTGCAAAGATCATCAAAAAAAAAAAAAAAAGATAACTTCTTGCTTCTTTTCTCCCAAGCTTTCTGTTTTTGGCTCAAAGTCTCCCAACTAACTTCCCAGGAAGTATAGCTGACCAGGAACTTCCTGCAGTTTAAGACTACTGAAAATGTCTTGTTTAATAGTATCTGTTCCATCTGGAATTGATACTGTATACTGGTTTGGCTTAATCTCACACTATGTAGACTTCTTTTAAGTCATACTTGGTGTTAAGGGGGCTGTCTTTCAAGGTAGCAAAAGGAGGCATTGTTTTCCATTTAACACCTTGGAAAACAAATTAGGGTATTTCTCAGAATCCCCTAGAGGAGCATCATAAGATGGTCTTAACTGGCAAACCGTCCATAAGGAGAACTCTTACTCCCTGATCCTAGTCATAAGCCTCTCAGCCAAGTCAGTTCCCTACACTGTACTGAAGAGACAGAACCACGTCGAAACAGCGCTGTCTACAGTTGGAAATCTGTTCCTTCCGGAATAGATATTCTGATTTGGCTTAATCCAACATCATGTCATTAGACTTCTTGTAAGTCATGCGTGGAGTTAAGGGGCTGCCTACCCAGGCGGAAAAAGGAAGAATTGTTTTCCATCTTCCACCTTGGAAAATGTATTTGCATATTCCCCTTGTTTAAAAGTAGGCAGAGTGTCTATTTATGGGCTCATACACAGAGTAGAGGTTTCCTTAGTCCTGTGTCACAGCCCTGTGCCCCTATGAAAAAACTCAAGAGCAGGTCCTACTCGTAGCCATATTTGCGACTCTGCTTTCCCATAGGATAAGTTCATGGGATTATGAAAAATATGGCTGAAACAGGGCCGGTCATCCATACTTGCAGTAGGTTGCTAGGTAACAGCCTCACTTTTTTTGCAGATATGCAAAACCAAGTGACATACAGGCGACCTATGGCTGTTTTTGAGGCCATATAGCGGAGACGTGCGGGAAATACTGTTGACACACTGGCTGCAAAAACATTTTAATACAAAATGTTAGTCCTCCTGTACACAACTGCTTTTTTATATGCAAAAACAGCCATTGCAACAAAAAACAGCAGCAAAAACAGAAATGCAAAAGACCCCATACACACAATCACAATGGCGAATGTGATCTGCCAACACCAGATCACAACCACCATAGTGATCTATAGCACCCCGAGTCTCACAGCACCGTGACCTTGTGGCGCCAGAGATTGGACAAGTAGCTGGTAAACCATGGTGATGGTTTAATTCACGGTAGCAATGGAAGTAAAAAGCACAGAGGAAAACGTATTTGTATATCCTTACCAAGAATCTCCAGCATAGTAGACTCCATAAAACTTCCATAAGGTAACTGAACATGAGGCATTCAACCAATTGACTATTTTGGCAATTATCAAAAGAAACAATGGAGAGTGATTATATCACTAGGAACCCTTGTGTCTAATAGCCCTTATAGACATATGAAAATGATTGCATCCACCTATTTTGGCAAACCATCGAATGTGTATAGGGCTCCCAACTCTCCTACCATGGCAGAAATTTGAGTGCCAAATACTTTTTTCTCTAGAGATAAGCCTATGCCTGAGGATTCAGGTAGCGCATCTCTTCAAGCATGTCCCAAGTCTTACAGGGTTTTCTCTTCTGCAGACTTCTAGAACTCTTACCCTGGAAATACTATTGTGGATTCTAGATATAGCAGAGAGCAACCCCTGACATAACTTTTGCCTCCAAAGTTGTGCAAAACAAATCATTTTAAAGCTCGAACTTGGTAAAAACTTTTGCTCCAGAATATTTTTCAGGAGGATATTTTAGTGTATCAAAGTATATTTAGTGCCTTATCGCTTGACTCTTTCCCTGATAGTCAGACATAAAAGCTGTTCTTATCACGAGGAACCTGCTACAGATATATTTATCACCATCTTTTATGTTCTTAAGTAGATTCACCAGAGTTGTACAATCCTATTCTTTCATTAAACAAAACCCTCACAGCTTGATGATAGGGTAACATCACAAAAATATTCCACATTCTACTAAGCTTTTGACACCACTCATTATTATTCAGACTTGATAGGAAAACTGTTAGGTGTCAGTGTAAAATATTTGCAAATGAATATAACATTGTCATAAAAACTCACCAGAAAATAATTAAACGGGACAGAAGAACTTCATTTCCTAAACAACAAGCCTAAACCAACCAATAGATTTTCTCAGATCAAAATTATAATACTCCTCTTGCAAAAAAGAATATATATGTTTATTTTATTTTGTCCCATAAAAGGCCATATTTGTGGGGTCCTCTCTCTACATAATAAAGTGTTGCTATAAAAGATCTGCAAGATGCCTCCTACTAATTGTATACAGACACAATTCATACATATCGTCAAGTTTGTGTATAGGCCTCCACCTTGCCAAGATTGTGTTATAGCCACATTTATTGTAAGTTTACATATACAGTACTATATAAAAAGAAACATATATATGTTTATCTCACTAACTGACATGAAATCAGAGGAAAACCTTTCCAGTTTTAGGTCAATTGGGATCATCAAAATCATTTATATTTGCCAAATGCCAGAATAATGAGAGAAAGAGAAATTTTTAAGGCATTTTATTTCTTTCTGGAAATTCAAAAGTGTACATAAACTAAGATCACTACGCCTTTAAATTTGGGACAGTTCATAGTATGATGTCATCTCTTTGGAAGCCTATGAGTTGTCTAATGGCAACATCTGAATTATGGTAATTAGAGACACTCCTGTGGGCATATTTCAAGGCACATTTGAAACACACTGCTACTTTGTGTAACAACGTAGGAAAGTGTAAAGAAATTGGGCATCTAACCTCCATAAACAGACACCGTAGTAGTAGTGATACTAGTAAAGGGGTTGTAATGGAGAGCACTATTATGCAGTTCCATCTATGCCAAAAATTTGTAAAATTACTGGTTGGGAGGAAAGAAAATTCTCTCTCTTCTTTTTACTTATTAAAGGAAACCTACCATTTGGAATGGTAGGGGTAAGCTGTAAACACCGAGCACCAGCTCAGGGTGAGCTGGTGCCGGTACTTACTTTCGTTAGTGTTATAAACCGCGGTATCGCAGTTTTAACACTTTTTAAACTTTAGAGCAGGAGAGGCTTCAGCGCTGCGCGCGACCGTGTGTGCGCAACATCTCCGCTATTTCCTATGTAGGCGCGCGCACGATCGTGCGCACGCAGCGCCGAAGCCTCTCCTGCTCTAAAGTTTAAAAAGTGTTAAAACCGCGATACCGCGGTTTATAACACTAACGAAAGTAAGTACCGGCACCAGCTCACCCTGATCTCACCCTGAGCTGGTGCTCGGTACTTGCAGCTTACCCCTGCCATTCTAAATGGTAGGTTTCCTTTAATCTATTCATCGCTACCATATTTTAAAGTGCACTAAAATTAGACAGTAGTTCTGTCTTCTTCTTGTGCGACGCCGTTCTTCTGCTCCAATTGATATTCTCCTACATCTATAAACTAAACTACATCACACTTACACTGTGCCTTGGGGTTTAGTTTTCAAGAAGAACTTAGCTAGGATTACAATGTATCCAGTGTATGACTTACACTATTTACCTGACATTTGTGTTTCCTTCTGCATGTTCATGTGAAAGTATACTATGAAGTTGAAAGATAAGATAGATGGATGGATGGATGGGATGTAGACCCCGACTTAGTTGACTACATGGAAATGCAATGTTCTCAAGAGCTGTTGCTTCAGTGCACTTCAAGACTTTAAAGTGGAAAAAGTAAAGAACTATGATCTGTAAAATAAGCTAATTCTGTTTTATCTCATTCCCAGGCAGATACAGACATGTGGTAAGGATTTAAACATATACAAAATGTTTACACGGTACAGAAGAAATCAATATTTTAGGGTGCATTTAGACGGCTGGGTACTTGCCCGGGATCCAGTCTAGGTCGGGAGGAGAAGGGGTGAGCGCTCTTGACCCCTCCCTCCTCCATAGGCAGATTTGACCCAGTCACGCTGTGGAGAGCTCACCAAGCCGTGACCAGGAGCCATACACTTCTATTGTGGCCGTGATTTGGCTGGCCACAATTCTTGCTGTCCGAATGCGAGATTTGGTTTGGTGATACTTTTCATACACCAGTAGAACATGCCCCATGCACAAACTGTATTTTGTAGACATTTATAGAAATAGGTTTTCCATTTCCCAGGAATCTGTCATTCGACAAAAAATGCTCTAAATGAGAACCTCACTGCATAAGGAAGGTGACCATACCAGCTGATGCACCCACTTTCGAGTGCCACCCAGCATCACTTCTTTATATGGTGAAGAAAATTGGTGCACCAGTAGGCATAACAGAGCCACGTCACCTTTTTGCATAAGGATAAAGACACAAAAATTTAACAGTAAAGGTCGATTTGAACAATAAGCCAACCACAGGTCCTTATAAAGCTGTGGTTCCAGGTCCTAAATCTGACTATATCGGAACTATAAAAGCACACATTAGATTTTTTCTCTCTACCTCCTTCGTCTGGGCTGCAGGCTGCAAACTGCAGCAATAGTCTGGTTTGAGGCATCGGCCATAGATAGCCTGGTCGGGTTGGTCTCTGGTGATCTGTTACATAATCAATAGCCAAGTTTTGGGGGTTTGGGGTTGGTTTTGTCAACTATTGCCTGGGGGGGGGGGATTTATGGAGACAGCCATGGCCAAGTGTAGGGGGGGGGATGTGCAGCATCAGCCATGGCCTGAGGAGCCAAAAATGGGTTGTGCAATCCCTGATGCCAAATTACAATAATTGCCTAAATTATCTATTTATTTAATTGCCTAATTTAATCTTACCGCATTGCATAATCAATAAGAGCTATGGACTGGAGTGAGTATAGATGTGCGTTTTTGTTTTTTTTTAATGCAGTCACACTCACACATAGGAATCAATACGGGTGATTTGGGACGCAAAACCACCTGTGAGCAGTTTAGTATCCCAAACCAACCTTACAGGTTCCCTTTAAGAGCCTGAGTATATATAAAAGAAACATCGCAGAGGGACCCACTAAATCAATACCCCAGGTACATGACTACAGTGACAGATGACTTTGGCTCTCGATTAGTAAGCTCATCACCTTGATGGCAGTGGTCTAGTGCAAGAAAATAAAATTGTAAAACAGAGGATGTTCCTAATCTGCAGGATAGCAGAGAATGGTTTGATCACTGGGGGTTCCTAATGCTGAAAACACAACAGACTAAGATAGATATATACAGGCAGTCCCCGGGTTACATACAAGATAGGGTCTGTAGGTTTGTTCTTAAGTTGAATTTGTATGCAAGTCGGAACTGTATACTTTATCATTGTAACCCCCAACCACATTTTTTTTTGGTCTCTGTGACAATTGGATTTTAAAAATGTTGGATTGTCATTAGAACCAGGATTAACACTAAAGCTTAATTTGTAGACACCAGTGATAATTGTTACAGCTGTTTATTGTAGCCTAAAGATAAAGTACAGTAAATTGCCAACATCCAGAGGTCCGTTTGTAACTATGGGTCGTATGTAAGTCAGGTGTTCTTAAGTAGGGAACCGCCTGTATATAATATATATATATTTTTTTTTTCTATTGGACATTTTAGTGCACTTCTGGAATAAAAGAATTCCTTTTTCACAAGAACTTGGAAATTTTTTTATTTTTATATTTGAAAGGATTTAACAAACCTGACCCACCGGTTAAAGGCGGGTAGCGACAAAACACATCTCCCAGATGTACAACTGTCAAGTGTATGGTACTCTGGGACCTTGAAGACAGCTTTTAGAGATGGATCTTTTTTTTTAGTCTTATTTTCTTTTCCAATTCTTTCCAAGCTCCAAGGCGTGTTTCAGCCCTAGGGTCTGATCAACCACCCATCACCTCCTGCAGGCTGTGATAGGTGCCAAATGAGAGCCTCACAGAAGTCATAGCAACAAATTGACAGTCCCCGATGATGTCACACACTACTTTTTAGCTGCTGTGATTGGATTGCTGCACTAGTAAATTGTGGGCCACATTCTGTGTTTAATTATCTTTTGATCCATGGACCTGGTGTGCTTGGTGCTTTAGGAGAGCGGGTAAAAAAAAAAAAAAAAAATACCCAAAAATGGTTCCTCTTGTGACTACATATAATATCTACATATCTTGCAATTTAATGCAAAAAGTACAATGTATTTTACATTAAAAGAATATATGCCAAATTGTGCACACAGAGAAACATCTCTAAATTAAAAATACTACTTATTAATTTGTATTAGAAAAAAAAAAATCACACTTTTTTTTATTACAGTCTTGAAGATACACGAAGACATTGGTAATAAACAAGCATATTATGAATAATCTAACGCATTGAAATGTTTAATTTCATGACATTCCCTCAGGGTAATTGGTACAGATGTTACCGAACACCCCGAAAAGTCTCCATTAGCCACAAACGATACTTTTTACAGATGTATGGAAGTTTTTTTATTTTATTTTATATTTGTTTAGAAACATTACCTTAGCAGCTGCACGACTCCCACTGGGTCCTGCTGATTCCAAAGCACAACCTGTCCACCTTCTCCCTAAGAAAGACACAAACATGTTTAGTTCTATACCAGTCATAATTAATCTGAACGCGTCTCAGCGGAGCGGGGTGTGGAGGCACTTCATCTACATAGTCTGAAGATCTATCTCAATGTGCAAATTTCCGCCACTAAAAAACGGATTCTAAAAGATATGAAATTTGGTATGATTTACAATTGAAGTTAGATATAGATATATATAAAGCAAACTGCAGCACTCCAGAATTCAGGTGAAAAAAACTTGCACACACTCATATTATACCATGTATTACAGCAACATTTCAACTCCTCGACAATGGAGTCTTTTTCAGTGTGGAGGAGTCAAAACATTGCTGTGATACATGGTAATACTAATATAATACATTACACACACACATATAAAAATTATATATACTATTTTTTTTTTATAGCGTCAACAAACTCCGTAGCGCTTTACAAATCAGTACAAACAGTCATATAGAGCAATAGGAGTGAAGGCCCTGCTCACAGTCCTTACAGTCTGAGGATGAACGGTGTGTATATATTTTTTATTATTATTATTTTTTTAAATTTACACAGACATATATACACACACACACAGCGATATATTTATATTTATTCATACACACATATGATAGGCAGTGGATAAGAAGATGGTCCTAAAACACTTGAAAGGCATTATACATTGTCCACGTAGGCGAAAATTGGATCAAAAAAACTCATGGCAAGCCTAAATAATCTATGAAAAATTGTGTAGCGTAACCTTTCACTACCGATGTAACAATATACTGTATAGAGTGCAAGGCCTGAATGGAGGAGCAGGTTCTAGCAAGGTTCTAGCAATATAATGAAAATGAGTCATGTTCCTCCCTTCAGGCCCTGCGTCATGTATCATTCACTAGGAAAAAAAAAGTGCCCAAATCACACTGATTGGTGTCGGAATAATGTGTTATTAGAACTATGGAAAACCCGCCAGTCACAAGAAAGAGAAGGCTTGTTGTCTCCGGAAGTTGAAATTCAAAACTGTATTACACATTCCTCCAATTGTCATGAATTCAGTGTGACAGTCATGAATTTTGGGGTCTGCCTGGTATTTCGGGAAGATGGACCTATGGGGCCAGTCCCAAATCAAGCATATCTGTTGTACTGCACTCACCTACAACAGTCCTACAGAGATAATATTAACAGGATTCTTCTTTATTTACAACCCAAGTAAGTAGATTGGACTTCCACCAATTAAACAATTATATCCTAACCTGTGAATGTTCAATATAAAGGGATTGTTCCACATTTTCATGTTAACTAAGTATTTTTGGAAGTCAATGGAGGACCGGTGACATAATAATGTTAATCCTTTTTGCTGCGGGGAGTCATGGGTCACATGACCGCCAGGCAGCAGGACTTCCCGTGACTTCCCGTGTCCTGCTGACTTCTGAGGCATGAAGGGAGCTGTGCAGCCATTATTGTCTGCATGCCCCCTCCATGATAACTACTCTCATATCAGTTGTTGGTGGGGCGAGCAAAGGATATCGACGCACCCTTCCAACCACTGATATAACATTGGTTATTATGGCAGGGGAGTGCATACAGTATACATTTAAATGCAAAAGTGAAGACCGGCCAACAATATCAGCGAAATACGGAATATGGAAGAAACCATAGTCCAATGAAAACCGAAACTTTATATAAAGTAACAAGCCCGATTTTTTTGACAAAGAAATTGCAATGTAAAATAATACATTATCTTCGGGAGTGTTTCATCTTAGCATCCCACATTCTGTTTGTCATATTCAACCCATATTGTTTTAAATTATCTGCATAATTTGAATATTAAATTATTACAATTAGGCCAAATATGTTACTTTAATTGCCTTACTTTACAACATATGTCAGAATCAGAAAAATATGGAGCACATGTTGTGCTATTTTTAAAGGTTGTTTCCTTATTAAAAACATGTTTACAAGCAATGACAAATTTGGGCTTTAAACAATCAGAAGAGCAGGTATCACAACAAAAAAAAGTTTTGTTACCTCACATAAAATTTATCCCTGCTTTATTTATGCACATACATATACACATATATATTATACACACACACATTTATTTTAGTAAATACATAAAGTTAGCAATTACTGTGGACCCAATATTTAAAGGGGTTTGCCCATGAAAGAAAGTTCTCAAAGATTAAAGGGGTTTTCCCATGAACAAAAGTTAGGATAGGGCCTAACTTGCTGACCAGTGGGGGTCTCAGTGCTGAGACCCCCACAGATCACAAAAAGAGGGGTCCAATGGGGTCCTAGGTACCTCCGTCTGACCCACCCCCGTCCCTCTGTCAGACTAATGGAGCAGATGCATGACCATTCTGCTCCATTAATCTCTATGGAGTTGACTGAAATTGCCAAGTGCTGCGCTAACCAATCTCCGTCAGCTCCATAGAGATTAATGGAACAGAATGGTTTTTGTCATTTGTGAGGGTCTCAGCACTGAGACCCCCACTGATCAGCAAGTTAGGCCCTATCCACAGTATACAGCCTAACTTTTGTGTGTGGGGAAAACCTCTTTAATTACCTAGTGATGTTTACACAATGAAACTCATTTTGGGTGGGGACTCTCTAAGCAGACATCATGATTCCTCTAGTGCTGTGTGCCAACAATGTGCTTACATTATCAGGGTACAGCGTTTATCTACACTTTCATTTAGCTTCTGAATATTCTACTAATATCTGTCACATGGAAAAAGAGAGACATTTCAGAGACATGAAATGGAGACCTATAACACAAACAGTAAATACTAGGTAAACAGCTCCTATTATCATTCAGAAACATCAAATACCAATAGAAGTATATAGGGTCCATGATATTCTTATCAATCATAGTACTGCTCAATTCAATGAAATCATTATACAAACTTTATTAACTTGCCATAAAAATATATATATATATATATATATATATATATATTAAAAACACACAATAAAATCCACAAGAACAAAAATGTGGTGATGGTCACCAATATTTCAGTACATAGCAAGCATTAACCAATGCATAAGTATCAAAGACCACAGTGTGTCCAATTTTGGCTGTAAACAATCAAATTTAACCCCCCCTTCCCCGGGTGTTGCACGATACCAGAATTGTCAAACCAATGGAATAGGACCACCGCCACAGCACCCCTTTTCTTTGACGTACGTTTTGCCGTCTTTTCCTCCTCGGGGTGTGCTGTGCTGTGGTGTGGTAGGTGCTCAGCATATATACCCGATATGGCAGATCAGATGGTACAATAAAGCCAATCAGAATACATAATACCTGATGAATAGGTAGACGGTAGGGGTATATCGGCGCATCGGCACAGTCAGCACGTGCACTTCTGGAGGCGGGACCAGGTTCCGGAAGATGCACAACGCGCACTATGTGCACGTCATTGTGAACCGGAAGTCCGGGGCCACCACCGAGACGCGCTGAGAAGCGATGCGCACTTCTTTGCCATCTCAAATATGGGGTGAAGTATGGGCAAATGGGGTGCTGTGGCGGTGGTCTTATTCCATTGGTTTGACAATTTTGGTATCATGCAACACCCGGGTGGGCAATATGATTGTTTACAGCCGAAATTGGACACATTGTGGTCTTTGATTTTATGCTATAACACACACAGTCAGCTCTGATATGCCTCCCTTCCCTAGGATAAAGACCTTATCTTGTCTGTAGCTTGTAGAGTAAGTCTCTGCACACTGCTGCTTGCCAACACGAAAGCCCTGTGTCTGAGCTGATCTTGTAATGCAGGGGGGAGGGGAAGGAGGCAATGAGCACTGCATTGTGCAGACAAGAGAAGCTATTCATGAGAAGAATCCAACCATAGTCAGAAGATTTACGGTGTGTCCCAGACTCAAAAGGAACTGTGGGAAAGCTGCAAATGTGTTGAGCAATGAACTATACATGGAGATTGATGGCCATATACAAAGAAATCACAAACGTAACATCGCCAACTAGATGAGGTAAACATTATGAGGTTTTGATTGGTCCACTGAAGTGATCTCATGTACAAATATGATATTTTGGACTTTACAAATAAAAAAAAAAATAAGCTGCAATAAAAATGATGTTACAAGCCTAGGACCCTAGACACATTTAACCCCTTAAAACAAATGAATACATAAAACACTGATGTTAATTTTGGGTTTAAGACGATCATGTACATTTGTATCATATTCTAAAACCCAAAAGAAAGATGAGGGCGGCACAGTGAAATGGATTCAAGTCCAGGTGGGTGCAAGCTCTTTGGGCCTGACTCAGGGTACCAGAAGGATCCAAAAGAAATAGCAGGAGAGCAGCACTCCGTGTTGAGTAGTGTTTATTCAAGCACCAGTGGCAAAGACATGCAACGTTTCGGCTAGCTCAATGTAGCCATTTTCAAGCAATATATTCTAAAACCAATAATTTTACACACGGAGGGGACTTTATTGTTTGTGGCTTTTTATTCCTCAGCTTTATTCATTTCACTGCAGATAAGTGTATTGATACATTTTGATCAATATTTATGTGCAAAACACAATAGTTTTTCTTCCAAGAATTAAAAGGATCTGTCATTCATCAGAAGTTTGTTGGCATTTTTCACATGGCTATCATAGATGTAAACTACTAGCCCCATGTTTCTAGACAATGGAGCCATTATAACCATTTCTCAAAATGAGAACCATCAGCAGTCAGTGGGCAAAGGCGTCATTTCCATATTCTATAATGTCACTTGTGCATAAGTCTTACATAGTCTGTGCATTAGTCTTCGAGAACAATGACTCTGTTAGTGTGTGGGATTTTATAACTTGACTTTAATGTCTCTTTGGTTCTATATTTCTTTGCAATAAAGTGATATAACATAAAAGAGTCATTTCTAACATACATGTAAGACATGTATACAGGACAGGGGTTGATTTATCAGGACTAGGGGCATCATGCTCCAGCTTCAATACTACTCCCACCACTGCATGCTGTGCCTAATATACCGCTATCCCCCATAGAATTTGTCAATGTGCTATCCACGGATTCATCACAGACCAATTCATTTCTATGAGCTATGTGTAAGGGGACTGCTCAAGTCGCAGATTTAGAGCAGGTCCTATTCCTGTCCCAATGAGTGGATCTCACACACCGATGACATGCATCCCCAAACAACAGAATGAGGGTGGAAAATTCATGCGCAGGATGACTATAAAGTAGGAATTTTCAAATGCGATTAAGAAATTCGCTACAACTATAAAACTTTACCATGTCATCATCAAGTGATCAAACAGAGATCACTTTTCAGTAATCATCTGATTATTAGCAAAAGCAGAATCAAATTACACACCTTAAAAAGGATCTGTCACCCATTAAAAAAAGCACTAGGAGCTGCTTACTAAAGTAAGCTTAAAGCGGTCCGGCGTATATTCATGAGGGGGCGTGGCTAGGGTTGTATGAAGCTCAGCAGTCATACCGGGCCTATAGAGTAGGCGGGGAGGTTTGGGAAAAAGCAGCTCCTCAGACCGCCCCTTCATGAATACGCCGGACCGTTTGAGCTTGGTCCGGCGTTCCTATTGTACTTTACAGCAGTTTCTGCTAGCAATATTGGAGGGTTCCGATAAAGCTAGCAGTGTAACACTACTGCATCAGAGATAGCACTAAGAGGTGCTTACTTTAGTGAGCAGATTCTAGTGCTTTTTATGGGTGACAGGTCCTTTTTAACCTCTAACACATAATGAGGGTAACAGCTACTCCTCCCAGAACAAGTGCGGCCACAATACTCTCCCAGAGTCTACAGGTTTCTATGGCTAGTTGCTGCGGTAAAGCATTTATGTTGCTAATAGTAGCTCATTTAGGATAGCCTATCCAAAGTCATATACAGTAGAATGAGTAGAAAAAAAATATATTAAAAACAAAAATTATAAAACTATAGATATAAGTATTTGGTTTAAATCAGATAAAACAAATACAAGATAAAACATTATCTTTAAGTTTCTTAAAATGCAATATCTGAAGAACAGCAATGTAAAAAAATAAATAAATAGAAAATCACATAACATATCCCTTGAGCATAGGACCATCATATGCTTACCAAACAAAAAAAAAAAAAAACACACTACAAAATTGCATTCCTGGTAATCTGACTGTCAGACTTTGTATTTTTTTTTTTTAGAAATCCAGACTCACCGCGGCAGGAAACAGGTTAAAATTTCAATAAGCTATTATTATAAAATAGAAAAAAAAAAAAAAAAATCACTAAAACTAGTTAGTGGCAAGGCAACATCTAAAAGCAATAAACTCAAAATTAAGGGATAAATAATTTAAAGCACATCATGAAAAAAGTATTAATAATTCATCAGATAAATAATTTACTAAATAATCAAATAAATAATGAAATACATAAATAAAGGAGCAAATAAATAATTCTGCAATATAAAGGAAATTGTGAAGTAGTAAACAAATGTTGAAGGGAACATACATTTTTAACTCTATTTCTTCTGGAGTCCAGTAGCTGCAAGAACGTATATCCTGCAGAAGTTTCTTGTGCGAGGCTACCCAGGCTTTTATGATAGATAGTCAGGTAAAGGGAATGAATTAAGATACTGTAGACAATCGCTGGGATATAAGCTGCACCTTAAATATAAATTGGTTGCAGTAAACACATCATTAGCAGTTTGTAACATTATACAGTCTTGTTGCCGTTTCCAACACTTAAAAATTATTGCCACAGGTGGAGGGGGAATAACTCCGTCAAATCTTTGGCAGCGCGTTTCAGTCTCTTTATAGGAAACAGTTCTTGAATGTTGAATGTCTGCTTTCAATTCTTCTCATGGCTAATAATAATCCTTTGCTTTTTTTGTCTGCGGTCGGGCTACTGAAAGTCTTCTGGAGTATTTTGACGAAACACATGATAGCAGACTGAGCACTTTTTTTTTTTTTTTCGCATTTAATTTGACATACAATCTGTGCAACCTGGCACTCGTTCAGATGTAAGGAGAAAACCGGATAAGGACAGAATTAACATGTAACACGTGGTTAACTTTTAGCTAACAAGTATCACATGCCTCTGGGGAATGAAATAAAAATTTTGAAAAAAAAAGACATTTGCTTAGCTATAGGCCTTATATTTGTTTTGGCTGAGCATCCAAACTTTGGGCAGGATGCCTTGCTGTGCAAATGAAATGAGGCTAGTAGCGGCTATCTGTCACTGTCTCAGTGCTCAGAGTTGGATTTAGCCTCCAGAGTAACTAGCGCGCTCCACAATGAATTCTCTTTTAAATGTCACAAAACTATTCCTAGTTAATACTCTGTTTTTACGCTAAACATTTTATTACCAGTATATACGTTGCAAAGCAATATAATGATAGATCCCTCATCAATACCTGCACAGAATATCACACACTGTAAGGGATAACCCAACAAAAATGATTAAGAACACCCCAATGTTCAGACAACTGGATTAGGTCACAAACCATGACATAGATTCAAACAGTCCATACACTTTTTTAATAGAAAACTTATGGGGCTTCAAAAGGGGGTTGCAACTTTCATAGCAAAAATGCTAAAAGATTGCAGTTGATTTATTTTCAACAGAGTTTCCAGCAAAAAAAAAAAAAAAAATTTTTAAATACTTTTCATTTCCATGTGCTCCTCCTGATGTAGATTTTAAATAGAATCAGTCGACTTCCCATAAAATGACCGGACATAATTGCAATTACCGTACTAGCAAACCGGCAGTTATTGTGATTATTTACCCATTCACAGCATCTCGACTCCAAGTGGGTGTGGGGAGATGGTACAGGGGTTCCTTACCCGCAACTATGTACTTACTACACCCAATGACTACAATCAGTGACCAAGCAGAAGGGTCACTGGTTAATTGTACAAATTTAGATTTCTACGCTGAACTGCCCGTAGGCTGGAGCATCAGCGGCACCAAAAGGACAGGGACTTCATCATACACCAGCGTATGATAAATCTCCCCCAAAATTTGTATTCATGCAGATTTTCAGTTTACAGTAAAAAATAATTCTGTGTAAGGCTGGGCGCACATCACAATATTTGCCATACGCTGTGAGGGAATATGGCAGAGACCTATCCCATTGTATGCTTATATATAGTGGGAAAACTTGGAAAACTTATTTGCATTCTTCCCAGAATTCCCTAGTGGAGCATCTATGGCTTTAAGTCTCCACAAGCCTTTAAGGTGGATTTAATTGGCAATCTCTCCTTAAGGAGAACACCTACTGTCTGACTCTAGTCAATAGCCTCTCACATAGCCAAATCAATTCCCTACGCTGTACTGAGGAGACCCAACCAGGTCGAAACAGGGGTGTCTACAGTTGGGAGTCTGTTCCTTATGGAATAGATATACTGGTTTAGCTTAATCCCACACCATGTTTTTAGACTTCTTGTAGGTCATACTTGGAGTTAAGGGGGCTGCCTTTCAAGCCAGCAAAAGGAGGTATTGTTTTCCATTTAACACCTTGGAAAAGGTATTTGCATTCTTCCCTATATATAGTGGGATAAGTCATCAGGGGACTCCTCCCCACTGAATATGGGAGATTGGCTGCTGCCGATATACAGGGGTGTTTCCCTAGTAATGCCACTGTCCTTATATGGACAGTGACATCACTAGGACCCCCCTCCTGTTGAGCTACATGTGCGCTCAGTATGCACTACAATACACTGCATCCACTCCCCATAGGCTTCTATTGCCGCGCGACATATGTGCTCAGCAGAGGCCTATGAAAAGGATCGCCCCTGGTGCACAGTGGACCAGGAACAGCAGCAGTTACAAATAACTATGATTTTACTGTGCCCCCGTCGAACCCATATAACAGAATTCTACTGTGCAAGCCCTAATAAATCTCTCCCTTAGCTGGGAAATTAAAAAATTATATATTTAAAGTACAGAAAGATTTAATTTCTGTATCAAAAAAGATGATGTGAAGAAAAAAACTGAAACGGACAATTAGAAGGCAAAATCATTTAAGAGAAGACTTCATTTTATTAAAGAATAAAGCTTTATAAAATCAATAGGTAATAAAGTATGAATACGACGTAATTTACTCTCATCAATAGCATCTAGTCTACAAATTGATGCAGAAAGCAGAATTGTATCATGTATATTGCATTAGGATTCTTTCTAAATCAACAAAAATGCCAAATATGCAAAAGGGAAGTTTGGTCTTGATTTTGGTGAACAGTAACAAATGAAAAAGTAAAACACTGGTTCTTACTATAAAGCTATCCCAATATTATACTAGGGAATAACTTCAAAAGCAGCAGTTCCCTACTATTAATATGTTAAGCTTTCATAGAGTAAAGGTGACCATATAATACTAATAATTCTTTTATTTATATAGCACTCACAGATTAAGCAGCGCTGCACAGAACTTGCCAAATCGGTCCATTGGATGAACGTGGGATAAACCGGCCAATTTATGCAAAGATCGACAACCATCTAATGCTGCAGTCATGGCCATAAGTTTTGAGAATGATACAAATGTCAATTTTTACGAAGTCTACTGCATCAGGTTTTATAATGGCAATTTGCATATACTCCAGAATGCTATAAAGAGTGATCAGCTTAACAGCAATTAATTGCAAAGCCAATATTTGCCTAGAAAATGAACTTTTTTCCCCCAAAACACATTTCAACTTCATTGCAGGCCTGCCTTAAAAGGAGCAGCTAACATTGTTTCAGTGATTGCTCCAGTAACACAGGTGTGGGTGTTGATGGGACAGGATTGGAGATAAATCTGTCATGATTAAGTAAGAATCACACCACTGGACACTGGTACTTGACATCATTGTTTCTCTTCTGTTAACCATGGTTATCTCTAAAGAAACACGCGCAGTCATCATTGCACTGCACAAAACTGGCCTAACAGGGAAGAGTATCGCAGCTAGAAAGATTACATCTCAGTCAACAATCTATCGCATCATTAAGGAATTCAAGGAGAGAGGTTCCATTGTTGCCAAAAAGGCTCCAGGGCGCCCAAGAAGGACCAGCAAGCGCCAAGAACGTCTCTAAAAAGTGTTTCAGCTTCGGGATCGGGCTACCATCAGTGCATGGCTTGCTCAGGAATGGCAGCAGGCAGGTGTGAGTGCATATGCACGCACTGTGAGGCGGAGACTCTTGGAGCAAGGCCTGGTGTCAAGGAGGGAAGCAAAGAAGCCACTTCTCTCCAGAAAAAACATCAGGGACAGACTGATATTCTGCAAAAGGTACAGGGAATGGACTGCTGAGGACTGGGGTAAAGTCATTTTCTCTGATGAATCCCCTTTCCGATTGCTTGGAACATCTGGAAAACAGCTTGTTCGGAGAAAACAAGGTGAGCGATACCACCAGTCTTGTCTCATGCCAACTGTAAAGCATCCTGCAACCATTCATGTGTGGGGCGGCTTCGCAGCCAAGGGAATCGTCTCTCTCAAAGTCTTGCCTAAAAACACATCCATGAATAAGAGCAGTTTGGTGATCAACAATGCCTTTTCCAGCATGATGGAGCACCTTGCCTTAAAGCAAACTAAATGGCTCAGGGAACAAAACATAGAGATTTTGGGTCCATGGCCTGGAAACTCAGATTTTAATCCCATTGAGAACTTTAGGACAATCATCAAGAGACGGGTGGACAAGCAAAAACCAACAAATTGTGACAAAATGCAAGCACCGATTGTGCAAGAATGGACGGCTATTAGTCAGGATTTGGTCCAGAAGTTGATTGAGAGCTGCCAGGGAGAATTGAAGAGGTCCTGAAGAAGAAGGGTCAACACTGCAAATATTGACTTGCTGCAGTAACTCATTCTAACTGTCAATAAAAGCTTTTGTTACTCATAATATGATTGCACTTGTATTTCTGGATGTGATAAAAACATCTGACAAACACACAGAAAAACCAGAGGGCAACAGATCATGTGAAAATATAATATTTGTGTCATTCTCAAAACTGTTGGCCATGACTGTATGTTCACACCTTGTTTTTGGCAGACATTCAGCTCCCGGCCTACACTGGTAGACAGAGACATCCTATTTGCCTCTGTCTGCACAGTATATGTCGTGTCCTCTAGAAAACACTGGACGACATGCTCACTTTTTATTCCTGCTGGCGGCAGCTCATGCAGCCTGTCAAGCTATGAGCTGCGTCCCATAAACTCCACAGCCTTGGTCAGGAAGGTGAGTCGGAGACCATTTTGGTGGAGCCAGAGTCTGAATAAAATAGACCTACTGTGACTCAAATATCAAAAAAATAATTGTTACAATTGTTACTTAATTGAAGTAGGTGCTGAATATTTCGTTTTTATCCATATTTTGGAAAATTATGGAATTTCCCATAAAAGTTTCATCTAAGGATGTAGGCTTTTAGTTGAGATGAATGTGGATGCAGTATTGGCTCACGCTCAGTAGTGAAGCTCCTGCCCTGCAGATCACAGTAAACTGGCACTGGAAATGCTTGCACTCATCTCAGCACTGCTAAAATGACCAGAAAATCAGGATTAAAGTAAATACTTAGCATATCAAAAGTTTCAATAAACTGTCAATAAATCTCGCTATTTTCTCTGTATACTGCTTTATGTTTTAATTAGCTTTTTCTCTGAGCTCATGTTTGTAGGCTTTTAGTTGAGATTAATAAGACTGCAAATAACATGTATTGCACATGTATTGTAATGAAGGTCCTCCCCTACAGATCCTAGAACTACTGCAGGGGCGTAACTACAGCGGTAGCAGCCACTATGGGGCCCCTTCATATGACTTGACACAATAAAGAATGGAGGATGTGCACCATTACATCTATATTGAACTGCACATGTCCAGCATAATGTGATGTGTATACGGTGTCTGTATACACTGTATGTGAGTATGTTGCATATGGCACTGTATGTGTGTGTATATGCACATGAGTGTATTTATATATGTGAGTATACTAATATGTATATTTTTTAAGTGGGAAGGGGGGCCCCATGCAGTAGCCTGCTAGGGGGCCCTGTCTCTTCTAGTTACACCACTGAACTACTGCTAGAGTGATGAGGAAAACTGGATTAAGGCTACATGCACACGAACGTGTGAGAGCCCAGCACAGGTCCGGCGCCATGAAGAAGAGGAGGGGTAACCCCTCCCCTCTCCATAAAGATCTGCTAAAACAACAGAAAAAAAGGGGGGGGAGAAGGCAAAAAACAAGAGGACGGCGCCTCGTGTATTATTGTGGGGTAGGAGGATATATCAGTAAGCGTCCAAAGACGTTCTGTGGGAGGGTGTAAGTTACACCCCCCCTATATGTTATGCTCACCTTAGTGCGCTCATAAAACGCATATAGTTATATCAATAGCTGCCCATCAGGTAGCCGGTGTCGTCCTTCTGGGGGAACGGTTAACCGGTATAGTTAGGTGCAGAGTGTGGTTTGGAAAACCAAAGAAAAAGCTGGTACGGCGCTATTGAAACGGTAATCTTCCGGTAGGATAATAGGTTTATTAGTGGAACTAATAAACCTATTATCCTACCGGAAGATTACCGTTTCAATAGCGCCGTACCAGCTTTTTCTTTGGTTTTCCAAACCACACTCTGCACATAAAGATCTGCGGTAGGACATGCACGTGTGCAGCACCGTATTGCTCCCTGTGGCCACGCAGTCTATGGAGGACGTCCATAGTATCATAATGATAATAAAAAGCCTTATTACAGTTATTACATGTATGTGGGAATGGCAGGTTTGGCTTACCGACTCCACAGCCCTGTTGCTGACAGTCAGCGTTTAATGAGCACTTCCATTACTGATGGAAGTGTTCATTGGTGCAGGAGGCCAGGTAGCAGTGAGTGTAGCTGAGAAGTCCACACCTTCTGCTCTACGTCCTGGCTCTTGATGCTGGGTATATGTGCAGTTCACAAAAGAAGGGTGTGGGCCCTGCACAGCCAATATGCACCGGTTGTTTTATAGACACAAAAATGCCAACAATTGTATACAAGAAGAAAGCGTGTCAAGACAACCAAACTATAAACAAAATATCAAACTTTATTTACACATATGCAATTTTTTGACAAACACTGACCAATTTAAAAACACTTAAAACGTGTAACAAGTACACAAACAGGACTCAATGGGATGAAAAAGTGTCCGAGTCATCCCAAGAAAACCACCCTGGCTACAACAAATTTTATCTGGTGTTGATAAATATACAATAAGAGCTCCCAAAAGGGAATCAGCTACATAAAGAGCATAGTAACACAACAGTATAGTAAACTTTACCTACATAACAATGATCATAAGAAATAAAGCACTGTGTATCACCCATGTACAGGCGGTCCCCTACTTAAGGACACCCGACTTACAGACAACCCATAGTTACAGACAGACCCCTCTGACCTCTGGTGAAGCTTTCTAAATGTTTTACTATAGTCCCAGACTGTAATAATCAGCTGTAATGTGTCTGTAATGAAGCTTTATTGATAATCCTTGGTCCCATTACATCAAAAAATGTTTAAACTCCAATTGTTACTGGGGCCAAATTTTTTTTTGTCTGGATCTACAATTCTAAAGTATACAGTTTCGACTTACATACAAATTCAACTTAAGAACAAACCTCCAGACCCTATCTTGTACGTAACCCGGGGACTGCCTGTATATGCAAAATCATGGTGGTTTACCAAACAACACCAGAGACAGCCAGGGGGTCGTGATGCCCCACGCGTTCCGTCACTTAAGGTGACTTCATCAGGGGAGAGCAATCAGCTAAGTCGGTGTGGCGGCTTTTATAACAGCAGTGGGAGTCCCCTTACCTGCGGGCTGCTCAGTTCACATCCGGTTACTGCACGGAAGTGTCAGATGTTGTAATTACGTGTGCGACACAAATAGCGCCAGAAATATTTTTATGCGCACGCGCTGTATACAGGAGCGCCCAATTCGGATTTAGGCGCACGGGCAATGTCAAAAAATATTTAAATGCGCACGCTTAAAAAGCGCTGTATGAGGAAGCGCCTAGTTCGTATTTGGGCGCACATGCGGAGAAAAGTCAGTCGCACAGTATAAACCCTTCTGTTAGAGGGCCCGAAAGTGTAGAACCAGTAAGGCCCATGCGTTGTTACTAGTGAGATAGATAAACACATAAGACTATTATATCCATTTAAAGGTGAAGTGTGGCTATGCCACAGTCAAGCAACACTTTGGTTGGTTTTTCCAGCCAAGAGCCAATACATCACATCCCATAGATGCTATCATGGTAATTGGCATAAGCAAGAAGCCCATCACCATATTACCTGTCGAGATAAATACGTTACAGTGAAAAAATATAATATATAATAACACACATATAAGAACAAAAAGCAGTGAAAAAAAGGGGGTGAGGAACCCAAAAATAGAGAAAAGGGAAAAAAGAGAGACAAAAAGTAAAATGACCAATTAACATTCACTATCCCCAAGATATTATTGTCCAGTGTAGGCAAATATATTGCCCAATATTTGACGCCTAAATACGAAGGTTCTCATTATATAAATACAGTGTATCCACAGTACGGCGCATGAGACTAAAGTCGAAAAGACAAAAAAGCAAGAACTCACCATACGAGGTATGGGTACAAGGTGTTCACTATTTAGCGCCTTAGTGCAGGTCTTAAACTAAATGATACTAATAGTTCAAATTTGTATTGTGCGGCGCATAAATACAAAATTCTCTCTAGTCGACGCATGTCGATAGGAGTGAAGCCTCTCCAACCCATATCAACATGGATTCCCACTGTACAGGGTATATAAACGCGTATTTACAAGTTTTGCGCTGACCCAAACATATATATATAGTTCCAAACATGTAATACACATGCGGAGATCCGTAACGGCGAGCTAAAAGTCCATAACCTATAACTAGAGCATGCAGATTACAAGCATAGCGCATATTCATATATATTGAATTGAGTCCTGTTTGTGTACTTGTTACACGTTTTAAGTGTTTTTAAATTGATCAGTGTTTGTCAAAAAATTGCATATGTGTAAATAAAGTTTGATATTTTGTTTATAGTTTGGTTGTCTTGACACGCTTTCTTCTTGGGTATATGTGCAGTTGTTATGACCCAGAGCAGTGGCCCCAGGAGCAGGAAATAGTCTAATCTGTCTCCTGTCCCTTTCTATCTGGCTTGCATGAATTTGAGAAGACTTTCAGATACAATACTCAATACATGAGCAAGAAGTAGAAAAAAATCTATTATGCTTAAAAAGGCAGATTTACTATTCAAAAATAGTCCGGATATTCTCCTCTCTCCCTCTGACCAGCCGTTAGTTTCAGTGTATTCACCGCAGTAGCGCACAGGTTGATAGAAGGTCACAGATCTCCGGTCACATGATCTCCTGCAGCGTCTCCTAGCAGGATGGAGCCATCAGCAGGATCGAGCCGTCTGTGTGACAGACCCTTCCTGTACTCTTACAGGGGCCCGATATTATCAGTTCCCTATCAAAGCAGCCCCTGATAACAGCGCTCATACGGAGTGCTGTGTCTGCAGAGGGATCCCATGATTTGAAAGGGAATCCTGGAGCACAGGGTGTTATTAGACATGCAGAGAAGATGCACTGGGATGTTACCATAAAATCACGGTTATAGCCCCAGTCTATAAAAACCATTTCAATAAAAGTTAAAAATCACCCTAGTAAAAAAAGTGAATTAGTCTCACCGGTAATTCTGTTTCCATAAGTCCACCATGACGGCACCTGGAGGTTGCACCTTGACCTTTGGTAGGGACAGGAAGTTGCGAAGGTTATAAGGCCCCTCCTCTGCCGCTGTTCCCCAGTGTCTTCCAAATAACCACCGGAGGTTCCAGTAGAGAGCTAGAAGATATTAGCCAGACATCATTAATAACACAGGGCAGGGTAAATATAGCCGTCATGGTGGACTTATAGAAACAGAATTACCGGTGAGACTAATTCACTTTTTCCATGACGTCCCCCATGACGGCACCTGGAGACTTACCAGATAAATAGACTAGGGAGGGACCACAGCCTGGAGAACTTTCCGTCCAAAGCTCAAGTCATGGCTAGAAGGTAGATCCAGGCGGTAGTGTTTTGGGAATGTCGATGTACTTGACCACGTAGCTGCCTTGCAGATCTGGGAGATGGATGCTCCCCGTTTCTCTGCCCAGGAAGTAGCCATAGCTCTGGTAGAGTGGGCTGTTATGTTTTTTGAGAGACTCACATCTTGTAGCTGGTAGGATTTAGAGATGGTCTGTTTTATCCACCTAGCAATGGTGGAACTTGATGATTTCTCTCCTTTATTTTTTCCCCCAAACTGAATAAAAAGGTTTCTGCACTTTCTGAAAGATTTGGTTCTGTCTAGATAGATTATGACAGCTCTTCTGACATCCAGAGTATGCCAGAGCGCTTCCTTTTCATTCTTTGGGTTGTTACAGAAAGATGGTAAAACGATTTCCTGACTTCTATGGAAGTCTGAGACTACCTTTGGGAGAAAAGACGTATCTAATTTCAGTACTATCTTGTCTTCCAAGATGATCAGGAAGGGTTCTTTGGAGGATAGGGCCTGCAGTTCTCCAATTCTCCTGGCGGATGTTATGGCCACAAGGAAGGAGGTTTTGAGAGATAGGTCTTTCAAGCTGCATTCCGAGAGCGGTTCGAACGGAGGCTTCGTAAGGGAGTCTAGGACTAGTGATAAGTTCCATTTTGGTATATCTGATCGGATTGTAGGTCGCAGTCTTAAGACTGCTTTCATGAACATCTTCACCCACTTGTGCTCTGCTAAGGGGAAGTCAAAACAGGCGCTTAGGGCCGATATTTGGACCTTAAGGGTGTTAGGTCTTAACCCTTTAGACAAACCATCCTGTAAAAAATCAAGAATTTTAATGATATTTGGTTTGCCTGGAATCGGGGAAAGGTCCCCGCACCAGGATATATACTTTTTCCAGATTTTGTAGTATATTTTGTTGGTGATTGGTTTTCTGCTTGCTATTAGGGTCTGTATGACCTGGTGAGAAACCCCCTTAGCTAGGAGCAATTCCCTTTCAGGAGCCAGGCCGCCAGGTTCAGAAACTTTGGGTCTGGGTAAAGAAGAGGGCCCTGGTGTAGCAGATCCCTTCTGCAGGGAAGGAAGATGGGTCCTGAGATTGCTAGTTTTAAGAGAAGTGGGAACCATGGTTTTTTCGGCCAAAATGGTGCTACTAGGATCACTGTCGTCCGACTCGATTGAATTTTTTGTAAGATTCTGGAGATTAGGGGAAATGGAGGAAAAGCATATGCTAGATTTGTCCCCCACGATTGGCTTAAGGCATCCAGTCCCAGGGGGTTGTCCTTGGGTGAGATGGAAAAAAATACCTCTGTTTGAGTATTCTTTTTTGAGGCAAACAGATCTATTGACGGAGAGCCCCATTTCTGGGTTAGAGAAAGAAAAACTTCCCTGTTCAGGGACCATTCGTGTGGGTCCATCTTTTCTCTGCTCAAGAAGTCCGCTGACTGATTCTCTGACCCTTTTAGGAATACCGCTGTTAAGGAATCTAGGTGATTTTCTGCCCAGGAAAAGATCTTCTTGGTGACCTCCATCAGGTCCGAGGATCTTGTGCCCCCTTGACGACGTAGATAGGCCACTGTAGTCACATTGTCTGACAGGATCCTGATATTTTTTACCTGGGTTTTGGGTAGCCTTTTTAGTGTTTCCCATACTGCCGATAATTCCCTTAGGTTTGAAGATTGTCTTCTCATCCAAGGGGACCATGACCCCTGAAGGTAACGGTCTGGAAGAACAGCTCCCCATCCTGAGGAACTGGCGTCTGTTTGGATGATCAGGACTGGAGTCGGATTCCATGGTATTCCCTTTTCTAGATGCTGTTGGTATTTCCACCAGTTTAGAGAATTTTTGACTTCCAGAGGAATGACCTTCTTGAAGTCTAAATGTTCCAAGTTCTTGTCCCAAATTTTTAATGTCCACGCCTGTAGTGTTCTTACATGGAACTGGCTCCATGATACACAATTTATGCAAGCTGTTAAGTGACCTAGCAGTCTCATGGCTGAACGGACGCTGCATGATTTTTTCCCCTGGAATTTGTCTATGAAAGAGGTAAGGGATTCTCTCTTGTCTTGTGGAAGAAAAGAAGTTTGGCGCCTGGAATCTAACATTACTCCTAAGAATCTTGTCTCCCTCTGGGGGTCTAGATGAGACTTTTGGAAATTTATAATCCAGCCCAGATTTTCCAGGGTTCGTATTGTCCGATCTCTGTGATTGAGAAGAGTCAGGGTCGAGTCTGCCACTATGAGGAGGTCGTCCAGATATGGAATAATTGAGATTCCTTCTTTCCTCAAGAATGCCGTCACTTCTGCCATGACCTTTGTGAAGGTCCTTGGGGCTGATGAAATTCCAAAGGGCAAGGCTCTGAATTGGAAGTGGCAGACCTTCCCTTGAGGTGATTCCACCGCGAATCTTAGGAATTTCTGATGATTTTTGTGTATGGGGACATGATAGTAGGCGTCCTTTAGGTCGATGGTGCACATTTGTGCGCCTGGAGGAATTAGTGGGGTAGCTGTCCTCACTGATTCCATCTTGAAATATTTGTATTTTATGTTCTTGTTTAGCCGCCTGAGGTTTATAATAAGTCGAAGGGTCCCATTTGGCTTTTTCACAAGAAATAAGGGGGAGTAGAAGCCCTTCTTTTCTTCTTCTTTGGGAACTGTAACAATTACCTTCATTGTTAACAATTCTTGAAGATTTTTCCATAACTGTATTGTCATTCTCCGAGATGTTAGGTTGGAGACAAGAAATTTTTGTTGTGGAGGGGAGCTGAATTCTATCTGATAACCTGATTTGATGATACTCAGGATCCACTTGTTTGATGTGATCGTTTCCCATCTGTGGAAGAAGAAAAGAAGACGCCCCCCTACCTGGTAGTCACTGTTTTTTTGATTGATGTGGAAGGTTGGAGAATAGGTATCCTCGACCTCTTCCACCTTTGTTGAAGGACCAGCGGCCCTGTTTTCCTCTGCCTCTGGAGTCTTTAGGATCTTTGGAATTCCGAAAGGAAAAGTTTTTCTGGGGTTTCTTAATTTCCGGAAAACCTTTCTTTTTATCAGAGGCTTTTTCCAGAAGAGTATCCAGTTCAGCGCCGAACATGAAGTCTCCTGTGAATGGGATGTTGCAGAGCTTCGTCTTGGACTTTACATCCCCTCCCCACTGTCTAAGCCAAATAGCCCTGCGGACTGAATTAGATAGTGCCCCTTCTTTTGCTGACAGTCTGATGTTTTCTGCTGAAGCATCGGCAAGAAAACCTGTCGCTGAACGCAGCAGCGGTATCGTCTGTAGAAGGAGATTCCTGTCCGCATCTGCTTTAAGGTGGTCTTCTAATTCTCCCAACCAAAAAAACAGAGTTCTCGCTACTGAAGTAGCGGCTATGTTAGACTTGAGGCTAAGCATGGAAGAATCCCAGACTCTACGGAGTAGGGCATCAGCCTTTCTGTCCATGGGGTCTCTTAATTGGGAAGAGTCCTCAAATGGCAGGTCCGTTTTTTTCACCACCTTAGACACTTGGATGTCTACCTTGGGGGGGCTGTCCCAGGTTTCTGTCTCTTTGGGGTCAAAGAGTAACCTGTTCCTGAACTCTTTAGTGATGTTTGCCCGCCCCTCAGGATTCTTCCATTCCTCTTGGACAATATCTTTTAGGGTCTGATTTATGGGAAAAACCCTTTTCCTTTTGGATTTTAACCCTCCAAACAGTTCATCTTGAATGGATTTTGGCTCTACCACCTCTTCCACGTTAAGCGTATTGCGTACAGCTTTAAGGAGGTTATCCAGTTTCTCATTAGAAAAGAGGTATTTTGAGGTTCCTTTATCCTCGGACACCGAGGAGACGTCATCAAGCGAGTCCTTCCAAGAATAGGTAGGAGCCGCAGAGTGTTTATCATAGTCAGAATCAGTATCAAGGGATCTAAGATTTTTTAGGAGCTGGCTCTGGATATAAATCCGGATCCTGGTCTAGTTCAGGTTCGGGATTTGGCTCAGGACCTAGTCCCCTTACCGGTCGGTTTAAATTAGTAAACATCATAAGAGAGGATTGGAATTCCTCCCGCATGGCCGCTTTAAGCTCATTTAACATTGACTCCTTTTCCTGTTGTAAGGCCCTGGCTAGGCATTCAGAGCATAGTGATTTTGGATACAAATCTGATAATCTTATGTTACAGGAAAGACATCTTTTTGATTTAGTAACATATTTCCCTTTTTTGGGGTCTTTGTCTTTCTTCTCCTTGTCCTTAGGTCTAGAAGAGTCGTCCTAGGACAAGGAGACAGACTATATTAAAATCCAAACAATAATGCACAACAAGTTTTTATCCCTTTAAGCAAAGTTTTTTGGTTGTACTCACGGTACCCGGGACAATGGGGGAAGAACCAAGGTCGTCCGCCATAGTAAAGGATATTTCCACAGCTTCAGTAGTGAACTCGTTGGTGGTATAGAGGCTGACACAAAGCAGGAAGCACTTTTAAACTTCCCGCCACCTTCTAAGCCAATCAGGTGGCTTCTTTAACGGTCACGTGACCCAAACCCGGAAGTCGGGCGTACTGCGCATGCGCGAACCGGCCGGCGATACACGGCCGTCGCGCAGTACGCACCGGCGTTCACAGGAGGCAATAGCTGTGGGAGGTAGCGCCCGGAAGCCGGGAGGCACCTCATCCAGGGTCCGGAGACCCATGCCCCCCTCGGCTTCAGCTCCAGGCCGCAGGAGGAGGGGAGCCAGGACGCGTCCTGCAGGATACCAAGCCAGGAAGGGAGGTACAGCCCCCGCTCGCGACTAGTCCTGGGGGGTTTCTAATTTCATCCCCCCCCCCAAGGGGAGAGACGAAGTCTCGCAACCCTGACCCTTGGTAGGGACAGGAATACACTGGGGAACAGCGGCAGAGGAGGGGCCTTATAACCTTCGCAACTTCCTGTCCCTACCAAAGGTCAAGGTGCAACCTCCAGGTGCCGTCATGGGGGACGTCATGGAAAAAATAATAATAATTTAAATTAAACATTTCAAATTAGGGGCCACTAGAGATGAGTGGACGTGACTTACACATTCGGGATTCGTGTTCGACCATGCGACCCGGACATGCCGATATGGCGGCTGAATAGTCAATGCAGCATTATTTCTGGGTTGCGCGGACGAACCAGAACACAGACTTTGGGCTTACTCGTCACCCCCCTGGCGACGGCCACAGCCTCCGGAAGTGGGGACTGGTGCGACGTGCACAGCCTCCGGAGGTGGGGACTGGGGCGACATGCACAGCATCCGGAGGTGGGGACTGGGGCGACATGCACAGCATCCGGAGGTGGGGACAAACTGGCTGTTATGATTTTCTTGCATAAATATTTGTCTATTTACACTATTTATGCCTTCGAATTATTTATAGGTTGTGATATGGACAGGGAAAGGGAGGCCTTATACTACTAAAATTCCCCCCCCCCCCCAAGCCTCATTGCAGTAAGCCTTATGGAGCTTGCTAGAATGTCACCTAACACGGCAGGTGTGTGGGCTTCAAAAGATCTCTGCAGTCGCATAGTCTCCAAGGTTTAAGCTGATTTTCCCTCCATTTTAAAAAAGGAGACAAAGTTGACCTCTGACCTACACCAATTATTTCTGGAATAAATGAACATTCCTTCAAAAGTTTTGTTAAACTTTAAAGGAAATATACCATGACAAATAGGAGACACTTACCCACAGATCCAGGCAATGTGGCACTGTGTGTCTGTGTTAATCTTCTGACATTTGTAATCCGCGGAATCCTTTCATCTAAAATCAACCTTTAACGTCATGCTAATGAACCCAAGGGGTTACCCTAGACTATCAGTGATCTGGCTTTACAGACTGTTACATTTTCTTCCCCCTCCTTCCTGCTTCCTAAGCACATGGGGAGGTAGCTGAAAGTGCTTCCTGCACAAGTGCTGAGGAAGCAGGAGGGAGGGTGAAACAATGTAACAGTCTGTAAATCCAAATCACAGTGGGTCTCAGGTAGCCCTTATGGCTCATTAGCATAATTTTAAAAGTTGATTTTAGAAGGAAGGGAGGCCATGGAGAACAGATATAAGAAGATTAACACTGTCACTGTGCCTGGATCTATAAGTAAGTGTCCCTGGTTTATCCATGCTCGTTTTTGATGGTAGATTTCCTTTAATCTCGGTAAGAAAATAAATCCATTCAAGAGCCCAGCATTATACACTCTCGTAGATGGGGAGGGTCTTAAGGTGCAAAATATTGAATCTTTGTAACATAATATAGTAATTTAGAAGAGCTTTTTATCTTTTCTTTGTGTTATGTGCACATTTTAGCCAAATGCATAATGAATAGAATTATTCGCCATGTGATTGGCTTGATTCACATGACAAGTACATCAGACAAAAGTAACTCCTGTAGGGCGTTTATTTTTCTCAACTTTTAAGGAGGCAAGTCCAAAGTGAGTTTGTTGCGTCAAACTCGCACCGTGTGTAATGGGCTCGGGTGATAAGCAATGGAACACACATTATTCTGGACACACATTAAAAAAAAATATAAAAATTTATTTTCAACCATATTCAAGCCCCAATCATAAGGTTTCCCTTATATCCAATAAGAATTCCAGCCTTGTAAAATCACATGTTTTAGATTTGAGCCAAGAATTAGTGAATGAACAGGAGAAAACTCACATGGTGTCACAATGGAAGATGAATGGCATCACACCGACTGCTCTAAGGAATAGTTACAGAACCACAGCCTTACATACGTGCAGTACGAGGAGTAGTAGTGGTGGTGGTGATACACCTGGATTGCAAATGCTCCAGCACAGCGATCAGATCCTTATTACAGCGCTGAATAAGCCACTTCTCATGCGTCAGCCTAACATCTGAAAACCAAATCTATGTCTGCATCTTCCTTGTTGATTCACCCCCAGGACGTAAGGGGGAAAAAAAAAAATAAAAATCAATGAAACACCAAACTATAAAACACCTTAAAGATATCATCACTCCAAAAACAAATCACTCATAATCAGTATAATCAGTAATTATAATCACTTGCAATTACTGAATCCGGAAGAAGACTCATTTTCAAAACCGCATTGAAAATTCAAAAACATCAGGTGAAAAACTTGTCAGGCATCGCTCGCTTTCCTCATCCGGCAGGTAAAGAATTACAAAAAATTAGGCAATCAGCAAAGCGGAGGGGAAATGGCTGCATCACATGGAGACAAAAACCCGAGGACGAATACCACGTCAGCAGATCAACCTCAGCGATCACAATCGGAATAGAGAAATCAATTTGCAAGGAAAATTATTTGTACTGGTCACCTTTGAACTTTGCACGTGTATTTTTGCAGAGATCTTAGCCAGCAGGTATTTTCCCTCATGGCCTCTCCTAAGTGTAGATTACATTATGTTTTATTAAAGGTCAAATTTCCAGAAAATTGAAAGGGGATAACAAGTTGGCAAGTGTGGGTCTGCTTGCTGGGTCCCCCACCGATAACAGGAATGGGACCACCAAATATCTGTAGAACAGAGTTCCAATTCTCACTGGTGGAGCAGCAGAACAGGCATGTCCCCTGCCAATCCATCCAATTCTATAGGAGCGTTAGGAGATTGTTGAACATAACATTGGCAGGGCAGATGCTCATCCTGTTGCTCCAACTATCAATTTAGGGGGGGGGGGGCTGTTTATTGCAATTGTGGGGGTCCCAGCACTGGGACCCAAACTGATTAACTTGTTATGCCATACTCTGTAGATAGGTGATAACATCCCAAGGTGGGACAACCCCTTTACAAAATCTGCACAGTGAAGCCTCATGTATTCAGGCCTAATACTGCAGCTCATAAGAAAGTCAGACCCATTTCAAAAGGGTTTTCCAGAATTAGGCCTATGCCAGGTCACCGTTACAAGAATGGCAGGGGATGATACCTCAGCTGCTTAGAAACAGTTTCAGCATTCTGTTGAGGGGTGCAAACTCAGCACTTCAGGTCCATTTATTTGAATTGGCCTGAGATACAACAAAGACATATGACCAATGAATAAAACATCAACCTGACATGAAGAAGAAGTTTCAATCACAGCTTAGTCGGACAGTAGACTGGCAAAGGGACTGATGTCTGCCACCCTCCCACCCCCCAATAATCTCAAACTGGTGACCAATCCGATTAACAGGTTAGGCCAAGTTCACACCTTTGCTCTGCAAGATACATTACATATTCTGTTACTGATAGAGGAAACAATAGCATAGAAGCAGTGTAGTTATTCCTACTATTAGTAAGTGATGTGTAAAGGAGAGTAACTGAAGGTCCATTAAAGTTCATGGGAAATCAAAAGTGAACAGAAGGATTTTCCATTCTAGTTTCCTTTCCACTGTTCTTAAAGGCAAGTATAACAGAAATCCCATTTTCTGGTATGAACTGGGATTCATAAATAACACAATTCCAGAAAATAGCTTGAAATGGAGTAACTCCAATAGATCCTGATTAAAAATTCCCTGCGCAGGTCTGCATGGGAGCTGTGGATACAAAATATTGCTTCATCTATTATTTTGGTTGTATTTCCTTTATAACAGCAGAAGAAGTGGATCACCTAGTGTAGCAATCAAATGACCACAATATTATCTGACAGTGGCATAACTTAAAGGACATCTACCACCAGCGGGTGTCCAAATTAGACTGCTCGTTTAGCTTAGGGGATGGGAAGCAAGTTTTCTGGCATCTTTATTAATATTAATTAATAACTTTGTAAAACAACCGGAGGCACTCAGGCCCCCTGCTGCAAGCCTCCTCTTGCGCCTGGCCCTCTGGCGTCACCGGTCGGATCGCAATTCCCCGTCCAGGAGCAGGAGAATGCTTGCAGCGGGGGCGTGAAAAAATTAAAAGCTGGGGAAGTCAAGAGGCGCTCGGGCGCCGTTTGCCAGAGTGCCTCCGGCTGCTGTACAAAGTTATTATTTCATTAATAAAGATGCACGAAAACTTGCAAAAAATAGTCCCCCCCCATCCCTGGCTGAATGAGCAGATGGGCCCCATTGCTGTGCTATAGTGTATGGTTTATACTATTAGCCTTCTTATATAGGAAAGTGACACCTTATGGGCCCCCTAAACCTCTTCAGCCTGATTGCGACCGTACCCGCTCAAGTTACGTCCCTGTTACCTGACATACTGTAGGCTCCACATATTTTAAGGAAGACTACCTTCCTTACGGTATCTGCACACAATTGCGGAATGAATGCAGAATTTACAGCAGTGGTAATGCTGCAGCCATTCTAGAAGCATCAGAAACAAGCCACAATTGTGTTTCTGATGTGTATACTGACACAATTCTGTCATAGCTGGGGGACGGAGCAAAACATTAGATGGTAAAGGATAATTTCTGCACCATTCAGTCACTTTTCTCATCAATCTCATACACTACAAAGCAACAATGCATTTGTTGTGCAGTATGCTATGTGTGCAAAAACAAGAAAATCTGAGTAATAGGATTTGGCACTGTATTAGTGATCCGTATAACAAGGATGGGCCAAAAATACAGTGTCCTCAAAGAGTTAATCTGCAGAATTTCGATTTACCACAAGATTTCTACAAATGCTCAGCAGGCGGGAAGCTGTGGTGTAATGCTGAGGAAGAGGAAGTCATCTGCTCTGTGTCACATGTCCTCCTTATACAGACAGAGGCAGGAAAATACATGAATACAGAAATATGAGAAAAATCCAGTGCCGGATTATGACTAATTACATTACATTATACATATAGGACATATATCAACATATCCCTATGTGTATATACAGGAATGACTGTATTTAGGGCAAACTGATTGACTTCTATACAATGTATGGATGTGTTTCACTGGCTACAACTATGAACCTTCCCCTGATTAATGTACAACATAGCATTTCCCATATAAACATAAAGATCAATACATTATGTTACATCATTTGAGCTAAATATCTCAGAGAGCACCAATCCCCCCCAAAACTCCCAGCACCTGAGGGTCCATGATCCAGCCTGCACAGCTATGGGTGACACATGACCACCACCCTTTATACACAGTGCAGGTAGGGTGCACACACATCCAGGACACCAGCATCTATCCCAAACAGCTGTACCATACACAGGCATCAGTCCCTGTGCACACTCTGCGGCTCCAGGGATGGCTATCCATGTCCATTACCTGCACTCGTCATACTGACACCATCTTATCCTTCATTTAATAAACCGGCAGCCAAGTGTCATTAAAAAGGAGGAAAAGCACAGTACCTAACTGGAAGCAGCCATGACAGGGAGACACTAGGAACATCAGCGAACTACAACTCCCTGTAGTCCTTGCGGCTAAGCGGCTACGGCGGCCCGAGCGGGTCAAGCAGATGATTTACATGGAGTAGAATACAGGAAGTGAAACCACTCGGCATGTAACACTGGGAGCCCGAGACACAGCTGTGTGATGTGTGCACTAGGCAGACCGTCACCTGCCTCGGGCTTATGTACAGAGTTGTGAAATCTTATCTTACACCATATATCTTTATATGTATATATATATATGTCATTATGCAGGTATATGTATACATTTCGACATGTAATGGATAAATATATGTAGCTATTTATATCTAATGTATAAAACTGAGAGCTGAGTGTATGTGTGTGTCCGATAAAGGAATCTTCACTGTTGCTTTTAGGTACATTCACATGATGTATGCCTGCGGTACTATAGTACCTGCGCAGAGTAGCAGGGGATGAGCACAGCTCACCCTCGCCCCTCTCCATAGGAAAATACAGCGCCCGGCGTCGTATTCCGTAGAAAGATAGGATGTGTCTTATTTTTCTACGGGCTATGGAGCGGTACGGTGCCGTGAGGCCATAGAACTGTATGGGGGACGTATATACAGGCGGTCCCCTACTTAAGGACACCCGACTTACAGACAACCCATAGTTACAGACGGACCCCTCTGCCCACTGTGACCTCTGGTGAAGCTCTCTGGATGCTTTAAAATAGTCCCAGATTGCAATAATCAGCTTAAAATTGTCTGAAATGAAGCTTTATTGATAATTCTTGGTCCTATTACAGCAAAAAAATTTGAAACTCCAATTGTCACTGGGGCAAAAAAAAAAAATTGTCGGGAACTACAATGATAAAATATACAGTTTCGACTTACATACAAATTCAACTTAAGAACAAACCTACAGTCCCTATCTTGTATGTAACCTGGGGACTGCCTGTACGCGTATATAGGTCGGCCGTATACATGTCCCCCATACGTTTGTGTGAATTTAGCCTTACAGCCACCAAATTTTGTCCAGCCACTGTCTGTGATCTAGGGGACGTACTGGACTAGGTTTTGGGTCAAAATTTTCACCCCTCACTTTCCAGAATACACATATTAACCACCATATACAGGTGCCATCTATTTTGCCACAGGTCATGAACCCCTTAAGGACGCAGGGTTTTTTTCTGCTCATTTCTCGCTCTCCCCCTTCAAAACTTTTTAATTTTTCCGTGTACAGAGCTGAGTGAGGACTTATTTTCTGCGTAATAATTTTTACTTCTCAGTGACTTTATTTATTATTCCATGCCATGTGCTGAAGAGCTGGAAAAATATTCCAAATGTGGTGAAATTGGCAAAAAAACGCATTTGTGTCACTTTCTTGTGGGCTCAGTTTTTACGACTCTCAATGTGCACTCCAAATAACACCTCTGCTTTACTCTTTGGTTAGGTATGATCACGGTGATACCAAATTTATATAGGTTTCATTATGATTTAATACATTTTCAAAAATTAAACAAATGTGTACGGGATAAAAAAAACAAATTCACCATATTCTGACTATAATAACTTTTTCATACTATGGTGTACGGAGCTGAGGTTTATTTTATGGTGAAATGAGCTGACTTTTTCATTGCTACCATTTTGAGGACTGTGCTACATTTTGATCACTTTTTATTACATTTTTTATGTCATGTAAAATGGTGTAAAAGAAGCCTTTCAGAGATTTGAGCGCTATTTTCCGTTATCGGGCTCACCAATGACAATAACCGTTTATTTTGATAGATCGGGCATTTTGAGACACGGAGATACCTAAGGGGGTCATTTACTAAGGCCCCGATTCACGTTTTCTCGACGTGTTACCCGAATATTTCCGATTTGCGCCGATTTCCCCTGAATTGCCCCGGGATTTTGGCGCACGTGATCGGATTGTGGCGCATCGGCGCTGGCATGCACGCGACGGAAATCGGGGGGGGGGGGGCGTGGCCGAACGAAAACCCGACGGATTCGGAAAAACCGCCTCTTTTTAAAAGAAAAAGTGTCGCGGGACTCGCGCTTACCTTCACTCGGTCCGGCTTGGTGAAGATCAGTGCATTCCGGGGAACTTCAGCGCAGCAGCGCCACCTGGTGGACGTTGGAGGAACTGCCTTAGTGAATCCCGGCCAGACCAGAATCCACCGCAAAGAACGCGCCGCTGGATCGCGAATGAACCGGGTAAGTAAATCTGCCCCAATATGTTTGTGATTTTTACTGTTTATTATGTTTTATATCAGTTCTAGGAAAAGGGGGGTGATTACAATTTTTAGGTTTTTACATTTTTTATTCTTTTTTGAGACTTTTCTTTTACTATTTTTTTAGACTCTCTAGGGTACATTAACCCTAGATGGTCTGATCGTTCCTACCATATTACCACAGGTATTAACGGTGGGTGTTTGCAGTGTGCGAGGTAGTATGATATAGATTATAGAGAAAGAAAGACAGACATATGGAGGCAGACAGAGAGAGAGAGAGATAAATAGATACAGGCGGTCCCCTACTTAAGGACACCCGACTTACAGACAACCCTTGGTTACAGACAGAACCCTCTGACCTCTGGTGAAGCTTTCTGAATGCTTTACTATAGTCCCAGGCTGCAATAATCAGCTGTAAGGTGTCTGTAACGAAGCTTTATTGATAATCCTTGGTCCCATTACAGCAAAAAATGTTTAAACCACAATTGCCACTGGGGCCAAAATTCTTTTTGTCTGGTTCTACAATTATAAAATATACAGTTTCGACTTACATACAAATTCAACTTAAGAACAAACCTCCAGACCCTATCTTGTACGTAACCCGGGGACTGCCTGTACAGTATATAGAGATAGATATGAAAAAAAAAATGATAACCCTTTTTATTTTGGTATTGCTAAGAACAGTTATTTACTAGCCTGGGCAATGGCAGGGGCCACAGCTAGTTTATATATGTATGTATGTATATATATATATTTTTTTTCTATATTATATGTTGTGTATGTATAGTAATATAATATATTACTTAGACGTTTCTAACCATTTGCAAATATATTTCTATATGTGTGTATATTTGCATAAATACCTATATATTTTATTCATTATTCACTCGTCATCATGCCCAAAACCTCTTGTATCCTGGATAAGATGGATTGAAAGTTGGATTCTTCATAAACCTTACTACAGATTTTCTTTTTCTATCTCTGGCCTTCCAAAGAGGGGTGGTGTCTGCACAATTTGAGGGTTTTCAGCCATCAAGCCTGTGAAGGAAACTGTAACATTTCGGACCCCTGAAGGGCACGCAAGGTTACTTAGTTATCCTTTGATAGACACTCCAATAACGCAGGGGTTCTGAGTGGGGCAGGAAGTGATTAAAGTTGTCCACACAACTTCTGGATATGGCACATCAATAAATCACAACTCTGAACCCAATGAGCTGCCACCAGTTCTCCTTTAATATAAGGCCAGTCTGTAACGGGATTATATAGGGTGAGAAACCAACCTGGTAGCATGTATGTAACCGAGACACAGATGTGAGATTTGTGAATCAAGATACAAGAGCAACACAGGTTAACTTTTATAATTGATTGCCTTAAGGGCTCACTAGCCTACACAGTATACACAATTGATGATGTAGCCTTAGAGGTGTCTGATTATATTAGGTGCAGATACACCTCTGTCCACCCAACAGGAGGGGTCATGGGGCTCGCCTGGCTCGTATTACATCCAGAACCCTGGAGAATAGTTCTGGTATCATTGGATCCAGGTAATCCCTGGATCGCATTGATACCCAACCTGACCCATTTGCTATGGTACTATCCAGAGATATTGATATTTCTGGGCCCAAGGAGGCTAGAGCCCCAGGAATTGGACCAATGTGATCTCCTGAAGATAACAGTGAGGGTCCAATTATGATAATGATTTTTTGTGCAGCAGTACTGTATATACTTGTGTATAAGCCGAGTGTTTCAACAGAAAAAACTACTGAAAAACCTTACCTCGGCTTATACACGAGTCAATAAAAATAATAAACTTATATACACTCCACCAAAATTTCTAAAAATCCGAAACAAGAATTGATGATTTTAATTTTTTCCACACATTTAAAGGGAACCTACCACCACAAATCTACCTATAAAGGTAGATTGGGTGGTAGGTGGATCATTGGGACGTGAGGATAGCCCTTTTAAGGGCTAATCCTCACGTCCCTGCACTTTTTTGAGAACTTTAATTTGATATTTATTCAAATTTACTTATGTGGCTACCGGGGCGTGGAGTAGCCGCTTATGAGATTATACGAGGCGGCTACTCCACGCCCCGGTAGCCACTTTACCCCTCCTACTCACCCATCTTCGGCGCGCAGCTCCGCGTAGCTGCGCGCCCTCGTCCGGGGAGCCTGCCGTCTGCGCATGCGCAGAAGAGCAGGCCCGCGCCTGTTTCGGAGTTGTGACCGCACAGGCGCGGGCCTGCTCTTCTGCGCATGCGCAGACGGCAGGCTCGCCGGACGAGGGCGCGCAGCTACGCGCCGAAGATGGGTGAGTAGGAGGGGTAAAGTGGCTACCGGGGCGTGGAGTAGCCGCCTCGTGTAATCTCATAAGCGGCTACTCCACGCCCCGGTAGCCACATAAGTAAATTTGAATAAATATCAAATTAAAGTTCTCAAAAAAGTGCAGGGACGTGAGGATTAGCCCTTAAAAGGGCTATCCTCACGTCCCAATGATCCACCTACCACCCAATCTACCTTTATAGGTAGATTTGTGGTGGTAGGTGCCCTTTAAGAGTTGTTAAAATCTCACCAATAAGCTATAGACCCACTTAAAGTTTTTTTTTTACACGATGGCAGCTGTCAACCATCTAGACCTTGGTTTAGAGTGGTCTCACTGCCCCCACGGTCCATGTTCGCTGCTATTGTATGGTCATTCTAATGTCCAATTGTCTGGCTTCAAATGGGTTAATGGGAGCAACACACGGAAAAAACTTTTGCTGTCTAGGACAGCACCAATCATAAGTGAAAGGGACCATATCTAGTGGCATCATGCCATCTCCCAGAGAGCTTCAATTGACCGATCTGTGCACCCACTGTTGGAGAAGGGTTACCACCTGTTTGTGTTTAACTTTTATAATAGCGTTCTACTATTCCAATCCCTCTGTTGGTCTGTCAGATCAGGTGCTGAAGCCAAAAAAGCGCCCTATGGAAAACAAATGTGCAGGTCATGCCATGTCATTTCTCCATTTTAAAAAATGCACTATTATTTGGACAAGAAGGACATGGTCCCAGTACCTCTGGATTATATGTCCCTTGTGTTTTGCCAGGACAACATTTTCCCGGTGATTTCCTAAAGTGTGCTTCTAAAGGACGGACTCGGGAAAGAGTATCTTCCAAAAGGGGGTTAGGAAGGACACCATATGCTACTACTAGACCTGAAAGCACTCCAGAGTGACAAAATTTGAGTTGGTTCCCTGGCATTATTATTGTGGAGCCCTGTTGTATTTTTTGGCTAGTGTTTAGGATCACATGTTGAGTTTTCTCATGAGAGGAAATATGGCCTCCTAATCAGAGACTTGACATTTCACAGTGGCACAAACTGGGCATCACATATTGGGCTCTGAACTTTCCAGACATAATTGGAATTTCCATCTTGGACAACTTGTATTAGACTACACCTTGCTAAATTCTCCAAGGGGTGTGCGTTTAAAAATTAGGATCACTTTTTGGGTTCTCCTTTTCGGTGTCTCTTGTTAGGGTTCTCTGTTTTGTACCACTAGGGCTCTCCAAATGCATACTGACAAATGAAAACTTTTTCAGCCATATTTGTCCTCCAAAAACTAAACAATGCTCACAACACCACTGATATTACACTACACCACATGTTATACCCTGCTAAATTCTCCAAGGCGCATGCGTTCAAAAATTAAGGTTATTTTTTGTGTTCTCCTTTGTTTTATACAACTAGGGCTCTCAAAATGCATCCTGACATGTGTAAAGGATTTCTGTCAAATTCGGCTTCTAAAAGGCCATCATCCCTCTTTCCCTCCACTGTGCGCTCATACAACATTTTATATGTCTCTTGTTAGGGTTCTCCTCTGTTTTGTACCACTAGGGCTCTCCAAGTGCATGAAACACATAAAATCTTTTTCAGCCGTATTTGTCCTCCAGAAACTAAACAATGCTTTTTCCCTTCCAAGTGCCACCCTGTGCCCGTACAGCAGTGTACAGTGACAAAATAGGTATTGGCATACTCAACAGGAATTGCACTAAACATTGTAAAATGCATTTTAAAATTACATTTCTGTCATTTTACTTCCATTTAATTTTCACCCTCACAAAATGCTCATAGGGTTAAAAAACTTCCCAAAGGTTGTTTTAAATATTTTTAGGGGTGCAGTTTCTAAAATGGTATAATTTTGGGGGGGTTTCTGTCATATAGGCCTTATAAAATCACTTCTAACTAAATCGGTCCCTCCAAAAATAGGTTTTGAGGATTTTTGTGAAAATCTGAAAAATCGTACCGAAAGTTATAATCCTAACATCCTAAAAAGTGATGCCAAGTTAAAGCAATTATCAAGTTTTACTGGTGATATGACACAAAGTACAACATTTTTAATTTGGAAAACATAATTTTTTGTAAAATTTTCACCAAATTTCCATTTTTTCATAAATAAATACGTAAAATATTGCTTAAATTTCTCAACCAACATGAAGTACAATGTGCCACAAAAAGAAGCAGTCTCAAAATCACCTGGATATTTGTGATGAACATACAGGTATATGGGAGATTCACAGACCAGATATTGTCCTGTTAATCAAGCCACCCATATACCTCATCTCCCACCAGCCTCAGCTTAATTCGCCTAATTTAACTACGTTGTTTAATATCACTCCAGGAGGGTTAGCTTCAAAGGATCTCTGCAGCCGAATTGTCTCTTAGGGTGTGGACTATCAGGTTCCATTAGGCCCACACGCAAGGTAACTAACTTACTGAACTGCTGATACGTGTAGTGCTACCTTGTATTTTGTACTCTGTGTAACTGTATATATCTCTACTGTATTTATTGTTGTGTCTAGTGTGTCCTTAAGGCAGTTAAATATAAAATCTAATCTGTGTTGCTCTTTTATCTCAATCCACAAATCTCCATGTCCGAGTCTCGCATATATACATGCTACAGGGTTGGTTCCTCACCCTATTTAATCCTGTTACGGACCGAGCCTATATTAAAGGAGAACTGGTGGCAGCTCCTTGGCTTCAGGGTTGTGATTTATTGTTGTGCCATATTGGGAAGTTAGAACAAAATGAGCAATGGACCACAAAGATAGTACCACACATCAGAACAATGTACTACATAGAAACCACAAGAAAAGTGTGACGTGTTATAGGTACTGGAATGATATACTCAATGAGTTCGTAAACAATGCAATTACAATCTTTATTATAGCAAAAATATATACATGAAATAATCCAAGACAAAACATTTAAAAACAATTAAAAGCACCAACATGTGCATAGCTTTCTGGATTGCTACCAGAGAAAATGAGAATGTGAATAGATGCTGGTAGCAAATAGCAGCCTAACAATAAAGTGCAGAGATAAGCAAAGGTTGCTATTAACCCCTCTCCTACTAGACCTATGAGTATAGCTTATATCTTAAGTCTTGTAAGGCTAAGGTGCAATGCCAACAGTCTAAGCAGCAAATAGCAGATATGACAAGAAAATTATAAATAGAAAAAATATCACCAGGTATGAGGAGAGGGGACAGGCTCCCCACGCGTTCCGCCACTAAACCATGTGGCTTCCTCAGGGGTATGGTATATTGGAAAGTTGTGTGGACAACTTTAAATCACTTCCTGTGCCTCTCAGAACCCATGCGTTCTGGGAGTGTCTATAAAAGGATAACTCTGTGACCTTGTGTGCCCTTCAGGAGTCCTAAATTTCACAGTTTTCTTCACAATATGTTAAAGCATTTCAAAGTTATGACCAATTATAGTGACACGTGTCAGATTTCAAAAAAAGGGCTGTATCAAGAAGGTCCAAAATGGCATTAAGAATGTACCTCCCTGTCCCTTCCCCATATGTCCCAAGCTTCATTTCTTATATCTTTGAATGGGCGTATTTTTGTAAAAAATAAGTTTATAAGATATGCAAGTTAGCATATCTATATAATTGCAAAATAATATAATCTATGCCATGCCAACCACATTCTAAAAGCTCTCAGAACATGGCTGGCATTATAGTTAGGTGGAGTCTGATAGTGCTCTCCAGAGCACCACAGGCTAATTTGCATTTCTTATAAAACGGAGGACATAAATGTATGGACAGACAGTATCACCCAATATCTGAAATTTTGTATGGACTCTGTCATTCCCAAGGAAATAATCCACTGCTTCCCATTTACTGAACATGAAAAAGGCTGCTTTTAGGGACAAATGGGCAATTAAAATAATATAGTCCAAGCTTAAAAGTAAAATACGCAAGAGCAAGGCCGACTATGGGAAGAAACTAGAGGCCAAGCTGGCCACAAACAACACAAGGAAGGTCTGGACAGGTATCAAAATAATTACTGACATGGGGGAAAAACTCAAGCAAAGTGACGATTAGATACAAAAGATTGAGGGTCTTAATTTTTTAACCGCTTCTCAGATGGGTACACAGTAGACACCAGTTTTGCACCTCCAGCATCCCCTACCACCGAAGCATACACCCAGGAAAAAGTACTGGAATTACTGGAATAACTGTGGATGAAGTACGTCTAGCTCTGTCTACCCTCAAACCTAACAAGGCCAGTGGACCTGATTGAATTTGTCCCAGACTTCACAAAACATGTGCACACGAATTAAGTCATCTACTGACCAACCTCTTCAATTATAGCCTACAGCGAGAGGAAGTCCCAAAAACCTGGAAACTATCATGAGTGAGACCATTACAAAAACAAAAAAACAACATAATTCCTGCCAATTCCGGCCCATTGCCCTCACCTTTCACATAATGAAGATATTTGAAAAGATACTCTTATTACACTTGAAGGAGGCGGTGAAAGCCAGACTTGACTCAATTACAATTTGCGTATAATACCAAAATGGGGGAAATGATGCGGTCCTGCATCTACTACACGAGACCTACTCGCATCTTGAAACTAAAATGTTATGTAAGAATAACTTACTTTGACTTCTTCAATACCATTGATCCTGCCCTCATGAGAATAAAAACATATAGCCCTCTATCATTAACTGGACACTCAATTACCTAACTGATAGGCCTCAATTCGTACAGATGACACACACGGTCTAACATTGTGGTAAGCAGACGAGGCATCTCACAAGGTACAGTTCTCTCGCCATTCCTTTTCACCCTCTATACATCTGACTTTCGCCATAACTGTGACCTCTGTCACCTTCAGAAATTCTCTGATGATACCATCATAGTCGGCTGTATAAAGGATGGTGAGGAGGACCACTACATAAATATCATTAACTCATTCGTAGAATGTAGTGAATGCAACAAACTCATACTAAACTTCGAAAAAACAGAGGAAATGATTATCGACCCACAAAGGAATAAATCAGCAACAAGACCAGTCTTCATCAAGGGCCAAGCCATCAAACAAGTTAGTATCTACAAGTATCTGGATGTCATCATCGACAACAAACTGGACTGGGCAGGAAACTGTAACCTTGGTGTTAAGAAAGCAGCAACGATGTCATCAATGTTTCTGGCTTCGTTAGATTTAAAGGGCCAGCGTGCCGTTAATTGGCGCTGCCCATTTTCAGAAAACGCATATAAGCCTGCCTCTTCCTGTACACCCTGACGGATCTTTGTGCTACTTAGCCATTGTGAAATTCTCCCAGTGTTTCTCCTGTGCTCCATGTTCCTGTTCCAGTATTCCCACGTTCCCTCGCTCCTGTTCCCATGCTCCTGTGTGTTCCTGCTCTCCTGTTCCCGTGCTCATGTGTGTTCCTGAGTTCCTGTTCCTGTGCTCCTGTTTGTTCCTGCATTCCTGTTCCTGCGTTCTGTTCCCGTGCTCCTGTGTGTTCCTGCATTCTTGTTCCTGTTCACTTGCTCCTGTGTGTTCCAGTCCGTTCCTCTGTTCCCGTTCCCATCTGCCTAGACCTCCCGTTGCTGACCCAAGATTGGATTTGACTTTGCATCTCTGCCACCTGTCCTGACTCTGTGCCTGAACTTTACCACAAGACTATCTCCTGCAGAGGTACCTCGACCTTGGCTGCCACTGAGGGCTAGTCGCACCTATGGAACAACCTGGTGGTACCCCGCCGCAGCAAGACCATCCAGCTGTGCTGCGGATTCTGGTGAAGACCACTTGCCACTTAGATTCTGGTCCCAGGTGTCGGATAGTACCATCTCCCATGGTGGTCCATAGGATCCACAGATCCCAAACCCTGACAGTCGAGAATGTATTTCCTTAGGAAACTCAAATCATTCAATGTATGCAACAAAATCCTAAGATTTTCTATAAGTCCTCGATTGCAAGCATTATATTCCCTCAGGAAGAGAGATGAGGGTAGAATCATTAAGAAGGCTCAGAACATAGTTGGCACACCACAATGCCTGTTTAGAGACGTTTGGAAAAAGAGATGCATCCACAAGTTTGACGTAATAATTAGCAACAAATCGTATCCGCTGTATCCAATCATAGCAAATCAAATAAGTACAATTAGCGATCGTTAATGCCAATTAAACTGCCTAGCCAAAAGGTTCCAAAATTCCTTTGTCCCAAAGGCAATTGAAATATTTAATAAATCTATTGACACCCACAAAATTAAGACCAGCACCCACCGCCGCAAACCCCAACACCCCCATCTCCCGCCACCAAAATCTGTTACACATACTTTATCCTAGTGCTCCTATTGCCATCATGCTGTATTATTTATTTTCTTATATTTATTTTACTTTTAATCGTTTAATTGTGTATTATGTGTTTACGTTGTTTTTCCTCGATCGCCTGGCTCAACAGTGGGTACAAAACAGTTTCCCGCCTGGGATCAATAAAGTTTAATTCTATTGTATTGTATGGAATTATATCAAAGTTGGATCAGTCTGTAGTGTGTTTTTCCACTTTAAGTTTGTGGGTGACTCCAAATCCAGGCCTCCAATGTTTAATCAATTAGATTTCCATTAATGATTTTTTGTGATTTTGTTATCAGTACAACTTTGTACAGAGCAAAGGGTATGAGAATATGTCATTCGGATCTAGTGTTTGTTATTTGAGTGTTCCTATTATTTTTTTGAGCAGTGTATAAAAGTATAGGATTTAACTGATTTATTGTGTGGGTTACTGCTGTAATCCAGTGCCACAGGCCTGATCTAGCAGGCAAAGGAGTCCTTAGTCAGACCCTTGGCTGCCATGAAGGTGATTCCAAATATCAGGTACCACTGTGCCATGTTTTGGTAACTACCGCATATACTCGAGTATAAGCCGAGTTTTTTAGCTAAAAATTCAACGCTCGGCTTATACTTGGGTATACAAAAATAATAAACTGACTACTCACCATTCCGACGGCCCGGACAGCGCCTCTTCTGTCTTCATGCCGGCTCAGGGCCGCGACAGCTCTGTGCACACGGACCTGCGGCATGAAGATGAAGAGGAGCTGTCCGTGCCGTCGGAATGGTGAGTAGTAAGTTTATTATTTTTTTACCGGCAACAGGGGGCTGGCAGGCTATATAGATAAAGGGGCTGGCAGGCTATATACATAAAGGGGCTGGCCTGCCCCCCTCAGTCACTACAGTAAAGAAGAATAATCTTGTTCTACTGGAGAAATGGAAAAAATGCAATGCTGCTTAATACTGTCAGTCCACTAGGGTTCCAGCAGTGGATGGGTGATGAAAGATTTTTGACTCAACTTATGAGTTTATTGTAAATGGTACCCATCACACTAGAGTGAACAGAGCCTATGCCACTATAGTGATTATGGATAACTATGGTTTGCTGGAAACTAAACTTCTGCGTATACATGCTACTATCTTATTTTTGCCTACATTACATTTTTTTGGCCGAGTCTGTGAGCTGGCGTCCCGCAATTGTTTGATATGCGCATTTTAAAGTATTTTTGTGAGTATGATGAGTGCAATAAATTTTAAATAATTTTGGACATACTACACCATGTGCCTATACACTCACCGGCCACTTTATTAGGTACACCATGCTAGTAACTGGTTGGACCCCCTTTTGCCTTCAGAACTGCCTCAATTCTTCGTGGCATAGATTCAACAAGGTTCTGGAAGCATTCCTCAGAGATTTTGGTCCATATTGACATGATGGCATCACACAGTTGCCGCAGATTTGTCGGCTGCACATCCATGATGCGAATCTCCCGTTCCACCACATCCCAAAGATGCTCTATTGGATTGAGATCTGGTGACTGTGGAGGCCATTTGAGTACAGTGAACTCATTGTCATGTTCAGGAAACCAGTCTGAGATGATTCCAGCTTTATGACATGGCGCATTATCCTGCTGAAAGTAGCCATCAGATGTTGGGTACATTGTGGTCATAAATGGATGGATATGGTCAGCAACAATACTCAGGTAGGCTGTGGCGTTGCAACGATGCTCAGTACGTGAGCCCTCTCCATGCACCCGTGGCCGACCCCTGACGTGCTATTACGTCACGGGTCGTGAACGGGTTAATACATTTTCAAAAATTAAACGAATGTGTACAAAAAAGAAAAAAATGTTTTGCCATCTTCTGACGCAAATAACTTTTTCATACTTTAGCGCACAGAACTGTGTGAGGTGTAATTTTTTGCAAAATGAGCCGACGTTTTCATTGCTTTCATTCTGAGGTCTGTGCGACATTTTGATCATTTTTTATTTCATTTTTTATGTGATGTAAAAAGGTGTAAAAGTCGCATTTCGGACATTTGGGCGCCATTTCCCGCCTCGGAGGTCACCGGCGGCCGTAACCGTTTTTATATTTTGATAGATCAGGCATTTTGGGACGCAGCGATACCTAATATGTTTGTGATTTTTACTGTTTATTATGTTTTATATCAGTTCTAGGGAAAGGGGGGGGGTGATTAGAATTTTTAATATTTTATTAATTTTTTTTATTTTTTAAACTTTTTTTTTCTTTTTTTTCCTACTATTTCTTAGACCATCTAGGGTACATTAACCCTAGATGGTCAGATCGCTCCTACCATATACTGCAATACTTCTGTATTGCAATATATAGCATTTTTGCAGCACTTTCTGCAGAAGCCATGTAGCCTCGTGTCAAACGATGACGTTCGGGGGCGCAGCAATAGTAATAAAGATGGCGGCGCCCACGCGCCGGCGACTTTTCCGGCGGCAATGAAAGGGTTAATAGCCGCGATCGGTGCAAGCACCGACTGCGGTTATTAGCGGTGGGGGTTTTCTGCAATATGCAAAAACCCCCACCCTTGTATGAAGAGGACTCAGCCCAGGGTTAATGTCATACACTGGAGAAAACGCAACAGCATAAGAATTGGGAGCTCTTACTAGAGCGAATAATCTCTCGTTTCTATTTCTGGACTTATACTAAGACGTGGTGGACTAGTCTTGTACCGTGAGTAGCTCCATGTGGGTGTTTTGTGCACCACCCAAAATTGATACTGTCAGCCCACTAGGGTTCCAGCAGTGGATAGGTGATGAAAGATTTTTGGCTCAACTAATGGCTTTATTGTAAATGTACCCATCACACTAGTGTGAACAGAGCCTATGCCACTATAGTCATTATGGATGACTATGGTTTGCTGGAAACTAAACTTGTGAGTTCTGCGTATACATGCTTCTATCTTTTTTTGCCTGCATCACATTTTTTTCGGTAATTTAAATAAAAATATTGATAATTATCCCCTTTTTATGTATTTTTTTGTCTTACTGATCTTTAACTAGTGGGTATGATTTAGCACAGAATTTGCCAGTCTTTGTTTAGAGCTAAAAATACCATGCATCAGAATCAGATGGGAGCCGGGGTTATATCATTTGCACGCCGCATTTTAACGTTGCTTAGGGGAATAAACATACCATTACATTTTCAAACAAACCAAAGACTCACATAAAACTTCTTGCTATTTCCAGACTTCAATCTTTATAATGCGACTCAACATATTTTTTCATAACTTTTAATGTATAAATTAAAATGTTCTTTGTAGTTTTGTTTTGCTAGACCTTCCAGAACACATTGTTAAGCAAAATAATAAATGTGCTACCTGATTTGATCTGTGGTATATCATCAAAATGGAACATTTTGTGTGGTTGGTTCCAATTAAGTAAAATTGATATACTAATACCTCTCCAAACAGTAATATTACACCTAGAATCAGAGGTAGCAAAGATAGCTACATGTCAGTTTTAATTATCATCCTAAATTAATATGCTGCATGTGATTTTTTACTAATTACCAACTCAAAGTCATTTTAGCGTTAATATGTGTGTGTGTATATATATGTATATATATACATATATATATATATATATATATATATATATATATATATATATATATATATATATATATATAATTTTGAGCAGAAAACATTTAGCATCTATTTAAAATAATGTCAAATATATACTTATATATACCGTATATACTCGAGTATAAGCCGGCCGAAGTATAAGCAGAGTTTGGGTTTTCAGCACATTTTTTTGTGCTGAAATCTAGGCTTATACTTGAGTATATATGGTATATATTGTAGGAAGCCACAAGGTGTCAGCTGGTGTCACTGGCCACTAGTGGCCAGTAGTATAGATGTAATGCAGCTAAACTCAGACAGATTTTTGTGCTGGGAGGGGTGGCTGCTCCCACATACCAAGCCAGGACCTACAAGCCTTATATAAATCGAGCAGTGTCAGACCTCCTGCACAGGATTGTTTTTTTTCTATGTCCGCAACCTGTGGCTGCAATGGCCGTATTTGTGTGCTGTGTGTAATTCACGACTGTAATTCCCAAAATGTTGTCCTTGTGTAATCCATGTTATCCAGTGATTGTTTCCTAGCAACCAAACACTAAAACATCCAGAAAACGTGTGCAGTCCATTTTTTTGCAGTCCCATTGACGTCTGTGGGACTGTCTGAGCCACATATACGGATTACAATAGTCCTGGCAAAGGCAAAAAGTTGGATATCTTGGAGGACCGGTCTGTTACCACCCAGATGACGGTATTACCTGAGGAAGATGGAAGATCTGTGATAAAGTCCATGGCCACGTGAGTCCATGGGCGGCAGGGTATCGGTAACGGCAGAAGAAGACCAGCTGGTTTAAGACGAGAAGGCTTTTTTCAGGCACAGGAAGTGCAGGAACCCACAAAATCCTGTACATCCATGACCAGTTCTGGCCACTAGTAGAAACAGGAAATGAGGGCGACCGAGCGTTGCACCTCAGGGTGCCCAGCCACATGAGAACAACGTACCCAAGTTAATATACCCTTCCGAAGAGCAGGTTGGACATAGGTTTTGTCAAGAGGAAGGTGCCGAAGGTCCACTGAAGCGGCAACAACTAGTTGTTCAGGAGGAATGACAACCTGAGGAGCTGGTTCTTCCCCAATAACATCAGAGGCATGAGAGAAGGCATCAGCCTTCTTGTTCTTTTCTGCAGGACAAAAGTGAATCAAGAAATTGAAATGGGAGTGACCAACTAGCTTGACATGGGTTGAGGCATTGAGCAGTCTAGAGACAAAGGAGGTTCTTATGATCTATATATACGCAGACTGGATGGCAAGCTCTTTCCAGAAGATAGCGCCATTCTTTTAGGGAAAGTTTTATAGTTTTCGGTCTCCTAGTGAATAATTTCTGCAGCAGAGAAAGTTTTAGAGAAGAACCCTTTGAGAGTTCGGCCTTTGGGCCCTTTCTGGGTGAGCACCGCTCCGGCACCCACAGAGGAGGTGTTTACCTCCAGCTGGAATGGCTTCTCTGTATCAAGCTGTGTGAAGGAAAATGTGACGTTTCGGACTCCTGAAGGGTACGCAAGGTTACTTAGTTATCCCTTTAGACACTCCCAGAACGCATTGGGTTCTGAGAGGCGCAGGAAATGATTTGAAGTTGGCAACACAACTTCCAGATATGGCACAACAATAAATCCCAACTCTGAATGGCTATAAGACCCCTTCACTAGCTTCAGTGAAACAGAACCTTATCAACCCAATTAGGCTGCCACCAGTTCTCCTTTAATATAAGCCCAATCCAATAACGGGATTATATAGGGTGAGAAAGCAACCTCGTTGCCTGTATATAATCGAGAAATATGGTATATTTAATTGCTTTAAGGTCACACTAAACAAACAGTACACAAAATAGAAATATATATACAGTTTAACAGAGTGTCACGGTTATACCCGCGATCCTCGGTACGGATTGCAGGTGCACCCGTGCCCTTATCTGTGCCCACGATTTCGCTGTCCTGCTCCCCCGGGCCTGTATAAAAAGGGCCAGCATCCTTGTAATTGGCGCTGGCATTCCCGGCTCTGCTACATAATCCGGCGCCTCCATGTTTCCCGTGTTCCTGTTGCAGTCCTGTGTTCCTCTGGCATTCCTGTGCCTCTCCTGTGTTCCTTTGGCAGTCCTGTGTTGCTGTGGCGGTCCTGTGTGTTCCTGTGGTGGTCCTGTGTTCCTGTGGCGGTTCTGTACACCTGTAGCGGTCCTGTATTCCGGTGGCCATCCTGAGGTCCTGCCATCCCAAGGTCCTGCTATCCCGAGGTTCTGCCTTCCCAATGTCCTGCCTTCCCTGTGTCCCTACCTTGGCTGCCACCGCGGGCCTAGTCGCACCCGTGGAACGATCTGGTGGCTTCCCGCCACAGCAAGACAATCCCGCTTTGCGGCGGGCTCTAGCAAAGACCAGGGGCCACTTAGATTCCGGTCCTGGGTTTCGGCTAGTACCATCTTCCCCCACGGTGGTCCAGGGAATCCACAGACTTTAGCCTCAAGAGACTCAACCACACCCCCGTGTGCGACAGTAAGATCCGGCCATGGACTACGCCAAGGTCATGTATCCTGCTAAAGCCCTCGACTGTGCCAAGGACCCACTCCAGCTACTGGCTGACCTTCCCAGCACTATCACCCAGCAGTCTCAGGAGATTGCTGTCCAAAAGAACTTTTGGACAAACTCGCTGCCACTCTTTGACGGATAATTGCCTCCCAGCAGCAGGCTCCCGCGACTCCTATTGTTGCTCCACTCACCCAGCCATGTTTTCTGGCAGTAGAGTCCGGACCCAAATTTTTTATGCCTAACAAATTTGATGGAAACCCTATTTTTTGCAGGAGCTTTGTTTTCAATTTCTCGCTGCACTTTAAACTGATGTCCTACCAGTTCACCACCGAACACTCTAAACTCCTTTCTGGCATAGTGGTGATCCGGACATGGCTACCTATACCACGTTTCTGGAAAAAATCCGATCCAGGTTCGAACAACCTCAATTCTGGCTTCCATGCCTGCCCTGCTTTTCCCCGGTGTTCCCAGATTCTCCATCCTTCCCAGAGGCTGCTCCAGAGTCTATGGCCTTCCCTGAGGCTGCTCCAGAGTCTCCGGCCTTCCCAGAGGCTGCTCCAGAGTCTTCTCCAGCCTTCCCAGAGGCTGCTCCAGAGTCTTCTATGGAATTCCCAGAGGCCGCTCCAGAGTCTTCTCCGGCCTTCCCAGAAACCGCTCCAGAGTCTCCTCCGGCCTTCCCAGAGGCCGCTCCAGAGTCTCCTCCGACCTTCCCAGAGGCCGCTCCAGAGTCTCCTCCGACCTTCCCAGAGGCCGCTCCAGAGTCTTCTCTGGCCTTCCCAGAGGCCAATCCAGATTCTCCTTGGGCCTTTCCAGAGGCCCTGGATTCATGGAGGTGGTCAAAGAGTTGTGCGATTAGGGGTAAAGGATAATGGTTCTTTACCGTAACTTTATTAAGTCCATGGTAGTCCATGCAGGGGTGAAGAGAACTGTCTTTCTTAGCTGCAAAAAGTCCAGCTTGGAAACTAAAGTAAGGAATCAAACCGCATAGTCACCAACTGAGGAGTCCCCTTGGCTTAGATTCAGTAGGATGGTCTCAGCGGAAGACTTCTGGGCTGGTTCCTCGAAGACTGAGCAGAATTCACGCGAGATGTTAGCTGTGACCAGGGCATTCCTGTCCCAGATGGAGGTGGCCCATGCCAGGACTTTCCCGGAAAGGAGGCTGATCATGAAAGCCATATTAAATCATTTAGAGATAAACTTTGAAGGCACCAGCTCGATGTGTAGAGAGCACAGTGTGATGAACCACCTACATGGGGTCTCCATCATACTTAGAGGGCATGGACAGATGCAGTGTGGGTTCTGCACAAGTTGATGAAGCGGTGGTAGCGGAGAGTGCCATAGGAGCCGGATGCTGTTTCTGTTGAGGCTTTTGGGTCACCAATAGCTGCTGCATGATCCACGGCATGATGCACACCCTGCACGGCAATCTGCTAGGCCTGTTAGGCCACGATGGTGGTGAGATCGGATACATTAGGTAGCAGAATTTGGCAGGATCCATGGCTGGATCTTACTGTCAGGAATCAGGGGTAGTGGACCCACTGACCACAGTGGATTATGACGTAAGTCGACACCTGGGTGCGGAGTCTAAGTGGCACTCGTCACTCGTTTGCAAAGTGGATAGGACTTGCTGCAGCATGGTACCACCAGGTTGCTCCACAGGTGTGACTTTGTCCGCTGTGGTGGCCAAGGCAAGGTACAGGATCAGAAGACACAATGGTAAATCACCATAAACATCAGGAACAAGCTTTCTCTAAGGCACAAGGCACGAAGATCTGGCAGGGGACACAGGAACAGGCTTGGAATTTATCTGGGAAGGCGGTCGGCCAGCATCAATCATTGGTGCGCTGGCCCTTTAAATGTGAGGCGGCCGGCGCTCGCCTAAGGAGGTGGGGATGGGTGTGCCAGAGTGAGGAGCATGGTGAGGTAAGTAAATCTGCAGAGCTCCAGGGGTACAGGGAGCTGCTACCCGAACATGGGTCGCAGGGACACCCGTGACAGTATTCAATGTTTCTGCAACTATGGAAGTAAGATGTCATCCTTCTCATAATTCTACATTGTGCTGTTCCTGTTATTACATTGAACAATTGGAATTTCCAGTTTTGGGGGAATATCCCTACACACTCTCACAATGTCCATTCAGTGCTGACAATCTAAGGAATCACTTCATTGACATGAAGAATAGTAAAAAAAAAAATTGTTAAAGGAAACCTACTATCAGGAATATACCTATTAAGGTTCCTATAAATATTCTAAACTCTAAACTATCCTTCCCTTATCCTATGACAACATCTAACCTAATCTATAGTTTATTTAATATGCTAATTTTCTAGAGAGGCTGCTGGGGCATGGAGTAACCTCTTGGCGGAGCAGGAGTAAAGGCTACTCCACGCCACAGTAGCCTCTCTAATCCCTGTGTACAGCCAAGTTGAATCTGCCACGCTGCCAGAGCTCTGTGCAGCTGGCAGAGATTCCTGATGGTTTCCCATTTTGACTACTTATGACATATCTAAATAAAAGTAGATAAAATATGCAGGTCCTACCTCTGAGACCTGCAGTTTTTTTGAGGACTGGGAAACGTTGACCCTCGTCCAGCAGCTAGGCTGAACAGGGAGTCACGCTATGGGAGTGACAAAAATAGACAAGACTTTATGTTCTTCCATAGAGTTGTTTCCAAGATATATTTAGGTCCCAGAGGTAGGAGCCACCTCTATCATGTAGTAGTGTAATTTTTTTTAGAAAGAATGGCAGTACAATTATAAAAGATCTGGCTCAGGGGCGTAATTAAAGTGGTAGCAGTCATAGCAGCCGCTATGGGGCACACAGTGTCATTGGGCCCCATTATCTGACCTAACAATAAAGAATGGTGGATGTGCACCATTTTATACTTTATGCACATTGTACAGAACAATATGTATATATCATATATGTGATATATAGAGAAAATAATAATTCTTTATTTATTACCTACAGATTACACAGTGCTGCAAGAGCTTGCCAAATTGGTCTCTGTCCCCATGGGGCTCACAGTCTAAACAACCTACCGGAATGCAGAAGTTGACCTGGGTGGGACTCAAACCCAGGACTCCAGTGCTGCAAGGCAGGAGTGCTACCCACTCAGCCACCGTGCTGCCCATATGTAGATATGTGTATCTATGATATATGTGTATATGGTGTGCATATACTGCATGTGTCTATATATGCTGTACATCTGTATATGGCACTTTATGTGTATATGATCTGTATATATACTCTACATGTGTGTAAGAGTGTATATGTGTGTATGAGTTAAGAACTGTATGTTTATTTATATAGGTATAGAAATGCATGTGTATACGTGACAGAAATATTAGTATTTTTAAGGGGGAGGGGGTCCCATTCAGAAGTTACTCCCCTGATCCTGCTCCAGTTCATGAAGAATAAGGCTGAATTCACAAAACTGCAGGGGGGCATAGAAGCTTGCGGCCGTACATACATCCCTCCTGTATTTCCCCGAGTTACGGCTTTGGGCGGCGTGCATCGCTGCGGAGAGGGGGTCATCATATGGCTACGGCCCGGCGGACATATGTTCGTGTGCATACAACCTAAGTGTATAAAACAAAAGAAGTGATCAGTTCTAAGTTCTAAGTGTTATGACAGTATAGGAAACAAAACAATATAATACAGTTGAGGATTTTGAAGTTATAGTGAACTATGTATCAGAAAAAAATATACTATATAATAGATCTGAAATGTATCCCTATGTTCACAATATTAAGCATTTGATCTCATTATCACTTGCTCGTTTCCAGATACTGAGGTCCAGTGATTTTTATCCCTCTCAGGTTGGGTTGGGGGATATTCTCATATAGCAATCTTTGTACAGGATTTGCTCTGTTCTGTTTGGTTAAATCCTGAAGCATGATGTGACTCCGTTTTATTCTTAGTCATTTCTACATTCTGTTCCAGGATATTTGGGAAGGAGCCCAAGAGCTTAGCATGTTTTTCCTTTTTCATGGTAAAATTGTGCAAATATGCATTAGAGTGTGAAAACAAACAGTCTAATACATTTTTGCAAAGCTCTTTATGTTTACTGTTTATTGCAGATACCAGATACTAATTAAAATGTGCTAACAAAAGCCAAAATACATAGAGCAAAGATATAACCAAGCTGCATCTTTTTAAATTATTTGTGATTAATCACAGGGGACTTCTAACAGTCCAACAAAACTAGAAAGCCCCAACTTGTTTTAATTCACTTCTAAACCATGTGCATTATAATGAGAAAGCCACAAAGAGATGGGAGCTTCCCACTAAAACAAAAAGAAAACTTTACTATATTAGAGATGAAGAAAGAGAAATAATAATTCTAAATAATCCACGGTAACCTTTACAAAATCCATGACCATTAGAATCTTGCTTTTCCTAGTAGTTATGGCTACTAGTTTGTTGGTACGTAGTCCCCACTGTCAGGTTCAGTGGTAGTGGATCCTCTGAACCACTGCGGATGATGACACAAGCCACTACCTGGGACCGGAGTCTAAGTGGCACCTGGTTTTCACCAAAGCCCGCTGCAAAGCGGGTTGGTATTGCTGCGGCGTGGTACCACCAGGTCGTTCCAAAGGTGTAACTTGTCCGCAGTGACAGCCATGGTCGAGGTACAGAAACGGCAGACAATCTCGTAGCCGGGGACAGGCAGGAGATCAGGAAGGGCAGCACAGGATCAGAGTCGGTGATGTAGCAACAGGTCAGGGCAGGCGGCAAAGGTGTAAAGTGAGAAACGGAACTGGGGTCACAACGGGAAATCACAATAATAGCGCTAGGCATCAAACACAGATTTCTCAACGGCTTGAGGCACGAAGATCCATCAGGGCTTGCAGGAAGAGACAGGCTTAAATAGTTTTCTAGAAAATGGCCAGCGCCAATATACAGCATGCTGGCCCTTTGAATCTTTTGAAGCCAGCGTGCGCGCCCTAGTAGTCGGGAATACGCGTGCGACCAAGGAGGAAGGAGCAGGAGCCAGGAACGGTAAGATGCACGGGCGACGCGCTAGCGTGGAGAGAGGAGCACTGGTGAGCCTGCGACCCGTGACAGTACCCCCCCTTCGGCCTCCCCCTCTTCTTGGGTTGAAGAAACCTTTGCAGGAGGTTACGTTCCAGGATATTCTCCTCAGGCTCCCAAGATATCTCCTAGGGCGTGAATCGCTTCCAGTCAACAAGGAAGAACCCCTTCCCTCTCACGGTCTTCATGTTCAGTACCTCTTTTCCCTCGAAGACATCCGCTGAGTCAGCCTCTGGAGCAGGAGGAGGAGGAGGTTGCTGAGAGATGCGTTCAGGATGACAGGTTTCAGAAGGGAGACATGGAAGGAGTTCCAGATGGGAGGAAGGTGGAGATTAATCACTACAGGATTTATGCACACCTCGAACTGACTAAGAAACCGTGGACCAAGCTTGTAGCTGGGAATCTTCAATTGGACATACCTAGAAGACAACCAGACCTTGTCGTGTGGAGAGAAGACAGGAGGAGCCCTACGTCTCTTATCAGCCTGGGACTTGGTGCGAGCAGAGGCCTGAAGAAGAGACTGGCGGGTCTGTTCCCAGACAGATTTGAGGTCCTGTATCAAGTCTTCAACCACTGGGACTTCTGAGGGAACTGACAGAGGAAGAGGTGGGCGAGGAATTCGTCCATAGACAACGAAGAAAGGAGCTGCTTTGGCAGCCTCCGAATCCAGAAAGTTATAGGAGAACTCTACCACACGGCAACAGATTGGACCAATCATGGTAGGTAGAGGAGAAGTCCAAAGTCACTTGCAACTGATTGCACAAGATCGCCAGAACTTGGACACAAGCTGAACCCCTCGGTCAGACACGATGTGCTGAGGAAGACCATGCAGCTGGAAGATATGCTGAAAGAACAAGTTGGCAAGACGTGGAGCAGACGGAAGACCTGGAAGGGGAACAAAGTGGGATATCTCAGAAAACTGGTCTGTCACCACCCAGATGACGGTATTGCCATAGGAAGGTGGAAGGTCCGTGACAAAGTCCATAGCCACGTGCGCCCACGGGAGACTGGGTATCGGCAACAGAAGCAAGAGACCGTCCGGTTTCAGACAGGGAGGCTTTTTACGGGCACAGGAAGTGCAATATCCCACAAAATCCTGAACATCTTTGACCAAGTCAGGCCACCAGTAGTAGCAGGAGACGAGGGCCATGAAGCGTTGTACCCATGTGTGCACAGCCAGGCGCGAAGAATGTCCCCAAGACAAAATTTTCTTCCGCCTTCTCTTGTTCCAGAGAGGCAACAACCAACTGTTCCGGAGAGATGATATGCTGAGGAAAGGGCTCTTCTCTAACGACATCGGAGGCACGGGAAAGGGCATCTGCTTTGATATTCTTCTCCGCAGGTCGAAAGTGGATTAACAGGTTGAAGGGTGAGAAGAAAAGTGACCAACGTGCTGGCCTGGGATTAAGATATTGGGCTGTCTGGAGATATAAGAGATTTTTATGGTCAATGTATAAGCAAACCGGATGGCGACCTCCCTCAAAAAGATATCGCATTCCTCCAGGGCAAGCTTAATGGCTAAAAGTTCTCCAATAGAGTAATTTCTCTCTGCAGGAGAAAGGGTTATCGAAAAGAATCTGCATGTGAGTGTTCGGCCCTTAGGCCCTTTCTGAGTGAGCACCGCCCCAGCACCTACGGAAGATGCATCCACCTTGAGATGAAAAGGCTTCTCTGTGTCAGGCCTAGTGAGAACAAGAGCCGGGCAAAAGCAGTCTTTAACCTAGAGAAGGCCTCTTCAGCTGCCGAGGGGCCAGAGATGTGGATTGGCACCCTTCTTGGTGAGCACCACGATGGGAGACACCAGAGTAGAGAAATGCGGAATGAATTGCCGGTAATACAAAGCCTAGGAACCTCTGGATGGCTCTTAGACCTTCTGGATGTGGCCACTGCAGAACCCCAGACAGTTCAGAGGGATCCATGTGGAGACCTTTGTCGGAAATTATGTAACCGAGGAAAGGAAGACTTTGTTGGTAGAACTGACACTTCTCAAGCATGGTGTAGAGACGATTAGCCCGAAGGCAACCTAGAACTTGCCGTACTTGAGATTGATGGGTCTCAAGGTCTGGGGAGAACACCAAAATGTTGTCAAGGTAGACCATGACACACATATACAGCAGGACGGGGAAGTCAGCTGGAGCATTACAAAGTTCAAATGGCATTACAAGGTACTCAAATTGTCCATCACGAGCTGTCTTCCATTCGTCACCCTTGTGGATTCGGATGAGGTTGTAGGCCCCCATGAAGATCCAGCCTGGAAAAAATCTTGGAACTGTGCAGGCGATTAAAAAGTTCTGTGATCAACGGCAGGGGAAGTTGAAACCACACAGGAGATAAGAGTAATATGCAAAGAAAAGTGGTGTTTTATTATGAGGCGTGCTTGCTTTGCTAGAGTTTCATTAATGTTTCAGCTGCTGTACAAGGGTTCTTGGCAATTGTAGTCTCAGCATCATTCTATTACTTTAAGAAATGTTCATAGGAACAGGTAAAGAACAATTTATTGTTCATTTGTTAACTTGTTATTCAGAAACCCACTTTAATAAAGCACTTGTTTGTATGAAACTTAAGGGTGTTGAAATCTAAACAAAAAAAATTATCATGCTAAATATAACTAAAATAAACTTACCTATACCCGCTGTTCCAGCACTGGCAGCATGGTGCAAGGTCTTGATTGACAGTTGTCTTAGGACATGTTATCCAGAACAGGTCACCATAGCAGTCACTGGCCTAAGTAGTGGCCACTCAGTATCATATTATAGGGTGCACCCCGGGGGACCCCACCACTTTGCCCTTAAAGGGGCCTTCACAAAATTTGGGCAATTCAAGTGGTCGATTTGTCGCCCCCAATTGCCCACAGTATGTGCAGTTTCGGCTCCCCGGCTTTTCTCTGAATTGGCTGCTGCTTTAAAAGCCCATTCAGAGAACTGGGCAGTATCCAATAGACTTCAGTCTATAGCAGAATGACGGAAGTATAAGTTCCCTGCTCTGCCATAAATCATCGAGTACAATTTTATTATTTTACCTAGGGCTGTATAGAGTTATAATAGGAGGCCTGGATATAGTTTTGATAGGGTGGTTTGATATATATTTATCACGATGGATAGTATACAGTTATTGCTGGGGGGGTCTGTATAGTTCTTATAGGAGGTCTGCATAAAGTTATAGGGGGGCTGTATATTGTTCCTAAAGGAGTGCTGTATATAGTTATAGGGGGCTGTAAATTGTTATTTTAGGGTGGCTTTATATAGTTATTATTGAGGGTTGGATATAGTTATCACAGTGGGCTGTATATATTTATTATAGGGGCTGTATATAGTTATTATAAGGAGGCTGTATATAGTTATTATAGGAGTGCTGTATATAGTTATTACAGTGGTGCTGAATATATTTACCACAGTGGGCTATATATATATATATATATATATTTATTAGTGGAGGAAATGTATATATATGTATTACTGGGGCGAATATATATATTTATTACTAGCAACATTTACTTTAGCGGGCCCAGGGGCCTCCACCACCCTTAATCCGGTGCTGTGGCCACTATATCCATGTCATGTAATTGACTGAGTATCATTAGCAAAACTTCCATTTTAAGCAGTCTGGGTACAAGCTACCCTGGCAAATAGGGAAAGCTATGGCCATAGAAACATTTTCCCTGCGTCAGTCTCTGCAAGCAGTATTGCATGGATGACCATGTACAATATCTAGTGTTTCTTTGTTCTGGCAGTAATATACTGTATCCCATATACCGCCCTCCAGCTTAGTAATATACTGTATCCCATATACAGCCCCCTCCCAGCTTAGTAATATACTGTACCCCATATACAGCCCCCTGCTTAGTAATGTACTGTATCCCATATACAGCCCCCTCCCAGCTTAGAAATATACTGTATCCCATATACAGCCCCAGCTTAGTAATATACTGTTTACCCCCCAGCTGAAATCTGGCCCCATATAAATATAACCCCCCCCCCCCAGGAAAAGAAGAATCTGGCCTCATATAATATATACAGCACCCCAGTATAAAATTATTCTGGCCCCATATAATATATAGAGCACCACCCGCCCCAGTATAAATGACTCTGGCCCCATATAAAATATACTGCATCTCCCCAGTATAAAACAACTCTGACCCCATAAAATATAAACAGTACCCCCCCCCCCCCCCGCCCAGTATAAAACAATTCTGGCCCCGTATAATATATACAGCACACCCCCAGTATAAAACAATTCTGGCCCCATATTATATATACCCCCCCCCCCCACAGTATAAAACAAATATGGCCCCATATAATATATACACCCCCCCACAGTATAAAACAATTATGGCAGCATATAATATATACCCTCCCACAGTATAAAACAATTATGGGCACATATAATGTATACAGCACCCCGCAGTATAGAACAATTATGGCCCCATATAATATATACAGTACCCCCCCCCCACGATAACACAACACCTCCTTACTCCCCCTTATTAGCCACATAGAATTAACAAAATTACATGAAAAATAATAAAAATCATACTCACTTGCAGGCAGCTGCTCCCTCTGTGTGCGGCTCCGGTCTTCACGCAGCCCTTCTGTGAGCCGCGGCTCCGCACAGCCACACAGACGGCGTGACGTCATGACGCCTGTTTCACTGCTTAGAGCGTAGTGACGCCATCAGCTGGAATGGCGCTGCGTCGCTCTGCATATAAATCGCACCTGTGTCTTAAAGAGACAAGCGCGATTTATTTAGCTGGTGGGTGATTCGGGTGTTAACGGCGCCCGAATCGCCTCATTTTCATCTCGCCTCATGGCAGATGCGGCCCTGCCTCTTAGGAGATCTTGGCTGAGGAGCACTAGCATGGGGCAGTATTATGATATTCAAAATACCAATCTTTATTGATTCCCCCATGTGTCAGCAGTGTGTAATCTGATGCCAAGCCATTTGTCCACAAAAACGGTTTGTTTGTCATTCATATGTCATCTGGTTTTGTGGATCTACAAAATGAAAAGTAAAAACCAAAAGGCTGGCAAAATATTTCTCTTGCCTCTTGAAGGTTCTTGTCTATGTCCCTACCTCTTGAAGGTTCTTATCATTGTGTTACTTAGCAACTGATCTGCAATTATGGACGACACAATGGCATCCATTTGGTGTCCTTTTTTTCAAGTATACTACTATGGAAGGGCCCGAGCCGTAAATATGGCCAGCAATAGAACCAGGGGTGGGGGAGCACACCTTGGCACTGTACAAACAACTCTCCTTACTTGGCGTGTGTTGTGCTTGGCAGCAGTAAGAGGAGGGAGATGATTGGAGGCCCTGGCGCTGTGCCTCACACCCATTGGTTATGATATCTGCCTGATGCTGCTCTGATAAAGCTGTGGCATGTAGTTTCTTTAACTAGATGAGGGGTTTGGACATCTACTGGTTCCAAGGAGCATGGTGCCCCGGGCAACCGCCGATACCCCTCTATATGTGATCTGTCATTGAATACATCCTGCTACAGCCACCACACATGTGCTAAAAACACATTACATGGAGCCACATCAGTCAAAAAATCCATAGCACACAGACAAAACAAAACAAAGTTTGTGTGTGTGTGCTGCCTAACCCTTCCTACCTTCATGTTAGAAATATTTTAGGTTATTGAGGAAGCAGATTTTGGGAAATGTAATTCTATTTCCTATTTGTGATTTTCTGCTACCCACAGGCACTATTGAAAGTGGAGAGAGCGGAGCAGTTATGATAAATACTGGAAGCCCTTTTGCTCTCTCCGAGGACATTATACAAATTCAGTCCTGTGAGTGGGGTTTTTATCACTCTACAGTTGCTCTCCATTGTTATCAGAAACGCCCTTCTTGTATAGTCAGCTATTCATGCAATAAATGTATAGAATAATGAGTTGCCTACCTGCTGTGCCGCAATATTATATAAAACAATTTTTATATTTCATTTGGCAGAATGTGTGGCCCTTAAATTAAGCCTAGTAACAGTCATAAGCCGATTTCAAGTCTGTTTTCAAGTAGTACCTACATATCAGATACCATATCAAATTCATCAGCGACTTATTAAAAGCTATGTTCTCTATATTAACCTTAATGGTCTGACATTATATTTTATGCAGCCGGCTGGAGAATTCTACCAGGCCTATGACCCCCAACAAATTTCCTACACTTTCTTTTGCTCTTTATTGTTAGTTCCTCTTTATTAATCATACATTTACTTGTCAAAAATAGGTATAAATTAGGGAATACATAAAACCACAAGTCGATAGTCTGTATGATGGTTCAACAGCCAAAATATAATTCCTTTGCCTGGATTATATACTCCATAAAACTTTTCATTTGGAAAAGATTTAATATGATTCCTTTGCAAGATGACCTTAGAGACTCCTGAATCATTAACAGCAACTGTCAGTGTACTGACCTTTACTTTAAGTGTCTTTTATATTTTAAGCATCATGAAGCAATCGATTTTTGCTTAATTTAGTTATATTGGTCAAGTACATTGAAAAACTATATATGGCTGGTATCACCTAATTAGTCCTTGAGAAAGGTGAGTTTTTTTGTTAGGGGCTTTTATTAACTATACCAAATAACATTTGAAAATACGGTACCTGTTTACATGCTTGAATAAAAGCTAATTATTTCAGGTAAGCTTCATGGATAATGTATACTTTACGCCTAGACATTTGCATCTGTTGTATCTGTTGTGTCCATGTGCAATCCACTGATTCAGCATTTAGGACACAGACAAATCCATTTCTATGGTCTTATACACAATGCTATAGTTCCCACAGCTCCATGTGTGAGCTGACTGCCTAAGCCATAAAACACCCTGCCCTTAATTTTGCCTCAGCAGGCTTCAGCATATAGGTGGATCTCACATGTCGATGACACATGGACCACAAACAAAGAACCATGTATCCATTATTTGCAGTCGGTGAATTGCAAATGTTTGTGTAGCCTATGAATCCTACAGCTTACTTTAGAAAACACAGGCCCAGGACCAGGCATTCTGGTGCCCTTTGCAGACAAGTTAAAGTGTGCCTTTCCCTCTGTAAAATTAGTAGCAAAGATGCAGCAGAATCAGTGCCAATCTTGAGGGAAAAAATTAAAGGGCTACCTCTCCCCATTAAAAAAAGAGGACAACTGCTATGGGATTATCTACAATTAGGCCTACCAGTAGTAAATCTAGCGCAAGTAGAAGATCATCAAGCCCCCAGTATATATGTATTCCTTCACCGGCCCCCAGTATATATGTTTCCCAGCACATACCACATTATATAGATAACTCCGGCACTTGCCTCCAGTGTATATGTAAGCCAGAACATGCTCCCAGTATATAGGCAGACACCCCCACATGCTCCCAGTATATTTGTAAGCCAGGATATGTCCCCAGTATATAGGTAGCCTCCGTACAAATCCCCAGTATATAGGTATCCCAGCACATATTTATAGCCCCGGCAGATGCCCCCAGTATATAAGTAAGCTGGTACATAACTCCAATATGTAGGTAGCCAAGCACATGCCCCCATTATATTGGTGGCCTAGCATAGCACATGACTCCAATATGTAGATAGCCTAGCACATGCTATTGGTGGCCTAGCATAGCAGAAAAAAAAAAATATATTCATCTACCCATGCTCCCTGCACCCTCCCGTGCTTTTTTTCAAATAGGAAGCACCAATGACACCGTGCCCCGATGTCTCCGTGCCCCGATGTCTCCGTGCCCCGATGTCACCGTGCCCCGATGTCACCGTGCCCCGATGTCTCCGTGCCCCGATGTCTCCGTGCCCCTATGTCTCCGTGCCCCTATGTCTCCGTGCCCCTATGTCTCCGTGCCCCGATGTCTCCGTGCCCCGATGTCACCGTGCCCCGATGTCTCCGTGGCCCGATGTCTCCGTGCCCCGATGTCTCCGTGCCCCAATGTCTCCGTGCCCCTATGTCTCCGTGCCGCTCCGTGCCGCTGCCCGATGTCTGCGTGCCACTGCCCGATGTCTCCGTGCCGCTCCCCAGTGTCTCTGTGCTGCTCCCCGGTGTCTCTGTGCTGCTCCCCGGTGTCTCTGTCCTGCTCACCGTGTTCTTCAATGTGTTCTTCACACATATATATTGTTCTTCACATACTATTTTGTTCGCACCGTTCCGCGCGTATCTCCCGACAAGTAAGCAGATGTGCCGAACATCTGTAATCTATTCTTCACTGTGTTCTTTACTGTGTTTTTCACTTAAATGATCCTGTGGTCACTGTGCTCACTGTTTTTATTCTATTCTTCACTGTTCTTCACTGTGTTTTTTTAATTAAATGCTCGATCTCGAGCAGGGGAAATACTCGTCCGAGCAACGAGCCGTTTCGAGTACCTTAATACTCGAACGAGCATCAAGCTCGGACGAGTATACTCGCTCATCTCTAGTTGTGACTCTCCTACCTACAGTTAACAGCTAGTGACTAGCGTTGAGCAGATCCCGCAGGCTTGCTTTCTTTGACAAAGAACCCATTTTTTTCTGGGATTTGAAAAGCACCTAAGAGGCACCATTTCTTCTCTTTACCTTCTTGTTTGGTAATCCAAAGCGGTTCCGACTATTTTTCATCCTTTTTCTTTTTTTTGCGTTCTTTGGATTATAGCTCCTTTGTTAGTTACAGCTATATTTTTGTCTATATTTTTGGTTTACTTTTTGTATGGTATTTTTAACATACTGTATACTATGAAGTAACTAATGTGTCTAGGGTTTCCCATATATCAAAATCCAGATTACATAAATTTTGCATTGATTTTGACAATTTCAAGTTTCTAATGATGAAGAATGTCTTCCTCCAGTCAAGGTCCACAATAATTTACAAAGCAGCTGTGACTTCTGGCATCATTGTAAGGAGCCAATGAAACGTAACATTTACAGACGCACTGAAAATACATTGTCATCAGATAATATTTATCTCCGGAAACTTTGTCACAGAATTTGCCTAATCATTTAACATGTAGAAAGTAATTTTCATTAATCACAAATGTGTCTGTCGCCCACCAGTGATGAAAACTCCATCCATTGTGATGGGGCCATAATCTAACAGTAAGTGTGTGAAAATCTCAACTTTAGTTCCTAATTAGAAGTGCTGACATACAGATCCTGTGTAATATACATCAGGGGTCATTTACTAAGGGCCCGATTCGCGTTTTCCCAACGTGTTACTCGAATATTTCCGATTTGCGCCGATTGTACCTGAATTGCCCTGGGATTTTGGCGCACGCGATCAGATTGTGGCGCATCGGCGACGGCATGCGCGCAACGGAAATTGGATGGCGTGGCCGAACGAAAACCCGACGTATTCGGAAAAACCACCGCATTTAAAAACCGAAAATGTGTCGCTTGGGAAGCGCTTACCTTCACCTGGTCCAGCTCGGTGTATTCCGGCACGTTCAGATGATTTTCAGCGCAGCCGCGCCACCTGGTGGACGGCGGAGGAACTACCTTCATAAATACCGTCAGGACCCGAATCCTGTGCAGAGAATGCACCGCTGGATCGCGAACGGACCATGTGAAGGCACTTGCATTGCCGGCAATCCGTTACAGGTCATTAATTGAACTTCAAAAGTATTTGTTCTATTCCTAAAAGATAATGGGGGAGATTTTTCACGTTTCTTTTAAATATTACTGCAAAAAAGTTGCACATTTTTGCTCAATTATGTTTTTGCACATTTTTCTGCGACTTTTCCACATTTTCAACACATCTCGTGATACACTGTTTTTTAATAGATTTTCTGTATTTAGCAAACAAATCCAGCTGTTCAGACTAAAGTTAGTTGTATTGGCCATATGTGCCCTTTCAAAAAGTAAAAAAATTGTACAATAGCTCACCTGGTCTTAGGTGCCGAACTTGGAAGGAAGAAGCATGACAAACAACTTTGCAACTTTTTGAGGGCAAAAATTAGTTACTGAAAAAAACTTGCCCATCGCCAAATTTGGTCACCTGATCGGCCCAGTCTCCATTTTGGCTTTTCTGAGAGTGAGGTTAGTCTCCATTGCTGCTTCTGGCTGTGGTTTCTGGCATTTCTTGTCTCATGCGATGGCGTAAAATCCTGCAGATGCTCTTCCCCTGGACTGGGTTGTCCTGAGGTTTCTCCGAAGGCGTTGTGCAATGCTGGAGTAGGAGCTGCAGTTAACTAGGTGATTTTGGTTCATCCCACTGTTGCAGAGCGGCCTAGGAGGGGTCACTTCCTGAACTTGTGCTCTGTCATGTTTCACAACATTTCACATGTTTCACAACTATGGAAAAAACACTACAATGGCACTCACCTCAATTCTTCTTTTTTTCATTCCGCTTTATTTAGTGATACTCAAAAAACCATGACGTGTCAAAAACATACAAAGGGAGGGGTAGACACAGGGACTCACAAATATACAGGGTACATGACAGCTGTTTCGCGCAGCAGTGCTTCGTCTGACTTGCCCGCGTTTAAAATTTATTAAAATTTAACTGAGCAACATAACTTTTTGGTTTATGGTAAGATTTATGCATCTGTTAATAAATCCTGCTCTTGTTTGAAGTTTGAAGGCTCTAACTTATTTGCTTCTTATCAAACCTGCTAAATCTGCAGGGGGTTGAATACTACTTGTAGGCACTGTACACTGTGAGACACTGAAGGGGTTAACTGTGGATGGGCGGTATGTTTCCCCTAGGTTTTGCTATTATGCAAGGCCTTAGTGCTGAGGTTGGGTGTCCAGCACCTTGGACACAGGTGATGGGAGCAGCCCAATCAGCCTTTTTTTTAAACCGCTCAGCAGAGCTGGAAGTGTTGTCTCTCTCTGGAAGGAGGCTGGAGAGCACACAGCCCTGACCTCTGTGCCTGGAGCAGCCAAGTGATTTTGTATAGTGGTGAGTTAGAGAATCACTGTATAGTTAGCACCCTGACGGGTAGGATTTTTGTTTATTTAATGCCTGAATGTAAAGGCTGTTTTATTTTGCTGCTACAATAAACGCAGGCGAGACCTGTTTTGGACTGTACCTTGGTGTCACTGTCTTGAACTGCATCACAGCACCCCGCTACCACAGTCTCTACTGGGCCAAATCTCCCACATATGGTGCTTCGGATTGCGGGCAGTTCAAAAAGACACACACCTGAAAGGCTCGCTACATCCTGCAACATTGCATGGCCTGGGTGAAAGCAGCAAGCAAATTGCAGGATAAAGCCAAGATGGAGGACTTTATTAAAGCCATGCTCCAGCAACAGGAGGAGAGATCCCGCCAGGAGCAGGAGGAGGCCAGAGCTAATCGGCAGCAGCAGCAGGAAGAGTCCCAAGCTAATCGACAGCTGCAGCAAGCCATGCTCCAGCAGCAGGAGGAGAGGTCCCGACAGCAGCAAGCCATGCTCCAGCAGCAGGAGGAGAGGTCCCGACAGCAACAAGCCATGCTCCAGCAACAGCAGGCAGAGTCCCGAGCCATGCTACAGCAGCAGGAGGAGAGGTTCCGACAACAGCAGGCAGAGTCCCGAGCCATGCTACAGCAACAGCAGGCAGAGTCCCGAGCCATGTTCCAGCTGATGATGGAAAAGTTTTCTGGCGTTATGGCAGCACCGCAAGCGACGACTACTGAGGGGTCCCATACTGGTTTGCAAGGGTACCCGGTTGTCCAGCATTCCGCACGGGCTGCAGTGCAGAAGGCTTTACAAAAGATGACGGCGACCGACGACGTGGAGGCTTATCTCACTGTGTTCGAGCGAGTAGCTGAGCGAGAGGAGTTACCAGCTGAGCAGTGGGCAGATGTCCTGGCACCGTTCCTGACCGGCGAATCGCAGAAGGCCTACTACGACCTGAGTGAAACGGAGGCCCGTGAGTACCCCCAGCTAAAGGCGGAGATTCTGGCTCGTCTTGGGGTCACCGTTCAAGTTCGTTCCAGCCGGGTCCACCAGTGGGCATACTCTGAAAAACTACCCCCGCGCTCCCAAATGCATGACCTGATCCATCTTGTCCGGAAGTGGCTACAACCCGATGACTGCACCCCAGCACAGATGGTCGAGAGAGTGGTTCTTGACAAGTTCACCCGTTCTCTGCCCTCTCGGCTCCAGCGGTGGGTTGGACAGGCCGGTCCCACAAATGCTGAGGAACTCGTGTCCCTAGTAGAGAGATATCGGGCTACGGAGGATCTTCTACTTATCCCTCCCACACGAAGCAGTGCCAGTGACAAGGCCATTAAACCATCTGGTAGGACTGCTACTGCAGAAAAAGGGAAACAGGTCAGGTTGGGAGGGGGTACACTGGGGGGCTTGGATACACAGAAACCCAGTGAGGCTCGTGACAGAGGTCATAGCCGTATCCAGTGCTGGCGATGCCATGAAATGGGCCATATTGCTGCCAACTGTTCCCTGTCAGTGGAGCCAATGGACTGCAACCAGACCCGGCGAATGTCACTGTTTGCCCGGGCCGGTTCTGGCTGCCGAGTCAGTCACGGATGCAGAACCCCAACTGTGCAAGGTCACAATCGGTGGTCACACAGTGGAAGCCTTGCTAGACTCAGGGAGTCTGGTTACCCTGGTGCGGGGAACTTTGGTTGATCCTGGACTGTACAGTGGGCGTAAAGTGGGAGTGTTGTGTATACATGGGGACACTCGCGAATATCCCACTGCTGTCATCAACCTACATACACCTTGTGGTACTATTACCCATGAAGTGGGGGTGGTGGGGGCCCTGTTTCATGAGGCTATTATCGGCAGAGACTTACCGGTGTTTTGGGACCTCTGGAGACGAAGACCCACCTCAGGTGTTGTTGCAGATAATGGACATCAGGTATGTCCGGCCTTGGCCCCTGAACCCTTTGAGGCCGATGTACCCACACCAGCAGTAGGGGTGACCCCATGTGATGAATTCTCTCCCCTAGAGGTCCTAGCTGGTGAGGTCGAGGGTCACGAGGAGGTGGCCGACATGCCGGACCTTGAGTTTTCCCGTGAGAATTTTGGGGCTGCACAGCTACAGGACCCTACCTTGGTTAAAGCACGGGAGAATGTTAAGGTGATAAATGGGGTACTCCAAATACCAGGGGCTGACAAAATATACCCCCGAATGATGATTGTTGGGGAGCTGTTATACAGGGTCGACCAGATACGGGGTGAGGAGGTTGAGCAACTTGTAGTACCCCAATCTCACCGTAGGCTGGTGCTAGAGTTGGCACACAAACATGTGCTGGGAGGGCACTTAGGTGCTGAGAAGACCCGGGAGAGGATCCTGCAGAGATTTTTCTGGCCCGGGGTGTGGGAGGAGGTAAACCGGTATTGTAGCTCCTGCCCTGAGTGTCAACTTACTGCCCCGGTGTCCCACTTCAGGAGTCCTTTGGTCCCGCTACCAATCATAGAGGTGCCATTTGAACGGATTGCAATGGATCTGGTTGGCCCCATAGTCAAATCCTCAAGGGGGCACCAATACATCCTGGTTATCCTGGATTACGCTACGCGGTATCCCGAGGCGATTCCATTAAGGAACACCTCCTCCAAAAATATTGCTAGGGAGCTGTTCCAGGTATTCTCACGCACAGGCCTCCCCAAAGAAATCTTGACTGACCAGGGTACCCCATTCATGTCTAGGGTAATGAAGGAGATGTGTAAGTTACTGCAGGTTAAACAGCTCCGCACTTCTGTGTATCATCCTCAGACAGATGGCCTAGTCGAGAGGTTTAACAAGACCTTGAAGGGGATGCTAAGGAGGGTGGTCAGCAAGGATGGGAAGGACTGGGATTGTTTGTTGCCCTATTTGATGTTTGCCATACGTGAAGTTCCCCAGTCCTCCACGGGTTTCTCACCCTTTGAGCTGTTATATGGCCGTTCCCCACGTGGGCTTTTGGATAAAGCCAAGGAGACCTGGGAACAGGAGAGGACCCCCCACCGTAGTGTGATAGAACACGTCTCCCTTATGCAGGACCGCATAGCGGCGGTAATGCCCCTTGTAAAGGAGCACATGACAAGGGCACAAGAGGCCCAGTCTAGGGTCTACAATAGGTCAGCCAGACTCAGGACCTTTAACCCAGGCGACAGAGTGCTAGTTCTGGTGCCCACCGTTGAGAGCAAGTTCTTGGCAAAATGGCAAGGACCATATGAGGTCATGGAGAAAGTGGGGGAGGTTAACTACAAGGTATCTCAGCCGGGGAGGAGGAAACCCGAACAGATATACCACGTGAACCTCCTAAAGCCATGGAGGGAAAGAGAGTCCCTGATAGCCGTGGGAGTAGAAAAAGCGTCTGTCCCCAAGAAGGTGACACCGGAGGTAGGTGTACCCGATGCCAAGGTGCCTGAAGTACAGATCCTGGAGTCCCTCTCCAGGGCCCAGATTCAGGAAGCGAAGGAGTTTGTGCTCCGAAATGTGGATGTGTTCTCTAAGTTACCGGGACGTACTTCAGTCATCAAGCATGACATCGTAACCGAACCCCACATCCGGGTACACCAAAAACCCTACCGGGTCCCGGAAGCGCGCCGGAAAGCCATATCCGAAGAAGTCAGGCAGATGTTAGACCTGGGGGTTATCGAGGAGTCTAAAAGTGACTGGTCGAGTCCTATTGTGTTGATTCCCAAACCTGATGGTTCCCTACGGTTCTGCAATGACTTTAGGAAGTTGAACGAGGTGTCCAAATTTGATTCTTATCCCATGCCCAGGGTTGACGAGTTGATAGAACGACTTGGACAGGCTAGGTTCTTCTCCACCCTTGACCTGACGAAAGGGTATTGGCAGGTACCCCTTACTGACAGGGCCAAAGAGAAGACCGCTTTTGTTACCCCTGATGGGCTTTTTCAGTACGTGGTACTCCCCTTTGGGCTACATGGGGCTCCCGCCACATTCCAGAGGTTAATGGATCTCGTGCTAAAACCTCACCGGAGATATGCCTCGGCCTACTTAGATGACATCATAGTTTATAGTAACGATTGGGAGAGTCACCTGGCCAAGGTGCAAGCAGTGGTAGACTCCCTGAGGGCAGCAGGGCTGACAGCGAACCCCCAAAAATGTGCTCTGGGTCTGGAAGAGGCCCGTTTCCTGGGGTACCGTATTGGGCGAGGTGTCATCAAACCCCAAGTAAATAAAGTGGAGGCGATCCAGCAGTGGCCACGACCTATGAGCAAGAAGCAAGTGAGGGCTTTCCTAGGCATAGTGGGCTATTATCGCCGATTTATCCCCGATTTTGCTACCATAGCGGCACCCCTGACTGACCTGACCAAGGGTAGCAGGGCGGTGATGGTAAAGTGGAGTGAAGAGGCTGAGGGGGCGTTTCAGCGACTTAAGACGGTTTTGTGCGAGGGACCGGTACTGATCACCCCTGACTTCACCAAGACCTTTATTGTGCAGACTGACGCTTCTGACGTGGGCTTAGGGGCTGTACTGTCCCAAGTAGTGGAGGGTGAGGAACATCCCGTGACATTCCTGAGCCGCAAGCTCACACCCCCTGAGAAGAACTATAGCATAGTTGAGAGGGAGTGCTTGGCGATAAAATGGGCTCTGGAATCCCTGAGGTATTACTTGATAGGGCGACAGTTTACACTAGTGACCGATCACTCTCCCCTCACCTGGATGAGTCAGGCCAAAGAGAGGAACGCCAGGGTCACAAGGTGGTTCCTAATGCTGCAGAATTTCAAATTCACGGTAGAACATCGAGCAGGAAAGCTGCATGGGAATGCCGATGCCCTATCCCGTACCCACTGTCTGATGGCCAAAAGTGTTCGCCCCCACAGGGTCAAACAGAGGGGGAGGGTATGTGAGACACTGAAGGGGTTAACTGTGGATGGGCGGTATGTTTCCCCTAGGTTTTGCTATTATGCAAGGCCTTAGTGCTGAGGTTGGGTGTCCAGCACCTTGGACACAGGTGATGGGAGCAGCCCAATCAGCCTTTTTTTTTAAACCGCTCAGCAGAGCTGGAAGTGTTGTCTCTCTCTGGAAGGAGGCTGGAGAGCACACAGCCCTGACCTCTGTGCCTGGAGCAGCCAAGTGATTTTGTATAGTGGTGAGTTAGAGAATCACTGTATAGTTAGCACCCTGACGGGTAGGATTTTTGTTTATTTAATGCCTGAATGTAAAGGCTGTTTTATTTTGCTGCTACAATAAACGCAGGCGAGACCTGTTTTGGACTGTACCTTGGTGTCACTGTCTTGAACTGCATCACAGCACCCCGCTACCACAGTCTCTACTGGGCCAAATCTCCCACAACACACATACAGTATATACTCTCCATATATACATAAACAGAGCATATGCACATCATACATACATACATACAGTATATAGTATATACATATCAAACATGCAGTATACTCACAGCCAAGAATTGCCACGTTTCCCCCTAGGCCAGTGGTGGCGAACCTATGGCACGCGTGCCAGAGAGGGCGCGCGGAGCCCTCTCTGTGGGCACGCGGACCATCTCCCTTGCTGTCTATATATAAATCATTAGAACTCCCGGCAGGCAGGAAAAGCTGCCGTCAGTGCCCACCTCTCCACTCCCTCCCCATCCCCCTTCAGCCCAGGAACAGGAGGAGAGTGAGAGGGAACTGCAGGAGCACGCAGCAGCCGGTGCACAGTGAGTACAGAGGAGTGCAGCAGGAGGGTAGTAGCTGCTCTGTGTGCATTACACAGGCAGCAGGCAGGCAGCTATGGGACACTAAACAACTATAGGTCCTTATTGTTTAGTGTCCCAAAGTGCCCTGTATGACACATGTCTGTGGCCACATGTATACTGCCCCTGGTCCAGTTCTCCTGTCACTGTGTCATGCTGCCAGTCACGCTGGGGTGCACTATACTGCCCTCACTGACAGCATGGCACAGGTGCCCAGAGCTCCAGACCAAGGGCAGTATATATATGTATATATGTATGTGTGTGTGGCCACAGACATGTGTCATGTGGTGATTTGATGGTAAATTCACCTGCATGATTACATGTAGATTTGCTGTTCAGTGCACCCACCCTACAACATACACATTACCCTACACACCCCCTCCCAAATTCAAAAATCCTTCATATTGCCCCTGGATGGGGGTAGTGTTCCTCACTGGATGGGGGTAGTGATCCTCACTGGATGGGGGTAGTGATCCTCACTGGATGGGGGTAGTGATCCTCACTGGATGGGGGTAGTGATCCTCACTGGATGGGGGTAGTGATCCTCACTGGATGGGGGTAGTGTTCCTCACTGGATGGGGGTAGTGTTCTTCACTGGATGGGGGCAGTGTTCCTCTCTGGATGGGGGTAGTGTTCCTCTCTGGATGGGGGTAGTGATCCTCACTGGATGGGGGTAGTGTTCCTCTCTGGATGGGGGTAGTGTTCCTCTCTGGATGGGGATAGTGTTTCTCACTGGATGGGGGTAGTGTTTCTCACTGGATGGGGGTAGTGTTTCTCACTGGATGGGGGTAGTGTTTCTCTCTGGATGGGGGTAGTGTTCCTCACTGGATGGGGGTAGTGTTCCTCACTGGATGGGGGTAGTGCTCCTCACTGGATGGGGGTAGTGTTCCTCACTGGATGGGGGTAGTGCTCCTCACTGGATGGGGGTAGTGCTCCTCACTGGATGGGGGTAGTGCTCCTCACTGGATGGGGGTAGTGCTCCTCACTGGATGGGGGTAGTGCTCCTCACTGGATGGGGGTAGTGCTCCTCACTGGATGGGGGTAGTGTTCCTCTCTGGATGGGGGTAGTGTTCCTCTCTGGATGGGGATAGTGTTTCTCACTGGATGGGGGTAGTGTTTCTCACTGGATGGGGGTAGTGTTCCTCTCTGGATGGGGGTAGTGTTCCTCTCTGGATGGGGGTAGTGTTCCTCTCTGGATGGGGGTAGTGTTCCTCACTGGATGGGGGTAGTGTTCCTCACTGGATGGGGGTAGTGTTCCTCACTGGATGGGGGTAGTGTTCCTCACTGGATGGGGGTAGTGTTCCTCACTGGATGGGGGTAGTGTTCCTCACTGGATGGGGGTAGTGCTCCTCACTGGATGGGGGTAGTGATCCTCACTGGATGGGGGTAGTGATCCTCACTGGATGGGGGTAGTGTTCCTCACTGGATGGGGGTAGTGTTCCTCACTGGATGGGGGTAGTGTTCCTCACTGGATGGGGGTAGTGTTTCTCACTGGATGGGGGTAGTGTTTCTCACTGGATGGGGGTAGTGTTTCTCACTGGATGGGGGTAGTGTTTCTCACTGGATGGGGGTAGTGTTTCTCACTGGATGGGGGTAGTGTTCCCCACTGGATGGGGGTAGTGTTCCTCTCTGGATGGGGGTAGTGTTTCTCACTGGATGGGGGTAGTGTTTCTCACTGGATGGGGGTAGTGTTTCTCACTGGATGGGGGTAGTGTTTCTCACTGGATGGGGGTAGTGTTTCTCACTGGATGGGGGTAGTGTTCCTCACTGGATGGGGGTAGTGCTCCTCACTGGATGGGGGTAGTGCTCCTCACTGGATGGGGGTAGTGCTCCTCACTGGATGGGGGTAGTGCTCCTCACTGGATGGGGGTAGTGCTCCTCACTGGATGGGGGTAGTGTTTCTCACTGGATGGGGGTAGTGTTTCTCACTGGATGGGGGTAGTGTTCTCCGCTGTATTTGCTCCTGCTTTGTGATATAATTGGTGATGTTGGACTTTCTTTAGTGGTCTGTATATTATCAGTATGGTGGTATTTATCTTGTTGTACTGGTAATGGTCATCATGCAGCAGTATTATATGTCCCTTATAGAGTGGTATTGTGTGATTTTAGGCTAAATAGACGTGTTGGCACTTTGCGATGATTACATGAACTTTGGTTTGGAGTTTGGGCACTCGGTCTCTAAAAGGTTCGCCATCACTGCCCTAGGCTGTGCCTAGTGGAGGAGTGGGTCGCTAACACTAGCGCTAGCAGGCCTTCCACATCAGGCAGAACCTTGCAGAGAACTGCTATGCTGCACGCCAGGATATATATTTGATGAGGTGGGAGGGATGGGGTTTACATCATTCACAGAGGATACATACTTCATACACATACATACAGTATATACATACCATATGTACACACACATACAGCTAACACCAGAGTATGATGTCAACTCCGCCCCTGTAGACATTCTTGGCATAGAATTGCACCATAACCTTCACTAAAACATGCACAGGTTATAGCCAGTGCGGCGGGGTGCAGCAGGAATGCCAACTCTTCTGCCCACACAGCACTCTTCACACCTCTCCATACCCACTTAGTGTGTTGTTGGTGTGTGTGTGTGTGTGTGTGTGTGTGTGTGGGGGGGGGGGGGGGGGGGTAATCACAATTTCTGGTGATTTGCAAGGAATTGTGATGATTTTAATGCTTGTTCACCAGAAGGCTGGCATACAAGCCTTGATAAACCTTACCTATAGAGAATATACACACCATATATACCAACACATAGCGCACATATACTGTATATACATATATATACACACACATACATACAGTATATACATACCATATGTACACACACATACAGTCAACACAAGAGTATGATATCAACTCCGTCCCCTAAACATTCTTGGCATAGAATTGCACTATAACCTTCACTAAGACATGCACAGGTTATAGCCAGTGCGGCGGGGTTCAGCAGGAATTCCCCCCACTGACCCACTCTTCTGCCCACACAGCACTCTTCACACCCCTCCATACCCACTTAGTGCGCTGTTGGTGTGGGGGGGTGGAAAGTAATCACAATTTCTGGTGATTTGCAAGGAATTGTGATGATTTCAATGCTTGTACACCAGAAGGCTGGCATACAAGCCTTGATAAATCTCACCTATAGAGAATATACACACCATGTATACCAACACATAGCGCAAATACACACACAGTATATACACACACATTTATTTACAAACTCATACTCACTATATGGCAGTCTTTATCTTCTCAGGGATTAAGAGACCACAGATAACACTTATCCCTAGTCCTGCTGTCCCATCCACCTCCCCCAGCATTTATTTTAGAGGCTGGCTCAACTGTATACTCTGTATGATGAGCAACATAATCCTTCATTGTTTAGATTTGTGGTAGGCTGGGTGGCCTAGACCCCTGGCACAACAGGCTGCTACGGTGGTAGTTACGCCCCTTGGTGCAACACCCTTCACCATTCAATACATAGATAGATGGATAGATAGCAGCATCAGCCTGATGAATGTTTTAATTATTTTAGCACAGATTTTTTTGACCATTCTTTAAATGTTCTAGAATTCAATGTTGCTCTTCTACCAAATATTTAAAGTTTTAGTTTTAAGTTTTAAAAAGTCTACAAATACTTTTTTATAGGGTTATTAAGTATAAATGGGTTAATAAGAAATTTCCCCTTTCCATTATGGACAAAAAACTGATTGGTTAGAACTGTTGTCCTTCAACACCGGGACACTGTTCAAATCTGACCCAGGGCTATATCTCCATAAAAAACATATTCTAAATTTACATTTTCATGACATCATTACAGGCAGTCCACTACTTAAGAACAACGACTTACAGACGACCCCTAGTTACAAACGGAAGTCTGGATGTTGGTAAATTACTGTACTTTAGACCTTGGCTGAAATGATCAGCTGTAATAGTTATGAAAGGTCTCTGCTATTAAGCTTTATTGTTAATTCTGGTTCTTATGACAATCCAACAGTTTTAAAATCCAATTGTCACAGAGACCAAAAAAATTCTGGCTGGGGTTGCAAATATAAAATAAACAGTTCCGACTTACATACAAATTCAACTTAAGAACAAACCTACAAAACCTATCTTGTACGTAAGTCGGGGACTGCCTGTATATTCTGCAACACGTCATAGATCACATGGAACATAAAAAAAACAAAATAAGACATTAAAGAGAAATAAAATGGTCACATGTAGAAATAGTAAGCAGTGCCCTGTCCGTAAGAGCTTACAATCTATGAATGGATTTTACATGCTGATCTACGGTTACCAAGGACAGTTGCTCTGTATGTGTGTTAGAAATTAGTAAATTAGGTTGTGAGTCCTTGGAACAGGGACCCTAATTGTGACAATTACTGTACATTGCAGGAGAGTATGTTTGCGATATATAAAAATGTTTGATGATACGTAAATGTATTTTTGACCACCCCGCTGAATGGATTTAGATTTAATCTCCATGTATTGCTTCAGTTACTCATGTGGTTTTTTTTTTTCTTTTATTTTTTTGACAGCTACTGTACTTGTGAATTCAATGGCAGTTTTATGACACAGGTATTTTTAAATATTTCTTTAATTTAAGCTGCAATTAGTGCTTCTAATCTTGTAATTTAAATATTTTAAGGTCAAGACTCTTTGTAAAATCAGACATGGAAGGAACAATTTTCTAAAACATTCTGTTTTACATTCCTGGCATATCAGAAACACAGTCATTTTTAAGCAAGTGTAAATAACACAATTATTCCAGATCTCCCTGCTGTCACAGCTCTTCAACTTAATTAGGTGTTTTTAGATTCCATTGTTAAGAATAAATAATCATAGAACTAATGAAGTTAGTCCACTGCTATTTCTTACTTAAAAAGTGTTCAGTTAAATACACAAAATCATGACCGCTTCTTTTCTTCCTATTTGTTCTTATGACAAAATAACAGATACTGCATTAAAGGGGTTGTCCAGAACTTTAGGCAAATTGGCATGAAATAAGTATCATCACCCATTTACTCCCCTGTTGACTTCAAAACTACTTCTCCTACTATTCACATACATCACTTATGTAAATGCAGCCAATCATTGGTCTCAGCAGTGATGAATGCAATGCATGCACAGCACATGGCTGCTTTATGGACACTCTAATAGATAAGTACAGGTTATATATATTGTTTATGGTGCAGGTGGTCCCCTACTTAAGAACACCCGACTTACAGACGAGCCCTAGTTACAAACAGAGATCTGGATTTTGGTAATTTACTGTACTTTAGTCCCAGGATAAAATGAACAGCTACAACAGTTAACAAAGGTGTCTGCAGTTTAGATTGTGAGCCCCTCGTGGACAGGGACCAATTTGCCATGCTTTGGGCAGTGCTGCATAATCTGTAGGCGCTAAATAAATAAAGTATTATTATTATTATTAAGCTTTATTTATAGTCATAGAGACAAAAAAATTTTGCCTGGGGTTTAAATTCTAAAGCATACAGTTCCAACTTACAAATTCAACTTAAGAACAAACCTGCAGAACCTATCTTGTACGTAACCAGGGGACTGCGTGTATTTCTTTCTTGTGCCCAATTATTACAAAATCCCTAACAAGCGCCCTGTAATTCAGATGTTAGATACCGTAGTATGATTGTTTGATGCTGGGAAGTCTACTATCTCTCAAATCTCCCTACAAGTACAGACAGTCCCTGGGTTACATACAAGATAGGGTCTGTAGGTTTGTTCTTAAGTTGAATCTGTATGTAAGTCGGAACTGTATATTTTATCATTGTAATCCCAGACAGAACTTTTTTGGTCTCTGTGTCAATTGGATTATATAAATGTTTGGGTTTGTCATAAGAATCAGGATTAACACTAAAGCTTCATTACAGACACATTTGATAACTGTTACAGGTGATTATTGTAGCCTAGGAATAAAGTACAATAAATTACCAATATCCAGAGGTCCGTTTGTAACAAGGAGTCGTTTGTAAGTCGAGTGTTCTTAAGTACGGGACCGCCTGTAAAAGAGCAATGAATAGAATACTTTATAAGATTTTCAGACATACCTTTGCTGTCTTCCAGTGATCTGTCATTTTAGAGATTTTTTAAAAAAAATCTTTATACAAATTATATTCTCAGTGCACTGGAGGTGTGGCTGTGCACTTGTTTTTTTATTTATACACTTAAACACACTATATTAGTCTGTTTATGGTGGTCTGTTACTCCTATCAATAGTGTGTCTGATACGGTCAACAATGATAGGCTAGTGCAACGGCATATCGGGAAAAAACTCCAAAAAATGAAAAATGGAGTATGCTTATGTGGGCATTGACATTTAATTTAATTAATATGCCATATAGATACATTTGTGTGTGTACCTGTGTGAAGATAATTTTCAGTGAATGTATCCTTGTTGTCCCGAAAATGAGATTATTGTCCTTGGATACGTCCACCACTGCTGGAGTGATTGTACAAAGAAACAATTTTTTTTGCATATGAAATGACCGGGAATTACTGTATAAGATAAGAGATATTAGTCCCACAGTGGGGAAATTCACAGCGTTACAGCAGCAGAGATAATACAGAGAGTGCAGTACAAACAATGACAGAACAATTAGGGATAAAAAAGGAGAAAAAGACAAGAAAAAAGAAGACAAGCAATGATCGACAGTTTGGTATTCAATATGTGGATAGGACCTGCAGGGTATTTCCTTGTGGTAATGAATGCTGAATTCAGGTGGTCAGGCCATGTCCATGTGTGGCCACTTCTGCCAGGTGGTGGCCGTATCCAAGGACAGCTATCTAATATCTAAGGGACAATAAGTCTACATTTATGGGAAATTATCTTAACACGGGGACATTTTAAAAAAACCATGCATTTGAAGAAATGTATAATTAAATCAAATGTGAATGCCCAGGTGAGAATACCCCTTTAAGGATACAACAGACACATAACACCCACATAAAAGCTTATTCCAGCCCTTACTATATATATATCTATCCTGTTAAACGCCTTTAAAAATATTACAAACAGACACCTCAGGAGAGCTAACAGGCTCCCTTCATGTAGTGCTCACGTCTAAACTTGCCTTTATTATACATTTCAAACCATTTTAAATTTTCTGAAAATAACAATGCATGAATTTGTCTTAATAATCATTTATCCTATGTAAGGCAGTGAGCCCTTCTATAAAGAGTTTATCTGCTTTGGCTCGGTTTGCCTAGCAGTATTTCACTTAATAATTTAATCACAGGCTAATGCTGTTGGATGCATTGCAACTAAATCAGTCAAATATAATTTTCATCATGGATCACTTAAAGTATGATTTCGGCTTAAGGCAATATAAGTACTATCAATTGCACTAATGACATTGAGGAATGCAACTGGATAGAACCCTGGAAAATGTAGCGCTAATGTTACAAAAATATCACGGTATTAAAGAAGCAATAAAACATTATTGTGAGAAAGACTGCATCAATGCTTTGTGTGAATGATTTTTTTTTCTGAATCCTACTGTCTGTACATAATGATAGACATTATAATGCCTATGTAGTCATACCATTGATGTACAATAGATCTGTCTCTATATTAAGGGTATACTGACTTAAGATCCTGTAGTTCACTCCTATCTGACTGTGTCAGGTTGTCCAGCACTCCAACAAATATTGTGAAAAAGTTATAAACTACATTCTATTGACCATAAAAGCTAAAATGGATGATATATCCAAGGACATGGCCAAAAAAACAAAAAAAAAAAAACACACAAAAAATCCACATTGTGACACGTTTTGGTCTATTACATTGTAAGTCCTTAATCATACCTAGTTACCTTATATCTTGATGGGGCACATTTACTTACCTGTCAGGAGGAGTTCAACTAAAGTGCATTGTCCGACGATCATGCTCTTTCCCACGGTTCACTAAGATCGTGTGGGATATCCTGCATGTGTCGCTTCCCTGCTCAGGTCCAACGGAGTTCACCTTCTTCTTTATGATGTAAGTGCTTGATCTTGCGACACAATTAGAATGTTAAATCCTACGCTTAGTCCGAATCAGTCGGCCCGCCCTTCAATTTCTCCGATTCGGCATGAAAGCCAACGCAGCTGTGCCAAAATCCAAACGAGTGCAACACAATCCCCTGTTAAATACCTTCACAGCTGTGCAATCCCCAAAAACATCGGAAAATACGACAAAAGTGCGGACGCGGACCCTCAGTAAATAAGCCCCAATGTGTCACATGATCAATAAAAGATAAATATTACTGATTAGTAAAAATATACTAAATCCGGTTTAAAATTTAAACCCTGGTGGTACCTAGTATCTAGGGTGAAAATCCAAAACGCTTCTCTTGTTAATAAAAACCTTTTCCCAATCCCCTACTAGGAAGAGGTATGTAATCGATTGCAATGATTGCCATGCCTGAAACAGCACAAAAGTGCATGGTCCATTGAAGTGGACCTGTGTGCTGTAAAATCCCATGGACTAAGCACAAGATTAAGCACATGATTTACTATGACGCCAGGACTCCCCTTCAATTAGGCTACATTCACTCGCCGGTGTGCACATGTCAGCGCCCGGGAGAGGAGGTGAGCACTGCTCACCCCGCCCCTCTGCATAGGGAAACATGAAGCAAGGCGCCATATTACGGGGAAAGAAAGGACATGTCCTATCTTTTCCCGGGCAAGGAACGGTATGGTGCTGCACGTGTGCTTCGCCGTACCGTTCCGTACGCCACCGTGTGCCCATTGCCGGCCTATGGGGGACATATATATGGTGCCCATATCAAGTAATAGAAAATTGAGAAGCAGCACTCCGGTATTTCCAGTGAATAAAGGGGTTTTTTATTCCACCAACATAGTGCGACGTTTCGCCAATTCGATCAAGGCATTATCAAGCATACTGAGTCAGACAGTCAGCTGACTTAAATAGTGATACAGTGATTACCAACAGCTGTGCAAGGTAAAGTGACATTTCACAAAAAGATACAAAGTATAAAAGAGTTTAAAACACAAATACATCGTATCATAAAAGTCACTGTAGTATGTGCGTGATAGACAATAAATATTCATAATGTAACAAAGTGTACAGAGAAAAAACTCCCTCGTATTGACTCTATCGGCTCACGGCCGTCCTCACGAGTCAATCACAAAAAGGAGTTAATATTAACAAAGTGCCAAGTGCCTAGTGTAAAAATAATTAAAACAGGGTTGTATAGTAACGAAATACCTAATACCTAAATACATAGCATACTTCATATGACCGAGTCCTTCTGTTAATTCAGTCGCATTAGGTATATGTCGGTCCATCATAATACTGTGCACCAATCCGCATCCAAATTGCGCGCATGCGCACAGTATGTGAGAGGTACACCGGGGCCATCTTAAAAGTGGGAAAGAGGAATAAAGTACTATGCAGTGAGGGATCAAGCTAGACTCCAAAGCGGGACATACAGGGGAGTATTGGGAAGGAGCCAGGTGATCCAAGGTAAGCAGAAATGAACAGGCATGGAGATCAACATATCGCCTGAACGGCTTAGGAAATCCTCCTGTCTTTGTCCCTCCGGGATCGCTGCATCCTTCAATGGGTCCACCGGCTTCCAAATGTCCCACTCACCCAAAGTTCACCGCCAGTATGGAGAATTGAGCAGATCCCACGTCAACTCCAAGATATACTGCAAAAACAGAAACAGATAACTGTCACATAAAAAATAGAAAGATGGATCCAGACAAATGCTATACAACCCCTAAAAGATGATAAGGTAAGGATATTCAATTATTTAGTCCTTATCGTAACATGAGTCTTATATGCACCAAAAAAGGCTCAAACAAGAAGAAGAGGATAGAATACAGGGAAGAACAGATTAAACAAATACATTCAATGGTAAATCCCTATTAAGCCCCAGAGGGGTAAGAGATCCCAGCCTGTGTATCCATTGGACCTCTCTACGTTTTAGTAGTAATTCTCTGTTACCACCTCTGGTCAGTGGAGGGATCCTATCAATTATCATAAATCTAAGTTCATCAAGTCTATGTCCTACTTCAGAAAAGTGACATGGGACAGGAAGGTCCAGTTTTTTAGTACGTATACTCGATTTGTGGTTGTTTAGGTGCAACCTGCACTCCGTCGTAGTCTCCCCCACATATAATAATTTACATGGACACTGTAAGACATAGATTACGTAATCGCTTCTACATGTCAACTGAAATTTAATTTTGAATTTCCTTCCGGTGGTAGGATGGGTGAAGTGATCACCCTTCATCATGAGGGTACAATTCTCACATGCCATGCACGGAATACAACCAATACGTGTAGATTTATCTTTAGTAGGTGCCACATCAGACTTAACCAACATGTCTTTTAAATTCTTATTTCTCTTGTAGGAAAACAGAGGGGGAGCTTGAAATTCCTGTAAATTCTTGTAATATGTTTTCAATAAACACCAATTTTTTTCGAATAATGGAGGCTATTTTTTGACTATGTGGGGTAAAAGTAGTGACCATTGGTATACGTGTGTTGTGTTCCCTTACTGATTTCTTAGTGAGGAGAGTTGTACGGTCCATTTTTTGAACCCTCTCAATATGTTCCCCTACTAACTGTCTTGGATATCCCCTATGGATAAATTTCCTCCCCATTTTTAATAGCTCTTTATCCAAAGTATTTTCGTCATCAACAATCCGTTGAGGGTTCAAAAAATGGACCGTACAACTCTCCTCACTAAGAAATCAGTAAGGGAACACAACACACATATACCAATGGTCACTACTTTTACCCCACATAGTCAAAAAATAGCCTCCATTATTCGAAAAAATTGGTGTTTATTGAAAACATATTACAAGAATTTACAGGAATTTCAAGCTCCCCCTCTGTTTTCCTACAAGAGAAATAAGAATTTAAAAGACATGTTGGTTAAGTCTGACGTGGCACCTACTAAAGATAAATCTACACGTATTGGTTGTATTCCGTGCATGGCATGTGAGAATTGTACCCTCATGATGAAGGGTGATCACTTCACCCATCCTACCACCGGAAGGAAATTCAAAATTAAATTTCAGTTGACATGTAGAAGCGATTACGTAATCTATGTCTTACAGTGTCCATGTAAATTATTATATGTGGGGGAGACTACGACGGAGTGCAGGTTGCGCCTAAACAACCACAAATCGAGTATACGTACTAAAAAACTGGACCTTCCTGTCCCATGTCACTTTTCTGAAGTAGGACATAGACTTGATGAACTTAGATTTATGATAATTGATCGGATCCCTCCACTGACCAGAGGTGGTAACAGAGAATTACTACTAAAACGTAGAGAGGTCCAATGGATACACAGGCTGGGATCTCTTACCCCTCTGGGGCTTAATAGGGATTTACCATTGAATGTATTTGTTTAATCTGTTCTTCCCTGTATTCTATCCTCTTCTTCTTGTTTGAGCCTTTTTTGGTGCATATAAGACTCATGTTACGATAAGGACTAAATAATTGAATATCCTTACCTTATCATCTTTTAGGGGTTGTATAGCATTTGTCTGGATCCATCTTTCTATTTTTTATGTGACAGTTATCTGTTTCTGTTTTTGCAGTATATCTTGGAGTTGACGTGGGATCTGCTCAATTCTCCATACTGGCGGTGAACTTTGGGTGAGTGGGACATTTGGAAGCCGGTGGACCCATTGAAGGATGCAGCGATCCCGGAGGGACAAAGACAGGAGGATTTCCTAAGCCGTTCAGGCGATATGTTGATCTCCATGCCTGTTCATTTCTGCTTACCTTGGATCACCTGGCTCCTTCCCGATACTCCCCTGTATGTCCCGCTTTGGAGTCTAGCTTGATCCCTCACTGCATAGTACTTTATTCCTCTTTCCCACTTTTAAGATGGCCCCGGTGTACCTCTCACATACTGTGCGCATGCGCGCAATTTGGATGCGGATTGGTGCACAGTATTATGATGGACCGACATATACCTAATGCGACTGAATTAACAGAAGGACTCGGTCATATGAAGTATGCTATGTATTTAGTTATTAGGTATTTCGTTACTATACAACCCTGTTTTAATTATTTTTACACTAGGCACTTGGCACTTTGTTAATATTAACTCCTTTTTGTGATTGACTCGTGAGGACGGCCGTGAGCCGATAGAGTCAATACGAGGGAGTTTTTTCTCTGTACACTTTGTTACATTATGAATATTTATTGTCTATCACGCACATACTACAGTGACTTTTATGATACAATGTATTTGTGTTTTAAACTCTTTTATACTTTGTATCTTTTTGTGAAATGTCACTTTACCTTGCACAGCTGTTGGTAATCACTGTATCACTATTTAAGTCAGCTGACTGTCTGACTCAGTATGCTTGATAATGCCTTGATCGAATTGGCGAAACGTCGCACTATGTTGGTGGAATAAAAAACCCCTTTATTCACTGGAAATACCGGAGTGCTGCTTCTCAATTTTCTATTACTTGATATTGGGGTCACTGTCGGACCTCTTAAAGAAGACCTGCACCCGAATATATACATATACACGGTGCCGCTCAAAACACCCTATTTTTGGACTATATGGTGCCCATATATATGTCCCCATTAAACCGTTTGATGGTATCCAATTTGCTTTGTTGCGCAGGGCAAAGTCTAAAGGAAATCTTCCATCTAAATCCATCATGATAAACCAAGGACACTTACACACAATCTTCCTATATTTGTTATCCATGACCTCCTTTCTTCTAAAATCAACTTCAATTATTATTCAAATTAGCCTGAATATCAGTGCTGTATCTTTACATGCTGTAACAATGAGCAGAACATGTCTCCCCCTGCACTTCCTGCTGTTGCTAGATTACATAGGAAGATGGAGGAGGAAGAGACCAGGGGGGTGGTGTGAGTCATGTCATGTTCTTCACACCCCAAGAGTCACTGTGCCTGTACCTTTGAGTTAGTGCCCCTGGTTTATCATGTTTTATTTTAATGGTAGATTTTCTTTAACCTTCTGAAATTCTGTACTTTAACGGTACAAATAGTACACAGATGCCATAACCAGGGGGTTCCGGTAGCACAAGAAGGAATAGCTATGGTTGCAGCTAATGGCCACTGATTATTAGGATGTCATTGACCAGTGTGTTGTGCCTGCAGCTCACCGCTGACAGTAATGTAGGTGCCATTTTTAGGACTTGTACCAATACTGAAACCAATCCTGATACGGCACCTGGTGCAGTTGAGCCATGTAAGTACTTCTCTTGTAGCTTGAACCCTAATATCACCATGGGATGGAAGACTTTAAATATTTGGGAGCTAAGTAGCCTGGTACATTACTAGCTGCTGTATATATTTGCTTGAAACAGTTAGATATTATGGCGCATAAGTGCTCCAGGCTGGGAAGATATAGAAAGTAGACAGATTAACGCAGACAGAAAGAATACCGTATATACTCGAGTATAAGCTGACCCGAGTATAAGCCGAGGTACCTAGTTTTACCACCAAAAACTGGAAAAATCTATTGACTCGAGTATAAGCCGAGGGTGGGAAATGCATTGGTCACAGCCTCCCAGTATATAGCTGCCATTCCCCTTTAGTATATAGCCTGCCAGCACCTTTCTGTATATAGCCTGCCAGCCCCTTTCTGTATATAGCCTGCCAGCCCCTTTCTGTATATAGCCTGCCAGCCCCCTGTTGCCGGTAAAAAAATAATAAACTTACTACTCACCATTCCGACGGCCCGGACAGCTCCTCTTCATCTTCATCTTCATGCAGCAGGTCTGTGGCCGCGCCTCTTCTGTCTTCATGCCGGCTCAGGGCCGCGACAGCTCCGTGCTCACGGCCGCCCAGCACTGAACTGTGATGTCAGCCGGCATGAAGACAGAAGAGGCGCGGCCACAGAGCTGCCGCGGACCTGCTGCATGAAGATGAAGATGAAGAGGAGCTGCCCGGGCGGTCGGATTGGTGAGTAGTATGTTTATTATTTTTGTATACCTGAGTATAAGCTGAGTGTTGAATTTTTAGCACAAAAGTTGTGCTAAAAAACTCGGCTTATACTCGAGTATATACGGTATATTCAAAGTTTCCCATCTTTGCCTGTAGTTTTTAACTTATACTGAGGGAGACTTAAAAGTCTCATGACTTTACTTTTAATTGATCTTAAGGGGGACACAGTGTTGCAATGAAACCATAAATGGACAATGCAATAATGCTACCTTCATGTAAGGGTTGGGTTGGGGATTTTACTTAGAAATCCAAACCAAAGATACAGCATTATGCATGCTGATGGGTTTTCAAGAGTACATGGATTTCAGGTTATTTTGCTTGTTTAGAGACCATTTAGAGGCACAATATGTGGTGAAGTCATGATGGATTATATATAAATATTTCAATATTTCGAGTTAGTTTTTTCTGAAGAATTAATCTGTCATAGCATTTAACATTGTGACATGCTGCATTTTATACTGCAGTTTTACTAAAACTATACTGATTTTCCACATTTAATACACAGGTAATATATAGGTGTGTACCTATCACAAAAAAATCCAGTGACATCTATGATTGAAATGTATTTTTCCCCACAGCACTGGTTAGGTGAACTAATGTTGCTACTTTTGTGTGTGCAATTCCCAAGAGATATGCAGTGTTGGAGATGATCAAATCACTCCATCTGGCTTCAATTGATCACAAATCACCCCATCTGGCATCATTCCACTGTCAAAGTCACTCATATCACATGATCTTTTGATTCTTGTGTCTGGTCTAAACATCAGTGAAACCATTTGACCATTTCCACATTCATGAACGGATTTACGTGATTTGCTTAGTGATCGCTGTGTATATAGCATTGTTATATTCAACTACAGAAACTTAGTCTATACAAAATGGTATATATGTCTTGTAATGTGTTGTAATGGCTCATATACAGTTTTTGGCAAAATAGACATGAAATTCACAGATGCCACCATGTGCCACATTTGGGCACAGCTGATCTTTGTTAGAACTAGCCTGCTATATTTTGTGTATTGGTGCTCCCAACCTTTCCCAAAAGATAATGGGGCAGATTTACTTGCCCGGTGCTGTCGTGATCCCGCGGTGCGTTGTCCGACGAGGATGCGGGTCTGCCGCGATTCACTAAGATCGTGCGCCAAGTTCCTGTATCCGTCGCTTCTGTGCCGAGGTCCGCTGGAGTTCACCTTCTTCTTCCCGATGCTTGTAAGTGCTTGTCTTGCAACACATTTCTAATTGTTAAATCCTGCGCGTTGTCCGACGGCCACGCCCCCGATTTACGTTGCGTGCAAGCTGGCGCCGATGCGCCAAAATCCGGGGCAATTCGTCGCAAAACGGAAATTGTCGGGAAACCCGGCGAAAATGCGTCCGACGGACCCTCAGTAAGTGAGCCCCAATGTATGGGAAAAGAATGATTGGATGTTTTGACTTCTCAGGAGAGGTGAAACACTACCAGAGATTTCAGCTTGCTTTCCACAGCCCATTCAGAAATAAAATTCTAGTTCAGCTGTGCCAAAGCTTACCTTTGCTTGGCGCTTATTTACTGTTTTGAAACTGTTTACCAGTAGTGCAATTAGTTTTCATGCATCTCCAACCAGTGTCTGGGTATGACTGCCTCTATCTGTGTGCCATTACTAGAGAACTGCATTCGTTTGTCAGTGTATGTTGTCATTCCCTTGTTTTATTATGAAATTCACTTGTTTATGCAATTATGTTAATAAAGTTTGATACATTTTTATTATACCTTCTGTGTTACAGTCTAGCCTTTCGTCTCCTCTGCTGAGGGGTAAAGTCTGATATTTGGTCACCAAACCAGAGAAAACTATTCTTGGTGAGCTTATATCATGCTTCAAAAATACAAAAAAATAAATAAATGATAAAAAATTTAACATAATTTAGGTTAATTTTGTACAGTTAAACATTGTTTGAAAAGTTTAGCAACTTGATGGCCTATGTTTTGTCCGTTCCATAATGACAGCTCTTGTGAAGGATATTTGCGCCCCCATATAATGTTGTGCAGATGTAGCAGTCCCGCACTTTACAATCCTGCCATTCATGTGTCTCACATTCCAGTTATACCGTATTTTTCAGTCTATATGGTGCACAAAAAATCCTTTGATTTTCTCATAAATCAAAGGTGCGCCTTATAGTCCAGTGCGCCTTATATATGAACCGTACTCACAGACAAAGTCTGCCACAGGTCATACAGCTCATACATCCTTACAATCAGGTGTGCCTTATAATCCAGTGCGCCTTATATATGAACCTAGACGGTTTAGCAGGCATGTATTGATGGTGCGCCTTATACATAAATTCAGTATTCCTGTGGTGCATTGTGGGAGTATATGAAGGGTAAATCCTTTGATACCTGAATAACAAAGATAAAGAGACTATTTTCAGTAATTGTTTGGCTTGTATACATCATAGTCCCATATCACTTACTGTATTAAATATCATAAATCATTAATCACTATTAATTAAAATAGTTTCTACATAAATAACACATATGTCAATGTTTAATAAGAGATAGAAGCCAATAGCATACATACAGTATATCCAAAGATATTGATTGATTTTAGTGTTCTGGATACTACTTTCTTAAGCTACAGAAGCCTATTAATATGTTAGAATATAATATTAAAGTCCAATATAAAAAAAAGTATATATTTTTGACTTCAACAAGGGATTGTTTTCAATTCTTCTACAGGCTTGGATGTAGTCTGGGCATGTGGTCCTAAGATACTGCTCACCACCCATACAAAGCTCTGAGGAATTCTATTTACAAAGAAATGCCTCTGTCTCAAACAATAAAGGACTTTCAAAGGTCTTTTATAAGATGAAAAAAAGAATTTCATCAATTCCATACTCTTCCTGCCCATGTACTGGACATATCTGAATGTGTCAGTTCTGAAATGTGCCAGCTATTAAATGCCCATCCCCTCCTCCCCACCCAAAAAGGGACACAAACAACAGAAACAAACATCCAGGAAAAAAAAAAATCAACAACAAATATAACAAAAAGACATCCCGAGCTGGTGTTCTTGATAGGCAGACACAGAAAAGAGCACTTTGACGAGACAGAAAACCATAATAATTGTAGCTGTTCTGCTGTTTTTATAATCAGTAAAGAAAAAGCCTTATTTGCATCTCGGCATGAAAGTGTTAGCAACCTAAATCTTATTAACATCAACTGAGTATAAGTAATATTATCTCAGGAAGAATACAGTACAGTATATTAATGTGTGTTTCTTAAAGATTAGCTGCCGAAAGTAAAAGCACCACATTATGCTAATATACTGCAAATCTATTAAACACATACCCACTGTACAAGAAGAAGGAGTTATTATTATAACAGGTTTATTCCATTAATTATACTTTCTTTAAAAGTACTGAGATATTTTCCGGATTGATGAAAAAAAGTGTTCTCTGAATATTATTATTCCAATCATGCCTCATTATATTGGAACAATCTACATTAAGTGTCATAGACAAGGTTTTTTTTTTTGTACCTTTTGCTTTCCCAGCGGATTTTTTGACTATATTGTTTTCATACCTATTGCACATTTCTTTGTCTTCTACAAAAATATTGCCGCTATCTTTTACTAAAAGGGTAGCAATTATGATTAGGTAAGCTAAGTTTCTTTATTAGACATCCATGTTTAAATATAGATTGGAAATTTGGGAATAAGGCTGCATTCATGTTGCGTCACAGCTGCCCATTATAAGGATACTTTGGGAAATTCCTGATATACTCTTACAACGAAGGGCTCAGAAGTATCCCACTATACGCTGTACACAGTGGTATTCATTGCCCTTTTCCTCCACTTCCCCTGAATGCAGGGGGGTGAACATGGACAGACGCCAGTGATTGCCTACTGCCTATGTTCAGGTTATTTCACTGATGGCCCTGTCCTTATATGTACACTAAGCCTGTGATAGGCAGTACTGCTGCATCCGTCCCCATAAAATTCAATGGCCACCCCTGAGCTTATATGTTGATCAGCAGTAGGCAGGAGGATTGAAAGATGCAAATTTCTGTGTCTTTTCACCCTGCTTATCCACAGTATACAACTGTGCAGACGGATGAAGAAACTCTGTCTTCTAGTATATGCCAATTGGTACACATATGAGAACCTAGCCTAATCTCTATATACCTAAGGGCTGAACATATACTCCAGACAGTTGTCTCTCTCTTACCTGATAGCAGCAGGTAGTGGGGCATCTTTAGTGAAGTCTCCATTATTTTCACAGCAGTGAAAGTGGAACATATGCTATTTCTTGCAGTGTTGATTATCACTTTAAGGGGCTACCGTCACGACTGAAGCATGGCTCTTGTACCAACAGGCTTATAAGATTTCCTCAACTTCATATTCCCCAGGATAACAAAGGTATGCAAGAGGGAGGGTCAGGAAGTGCTGTAATTTTCTACCCCTGCGCAACAGCAGCAACATATTTTAGTTAGAAATTTTACCAGTAGAAACTAATCCCTGGGCTGCCAAAGCAGTGTCACACACCTCATCTTCCCTTCTACCAGCTCTGTAAAATTCTCCTTGTGGAAAACAAAATATAATTGTGTGCATAGCCACAAATGTGAAAATGTCATGTAAATAAAATGGTAAAACATCAGCTGACAAAGCTTTACATGACAAAATAACTTTATCAAACTACCAAAACCACAAAAAAGCTGCTCCTCACATTGGTGATTGTCGGGCTATACATTTGCATTATTTTGGTCTATGTATTTGCCTTTTTTCCTCCTTTCCTCCAAAAAGCAAGAACTCATTTTTTGTTCTGCTTATAGAGATGGATGCGGCTTGTTTTTTGTGGGACAAATTGCATTTCCTAGTGGCACTAGTTAATATGCCACTAGAGCAAATAATATACTACTCGGGAAGCAGGTAAAAAAAAATAAAAATGCAGAAAACATGCTTGTGCCATCTATGTTTTAATATATTTAAAAAGAATTTGATCTTTCAAACAAAAAAACAAACTCTGACATCCACTTTGTAAGGTAAGGTATAAGGTATTATTATTTATGGGATGAGCTACACATTTTCAATGATACCATTTTGGGAACTGTACAAAATTTTGATAATATTATGTAAACATTTTTATTGGTCACAACAAAAGTTGTGTTGCTTCAGATATTTAAAACATTTTTTTCAGCTTCAGGAGTTACCTTATGGAATCAACATTTTATATTTTAATAGGGGAGAGATTTGAGGTTTTTTAAAAATTTTCTTTTCTTTTAACACTTTTTTCAGACCCAGTAGGATGCTTAAACCTTTGGCGGTTTGATTGCTCATACAATACAATATCCTGCGTCTGAATTACACCTGCCTTTGGCCAGGTTCCTGACTTTCTTGGAGTGCTGTTCTCTAATGAGGTCACGTGGTATGGGCAATAATCTTATCACCCACATTAAAAGGTTAACACAGATTTATTACTACTAAATTAAGCAATTCAGCTATCAACTTCACACCATTTTCGAATAAAATATAAAGTGATATATTTTTATTTTCTGTACTGATATATTGGTTCCTGTAATTGACTGTTGTATTGTCTATACCAACATTTGGAGTGGAAAAAATTTGGACCGTGGACTCACACATTATACAATGAACTATGGCCGCTAGGCTACATTAACAAAACAACCTCAAGGTTCTTAGAAACATCAAATTACATAAGCCAACTTACCACTTTGTGGTAACCATAGTTTAGTGGATCCCTACATAAGTGGGTGTTGCATCACATGGCGTCCACTGTCGCCGCAACACAACGTCAGCATGGACTAAGAGCCAGCAGGTCCCCTGTACTCATACTGGTATAGTTTTAATTCTGTCCCCTCAGAATTACTTGCTCACAGTCAGTTTGTGAGAACTCATGGAATGGTAAGACCTGTTCACAAGGGGCAGTACTGTATGGCGTCCGCTGTTTCTCTGTGATGCGTTGCTTTTGGGGACTCAGGGCCTAGACCCATGGGGGCTTAGTCCACCAGTATGGGTACTGGGGGCTGCTGGGTTTGGGTCTCTGCTGGTGCTGTCTTGCTGTGACGGAGGGCACCATGTGATACCGCACCCACTAGCATAGGGACCCACTAAAACCATGTCCCCTTGAAGTGGTTAGTGGGCTTGTGTAATGTGATAAAATGTAAACAAGAACCTCCAGTTTGTTATGTTAATGTAGCCAAGTGGCCATAGATCATTGTATAATGTGTGGATTTGTTGTCCAGATCTCTCTCTTTGTTGTTTTATGTTGTCAGACATGTAAAAATGAGTACATTTTTGAAAGCCAATGTGAAGAACGTATGGTCTCAGCTTCATCACAGATAATGTAGACATCATGCTTCAATACTTATGACATGACTGACTGACCCGCGATTAAATTCTTTGGAAATTTTACTAAAAATGTAAATGTTTGAATGAATCTGCATGGAAATAAAATGTTAATGTGCACAATGAAATATCCAGTAGTTAGAAATTCATTGCAATCGGAATGATATATGATAATTCATATGATTCTTTGGTGTAAATTGTTTATAACCTATGCTACAAATCTCACGTGTGAACCTACCCTTATGTTGTCATATCACTGGTATTAGTGTATATTAACATGCTTTACATTGCCTAAGGTTATGTTGTTCTAGCCTGCAATGTGCAAATATTCACAAGCAACCATGCAAGGGTGTTTCATTTAGAATGCTTGTATTTACTGTATATGTGTATATGCAGTTTGATGGAAAAAAATAGAAAGAAAATTGGATAAATAAAAAATTAATACAAATATTCAACAAGGTCATTGTTAAGAAAGCATAATAAATAAATCATGTGAGTTGTGATGACAAAATTACAAATGATATAAGGAAATTGTTAATGCTGATATTTCGTAGGAAGAGCTGTATTTTTTGAAAATGGTTGGGGATATTTTTTTTGGTGATTAAATGATATCTCACTTCATTATGATTATCTTTGCTTGCTGTTCAATATAGATATTGTTGGATATATATTGTTCCTTTTTACTTAAGGTGGCCATACACTTTGAAGATCGATAAATGTTGGCTTAGACAGGCCAACTGTTTAATGAATCCTGTGATGAACAAGGGAGATTCACATTCCGGATATTGTCCTCTTCGTCAAACCACACATATCCCTTACCTCCCCCAGCCCCATCGTAATTAGCCGAATGGAGCTAGATCCAGTTTTACCTAGCACTACAGTTGGCCGAGCTTAAAATAAATTTCGCAGCTGCATCAACTACTTGGATGTCTCCATGGATCTCCCTCCATTTCTTAAACAGGAGACAATGAGTCATAAAACTATCAGACCAAAATGTTGGCTATGGAGTTATCTTCCATCTCAGTCCAAGGGGAACTACATTTTTGGATTTGTTCTAGTCAGAGGATCCCTGTGCCCCAATGCCCATGGCTCTAGCACCGTTGGGTCCAGAGATATATATATCTAGGGATGGGACCATACCAAAGGGTTACAGTTTGATATTATTGCGATCCAGGGATTCACCTGGATTTAATGATACCAGAACCCTGAGCCACGACTTCCCCTTGAGAAGCTATGACTTCTCTTAAGACTTAATACCAGGTAGGAGGGTCAGATGAGCCATTCTTGGGTGGGGAGGGGTGTGGCTACACCTAATATAATCAGAACACCCCTGATGCTTTTGTCTTTCCCCTGGGGGGAATCTTACCATCACCAAGCGCAGGGAAGATCTTAAAGTGGGGACTAACAAGGTAACTAACTTACTGAACTGCTGATAATTGTAGTCCTACCCTTGTATGTTGTACTCTGTTTAACTGTATACATACACTCACCGGCCACTTTATTAGGTACACCTGTCCAACTGCTCGTTAACACTTAATTTCTAATCAGCCAATCACATGGCGGCAACTCAGTACATTTAGGCATGTAGACATGGTCAGGACAATCTCCTGCAGTTCAAACTGAGCATCAGTATGTGGAAGAAAAGTGATTTGAGTGCCTTTGAACGTGGCATGGTTGTTGGTGCCAGAAGGGCTGGTCTGAGTATTTCAGAAACTGCTGATCTACTGAGATTTTCACGCACAACCATCTCTAGGGTTTACAGAGAATGGTCTGAAAAAGAAAAAACCTCCAGTGAGCAGCAGTTCAGTGGGCGGAAATGCCTTGTTGATGCCAGAGGTCAGAGGAGAATGGGCAGACTGGTTCGAGCTGATAGAAAGGCAACAGTGACTCAAATCGCCACCCGTTACAAACAATGTAGGCAGAAGAGCATCTCTGAAAGCACAGTACGTCAAACTTTGAGGCAGATGGGCTACAGCAGCAGAAGACCACACCGGGTGCCACTCCTTTCAGCTAAGAACAGGAAACTGAGGCTACAATTTGCACAAGCTCATCGAAATTGGACAGTAGAAGATTGGAAAAACGTTGCCTGGTCTGATGAGTCTCGATTTCTGCTGCGACATTCGGATGGTAGGGTCAGAATTTGGCGTCAACAACATGAAAGCATGGATCCATACTGCCTTGTATCAACGGTTCAGGCTGGTGGTGGTGGTGTCATGGTGTGGGGAATATTTTCTTGGCACTCTTTGGGCCTCTTCGTACCAATTGAGCATCGTTGCAACGCCACAGCCTACCTGAGTATTGTTGCTGACCATGTCCATCCCTTTATGTACCCAACATCTGATGGCTACTTTCAGCAGGATAATGCGCCATGTCATAAAGCTGGAATCATCTCAGACTGGTTTCTTGAACATGATAATGAGTTCACTGTACTCAAATGGCCTCCACAGTCACCAGATCTCAATCCAATAGAGCATCTTTGGGATGTGGTGGAACGGGAGATTCGCATCATGGATGTGCAGCCGACAAATCTGTGGCAACTGTGTGATGCCATCATGTCAATATGGACCAAAATCTCTGAGGAATGCTTCCAGCACCTTGTTGAATCTATGCCACGAAGAATTAAGGCAGTTCTGAAGGCAAAAGGGGGTCCAACCCGTTACTAGCATGGTGTACCTAATAAAGTGGCCGGTGAGTGTATATATCTATTGTGTGTACCGTTTGTCTAGTGTACCCTTAAAGCAATTAAATATAAAATTTAATCTGTGTTGCTGTTTTATCTAGATCCACGAACACCCAACGTTCATGTTTCAGTTATATACATGCTACCGGGTTGGTTCCTCACCGTATATAATCCCATTATGGACTGTGCTTATATTAAAGGAGGGCAGCTTAATTGGGTTGATAAGGTTCTGTTTCACTGAGGCTAGATTAAGTGGTCTTATGGCCATCAGGGTTGTGATTTATTGTTGTGCCATATACGGAAGTTGTGTGGACAACTTTAAATCACTTACTGCATCTCTGAGAACCTGTGCATTCTGAGAGTGTCTAAAAATGATAACTAAGTAACCTTGCGTACCTTTTAGGGGTCTGAAACATCACGGTTTCCTTCACAAATCCCAAAACCAGATATTAGTTGAAAATGCTCAATTCTTTTGTCCTTACGGAGATATGTTGCCACTGAATGTATCTGACAACATATTTCCCTCTTCTTATTGAGAACACATGCACATAGGAGGGTATTGGGATGAATAGCTCTTGGCCAAGGGCTCATAAGTAGAGATGAGCAAATGTAATCGGATGAGGTGGAATTCATGAAAGCTTGATTTTGCACAAATCTGAATTTGTGGTATCAAACATGTAAATTCCTGGTGATTTGTGGTACCAAAGTTCTGAGACCAGAAGGTTTTGAAAGAGATAAGCGACCTCATGGAGCTAGCTATTTTATCAGGTAGTATTGAAATAAAGACCGGGAGGCCTTCAAAAAATAGCCACCCTCCTGGAGCCCTTACTCAGACTGTGAATTTGTGGAAGCCTTATTTGACCTACTTGAGCCTTTTTTAGAAGGGCTTCCTCATCTGGGAGTATCTCAAAAATAGTCACTCTTCTGGTCCCAAATCAATGTAGCAAATTGGTGGAATAAGATTTTTTAGCAATTTGCTCATCTCTACTCATAAGGTTGACAACTTCTACTGCATATGGGTAAAGTATTTTTTTTACCTGTTAGAATAGAGTTAAGGAGTTTCACATATAAACAGTCACTGGAATATATAAAGATCATTCACCTCTATTGTCTTTTGTCATCCCTTCTCTATGTATGACAGCTTGAATGCTTTGTTAATAGTAGCAGCTTTGTATCTAATTTAATTCTAAATTCTCTATTTACAGCTTCCAGTCATTCCATATGACACCACAATGTTAAAGAGAACAAAAATAATAATGCAATAATAAGATACATTTTAAATAACAGTGCTTAATAGAGGTAGGAGCAGGGCCAGATTAAGGGTTCCAGCAGTATGGAGCACCTCATCTAGGATGGGGCCTACCCCGACTCGGAAGCCAATGCATGGTTCCCTTACACAAAAATATGTTTAAAAGATAAAACATACTTAAACTGTTTCATATATACTGTTTCAAATATCATCCCAAGCGATATTAGAAACTCATAACTTTAGTAAAGTAATTCTAATTTTTGCCCACATTGTTACCAAATAAAACTACTGTTAGACCAATATTCCAAACAATAGTGCAATAATTTCCAAATGATACCTCCAAATTGTGACCCACAGCATTAGCAAAATATAGAGGCAAAATAATGATCAAAGTACATTATAAAAAGTCCAGTATTCAAATATTTTTTTAAAAAATATTAACCTTATTAATGATCCTTACCCCCATATTGTTATTAAACTAACACCAGGCAAAGGGCAATATCACTAATGATACTTCTGTACAGGCCCAAATAATAATGTCACATCATGAGTATTACTATCGCAAAATGACTACCTTTGCACACAAATCAGTATTTACCACCATAAAGTGACCATATAGTAGTAGATACCAGTCCTGCACTAGAGCCTGCCGATAATCCAATGACTGACTTATAGTGGATATCCCTGATGTTGTCTCTTACCTTTGGTATGATCTTTCAGGTGACTTATTCCAGCCAAGACACATCTCATGGTTGGCATCATTTTATATACTCCTCACAACTGATCCCCAAATATGTCATATAAACCCCTCACACCACAATTAACCACACTGCACACCCCTATAAATTATATATACCACAATATATATTTATATGTATTACCCCATAAATTATAGCACCGTCTCCCATTATTTCATTATTATTCCCCCATATTCCCCCTGAATTGAAGTGTCCCTCTAATTATAGTACTGACATCCCAAAATTAATTTACAGTGTCATATATGACAAATTACCCCCAGTCAGTAATCCACTTAATAAACCCACTCAGTCAGTATTTCATGTAATATCCACCCCCCCCCCTTAGAAATTCTGGTGCTTCAAAATCGCAATTAATAAACTGGCCCTGGGTAGGAGGAAATGTATTCTGCAAAAGACATTTACCTAGGGGACACCTAAAGATTAGAAGAATGGGAGACTTAAAGTTCCTAGAAGTTCCAAATTTTAAATGACGCAGGGGCATAAGGGGCATAAAAACAGATTCTACTGGACCCACAGTGTCAGGTGCCATACTGAAGAATTGAGGAGGTGCACTGTTGTGGGCCATATCCCTGCTTTTCTCTATGGAGGGGTCACCTCCTCCTCTTCTGCAGCACAGAGCAGTATGCCCGCCCAGCACCGGGCCAGCGGGCATACTTCTGTGTGAATGTACCCTTATCTGTATTATCTGAGGGAACAACAGGATGGCTGGCTATTGGCTGGCTGACAGAATGCACCTCCTGCAGGTTCTGGATACTGCACATATATACGGCAGCATATTGTGCACAGCTGCATGCAGCACGTATGTAGCCCATATTTTATATGTTCCCATTTACTTCTATGACCGTAGAGAACGGAAATACAGTGGAAAAAAGGACATGCTCTATATTTTGTACCTATATGTACCACGGTACGGTATGGTGGACAATATAGCCGTGTACATGGATGGCCGTATTGCCACGTTCTCTACACGTTCCTATGCATAGGCCTTATGGTGTGTGTATGGTGTTTGTGTATTCTGTGTATATGCTGTATGTTTATATGCTCTTTGTGTGTGTATATGCATATGCTGTGTGTGTATATGGTGTATATACTGTGTGTGTCTGTATGTGTTTATGATTTGTACATACTGGGGGTCATTTACTAAGGGCCCGATTCGCGTTTTCCCGACGTGTTACCCGAATATTTCCGATTTGCGCCGCTTGTACATGAATTGCCCCGGGTTTTTGGCGCACGCGATCGGATTGTGGCGCATCGGGGCCGGCATGCGCGCGACAGAAATCGGGGGGCGTGGCCGAACGAAAACCCGACGTATTCGGAAAAACCGCCGCATTTAAAAACCGAAAAAGTGTCGCTTGGGGAGCGCTCACCTTCACCTTCTATGGGATGGTGCATTCCGGGGCGTTAAGATTATTTTCGGCGCTGCAGCGCCACCTGGTGGACAGCGGAGGAACTACCATCTTAAATCCCAGCCGGACCCGAATCCTGTGCAGAGAACGCGCCGCTGGATCGCGAATGGGCCGGGTAAGTAAATGTGCCCCACTGTGTATGTTTATACAGTATGAGTTTCTATATACTGTATATATGAGTGTATAAATGTGTGTGTATGAGTGTAGAACTTTGAGTGTATATTAGTATATAAATGTATGTGATTGTATAAACATTAGAGATGAGCGAACACTAAAATGCTCGGGTACTCGTTATTCGAGACGAACTTTTCCCGATGCTCGAGTGCTCGTCTCGAATAACGAACCCCATTGAAGTCAATGGGAGACTCGAGCATTTTTCAAGGGGACCAAGGCTCTGCACAGGGAAGCTTGGCCAAACACCTGGGAACCTCAGAAAAGGATGGAAACACCACGGAAATGGACAGGAAACAGCAGGGGCAGCATGCATGGATGCCTCTGAGGCTGCATAATCGCACCATTATGCCAAAATTATGGGCAACAGCATGGCCATGACAGAGTGACAGAATGAAGCTAGATAGCATCTAAAACATCCAATAATTGACCCTGACACTATAGGGGACGGCATGCAGAGGCAGCGGCAGCAGGCTAGAGAGTGTCATGGCGACATACCCTAAATGGACTCAGGCTTCAAACCAATGGGTGGCAGAGAGGAACCAAAGGAGGTGAGCAAGAAGCGCTCAAATAATATCGGTACATGATAAAAGTTTGCCAGTATATTTTGTGGATTACACAGCAGGGTGGCGACAAAGTTAACATGGAAGCCATGAAAACAACCCAAAATTCTGCCTGACACAGCTCGTTTGATAAGGGGACGATGTATGGAGGCAGTGAACTAGTAGTAGATTAAAGGTGCTGCAGTTAAAACTATGTTAGTTGGATCTTGGCATGGAGCTGGCGCTCCGCTGCCAGGCGAGCTTTCGCCAATCCAAGCCCCTGTCTCTAGGCTACTCCCCAAACAGCACTTCTAAGAACCTTTTGTATAAGATCAAGTGTAGTAGCGTTCTTATAAGTTTAGGATATGCCGGGTGAGGGGAATGTAAACAGATGCGCAAGAAGCGCTGAAATAATATCCCTAAATGGTAAAAGTTTGCAAGTATATTTTGGGGATTACACAGCAGGGTGGCGACAAAGTTAACAACTTTGATGTGGAATGCCCTGTAATAGCTCTTGGGCGGTGTGCCTTTTATCGCCTAGGCTCAGCAGTTTCAGCACCGCCTGCTGTCGCTTAGCGACGGCACTGCTGCTGTGCCTAGAGCTACCGACTGATGGCGCCATGCCCACGGATGGTAATTCGGAGGAGGAGGAGGTGGAGGAGGGGTGGGAGGAGGTATAGTAGGCCTTTGAGACCTGGACCGAGGTAGGCCCCGCAATTCTCTGCGTCGGCAGTATATGACCAGCCCCAGGGTCAGACTCGGTCCCAGCCTGCACCAAGTTAAGTGTAGTAGCGTTCTTATAAGTTTGGGATATGGCGGGTGAGGTGAATGTAAACAGATGCGCAAGAAGCGCATGATGCGCATGGAGCTGGCGTTCCGCTGCCAGGCGAGCTTTCGCCAATCCAAGCCCCTGTCTCTAGGCTACTCCCCAAACAGCACTTCTAAGAACCTTTTGTATAAGATCAAGTGTAGTAGCGTTCTTATAAGTTTAGGATATGCCGGGTGAGGGGAATGTAAACAGATGCGCAAGAAGCGCTGAAATAATATCCCTAAATGGTAAAAGTTTGCAAGTATATTTTTGGGATTACACAGCAGGGTGGCGACAAAGTTAACAACTTTGATGTGGAATGCCCTGTAATAGCTCTTGGGCGGTGTGCCTTTTATCGCCTAGGCTCAGCAGTTTGAGCACCGCCTGCTGTCGCTTAGCGACGGCACTGCTGCTGTGCCTAGAGCTACCGCCTGATGGCGCCATGCCCACGGATGGTAATTCGGAGGAGGAGGAGGTGGAGGAGGGGTGGGAGGAGGTATAGTAGGCCTTTGAGACCTGGACCGAGGTAGGCCCCGCAATTCTCTGCGTCGGCAGTATATGACCAGCCCCAGGGTCAGACTCGGTCCCAGCCTGCACCAAGTTAAGTGTAGTAGCGTTCTTATAAGTTTGGGATATGGCGGGTGAGGTGAATGTAAACAGATGCGCAAGAAGCGCATGATGCGCATGGAGCTGGCGTTCCGCTGCCAGGCGAGCTTTCGCCAATCCAAGCCCCTGTCTCTAGGCTACTCCCCAAACAGCACTTCTAAGAACCTTTTGTATAAGATCAAGTGTAGTAGCGTTCTTATAAGTTTAGGATATGCCGGGTGAGGGGAATGTAAACAGATGCACAAGAAGCGCTGAAATAATATCCCTAAATGGTAAAAGTTTGCAAGTATATTTTGGGGATTACACAGCAGGGTGGCGACAAAGTTAACAACTTTGATGTGGAATGCCCTGTAATAGCTCTTGGGCGGTGTGCCTTTTGTCGCCTAGGCTCAGCAGTTTGAGCACCGCCTGCTGTCGCTTAGCGACGGCACTGCTGCTGTGCCTAGAGCTACCGACTGATGGCGCCGTGCCCACGGATGGTAGTTCGGAGGAGGAGGTGGAGGAGGGGTGGGAGGAGGAGGAGGCATAGTAGGCCTGAAACACCTGGACCGAGGTAGGCCCCGCAATCCTCGGCGTCGGCAGTATATGAGCAGCCCCAGGGTCAGACTCGGTCCCAGCCTCCACCAAGTTAACCCAATGTGCCGTCAGCGATATATAGTGGCCCTGCCCGGCAGCACTCGTCCACGTGTCCGTGGTCAGGTGGACCTTGTCAGAAACGGCGTTGGTCAGGGCACGGATGATGTTGTCTGACACGTGCTGGTGCAGGGCTGGGACGGCACATCGGGAAAAGTAGTGGCGGCTGGGGACCGAATACCGAGGGGCGGCCGCCGCCATGAGGTTGCGAAAGGCCTCGGTCTCTACTAGCCTATAGGGCAGCATCTCCAGGCTAAGCAATCTGGAGATGTGCACATTAAGGGCTTGGGCGTGCGGGTGGGTTGCACTATATTTGCGTTTCCGCTCCAGCGTCTGGGGTATGGAGAGCTGAACGCTGGTGGATGCTGTGGAGGATCGTGGAGGCGACGATGGGGTTTTTGTGGCAGGGTCCTGGGCAGGGGGCTGACTAGCAGCTGACACAGGGGAAGGAGCAGTGGTGTGCACGGCCGGAGGTGAACGGGCTTGTTGCCACTGAGTGGGGTGCTTAGCATTCATATGCCTGCGCATACTGGTGGTAGTTAAGCTAGTAGTGGTGGAACCCCTGCTGAGCCTGGTTTGGCAAATGTTGCACACCACAGTCCGTCGGTCATCCGGTGTTTCCTTAAAGAACCTCCACACTTCTGAAGATCTAGCCCTCGCCGCAAGAGCCCTCACCACGGGAGCTTCACTAGTTGACAGTGGCGCTGATGCACCAGCTCTGGCCCTGCCTCTCCGTCTGGCCCCACCTCTGCCTCTTCCAACCTGTTCAGGTCGAGGACTCTCCTCCGTCTCAGAAGCACTGTGTTCACCCGGCCTCTCAACCCAGCTTGGGTCTGTCACCTCATCATCCTCCGATCCCTCAGTCTGCTCCCCCCTCGGACTTCCTGCCCTGACAACAACTTCCCCACTGTCTGACAACCGTGTCTCCTCATCGTCGGACACCTCTTTACACACTTCCACTACGTCAAGAAGGTCATCATCACCCACAGACTGTGACTGGTGGAAAACCTGGGCATCGGAAAATTGCTCAGCAGCAACCGGACAAGTGGTTTGTGACTGTGGGAAGGGTCCAGAAAACAGTTCCTCAGAGTATGCCGGTTCAAATGCCAAATTTTCCTGGGAGGGGGCAGACTGGGGGGGAGGAGGCTGAGGTGCAGGAGCTGGAGGAGTGGCGATTTCGGTGACATGGGTGGACTGCGTGGAAGACTGACTGGTGGTGGACAAATTGCTCGAAGCATTGTCAGCAATCCACGACATCACCTGTTCGCACTGTTCTGGCCTCAACAGTGCTCTACCACGAGTCCCAGTAACTTCAGACATGAACCTAGGGAGTGTAGCTCTGCGGCGTTCCCCTGCTCCCTCATCAGCAGGTGGTGTCTCACCCCGCCCAGGACCACGGCCTCTGACCCCTGCAGTAGTTGGACGCCCACGTCCCCGCCCTCGTCCTCTACCCCTAGCCCTCGGGTTAAACATTTTTAAAATGAGAGTTATAACTTTATTTTTTTTTTTACTTTTTTTTGTTTTTTTGTGTGTGTTTTTTTTTTTTTTTGTGTTTTTTTTTTTTTTTTGAGTTTTTAAAACCAAACAATGCTATCCTATTGCTATGGCTATTTTCTAGCCAAGTATCAAAGGAAGCACAGTACTATGCCAGATGAGATGACACTGAGTTATTGCCTAATAGAAATCCAACCCCTACTGAATTTTGCCACTTCGGCCTTTGCTATGGATATGTGCGCCACTAAGCGCAGAACACAGCGGTCGCAAGTCCCACTACAAATTACTCAGAATTGGCAAGTACATGCACTGCAGAAACTACAGCCACCAGCAGATCAACCAGAAATCAAATATATAGAACGCTACTGTAGGCTTCAAGATCAAGAAGCTGTTTGTATTCTCCTATGGCTATTTTCTAGCCAAGTATCAAAGGAAGCACAGTACTATGCCGGATGAGATGACACTGAGTTATTGCCTAATAGAAATCCAACCCCTACTGAATTTTGCCACTTCGGCCTTTGCTATGGATATGTGCGCCACTAAGCGCAGAACACAGCGGTCGCAAGTCCCACTACAAATTGCTCAGAATTGGCAAGTACATGCACTGCAGAAACTACAGCCACCAGCAGATCAACCAGAAATCAAATATATAGAACGCTACTGTAGGCTTCAAGAAGCTGTTTGTATTCTCCTATGGCTATTTTCTAGCCAAGTATCAAAGGAAGCACAGTACTATGCCAGATGAGATGACACTGAGTTATTGCCTAATAGAAATCCAACCCCTACTGAATTTTGCCACTTCGGCCTTTGCTATGGATATGTGCGCCACTAAGCGCAGAACACAGCGGTCGCAAGTCTCACTACAAATTGCTCAGAATTGGCAAGTACATGCACTGCAGAAACTACAGCCACCAGCAGATCAACCAGAAATCAAATATATAGAACGCTACTGTAGGCTTCAAGAAGCTGTTTGTATTCTCCTATGGCTATTTTCTAGCCAAGTATCAAAGGAAGCACAGTACTATGCCAGATGAGATGACACTGAGTTATTGCCTAATAGAAATCCAACCCCTACTTAATTTTGCCACTTCAGCCTTTGCTATGGATATGTGCGCCACTAAGCGCAGAACACAGCGGTCGCAAGTCTCACTACAAATTGCTCAGAATTGGCAAGTACATGCACTGCAGAAACTACAGCCACCAGCAGATCAACCAGAAATCAAATATATAGAACGCTACTGTAGGCTTCAAGAAGCTGTTTGTATTCTCCTATGGCTATTTTCTAGCCAAGTATCAAAGGAAGCACAGTACTATGCCAGATGAGATGACACTGAGTTATTGCCTAATAGAAATCCAACCCCTACTGAATTTTGCCACTTCAGCCTTTGCTATGGATATGTGCGCCACTAAGCGCAGAACACAGCGGTCGCAAGTCTCACTACAAATTGCTCAGAATTGGCAAGTACATGCACTGCAGAAACTACAGCCACCAGCAGATCAACCAGAAATCAAATATATAGAACGCTACTGTAGGCTTCAAGAAGCTGTTTGTATTCTCCTATGGCTATTTTCTAGCCAAGTATCAAAGGAAGCACACTACTATGCCAGATGAGATGACACTGAGTTATTGCCTAATAGAAATCCAACCCCTACTGAATTTTCCCACTTCGGTCTTTGCTATGGATATGTGTGCCACTAAGAGCTAAACACAACGGTAGCAAGTCCCCCTGCTAATTCCTCACAAAATGGTAAAAGATGCAAATTAAAATAAAAAAAGTAGAACATTATTGTAGCCCTAAGAAGGGCTGTTGGGTTCTTTGAGAATCACTCCTGCCTAACAGTAAGCTAATAGAACACCCTAACGCTTTCCCTGAGCAGCAGCAGCTCTCTCCCTAGCGGCATCCAGAGACAGAATGATCCGAGCAGCGCGGCCAGCGGCTAGTCTATCCCAGGGTCACCTGATCTGGCCAGCCAACCACTGCTATCGACGTGTAAGGGTACCACGTCATGCTGGGTGGAGTGCAGAGTCTCCTGGCTTGTGATTGGCTCTGTTTCTGGCCGCCAAAAAGCAAAACGGCGGGAGCTGCCATTTTCTCGAGCGGGCGAAGTATTCGTCCGAGTAACGAGCAGTTTCGAGTACCCTAATGCTCGACCGAGCATCAAGCTCGGACGAGCATGTTCGCTCATCTCTAATAAACATGTGTTTATATCTATATTTTTTTAAGGGGAAGGAAAACCCCATGCAGAAGTCTTCTATGGAGCCTAGTCTCTCCTATTTACGCCCCTCTTTGTATCCTTGGTCATCATGATAACTTAGTCTTCAATGTTTGGTAATACAATGCACAGGCCCTTATTGTAGGTTAAATAAGTTTGTGAATGCACTTTAGGTCATATTAATGAGTGCCACATCTGTAGGTGTGCATCTACCACTTCTATGAGACTTCAGTGATGTCTTAAAGGATGATTGTTCCATAGAAGTTCTTTAGAAGTTAATGGAGTAAAGTTAGGGCATGCACTCTTGCTCTTCATTTGCTATGGGACACTTTGGGTAAAGCGTTCTCCAAATTTCTGGGGCTCCCAGTGGTCCGACTCACGGCTATTGCCTGGCGATACAGCTATCTTGTGAATAGAGGATAAGTGTTTTTAAGCCCTTAAAGGTGGTAGTTTTATTACATCCCAATAGAGCTATAGTAAAATGCGGTATAGATTTAGATATTGTTATTATTGTTACAGTGTGAAATACAACCTTACATTAAAATCCACTTTTTTATACATAAGAGAATTCATTAGCCATCAAATCTGTATGTATAGCTAATACATTGATTTAAATTTTAAAGTTGCCTGGAAATATATTTATTTTATTTTCAAAATTGAATCTACATATGTTCACCGAGGAGTTTGCCATATACTTTCTTAGATATGAGTCAGTTCACCTAGTGACAATATTTTCTGTTTTCACATCCTTTTAATTGGTTTCAGTGGGTTTTCAGGGATTTTAAATCAAATAATATATTACTCTGACAGAAATAATAATACCAGCAGGTTTACATATTAATATAAACTATCTGTCCTGGTGATTTTAATTCTTTTGTAGTATGGTATAGTTTTTCTTCTTTTTTAAATGTAAACTATACTGCTTTGCCAATAGGATATAGAGATTTTTACATGCTTATGCATGCTTCTTGCATGTGATATTGCACTACTGTTCTGTACTATTTGATTTACATTTCTCTTTTGTACACCGATTTTTCATTTTGTAACATTACAAACAAACACATATGTGATTGCTTTCCTACTTTCCACACCAGCCTAAAGCCTTTGAAAAGTCCAGCAGCACCAAGATTGGCAAGTAACTTTGTGGGTGCAAACCCCAATATCCTGGTCTTGACACACCAGACGAATATATCCAAGAAAAAAATGAGACTGCACTCCAAGGTAAAATGTGAAAAAACGGATGGGAGCTTTATTAGCCCAAGTGCAACGTTTCAGACCCTGTTCAGGATTAGAGATGAGCGAGCACTAAAATGCTCGGGTACTCGTTATTCGAGACGAACTTTTCCCGATGCTCGAGTGCTCGTTTCGAGTAACGAGCCCCATTGAAGTCAATGGGAGACTCGAGCATTTTTCAAGGGGACCAAGGCTCTGCACAGGGAAGCTTGGCCAAACACCTGGGAACCTCAGAAAAGGATGGAAACACCACGGAAATGGACAGGAAACAGCAGGGGCAGCATGCATGGATGCCTCTGAGGCTGCTTAATCGCACCATTATGCCAAAATTATGGGCAACAGCATGGCCATGACAGAGTGACCGAATGAGGCTAGATAGCATCTAAAACATCCAATAATTGACCCTGACACTATAGGGGATGGCATGCAGCGGCAGCGGCAGCAGCGGCAGGCTAGAGAGTGTCATGGCAACATACCCTAAATGGACTCAGGCTTCAAACCAATGGGTGGCAGAGAGGAACCAAAGGAGGTGAGCAAGAAGCGCTCAAATAATATCGGTACATGATAAAAGTTTGCCAGTATATTTTGTGGATTACACAGCAGGGTGGCGACAAAGTTAACATGGAAGCCATGAAAACAACCCAAAATTCTGCCTGACACAGCTCGTTTGATAAGGGGACCATGTATGGAGGCAGTGAACTAGTAGTAGATTAAAGGTGCTGCAGTTAAAACTATGTTAGTTGGACCTTGGCATGGAGCTGGCGCTCCGCTGCCAGGCAAGCTTTCGCCAATCCAAGCCCCTGTCTCTAGGCTACTCCCCAAACAGCACTTCTAAGAACCTTTTGTATAAGATCAAGTGTAGTAGCGTTCTTATAAGTTTGGGATATGGCGGGTGAGGGGAATGTAAACAGATGCGCAAGAAGCGCTGAAATAATATCGGTAAATGATAAAAGTTTGCCAGTATATTTTGTGGATTACACAGCAGGGTGGCGACAAAGTTAACAAGTTTGATGTGGAATGCCCTGTAATAGCTCTTGGGCGGTGTGCCTTTTATCGCCTAGGCTCAGCAGTTTGAGCACCGCCTGCTGTCGCTTAGCGACGGCACTGCTGCTGTGCCTAGAGCTACCGACTGATGGCGCCATGCCCACGGATGGTAATTCGGAGGAGGAGGAGGAGGTGGAGGAGGGGTGGGAGGAGGAAGAGGTATAGTAGGCCTTTTTTAGACCTGGACCGAGAAAGGCCCCGCAATCCTCTGCGTCGGCAGTATATGACCAGCCCCAGGGTCAGACTCGGTCCCAGCCTGCACCAAGTTAAGTGTAGTAGCGTTCTTATAAGTTTGGGATATGGCGGGTGAAGGGAATGTAAACAGATGCGCAAGAAGCGCATGATGCGCATGGAGCTGGCGCTCCGCTGCCAGGCGAGCTTTCGCCAATCCAAGCCCCTGTCTCTAGGCTACTCCCCAAACAGCACTTCTAAGAACCTTTTGTATAAGATCAAGTGTAGTAGCGTTCTTATAAGTTTAGGATATGGCGGGTGAGGGGAATGTAAACAGATGCGCAAGAAGCGCATGATGCGCATGGAGCTGGCGCTCCGCTGCCAGGCGAGCTTTCGCCAATCCAAGCCCCTGTCTCTAGGCTACTCCCCAAACAGCACTTCTAAGAACCTTTTGTATAAGATCAAGTGTAGTAGCGTTCTTATAAGTTTAGGATATGGCGGGTGAGGGGAATGTAAACAGATGCGCAAGAAGCGCTGAAATAATATCCGTAAATGGTAAAAGTTTGCCAGTGTATTTTGTGGATAACACAGCAGGGTGGCGACAAGGTTAACAACTTTGATGTGGAATCCATGAAAACAACCCAAATTTCGGCCTGACACACCTCGTTTGATAAAGGGACGATGTATGGAGGCAGCTATATAAACGACTTTTGGAGGTAGCAATGGAGACAACGTGTGGAGGCTGCTATGGAGACAATTCAATTTGGATAGTGCCTGTATGTGGCAGTCCAAAAAAGTTTTCAAACCAGAGGAGCAGGTAGGTGGCCCTCCAGAAAAATGGAATAGATTGAGTGCCTGTATGTGGCAGTCCAAAAAAGTTTTCAAACCAGAGGAGCAGGTAGGTGGCCCTCCAGAAAAATGGAATAGATTGAGTGCCTGTATGTGGCAGTCCAAAAAAGTTTTCAAACCAGAGGAGCAGGTAGGTGGCCCTCCAGAAAAATGGAATAGATTGAGTGCCTGTATGTGGCAGTCCAAAAAAGTTTTCAAACCAGAGGAGCAGGTAGGTGGCCCTCCAGAAAAATGGAATAGATTGAGTGCCTGTATGTGGCAGTCCAAAAAAGTTTTCAAACCAGAGGAGCAGGTAGGTGGCCCTCCAGAAAAATGGAATAGATTGAGTGCCTGTATGTGGCAGTCCAAAAAAGTTTTCAAACCAGAGGAGCAGGTAGGTGGCCCTCCAGAAAAATGGAATAGATTGAGTGAGTGCCTGTATGTGGCAGTCCAAAAAAGTTTTCAAACCAGAGGAGCAGGTAGGTGGCCCTCCAGAAAAATGGAATAGATTGAGTGCCTGTATGTGGCAGTCCAAAAAAGTTTTCAAACCAGAGGAGCAGGTAGGTGGCCCTCCAGAAAAATGGAATAGATTGAGTGCCTGTATGTGGCAGTCCAAAAAAGTTTTCAAACCAGAGGAGCAGGTAGGTGGCCCTCCAGAAAAATGGAATAGATTGAGTGCCTGTATGTGGCAGTCCAAAAAAGTTTTCAAACCAGAGGAGCAGGTAGGTGGCCCTCCAGAAAAATGGAATAGATTGAGTGCCTGTATGTGGCAGTCCAAAAAAGTTTTCAAACCAGAGGAGCAGGTAGGTGGCCCTCCAGAAAAATGGAATAGATTGAGTGCCTGTATGTGGCAGTCCAAAAAATTGTTTAAAACAGAGGACCGGGTCGGTGGCCCTCCAGAAAAATTAAATGCATAAAGTACTATAGGTAGAGCCAGTGGGCCCTGTCAAAAAATAGCCAGTTTCCTCTGCTTTACTGTACAAAGAGCAGGAGAAGGAGGAAAATGAGGAGGAGGAGGAGGAGTGGATAAATTATTCAGGTTGAGCTTCCTTCACCTGCTGGAGATTGGAAATTAGGAGAAATCCATGCTTTATTCATCTTGATAAGCGTCAGCCTGTCAGCGCTGTCAGTCGACAGGCGTGTACGCTTATCGGTGATGATGCCACCAGCTGCACTGAAAACCCGCTCGGACAAGACGCTAGCGGCAGGGCAGGCAAGAACCTCCAAGGCGTACAGCGCCAGTTCGTGCCACATGTCCAGCTTTGAAACCCAGTAGTTGTAGGGAGCTGTGTGATCATTTAGGACGATGGTATGGTCAGCTACGTACTCCCTCACCATCTTTCTGTAAAGATCAGCCCTACTCTGCCGAGACTGGGGACAGGTGACAGTGTCTTGCTGGGGTGACATAAAGCTGGCAAAAGCCTTGTAAAGCGTACCCTTGCCAGTGCTGGACAAGCTGCCTGCTCGCCTACTCTCCCTCGCTACTTGTCCCGCAGCACTACGCACTCTGCCGCTAGCGCTGTCAGAAGGGAAATACTGTTTCAGCTTGTGCACCAGGGCCTGCTGGTATTCATGCATTCTCACACTCCTTTCCTCTCCAGGGATGAGAGTGGAAAGATTTTGCTTGTACCGTGGGTCCAGGAGAGTGAACACCCAGTAATCGGTGCTGGAATAAATTCTTTGAACGCGAGGGTCACGGGATAGGCAGCCTAGCATGAAATCTGCCATATGCGCCAGAGTACCAACGCGTAAGAATTCGCTCCCCTCACTGGCCTGACTGTCCATTTCCTCCTCCTCCAACTCCTCCAATTCCTCTTCTTCTGCCCATACACGCTCAACAGTGAAGGACTCAACAATGGTCCCCTCTTGTGTCTCGCCAACATTCTCCTCCTCTTCCTCCTCCACCTCCACCTCCTCCGATATGCGCTGAGAAACAGACCTAAGGGTGCTTTGGCTATCAACAAGGGAATCTTCTTCCCCCGTCTCTTGTGAGGAGCGCAAAGCTTCCGACTTCATGCTGACCAGAGAGTTTTTCAACAGGCCAAGCAGCGGGATGGTGAGGCTGATGATGGCGGCATCGCCACTGACCATCTGTGTTGACTCCTCAAAGTTACTCAGCACCTGACAGATATCAGACATCCACGTCCACTCCTCATTGTAGACTTGAGGAAGCTGACTGACCTGACTACCAGTTCTGGTGGAAGTTGACATCTGGCAGTCTACAATCGCTCGGCGCTGCTGGTAAACTCTGGATAACATGGTCAGTGTTGAATTCCACCTCGTGGGCACGTCGCACAACAGTCGGTGAGCGGGCAGTTGGAGGCGGCGCTGCGCTGCCCTGAGAGTGGCAGCATCTGTGCTGGACTTCCTGAAATGCGCACAGATGCGGCGCACCTTCGTGAGCAAATCAGACAGATTGGGGTATGTCTTGAGGAAACGCTGAACTATCAGATTTAACACATGGGCCAGGCATGGCACATGTGTCAGTCTGCCGAGTTGCAGAGCCGCCACCAGGTTACGGCCGTTGTCACACACAACCATGCCTGGCTTCAGGTTCAGCGGTGCCAGCCACAGATCAGTCTGCGCCGTGATGCCCTGTAATAGTTCTTGGGCGGTGTGCCTTTTATCGCCTAGGCTCAGCAGTTTGAGCACCGCCTGCTGTCGCTTAGCGACGGCACTGCTGCTGTGCCTAGAGCTACCGACTGATGGCGCCATGCCCACGGATGGTCGTTCGGAGGAGGAGGTGGAGGAGGGGTGGGAGGAGGAGGAGGCATAGTAGGCCTCAAACACCTGGACCGAGGTAGGCCCCGCAATCCTCGGCGTCGGCAGTATATGACCAGCCGCAGGGTCACACTCGGTCCCAGCCTCCACCAAGTTAACCCAATGTGCCGTCAGAGATATATAGTGGCCCTGCCCGGCAGCACTCGTCCACGTGTCCGTGGTCAGGTGGACCTTGTCAGAAACGGCGTTGGTCAGGGCACGGATTATGTTGTCTGACACGTGCTGGTGCAGGGCTGGGACGGCACATCGGGAAAAGTAGTGGCGGCTGGGGACCGAATACCGAGGGGCGGCCGCCGCCATGAGGCTGCGAAAGGCCTCGGTCTCTACTAGCCTATAGGGCAGCATCTCCAGGCTTAGCAATCTGGAGATGTGCACTTTAAGGGCTTGGGCGTGCGGGTGGGTTGCACTATATTTGCGTTTCCGCTCCAGCGTCTGGGGTATGGAGAGCTGAACGCTGGTGGATGCTGTGGAGGATCGTGGAGGCGACGATGGGGTTTTTGTGGCAGGGTCCTGGGCAGGGGGCTGACTATCAGCTGACACAGGGGAAGGAGCAGTGGTGTGCACGGCCGGAGGTGAACGCGCTTGTTGCCACTGAGTGGGGTGTTTAGCATTCATATGCCTGCGCATACTGGTGGTAGTTAAGCTAGTAGTGGTGGAACCCCTGCTGATCCTGGTTTGGCAAATGTGGCACACCACAGTCCGACGGTCATCCGGTGTTTCCTTAAAGAACCTCCAGACTTCTGAAAATCTAGCCCTCGCTGCAGGAGCCCTTGCCACGGGAGCTTCACTAGTTGACACATTTGGCGCTGATGCACCAGCTCTGGCCCTGCCTCTCCGTCTGGCCCCACCACTGCCTCTTCCAACCTGTTCTGGTCGAGGACTCTCCTCCGTCTCAGAAGCACTGTGTTCACCCGGCCTCTCAACCCAGCTTGGGTCTGTCACCTCATCATCCTCCGATCCCTCAGTCTGCTCCCCCCTCGGACTTCCTGCCCTGACAACAACTTCCCCACTGTCTGACAACCGTGTCTCCTCATCGTCGGACACCTCTTTACACACTTCTTCCAGTACGTCAAGAAGGTCATCATCACCCACAGACTGCGACTGGTGGAAAACCTGGGCATCGGAAAATTGCTCATCAGCAACCGGACAAGTGGTTTGTGACTGTGGGAATGGTCCAGAAAACAGTTCCTCAGAGTATGCCGGTTCAAATGGCAAATTTTGCTGGGAGGGGGCAGACTGGGGGGGAGGAGGCTGAGGTGCAGGAGCTGGAGGAGTGCCGATTTCGGTGACATGGGTGGACTGCGTGGAAGACTGACTGGTGGACAAATTGCTCGAAGCATTGTCGGCAATCCACGACATCACCTGTTCGCACTGTTCTGGCCTCAACAGTGCTCTACCACGATTCCCAGTAACTTCAGACATGAACCTAGGGAGTGTAGCTCTGCGGCGTTCCCCTGCTCCCTCATAAGCAGGTGGTGTCTCACCCCGCCCAGGACCACGGCCTCTGACCCCTGCAGTAGTTGGACGCCCACGTCCCCGCCCTCGTCCTCTACCCCTAGTCCTCGGGTTAAACATTTTGAAAATGAGAGTTATAACTTGAATTTTTTTTTTAACTTTTTTTTTTTTTTTTTTTTTTTGTGTTTTTTAGTTTTTAAAACGAAACGATGCTATCCTATTGCTATGGCTATTTTATAGCCAAGTATGAAAGCACACTGCTATGCCAGATGAGATGACGCTGAGTTATGAAAAAAATAAACGTAAAATAAAAAAGGAAATGGCAGACTGTGCCTAATTGAAATACAACCCCGGGCCCTAATAAATTTTCCCACTTCGGTCTTTGCGATGGATATGTGCGTCATTAAAACACAGTGGTCGCAAGTCTGACTCCAAATTGCTCACAATTTACTAGTAGATGCACTGCAACAACTACAGCCACCAGCAGATCAACCAGAAATCAAATATATATAACGCTACTGTAGGCGTAATTAAGCCGTTTGTATTCTCCTATGGCTATTTTCTAGCCAAGTATTACAGCACACTACTATGCCAGATGAGATGACGCTGAGTTATGAAAAAAATAAACGTAAAATAAAAAAGGAAATGGCAGACTGTGCCTAATTGAAATACAACCCCGGGCCCTAATAAATTTTCCCACTTCGGTCTTTGCGATGGATATGTGCGTCACTAAAACACAGTGGTCGCAAGTCTGACTCCAAATTGCTCACAATTTACTAGTAGATGCACTGCAACAACTACAGCCACCAGCAGATCAACCAGAAATCAAATATATATAACGCTACTGTAGGCGTAATTAAGCCGTTTGTATTCTCCTATGGCTATTTTCTAGCCAAGTATTACAGCACACTACTATGCCAGATGAGATGACGCTGAGTTATGAAAAAAATAAACGTAAAATAAAAAAGGAAATGGCAGACTGTGCCTAATTGAAATACAACCCCGGGCCCTAATAAATTTTCCCACTTCGGTCTTTGCGATGGATATGTGCGTCACTAAAACACAGTGGTCGCAAGTCTGACTCCAAATTGCTCACAATTTACTAGTAGATGCACTGCAACAACTACAGCCACCAGCAGATCAACCAGAAATCAAATATATATAACGCTACTGTAGGCGTAATTAAGCCGTTTGTATTCTCCTATGGCTATTTTCTAGCCAAGTATTACAGCACACTACTATGCCAGATGAGATGACGCTGAGTTATGAAAAAAATAAACGTAAAATAAAAAAGGAAATGGCAGACTGTGCCTAATTGAAATACAACCCCGGGCCCTAATAAATTTTCTCACTTCGGTCTTTGCGATGGATATGTGCGTCACTAAAACACAGTGGTCGCAAGTCTGACTCCAAATTGCTCACAATTTACTAGTAGATGCACTGCAACAACTACAGCCACCAGCAGATCAACCAGAAATCAAATATATATATAACGCTACTGTAGGCGTAATTAAGCCGTTTGTATTCTCCTATGGCTATTTTCTAGCCAAGTATTACAGCACACTACTATGCCAGATGAGATGACGCTGAGTTATGAAAAAAATAAACGTAAAATAAAAAAGGAAATGGCAGACTGTGCCTAATTGAAATACAACCCCGGGCCCTAATAAATTTTCCCACTTCGGTCTTTGCGATGGATATGTGCGTCACTAAAACACAGTGGTCGCAAGTCTGACTCCAAATTGCTCACAATTTACTAGTAGATGCACTGCAACAACTACAGCCACCAGCAGATCAACCAGAAATCAAATATATATAACGCTACTGTAGGCGTAATTAAGCCGTTTGTATTCTCCTATGGCTATTTTCTAGCCAAGTATTACAGCACACTACTATGCCAGATGAGATGACGCTGAGTTATGAAAAAAATAAACGTAAAATAAAAAAGGAAATGGCAGACTGTGCCTAATTGAAATACAACCCCGGGCCCTAATAAATTTTCCCACTTCGGTCTTTGCGATGGATATGTGCGTCACTAAAACACAGTGGTCGCAAGTCTGACTCCAAATTGCTCACAATTTACTAGTAGATGCACTGCAACAACTACAGCCACCAGCAGATCAACCAGAAATCAAATATATATAACGCTACTGTAGGCGTAATTAAGCCGTTTGTATTCTCCTATGGCTATTTTCTAGCCAAGTATTACAGCACACTACTATGCCAGATGAGATGACGCTGAGTTATGAAAAAAATAAACGTAAAATAAAAAAGGAAATGGCAGACTGTGCCTAATTGAAATACAACCCCGGGCCCTAATAAATTTTCCCACTTCGGTCTTTGCGATGGATATGTGCGTCACTAAAACACAGTGGTCGCAAGTCTGACTCCAAATTGCTCACAATTTACTAGTAGATGCACTGCAACAACTACAGCCACCAGCAGATCAACCAGAAATCAAATATATATAACGCTACTGTAGGCGTAATTAAGCCGTTTGTATTCTCCTATGGCTATTTTCTAGCCAAGTATTACAGCACACTACTATGCCAGATGAGATGACGCTGAGTTATGAAAAAAATAAACGTAAAATAAAAAAGGAAATGGCAGACTGTGCCTAATTGAAATACAACCCCGGGCCCTAATAAATTTTCCCACTTCGGTCTTTGCGATGGATATGTGCGTCACTAAAACACAGTGGTCGCAAGTCTGACTCCAAATTGCTCACAATTTACTAGTAGATGCACTGCAACAACTACAGCCACCAGCAGATCAACCAGAAATCAAATATATATAACGCTACTGTAGGCGTAATTAAGCCGTTTGTATTCTCCTATGGCTATTTTCTAGCCAAGTATTACAGCACACTACTATGCCAGATGAGATGACGCTGAGTTATGAAAAAAATAAACGTAAAATAAAAAAGGAAATGGCAGACTGTGCCTAATTGAAATACAACCCCGGGCCCTAATAAATTTTCCCACTTCGGTCTTTGCGATGGATATGTGCGTCACTAAAACACAGTGGTCGCAAGTCTGACTCCAAATTGCTCACAATTTACTAGTAGATGCACTGCAACAACTACAGCCACCAGCAGATCAACCAGAAATCAAATATATATAACGCTACTGTAGGCGTAATTAAGCCGTTTGTATTCTCCTATGGCTATTTTCTAGCCAAGTATTACAGCACACTACTATGCCAGATGAGATGACACTGAGTTATTAAAACAATAAACGTAAAATAAAAAGAAACTGGCAGACTGTGTCTAATTCTACTCAAACCCCTAATAAATTTTCCCACTTTGGTGTTTGAGGTGGATATGTGTGTCACTAAGAGCTAAACACAACGGTAGCAAGTCCCCCTGCTAATTCCTCACAATATGGTACTAGCTGCAAATAAAAAAAAAAAAAAATTATAACGTTATTGTAGCCCTAAGAAGGGCTGTTGGGTTCTTTTAGAATCACTCCTGCCTAACAGCAAGCTAATAGAACACCCTAACGCTTTCCCTGACCAGCAGCAGCTCTCTCCCTAGCGGCATCCAGACAGAGAATGATCCGAGCAGCGCGGGCAGCGGCTAGTCTATCCCAGGGTCACCTGATCTGGCCAGCCAACCACTGCTATCTACGTGTAAGGGTACCACGTCATGCTGGGTGGAGTGCAGAGTCTCCTGGCTTGTGATTGGCTCTGTTTCTGGCCGCCAAAAAGCAAAACGGCGGGAGCTGCCATTTTCTCGAGCGGGCGAAATACTCGTCCGAGCAACGAGCAGTTACGAGTACACTAATGCTCGATCGAGCATCAAGCTCGGACGAGTATGTTCGCTCATCTCTATTCAGGATCCTTTTTCAAGCAATGTGATAAATCCAACACTCCATATACATGGACAACATCATAAGTCATGTGATCATATCAGGTGCATTTATACAACAAAATTACAATTCAAAACATTCATATATGTGACACAGTGAACAGCTTCCATTGATATATCAAGAAACATCAGTAATTAACCCTGTGTAATAACCCCATTTCTTTACCTCTTGTAACTTGGTGACAATAATACTATCTCCCTCAGCGTTCAGAAGTACAAAGGGTGCATGTGCGCATGTCCCTATGACGTCAGGGAGCCATCTACCAATCATATACCCCACATTGTAACCACCTCCTTCCTTCAAAACCTGCTGCGCCAAAAAGTGTTTTGAAAAGTCCAGCAGCACCAAGATTGCCAAGTAACTTTGTGGGTGCAAACCCCAATATCCTGGTCTTGACACACCAGACGAATATATCCAAGAAAAAAATGAGACTGCACTCCAAGGTAAAATGTGAAAAAATGGATGGGAGCTTTGCACTTGGGCTACTAAAGCTCCCATCCATTTTTTCACATTTTACCTTGGAGTGCAGCCTCATTTTTTTCTTGGATATATATATATATATATATATATATATATATATATATATATATATATATATATCATAGCTGTGAGCATGGATGTAGTCATGCAGTTTCTGTAGAGGCTAAGGAAGCTCTTAGTGGGAATAACAAGTCTGTGACTTTGTGCACTACTATGTGGATTATCAGATGTGTAGTATTTATGCTGCTGTTTTAGTTTTTTGTCACTAGCTGGTGGGGGCCCATCTCATTTTGATATGGGGCATTATCAATTCCAAAACATTTATGTGACTGATTTACTTCTGTGTACTGTAAAAACATATCCTATATCTATGAACTACAACCAGAGACTCTGAACCAATTAAAAAACACATATTCAACGGTAAAGTACAGGCCCGGCGTCAGCACCCGGCTGACCCGGGCAAGTGCCGGGGCCCCAGAGCTCCAAAGGGGCCCACGACGACGATGTGGTGCTGTATTACGGGGCCCAGGTTCACAGCTGATTGCAGGAGGTGGGCGGGGAGGTAGTGGGACGGGCCCAGGGGCAAAGTCTAATTCAGCATCCACTCCAGGCCCGTCCCTTTACCTCCCCTGATTGCTGCTGAAGGAACTTAGCAGCCCCGCCTCGCCCAGCCCACCTTGCATGTTGCCGGCCCGCCCGCGTCACATGCGGCCCAGCCTGCGCGCCTTCCGGCCTAGCACCTCGCATCCAGCCCCGTCTGTCGCCTCATGCTCGACCCGGCCTGCGCACCTCGCGTTGGCCCCTGCCTGCGCGCCTGATGTCCGACCCGACCGCCCTCTCCACATGGTCCACTTCACATGCCACCAAGTCCCGACCGAGTGACATCCAGCTGGGGTGAGTAGAATTGATACATATGTAAATGCATGTATATTTGTGTGTATGTATGCTGTATATACTGGATGTGTGTGTATAAATGCTGTATACCAGTGTGTATGTGCTGTATATACTGGATGTGTGTGTATAAATGCTGTATACCAGTGTGTATGTGCTGTATATACTGGATGTGTGTATATATGCTGTATATCTGTGCGAATGTTTTGTGTATACTGGATGTGTGTGTATATATACTGTATAGCTGTGTGTATGTGCTGTATATACTCGATGTGTGTGTATATATGTTGTATAGCTGTGCGGATGTGTTGTATATACTGGATGTGTGTGTATATATGCTGTATAGCTGTGCGGATGTGTTGTATATACTGGATGTGTGTGTATATATGCTGTATAGCTGTGCGTATATGTTGTATATACTGGATGGGTGTGTGTATATGCTGTATATCTGTGCGTATGTGTTGTATAGACTGGATGCGTGTGTATATATGCTGTATATCTGTGCGGATGTGTTGTATATACTGGATGTGTGTGTATATATGCTGTATATCTGTGCGGATGTGTTATATATAGTGGATGTGCGTGTATATATGCTGTATAGCTGTGCGGATGTGTTGTATATACTGGATGTGTGTGTATATATGCTGTATATCTGTGGGTATGTGCTGTATATATTGGATGTTTGTGTGTATATGCTGTACAGCTGTGCGGATGTGTTTTGGTATTTTAAATTTCAGTTTTTTTTAATGTCGCTACATAAGTTCACTGTTAAGGGGCCCGCTGAGGCTCTATCGCCCATGGGCCCACTGAAACCTGGAGCCGGCCCTGAGTGTGTATACAGGGGGAGAGGGGGGGGGTCAGTGTGTATACAGGGGGAGAGGGGGGGTCAGTGTGTCCGCGCGGGGAGGGATGGGGTCACTGTGTTTACAAGGGGAGAAGGGGGGTCAGTGTGTCAGCGGGGGGGGGGGGGGTGTCATTGTGTCAGCAGGGGGGGGGGTTCAGTGTGTCCGCAGGGGGGGGGTGAGGGGGTCAGTGTGTCCGCAGGGGGAGGTTGGGGGGGTCAGTGTGTCCGCAGGTGGAAGGGGGGTGTCAGTGTGTCCGCAGGTGGAAGGGGGGGATGTCAGTGTGTCCGCAGGGGAGGGGGGTTGTCAGTGTGTCCGCAGGGGAGGGGGGGTGGTCAGTGTGTCCGCAGGGGAGGGGGGGTGGTCAGTGTGTGGGGAGAGGGGGGAAGTGTGGCCACTGGAGGGCGGCCCACGGAGGGGCCCACTAAGGCTCTGTCGCCCAGGGGCCCACTAAAACCTGGAGCCGGCCCTGGTAAAGTATATTGTAAAATGTCTGTATACTTTACATTGCTGTATGACAAAACTAATGTTAAATGATTTGCAAGGGGCATCAGGGAAGAATTTTGCTAATATTGTGTTACATAAGTGTAGCAAAGAGAACCAAGGTGCATTCCCACCTTGGATGAAGGATGGAAGTTGTCAAAAAGTTCTGGTGCCGCTCATGCCATCCTGCACCATACATCCCTGACAATCACTGAATAAAGAAATCTGTAGATTGTCACTGGAGAGTCATGGTTAGAAGTGACACTAGACAAAGCAGATAAAAGTTTACCTGCAACTAGGAGTGAAATATATAATGAGTGGGGAAATCAAAATGAGAGTGGTAGCCATATTGGTGGCTGTGAAACTGTTGAATACTAGGGATGTGAGGGGAACATACTGGAGTTTAAGAATGACAGGAGTAATGTTCAGATCCAGGAATGAGACCTGGAACCATACAGGGGACCATAAATGAGACTGGATGCTATGTTGGAGTTACAAAAGACAACCCAAGTTGTAGATTTAGAGGATAGCGATTAGAACAATGGATGATAAAAAATGATTAATGAAGAAGGGGGGGGGGGGCAACTATGGTTATTTGCATGGATTGAAAGAACTTTTGTACAATTTGTTTCATCAGTCATAGCTACCTAGGTTTCTGTAATACATAGTTTTCTACATAGTTGCCCCTACATTTTTGCTGATGCTACCCTAGCTGGTAGGTGACAAATGGGCGACATTCCCTTCCTGCACCAAAGTGAAACAGAGAAAAAACTGGACCAACATAACCCCGGAGGTTGTACAAATATGAAAACAAAGAGGACCCTAAATAGGAAAAGAGCTAGGAAATTAAGGAAATGAGCAGAAAACAGTAAATTACAAATGCAGAATATGCTAGTAAGCATCATAAAAGACTTATAGAATACTATTTTAACCATCTGCAGCCCAGAACAAAATCAATTAAGACAGCCTGGAGTGAAATTAGGCATCATTCAGAATAGTACATGATAGGATGCAAAATAAGTACAAAATCATACTCTGCCATACACAAATATTTTTTTTAGCTAGTCTATGCTCCAGCTGATTGAAGGCAGTTATCACTTAAAGGGACCCTGTCAGCAGAAATATACCTATTAAACCACTAGTTGTTAGAGTTGGGTAACACAGAAGACAGGGGTAGTGTGCCCTGAGCTTTCCCCAACCTCAGTTCCTTCCTTGAAGACTCAGAATACACTAGTTAAGTGCGGGAAGGGAACAACACGAACAGACTAACAAACATAAAACACAAAAGAGTAGTAAACTAGGCAGAGTCACGTCAAGAGCCAAATCAGTAAGCAAAAAGGGTCAATATCAAAAACTAGCCGAGATCACAATACAGGAAAAGAGCAGGTCAAACCTAATGCAAAAAGCAAGCGATGAAGGGATTTCAAACACTGGCACAGGTGACTAGTGAAGCTGCAATTTATGCAGCCAAAACTCCACCTCCAAAACCTGATTGGAGCTGGATAACTTCTGGGAACTAACCCCTCATGGTGCAGAAAGACAAAGCACAATCGCAGATACCATGCAGAGGTACAACAATTCCCAGCAGTCCAGAACACAACCCCTAAACAGCGCAAGGTCTTAGCAGCCGCTGCCCAGAGCACGCGCCAGAAACGTCTCGCCCCTGCGAACCTGACACAAGCAGTATGTTGTAAAGCAGCTGAACACCTTCCAGATCATATTTCTTTCATGGTGGCATCATCATCTAGAAAATCTAAAGTGAGTGTAAATTCACTGTATAAAGTCAAGGAGGTGGAGAGTTTAACACCGAATTCAAGCTTTCCCTGTCTCAGAATGCCCCCTGTACTGTAATTGATGTTCCTGCACCCAGAGACACCGCTTACCACATCTTCTAAAGTCTGGTGCATGAAGTATGTCACAAGAGGAGGTGTTCAGAGGCAGGAAGAGCTTGACTTCACTGTTAAGCTCTCCGCCTCCTTGACTTTATACAGCCTATTTACATTTCACTTCAAAGTTGATTCTCTGGGTGCTGAAACCATGCTGGGCTATGAAAGAAACATGCTCTGTAAGATGTAAAAATCTGATGTAAATACTTTTGTGTAAAAACTACAAAAGTGCTTAAGGAATGATACCTTTATTGGCTAACCAGAAAAATTATATTTGGTGCAAGCTTTCAGGGCACACAGGCCCCTTCTTCAGGCATGGATACAAATGAAGCACTGAGAGAAAAAAACACAATATTTGAGGGATGTTACAACAAGATAATTAGTACATATGGTGAGACTCAATTACGATAAGCTGGGGCAATAAAACTAGAGGTTATGTTACACAGAGAAGGGTGATGGGCAGGGGGTGGGGGGCTAGGATGGCAGGGGTCTGGAGTTAGTCTCTTGTGGGGATTGAAGCGAGTCCATGTAATGAGCCATAAATCCAGGTGCAATATTGAGGCCTTGTGTCAGTGACTGGAAGGTCATCATCAGTTTGAACTCCCAGGTTTTCCTTTCTCTGCTGTCCTTAAAGTCACCTTTCAGTATTAGGATCTTTAAATCCTTCTCGCTGTGGCCTGGTCCAGAAAAGTGTTTTCCCACAGGTGTGTCCATCCCCTTACTTATGGTGTGTCTGTGAGAATTCATCCTGCTCTGAAGTTTTTGTTGGGTCTCCCCAATGTATATATTATTTGTGTGACACCTCATGCACAGTATCATGTACACAACATTGGAGGATCTACAGGAGAATGTGCCTGGGATTTTATACTCCTGTTGTGTGTTGGGGATGTGGACTGTGCTTGATGATAGAACATGGGCACACGTCTTGCATCTTTTGTTCTGGCAGGGAAAAGTGCCCCTCTGTGTTGGTGGTGAGAGGGCACTTCTTACCAGGAGATTCCTTATGTTTGGTGGCTGTTTGTAAGCAAGGAGGGGTAGGTCCGGGAATATGTCCTTTAGCCTGTTGTCCTTATGAAGAATGGCTTGGAGATCTTCTGCAATTTTCTTTAAAATCTTCATTTGTGGGTTGTACATGACCACCAGGGGCACTCTGCACTTGTCCTCTTTCTGTTGGTATTCCAGCAGGCTGCTCCTTGGAATCCTTCTAGCTCTGTGGATCTGTCTATCTATAACTAGGGGGTGATACCCCTGTTGTAAGAATGTTCTTCTTAGTGATAGAAGGTGTTGTTCTCTATCCTCACTCTCTGAGCAGATCCGGATTTATCTCAGAGCTTGGCTGTAGACAATAGATTTCTTGATATGTTTTGGATGGAAACTGTTCCACTTTAGGTACGCTGGACGACCTGTAGGGTTTTGATAAATTGTAGTTTGTATGCTGTTGTCCCTAATGTATATGATTGTATCCAGGAAATGTACCTTAGATTTTGAGTAGTCCAGGGAGAGTTTTATGGTAGGATGAAATTTGTTATAACTTCTGTGGAAAGACAACAGTTCATCCTCAGATCCTGACCAGATAACAAGCAGGTCATCAATATAGCGGAAGTATGCTAGAAGATCTCCAAGCCATTCTTCATAAGGACAACAGGCTAAAGGACATATTCCCGGACCTACCCCTCCTTGCTTACAAACAGCCACCAAACATAAGGAATCTCCTGGTAAGAAGTGCCCTCTCACCACCAACACAGACGGGCACTTTTCCCTGCCAGAACAAAAGATGCAAGACGTGTGCCCATGTTCTATCATCAAGCACAGTCCACATCCCCAACACACAACAGGAGTATAAAATCCCAGGCACATTCTCCTGTAGATCCTCCAATGTTGTGTACATGATACTGTGCATGAGGTGTCACACAAATAATATATACATTGGGGAGACCCAACAAAAACTTCAGAGCAGGATGAATTCTCACAGACACACCATAAGTGAGGGGATGGACACACCTGTGGGAAAACACTTTTCTGGACCAGGCCACAGCGAGAAGGATTTAAAGATCCTAATACTGAAAGGTGACTTTAAGGACAGCAGAGAAAGGAAAACCTGGGAGTTCAAACTGATGATGACCTTCCAGTCACTGACACAAGGCCTCAATATTGCACCTGGATTTATGGCTCATTACATGGACTCGCTTCAATCCCCACAAGAGACTAACTCCAGACCCCTGCCATCCTAGCCCCCCACCCCCTGCCCATCACCCTTCTCTGTGTAACATAACCTCTAGTTTTATTGCCCCAGCTTATCGTAATTGAGTCTCACCATATGTACTAATTATCTTGTTGTAACATCCCTCAAATATTGTGTTTTTTTCTCTCAGTGCTTCATTTGTATCCATGCCTGAAGAAGGGGCCTGTGTGCCCTGAAAGCTTGCACCAAATATAATTTTTCTGGTTAGCCAATAAAGGTATCATTCCTTAAGCACTTTTGTAGTTTTTACACAAAAGTATTTACATCAGATTTTTGATTTTTCCTGGCTAACACGGTACGTCAACAATTTTCTCAACATACTGTAAGATGTAAAGCTGCTAGACAACATACTGGTAGTAATTTATTAGGCCAGTTTCTGATGACAGGTTCCATTTAAGCTATCTGCACATGAAAAAGTAAGAGATATAACTTCATTGAAGTTATAGATGTGTCCTAAAAGAGTGTCCTATTAACTCAAAAGCTCCTAAGACTGTGTTTGAAAGTGGGCAGGCCAACTCAGACAGACCCTTAAAATGTCTTCTTTTTTGTGTATTCTGTAGAATTAGAGTGCTTTCAGAAGTAATGCACACATTTTCTGTATTTGGTCTGACGTTTCCCCCCCTGCTAATTGCTTATTATGTATTTTGAGACAAATTGCTTGTTTTTTTCCTAATGCCACTATTTGATCTGGTTACCAGAGTTACTGTATTTGTTTAGTTATGTACAGTATGTACTCAGCAAGGCAAATTAGTAAATGTACATCCCAGCTGAGAACAGAAAGCGAAGCAGCTGAATTGTTTAAATTCTCTAATGCAGAATACTGATATTGGCAAGCATCTCCATTGCTACTTTTTACCTTTCTGGAGATTAGTGAAATGGCTCAAACAGCAATTTTAGAAGCCGTGAATTTATTACTTTTCACTTCCAGATTGTCCTGGCACTGAGTTAAAAAACACAATTTTATAATTTTGAGAGGAGAATAATGTCCTGTTTTATTAAAATGAAAATGACACACTACTGCATATCTAAGTTGATTTAGTGTTTTTATTAGTTATATAACTGTTTTAATACCACACTAACTATTGCTCTCTCCTTGGGGTTTACATTGTTCTCATATCCATGAAACAAATTGATAATTTAAGAAAAAATAAAATAAAAAAATTAAGTATTTCTTAGTTGCTCGTTGACTGCATAGCAGCAATCAGTCACCACAGGGTTACCACAATAGGCAGGAAAATATTTGGATCCTTATCAATTCCACTATATGGCTAAATATTATTGCCATGTACTGAAATTCCTTTGGTGTTATTGTTTGATTTTAATTGTGATTATAAAATGTGAACAATGCGGATCCTAAACCACAATTAAACACCTGCTGTATTTGTTGTTTGCGTATCTGTTCTGATATACTGGGTATTTAAATACTGCTGATTCAGACGCACTGAGAAAACAATATAGTTTGAAAACAAATGTTTGGAAAAATATAAAAAAAAAATACAGCAAATGTCGCTAGGCACTAGTAGCATAAAAAAATCTTTACCTGCATAATTTTACAGTTGTATTATAGTAACAGATTTGAATGGCCTACTTAGTGGCATTTTGTTTAGTCAAGAACGTTTGACATGGTAAATTGTGGTTACAATTGCATGTAGAGGATGTCATATAAATCTGCTTCTCGATGATAAATAAGACCTAGTAGAACAATGTATCAATATTTGCATTTTAAAGATACCGCGCAGGTTCATTGACCGAGCTGTTCTACACGGCTGGGATGTTGTGTGCAGGAATTACTATTAGATCTTTTTATACAGTTTTAGGATTAACTGGGGCACATTAAACAAAGAAATCCAGAAATGTTCTGTCATAGATTTTGGTACAGAATGTTTGAAAGCTGGGAACATTTCCTACATGGGCTCTGCCTTCCTTCAACAACATTGGTTATTTGTCTAAATTTGCATCCGTTTCTGGTATTGCCCCATTGTAAAAATTATGAAAAGAAACATCTTTGTAGAAGACAATGATATGACAATAAAAACTTTATGAAAACTGACCAAAACCAGCTTATAAAATATTGAAATGTTATTGTAAGAAAAGGTTAATAATATATAATTTACAACATACGAAAAACAACCAGTGTAAGGTAGATATTGAGGGTTAAAAACTAGGAAGTGGGGCATATTAAGACAAAGATACTCAAATGGGGGATTTATCACCACCCAGTCTGGTTTCTTGTACCACTTCACAACACTTTTTTGTCTCCGTAGAGATAAAAAATTTCACTTGATAAATGTGACAAAAAAAGTCTCAACTGATACAAAAAAATAGCAGAAGAAAAAAAGACAACATGGTGCTAAATTCTCATATAAGCTTGGAAAACTAGAGGGAGATTTATCAGAAGTGGTAAAACTGTTCTATCTCCTTATTGAAACCAATCAGAGCTCGGTTTTAATTTTATAATTAGCAAATGAAGCAAAAATGAAAGCTGAGCTCAGATTTGCCATGCTCCGACAAAGATCCTGCCCTAAAAGTATCTCAAAATACTCTCACTCAAATAAGCGGATATCATGGCTTCGAAATTGAATTTTAATTTGCCAAAGTCACAAACATATCACAGCATACCAGTGATCGTGGTCACTTTGATGCAAGGCCCCGTGTCACGGAAATTACAGCATGCCATTTTTCACTCATGTATCACTCACACAAGCTTTAACAGGATCCTCTCTTTCTATATAAAACAACTGTACTAGTTGTTTTTCATATGTTGTATATTATGTATTAACTTTTTCACACAATAAAATATTTGTAGAAGGTTCCTTTGTACATCTTTGGGGTCATTTACTAAGGGCCCGAATCACGTTTTTACGGCGATTTACCCGAATTTTTCCGTTTTGTGCCGATTTTCCCTGAATTGATACGGGTTTTTGGCGCACGCGATCGGATTGTGGTGCATTGGCGCCTGCATGCACGCGACGGAAATCGTGGGGCGTGGCCGTACGAAAACCCGACAGATTCGGAAAAACCGCCGCATTTTTTAAAAAAGTGCTTACCTGCACCTGGCATGGCTTGGTGAAGTCCAGTGAACTCCGATGAACTTCACCGCAGCAGCGACACCTGGTGGACATCGGAGGAACTGCCTTAGTGAATCGCCGGAAGACCCGAATCCACCGCAGAGAAGGCGCCGCTGGATCGCGACAGGACCGGGTAACTAAATCTGCCCCTTTGTGTTTCAATAACAAAAAATTTAAAACCCTGTTTTGGCAGGTCATTCGGTCTGTCTCTTTTACTCTAATGAATGTAATTTAGTAAGATGTAGAATAGATAGAAGAGAGTAAAGCTGCAGGATCAGACTCAACTCCAACCATGGAGACACATAGCTTTGCATCTGAGACAAGTGCATAAAATGATCAGGTATTTTCAGTCAAGGTTATGTGGCATAACTTTTTTACAATCATAAAAAACCAAATTTATATTGTTTTTAATAAATTGTAATACTTGTAAATTGTAACTTTTCTCCACAGAGATTCAATTTTTATAATTGTTATTTTTGGTAAAAAAGATTGTTCCATTTTATTCCCATAGTATGATAAAGTATCAGCAAGATGCATCAAATGAACCTCCTCTTACTATTATTACATTTTGTAGTGTAAGGAGCCCTGGGGTAAGTTTTTTTTATCATTTCTGTTCTGACAGTTTTCACTAGTAAATTCCCTCTTGCAATGCATAGGGGGAAATATGTGGGATGCCAGGTATTTGCTTGTCGTAGTGGCCAGTTAACTGTTTGTTCATGTCATTTCTATGTCTTTGATACCCTTCTCCAGTTTTTTAAAGAATTTCTGAATGGCTTATATCTTGTCTTACATTTATGTTTATCTTTGACTTTATTTAGTTTTAACACTTTAATGACCGCCATATTGTGTTTTTATGGCATTCATAAAGGGTACTTCTTCTGCCGTAGAAAGGATATTGCTGGACATTAGGTTTTGCAAGTGCCAGTGCCACACTTATCAAGCATGACCACAGTGTGTAAATGGACTCCCCTTTGGATCAGGACCCCGTGAGCTTACTGAGGTATCCAATCCTTCCTGCAGCAGCCCCAGGGCCAGGTATGTGCCCCATTGCTGCAAAGTCTCTGCACGCAGGGCTCTGCCTCCTTGCAGGACCCAGCTGTAACTGACTGAGCGTGTGTAAGCATGCTCAGTTACTTACATTACACACTGCAATACATTTCTAGTGCAGTGTGTAAGGACACATGATCAACAAAAAGTGATCAGACGAATGAAGTCTGAAAATTAAAATAAAATCTGATGCAATATTAAACTCACACAGTAATCGCCTCAAAAAAACTCCAAAAATTCCTGAAATACATAATTTTTCATCAAATACACTCACAAAAATTTTTCTAAAGAGTGATCAAAAAAGTTACGTGCTCCAAAATGCTGGCACTGAAAAGAAAAACTATTTTCACACAAAAATAAGCCCTAAGAACTAGCTCTGTCAACAGATGAATACAGAAGTTGTCTCAAATGCGATTTTCTCCAATATTGGTTTTGCTTAGTAAAATTGAACAAAGATAAGAAAAACTATATAAACGACGTATCACTGTAAATCAGAGAATAAAGATAACATAATATTTTTATGTTATGGTTGAGTGGCCAAAAATGTGCTAAAAATCCAAAACAAATATTAATGATTTTCTTTGTACACCCCTTAAAATAGTTAATTTACAAAAAAAATAAAAATTATTATAACCTGTACAATGGGACAATGCAAATCTGCTCTGAATGTTCCACTGCTTTCGTTCAATTCCCGCCCGTGTACCCATACAGCAATTCACCGCTATATATGGGGTATTGGCATACTGGGGAGGAATTGATTATCAAACTTTGCAGAGTATTTCATCATTTAATCCATTGTGAACGTGTCATTTTTGTCTTATATGAATGTATTTTCCAAAAAAATTGCAGTTTATAATCGGAATTCCATTTTTTTTTAGCCCTTGTGAAACACTTAAAGGGCTTCATACGTTGATCTGTGTAGTATCTATAGTGTAGATAGGGTAATTTATAGGGTTTTACTATTATTTAAGCCTCTCAAAATCACTTGAAAGCACCTAAAGTTCTAAGCCTAATAACATCCTAGAAAAGGGGACACATAAAAAAACATGTCATCATAAAGCAGACGTTCCGGAAATGTTAGTTATCAAGCTATTATGGTGGTCTAACTATCTGCCCGGAAAGAAGAACATTTCAAACTTTAATAAATGAAGAATTTTCAGAATTTTTGCCAAATTTAAATTACTTTGATCAGAACAAAACTTAGCACTAAAATGTTTCAATTAACATAAAATACAATGTGTCATGAAAAAACATGCTAAAAAACCCAAAAGTATTCCAAAGTTATTACCAATTATAGTGACACTTATTAAATTCTAAAAATAGAGTCTTGTCTTTAAGCTGCAAACAAGCGTCGGTGATAAGAGAATAGAGAGCACCAATATCAAAAAGTAAAAATATACCAATTTTTTTGTATTAAGTATGAACTAAAAACATATGTTAAAATGCAGAATGACTGCACTGATAAAAATCGGGAAGGGTGCTGGGCAGCGCTCTCTGGTCTTTTCCACACTATTTAGGCCAGGTAATTATATAGTATGTTTATAAACTCACCAATATTCTTAACATCTTGGGGCAGATTTAATTACCCGGTCCATTCGCGATCCAACTGCGCGTTCTCTGTGGTGGATTCGGGTCTTCCGGCGCTTCACTAAGGTAGTGCGCCCGATGTCCACCAGGTGTCGCTGCTGCGCTGAATTCCGTCGGATTTCACTGAAGTTCACCGTCCTACCCGGGGTGCAGGTAAGCGTGTGTCAAGCGTGGTTTTTCCGAATCCGTTGGGTTTCCTTACGGCCACGTCCCCGATTTCCGTCGCCGATGCGCCACAATCCGATCGCGTGTGCCAAAATCCCGGGGCAATTCAGAGAAAATCGGCGCAAAACGGTAAAATACGGTAAGCTTCTATATCCATGTAGCTGTTTACCATTCCGATTTTTTGTATAGCTGTGACAGTTTTTTAGTCATGTTATGACTTGAGTTATTTATTTTATTATATTACCTGAATTTTTTCTGTGCATTCATCCTGCATTTTAACTAATGTTTTTAATGCATTGTAAATGAAAGTGTTGTATATTTTTTACGTTTTGGTACTGGTCCTCTTTGGTGTTTAGTAGTGTTTATTTGGTTATATGCCGTTACAATTCCAATTTCTCAGACATACTATTAAGATACCAGAAAGAATGAATATATATTTTAAATATTTTAGCAAAGTAAAGGCGTAGCAGCTGTAGGATGGCACATTTTATCTCTACTCTTCCCTACTCTAATGAATCATAATGGTTTGACTTTTTGATTTATTGCTATTCACACTATTTTACATTCATGCCAGTTGCAAACTTCATTTTATGCCATAAGTACAATTTCAATATCATTATCAAGAATTTAGGGGCAGTTGGATTAATTTTGGCAATACCATTTGTTGTGAGCTATATATAAAATACATTTGCAATGCATTTTTGTAAGGAGTAAATTGCTACTGTAACATTGATAAATTTGAGAATTGTTGCATTCATTAATCAGTGTTTCCCGAACACAAACAGCAATTGTTGTAGCCCCTGGCAATTGTTTGAAAAGCTGATGGATTGAATGTGCTAAAGTGAATGAGCGACTGTACTGCAATCAGATGTAGACAGCAGTGTCTTCAAACTTCAATGTCTAGGTAATAGTAAAATGTATGAAAAATCTCAAAATACTTTCTGCCTGTGTTTTTGCGTGATATATTTTGGGGTTACCTTGATAGGTTTCTAAATATAATAACTGAATGTGACTGATTAATCTACCATTATTCATACATGTGCCCAAAATTCCTGCTTACTTACTCGATGATAGTATTAAACTCATTTAATATGTGAAAGTCATGTGTTCTATATATGAGGATATAAGTGTTCTTAACATAAAATTATTAATTGATATTTAATTGATCGAGTCTTTATTTTATCATTATTTTCTTTCAATGCCATCACCCGCTATATTAGTGAGTTTTACAGTATGTGTGGTCTGGTTAAAGAAGACCTATCACCAGAATTTTACTCCTCAAACCAGTAATACTTGCTGGTAAAGGGTTAAAAATCCCCCCATATCACCTAAAATTATCTGCCACTAAGGCACTGTACCCTAATTATAGTCGTTTTTGATATGCAAATTAGTATAGATGAGTTAACTTTTGAAAAGAAGAGTCAAGTATTCTCCTGAGTTGCCAGTGAACCACATCTCATTCTTTTGATTGACAGCTTAGTGTCTCTGCAAATCTTGACCTGAACAGGCAGGAAGTCCTCTCCCTGTCCTTATAATAAATAATTATATATATATATATATATATATATATATATATATATATATATATATTTTTTTTTTTTTGTGTATATACTGTATGAGTTTGTATGTACTCTGTGTATTAGTGTATATTTCCCTCATAGGCTTCTATACCGTCTGGGCTTGGTATGGTGAGCACAACGCGTACTCACTGTTTTGAGCAAAAAACATAGAGCCTGCACTATCTATGGCCGTAAGAACGACCATGCTGCTCTATTCTCTTTGGAGAGGCGAGGGATGAGCCGTGATCACCTCTCCTCCTCTCCAGTGCGCAAGACGTGTGCCTGCCAGGCTACAGCCAGATCGGCATACGTTTATGTGAATGCAGCCTTAATATATCTTTATTTTTTAAGGGGAAGGGTGGTCCCGTGCAGAAGTCTGCTATGGGGCACAGCCTCTCCTAGTTACGCCCCTGCATGTGAATTTAGCCTAAGGTTAGATGCAATAATTTTTAATGGATCAGTGCCCATGGCTGGTATTTTGGAACCAATCTGTTACAAAGTAGAGCATGTCCTAGTTAGAATGATTTTTCACAGATTACTTATAGACTATAGTTATGAGTCTGGGACTTACCACATTCATATGCAGGTAGTCTTAGAGTTTTGTGCCTACAAACAGTCCCCTACTTAAAAACACCCGACTTACAGATGACCCCTAGTTACAAATGGACCTCTGGTAATTGGTAATTTACTGTACTTTAGCCCTAGGCTACAATAAATAGTTATCAAAGGTCTCTGCAATTAAGCTTTATTGTTAATCCTGCTTCTTATGACAATCCAACATTCTCAACCTATCTTGTACGTAACCCGGGGATGGCCTGCATATCAATTGTCTGATTAGGATACTTAAAGGAAATTTGTCATCAATATCAAGCATGATACAGTGTAGATGCCCTGAAAGGGCAAGGACAAACAAGGACAGTGAGCCCAAAGGCTAAACCCCATTTCTAGCTGTTCCTACCTAATTACCCAGCCTACCCCAAAGGGGTAGGTGAAAACTGATCAACGTTCCCTTCCTGAGAACAGAGACAAAGACTGGACAATACAAGAGTAGTTGACAGATACTGGTTATAATCAAGAGGAAATTGCAGTGCAGAATTGACAGGCAAAATGCAACAGGCAAAGGGTAAATGAAGCAAAAATACAGAAGTCAAGATAAAGAAAGCAATGAGGAAATAGCAGGCAAACCTTTTATGAGTTGTCAAAGTCCCACCAGTCCAGAAGATGTTTTGTTCAGTTCTCTAATATTAGTCAATTAGACAGGACAGGAGTAAACCAGTATTCAATCTAGTAAGGACAGCATGTAAAAAAATCACACTCATTAGTCCATCCTGAGCCATACTTTACTGTATAGTGTAAAAATTTTTAATTTTGTTTGTGTTCTATATATCTCAGGATAACAAACGTTAAAGCACACATTGGCCAGTCATGCATTGAGGAGCACTTGTAGAGCTTTGATAAAAAGAAAATAATAGAAGAAAAAAACTTTATAAAACGCTTTCTGTTATATAACTTTGGACCAAACTTGTGTCATTAATATAGGCCAATAAACAATTCTGGTAGGGGAACTTTTGGTTAAGACTGTGTTATTGTCAAATTTAACAAATAGGCAGATCTTTAGGTCTTACACTTTCTTTACCACAACTGGTCGAAAGGCAGACTATGCCTATTTTCCTACCCACTCTTTAAAAAATGGTTTTGGGTTTTCTATAAATTTGCATGTTGATTCTACATTTCAAATAGATGAACAGAAATTTGTTGTTTTCTTAAACTGTGTGATTGTAGATATATATACAAGTATATCGTGTAGCCAGTTAAGTATGCTGTTCTATTGGATAAGAGTTGAATTTCATAACTCTCTTTAGTCACGTGAAGAGAATATTTAGAGTATAAAAACTTCAGTGTGGATTTTGTTGTAAACAAAACACAAGTATATACATACATTTTCTGAGATTGTTCTTAATTAGTGTAATCTATAGAAAACTGACATGCAGTGTGGAAAGACTGATCATAAAAAATCTTGGTAGCCTGACCTATAGTTTGCAGCTGCAATACAGATATAAGCATATAAATTAATGAAGATTGGAGAGATTTAACAATTCTTCTGACATGGAGTAAGTAAAAATAGCAATACACGCTAAGTGTCTACAGTTTTAAAATGTTCTTTTAAAAAACTATATACCGTACATTTTTCCAATGTCCAATAAATTAGACTTTTTATGGAGAATTATTTGTCTTTTGAAATATATTGTGCATTTGCACCTTGATGAATGATATGATTGCACAGTTTACTACACACATTTTAAAAAAAGGTTTTCTTACTTGTGCAAAACAAATCCCACAAAGTTTTCAGATGAAAGGTTAGAGTGAAAGAGTTTTTTCAGGGGTGAAAGGCTAGAGTTGAGTGAATCATTCAAAATTTGCTTTGTTGAAGCTTCACCAACTCTATTCTGTCCAAACGATGTTGCTTTAACTGTCCAAAAATTAGTATATAACCCTCTCCAGTCCTCAAAAACATATATAGTTTTCACTAAAACTAGTGTACGTGGTGGAAACGGACATTAAAGGGGTTTTCCCACCAAGCAAGTTACACCCTAACATATCCAGGTACCTGAGTCGGACCCCTTGTGACTCCCATGAGTGGAACAGATGGCCTCTCAGTGAGCGACAAGGGGTCCAACTGAGGTACCTGGGATCCCATTGGACCCCTCGTTCTTGTGATCATCACTGAGACCCCCAGCGATCAGCAAGTTAGGCTCTATCCTGTGGATAGGGCCTAACTTGTTAAGTGGGAAAACCCCTTTAATGGAAACCATAAAAAAGTTGAATCCATGAATTTGTTGCTTGCTTTACAATTTTACAAGGTTTCAACACAATGTATAAAGGGATAAAATAGAATAACAAAGGCATTTGTTCTAGCTATCTATCGATCGGCATAATTATACAATGAAATGAACTTAATTTAAAATTACAATGAGGAATTTGTGTTCTATTATAGAAAATTCTACTTAAAAAGCTGTATTACTGAAATAATCATCTTTGTAATATTTTTGCCATCAGCATTATTGTCAGTTTAGGTGGTGGTAAGAGCTACTTTTTTTTGTTAACTTTGTAATTTTCTTTCAAATTTCCTTCTCTTGAAAATATCATTACCATTGCAAACAAGGAAAATGTGTTTATCAGAAATTGCAAACTCCTTTAGGGCCTCATAGGATTAATCACGGTTATAAAGTTTTATTAAACACAATTTTTGTTTAATGACAAGCTCCACCAGTCCCCCCTGTTCTATACCAAGCCTGTCCTTAGGGTGTATCTAACAAAGCAGATTGTTTCCGACAGACTCTCGAGACAATCCCTAGTACTTTGTCATGCACGGAGATATTTTTCTTCCTGGATAATTTGAACTTCCTTAAAAATCACATCTGTTTCATTCTTTATTTATTTGTAATTTAAATCCTTAAATTGAATCTTTCATTACCAACATCTGGGCTTGAAATTCAGCCCACTTGAAAAAAATACAAAATTTTATTTTTATTTGTTGTTACCCCCTCCTTTCTTTTTTCGTGAGCATCGGTAAAAACATTCCCTGGCCAGAGGCAAAACAGCCGGGTATCTTAGAGCTGGGCTGCCATACCACGTGTAATATGGTTCCCTTAAATGTCCCTGAAGTGACTGGCAATTTGCCCAGAATTAGACTGAATGCAAGTAATAAGCTGCAGAAATTCCACAATATTGACAATTAGATATCTCTATACAGCAGCAGCTGTGTATTGTTCTCATGGTATATTCCCCTCAAAGCGCTTCCTAAAAAGAATGAAAAAAAAATATCTGGCAGAAGGTTGCAGCCAGCAGAAAGGTAACACAGATTGTGTGAAATTTCTCATATTCACATTACTGAAGCTGTTTATTTTGCCTTTTTTGTATTTTTTCGAATGCATTGAATTAATTCCTTTTTTGTTTTTGCAAGATTCTATGCCCATTGTTTTTAATAGAAAAACACTGGTAAAATTGTGAGAATTTTCTTCCTGTTTCTTCACTGCAGATTGACCAATGTCAGTTACCTTCAGTTTCCGCTGTATAGTGCAAAAGAAGACACTTTTAAAAATGTAATATAACTATACAGTATTCAGATTGTTGATAAATAATGTAACATGCCTCAGCCATAATAGAAATAGTACAAGTGCTTTAGGCAATATGCACTAAAAAACCTATTAAACCCAAAAAACTACAAACCTATTAATGAAATTGGAGCCATTACATGTTGAATTTTATTTAGTGCCCCATTGAGGTTGGATGTTTTAATTAATTTTAATTAAAAGTTATTGACATAGGTAATGTATGTAGTCAAATGAAGTCTATATGAACATCTTTTTTCTTTTGCTAATAATTTTATTTTAAGAATCTGAGATAATTTTCAATCTTACTATATTAAAAAAAATAACCTTAAGTCTTTTACAATCAGGTCGAAACGAAGAGCCGTGGCACATCCAGGTAAAATCAATAGTTTTTATTCAGCGTCCATTAAAACACACTAAACCGTGCAAGTAGTCGTGTAGGTACAAAAACGACGTGTTGCAGCTCTATCTTTAGCCTTATTCATGGTTTAGTGGTCGATGAACAAATACTATTGATTTTATCTGAATATGCCACGGCTTTTCGTTTTGACTGATCGTATCTGTTGCCATACATCGTTGAGCACTCTCTTGAATTTTCCACCTGCACAGAGAATCCAGGGTACATGGGACTCAATCTCTTTATATATACCTTTTCTAAAGTTTTTTAGTTTTCATTCTGACTATTTAAAATGCTTAGCCTCCAGTTCTGCATAGATCACTTTACAGTAGTCAACTATAATTGCAGACATGACTTAAGTAAAAAAAAAGTGATATATCTAAGTCCCAATCCACCATGTGAACTTGCCATAAGAGCTGTCCAAGTTCCTGAAATATATGTTAAAGTACAAGAAATGTCAAAATGTTATATGATCAGTTGCATATGCGGTCAGGTACGGTAGATGGCACAAGGTTGCTACATCAAAGTGAACAGAGACTGGCATTCAGCAACCTAGCAGAGAAGAAATCAGCCAGTGAGTGTATGTCACTTAGACAGTCAATAAAACTGGTACTGGAGTCCATACTACAATTTATTAGAAAAGATCTGCAGCAGTCACCATTTAAAATCCATCCAAATCTTTATTCCAGGGGTGCAGGGGTGATTGGCACAAGCAACAGCCATGTTGTGCTTTAGCAGCACTTTCTCAAGCCCAAGCTTGAGAAAGTCACAACAAGCAAGTTTTATACTACTCCAAATACATCATCCAGCATTGAGCACTGTGATAAATTGGGTTGGATCAGTCAATTGTAGAAATGCTTGGTGTTCATAGCTTTCCTGCCTTGGGTTAAAGTGTCTCGGTAGATTTCATTGAAAGACGACATAGCCTTTCAACATTGGGGTGATCTCTTCCAGCATTTCCGTTGGGTATCCATGACTATTTCCTTTTTGCTCCGCTTTTAACAGGGGTTTTTGGCGCACGCGATCGGATTTTGACACAATCGCGCTGACTTTCATGCTACACAAATCGGGGGAGGGGGGGTGTGGATTTAAAATTCAAATTGTGTCGCAAGACATGTACTCACATACACATACACCGGAAAGAAGAATGTGAACTCCGGCAGACCTGAGCGAGGAAGCGACACATGCAGGATCTCGGGGGCACGATCTTGTTGAATCGCGGCAGACTTCATCCTCGTCGGACAACGCACCTCGGGGATTGCGCAGGGCCCGGATAAGTAAATCTGCCCCAATTTGTCCGAAATGTAACATGCCTGATGCAAATCTTACGCACATTTACTGGGAGTGTACTAAGCTGGTAGAGGAGTCTGTTGTGTTCTTGTTCTTCGGTTGGTAAATGGAAAATGTTATTTTGGAATTTAATAAATATGATCTGATTTTAAAAAAGAAATACCAAGACACCTAACTCTACCATTATCATCCTTTAACTACTAGGCAGTGCCACACACTTAGTTTTCTTAGACCTTCGACGAACAAAATTGTTTATGGAATGGAATAATTCCAATGAATTAAAATGGTTGAGTTTGTCCTATGTGTGAACATGGGTCTAATGTTGGCATGATGCTTTATCTCTCGCAGCCAAATCCCTCCTCCAGTATTAAAAGGTTTTGTTTTACTTTTTTTGGTCGGAGCTGATGCTTTACTCAAAGTTTAAAGAATGTTTAAGATTATCTCTTCAAAAAATTATATCAATGCTAGTAAATAAAAGATCTAGAAACTGTGGGAAAGAACTATTCAACATTTCTAAAAATAATCACTGTTTTATATTGTTCTGAAAGCAAATTTGCAAAACACATCCTGTAACACTCAATGGCATTTCTTCCAGAAAAAGTGATAACAGAATATAAAAACCATGAGATTATTACCAGGACTTGTTGCTGGGTTCCAAGACAAATTGTGAATTTCTTCATAAATGCAATCATATCTAATACCTGTCATGTAGTATAATTCAGAATTGTATATTCTATCATTATAAATACTATTACTTTTTATGCAGGGACCCTGGTCACTATGCTCTAGTCACTAATGCTAAATACCCTTCTTTTTGGCTAAAAGAGTTGTACCAAGTTTCCAAGTAATATCTTATCCACAGGATGGGGGTTAAAAGGTTTGGACAGTTATACTAAACTTTAACAGGGTAAGTATAAGCATTAATAGAGTCACCATTATTATCTTTACCTAGTTAAAGGACACCTGTCATCAGGTCTCTGCCACTAGTCCTGTCACTACTACCTGTTGGAGCAGCTTACAAGGATCCATCCCAGCCTTTATCTAGTCATTTCATACATTAATTATTGTAAAATCATCATTTCTTTATTATGTAAATGAGGCTGGTCACATGGTCAGAGGCAGTGATGTCACCCCTGCTACCCCTCCCCTCTATATGAAAATATATTTGGATTAGAGGGGTTATTTTGCATGACGGGTTCTCTTTAAAGTTTGTTGTTCGCTGGAAAGAGCCACAGTTTATGAAACAGGCAGCAGGACTTGGGACTTTCTGTGACATCCACTGGCTTTGGGTGGATGGGGTCACTGTATGCATGCCCCTAATGTCATAACCACTCCCAAGTCAGTGATTGGAGGGGTGTGCATATATATGGTTATAATTTGCCGTTAATTTATTGATCTTTAGCATCAGGCTGCTAATGATAAAAATTTCACAGGGCCACCTTTTTCGACCTGATTTCAAATTAAACGTAAGAACACACCTACCTTAGGGACCGCCTCTTCCTTTCTATAATATTTTGAACACCTGTGTGGATACAGCAGGGCTGGATTATAGGGAGGGGACCTGGGGCACAAGCCCCAGAGCCCTCAACAGCTAGGAGGAAGGGGTCCCAACCATCTGTCTCTGCTCCTGTTTTTGGATCATTAATATCAGGGTCAGCTATAAACTCCACGTACGATCCTTACTCCTGGTCTCAGCTACACTGTAAAGGGGATGGAGCTTTGTGGGTGAGGTCACAGGTCAGGTCTGAGTCCTCCATTCTGAATTAAAAAGTGAGAATAGTAGTAGTCAATTCCTTAAGGTAAGAGCAGAAAGAGTGTGAAGGACTACATGCATGGCATGGACAAAACAGGCTTATGTTCTTGGGGGGTGATAAAATAAATGGGTGGTATAAGAGGTTCTGCAGCAGCTTAGGTTTGTATTATGAGGTTCTGCAGCAGCTGTGTTGCATATTATGCGGTAATGCAGCAGCTGAGGTGTTAATTATGAGGTTCTACAGTGTCTATTGTGTTTATTAGGAGGTTCTCCAGCTGAAATGTATATTATGAGGTTGTGTGGCAGATAAGGTTTGTATTATGAGGTTCTGCAGCAGCTTAGGTGTGTACTATGAGGTTGTGTGGCAGCTAAGGTGTGTATGAAAAGGTTCTGCGCTAGCGAGGTGTGTATGGAGAGGTTTTGTGGCAGCTGAGGTGTGTATGAAGAGGTTAAGTGGCATCTGGGGAGTGTATTGTGGTGTTCTGCGCCACCTGAGGTGTGTAAGAAGAGTGTCACGTCCGTGCCAAAACGCTGCACTATCCATAAGTGGCTTTAATATGTGTGTGAACTGTGCCTGAATGTTTGTGTTTATGTTTGCCACACCCCTCAGATTCTGTCTTGCAAGAGTTAATACTCTGGACCTGTAATTGCTTGCTCCTTCTGCTGCAGCTGAGGTGTGTATGAAGAGGTTCTGTGGAAGCTGAGGTGTGTATGAAGAGTTTCTGTGGAAGCTGAGGTGTGTGTGAAAAGGTTCTGTGGCAGCTAAGGAGTATATTGTGGTGTTCTGCATACTCTGAGGTGTGTAAGAAGAGGTTCTGCGGCAGATGAGAAGTGTATTGTGGTGTTCGGTGGCAGCTGAGGTAGGTATGAAGAGGTTCTATGGCAGCTTAGGTGTGTATGAAGAGGTTCCAGGCAGCTGAGGAGTGTATTGTGGTGTTCTGCAGCAGATGAGGTGTGTATGTAGAGGTTCTGTTGCACCTGAGGCGTGTATGAAGAGGTTCTGCAGCAACTGAGGTGTGTATGAATTAGTTCAGTAGCAGCCTTCTTCTCTGGAAAAGGCTGTAGATCTATTAATTTTACTTTGTTAAGAATTTACTTTATTTAAAATAAAAAAAATAATTGGGGCATCCACCCCCTTAATCTGGCTCTCTAATGCACTTTTGTTATGATGGTGAAAAGGCTGTTCACTGAAACTTGTAGGTAAGATACTTGTCTACTGCCACGTCTCACTGTTTGTCCAATACTGAAACTTTCTGCTGAATGCAGAATTATGGGGACTCATCCTCTTTAACTCCTCTGAGACCACTTTAGACGTTGTTGCATTTTTTTTTGTAGTCAGAGACCCCCAGAGACACTAGGGAGAAGGGAGATGCAGTTCGTTACTACAAATATTGAAACTTGTATTACCTTTTTAACTAGCTCTATGTGTCCTGAAAAAAAACAGTGCAAAAATTTTTAAGAGAGCATGCAAAAAAAAATTATGGCCCCTAAACCGGCGCATACGAAAATGCCCGTTCACTGAAGCCTTTTCAGGCCGTGTCACTAAGGGGTTAAGATGCACACTTTTTACAAAACCTTTAATGAAGATCATGTGTAAATGCAGTTTCTGCAGTAGTTTGCCAATGTTTCTTTCATATTTTAAGACTTCTCTACATGGCCCTGGCTGTCATGAAACATTGTCCAGAATGGACTTAACACTGCTGATTTTGCAAGACAGGTTTTTAGCTCTTTATATTGGAAATATGTCACCATCCTCTTAGCTTTATAATCCCATTCTGCTGCCTTATAAAAATTATAAAATGTATCTACTGATGTAGGCATAATGTACTGGACCATTGTTTACCTTCTTTGAAACCAAATGTGCACTTACATACCTAGACACCTATGGGTGCATTGATCATAATTGAAACTTAAAGGGGTTGTCTACTTTCAGTAAATACTTTTCCAATAAACTTTATATACTGTATAAATTCCACATGTATTTTTACATCTCTGCTTGCTGTCCTTCTACAGGAAAGCTTATTGGGGGAGATGTATCCATCTGTCTATACAAGAAAACTTGAGTAATTTGCACCTTAAATGTCCAGTACCACTTTTATTTCCATGTTATTGCATGAATTAAAGGAAATCAACCATTAATGTTAAACTAAATTAACCTAAACACACTTACCTATAGTCTTCTGCTCCAGGATTCCATCACTAGTCTTAATCCTGACAATCCCATGAGGGGAAAATGACTTCACGCGGGGGGATGCATAATTAAATAATAAGAATTGAAGGCAATGGGATTGCTGTAAAAAAGTTATAAAAAGCAGCCTGGGGGGGGGACGACGCTTTTTTTTACAGTGATCCAGGTGTGTCAAAGAAGAAGCGCCATAGTGAAACACATGTCGGGTAAAGATGGGTGAATTTTTCAAAATTCGATTTTACCAGGTTTGCCAAATGTTTTGAAAGGATTTGATTCGACCCGAATCAAATCATGTTGAATCACGTTTAAAAACAGTATTTCCTGGCTGCAGAGAGCCTGTAGGGTGTTGAAGAACATTGTGCCATGCTCGAATATGCATAGGGAGCGTGGTTTGGTCTTCAAACAATGCTGTGTTTTAGTATGACACGCACATGACAGCTGCCGCTCTTAGAATCGCTTCACTCTTCAATTCCATGTGCACTTACATAGGCCAACTTCACCAAATAAGTGAAGCAGGAAAGCTTCCTGACAAGGTAACGTCTGTGCCAGCTCGAAAGGACTGAGCTGAGGGCCAAGATCCCACTATAACATCAAAGAGTGCACTCTTTTTACACTGACATCAGATGATTCCATAGATTACGACAGAACCTGTTCTGTTAAACGCAGATACATGTGGAAAGCCCCCCCCAAAAGAGTGCAGAGGATGTCGGCAGTAATTTTGCATTGACGTCACTGATCATTTTGCCCTTCTTTTCTTCCGTCAGTGTCTGCTTTCAATAGTCAATAATTCATCAGTATTGCTAAATCCAAAACAAACAGGAGTGGATCCAAAACAGAGATGACCAGTAAATGGGATATTTGCATGTCCTCTGTGTTCTGCATCCACTCCTGCTTTTGGCTATCAATCCTGAAGCTTTTCATTCCTTCTGACAGATGAAATGAAGGGGAAAACCAAACACAGTGGCAATGTCATGGAGTGGTGGAGGGTGAAAACAGCATAATGGAAATCACAAGGTGTTCCAGGTAGACAGAGGTCAGTTGTCAGCAGCAAGAGTAGGCCGCAGAGTGGCACAATTAAAAATTATTGAGGTGGCAGCAACACTGTAGGTCACAGAGTGGCACAATGACAAATTCTGGAGCTGGCAGCAACATGGTAGGCCACAGAATGGCACAATGACAAATTCTGGAGCTGGCAGCAGCAGTATGAGGTTAGAGAGTGGCACAATGACAAAGTGTGGAGGTAGCAGCAGCATGAGGTCAGAGAGTGGCACAATGACAAAGTGTGGAGATGGCAGCAGCAGCATCAGGTCAGAGAGTGGCACAATGACAAATTCTGTAGCTGGCAGCAACATGGTAGGCCACAGAGTGGCACAATGACAGAGTGTGGAGATGGCATCAGCAGAAGCATGAGGTCATAGAGTGGCACAATGACAAACTCTGGAGGTGGCAGCAGCAGCAGGAGGTCAGAGAGGGGCACAATGACAAATTCCGGAGGTGGCAGCAGCAACATTAGGTCACAGAGTGGAACAATGACAAATTCTGGCGCTGGCAGCAACATGGTAGGCCACAGAGTGGCACAATGACAGAGTGTGGAGATGGCAGCAGCAGAAGAATGAGGTCAGAGAGTGGCACAATGACAAATTCCATAGGTGGCAGCAGCAGCATGAGGTCAGAGAGTGGCACAATTACAAATTCTGGAGCTGGCAGCAACATGGTAGGCCACAGAGTGGCACAATGACAGAGTGTGGAGATGGCAGCAACAGAAGCATAAGGTCAGAGAGTGGCACAATGACAAACTCCGGAGGTGGCAGCAGCAGCAGAATGAGGTCAGAGAGTGGCACAATGACAAAGTGTGGAGGTAGGAGCAGCATGAGGTCAGAGAGTGGCAAAATTACATAGTGTGAAGATAGCAGCAGCATACGGTCAGAGAGTGGCACAATGACAATTTCTGGAGCTGGCAGCAAGATGGAAGACCACAGAGTGGCACAATGACAGAGTGTGGAGATGGCAGGAGCAGCAGCATGAGGTCAGAAAGTGGCACAATGACAAATTCTTGAGCTGGCAGCAATATGGTAGGCCACAGAGTGGCACAATGACAGAGTGTGGAGATGGCAGCAGCAGAAGCATAAAGTCAGAGAGTGGCAGAATGACAAACTCCGGAGGTGGTACTAGCAGCAGAATGAGGTCAGAGAGTGGCACAATGACAAATTCTGGAGCTGGCAGCAACATGGAAGACCACAGAGTGGCACAATGACAAATTCTGGAGGTGGCAGCAGCAGCATGAGGTCAGAAAGGGGCACAATGACAAATTCTGTAGCTGGCAGCAACATGGAAGACCACAGAGTGGCACAATGACAGAGTGTGGAGATGGCAGCAGCAACAGCAGCAGCATGAGGTCAGAGAGTGGCACAATGACAAATTTTGGAGCTGGCAGCAGCAGTATGAGGTCAGAGAGTGACACAATGACAAAGTGTGGAGGTAGCAGCAACATGAGATCAGAGAGTGGCACAATGACAAAGTGTGGAGGTGGCAGCAGCAGCATCAGGTCAGAAAGTGGCACAATGACAAATTCTGTATCTGGCAACAACATGGTAGGCCACAGAGTGGCACAATGACAGAGTGTGGAGATGGCATCAGCAGAAACATGAGGTCATAGAGTGGCACAATGACAAACTCTGGAGGTGGCAGCAGCAGCAGCATGAAGTCAGAGAGTGGCACAATGACAAATTCCAGAGGTGGCAGCAGCAACATGAGGTCAGAGAGTGGCACAATGACAAATTCTGGAGCTGGCAGCAACATGGAAGACCACAGAGTAGCACAATGACAGAGTGTGGAGGGGGAAGCAGCAGCAGTATGAGGTCAGAGAGTGGCACAATGACAAATTCCGGAGGTGGCAGCAGCAACATGAGGTCAGAGAGTGGCACAATGACAAATTCTGGAGCTGGCAGCAGCAACATGAGGTCATAGAGTGGAACAATGACAAATTCTGGCGCTGGCCGCAACATGGTAGGCCACAGAGTGGCACAATGACAGAGTGTGGAGATGGCATCAGCAGAAGCATGAGGTCATAGAGTGGCAGAATGACAAATTCTGTAGCTGGCAGTGACATGGAAGACCACAGAGTGACAAAATGAAAAGGTGTGGAGGGGGCAGCAGCAGCAGTATGAGGTCAGAGAGTGGCACAATGACAAATTCCAGAAGTGGCAGCAGCAGCATGAGGTCAGAGAGTGGCACAATGACAAATTCTGGAGCAGGCAGCAACATGGTAGGCCACAGAGTGGCACAGTGACAGAGTGTGGAGATGGCAGCAGCAGAAGCATAAGGTCAGAGAGTGGCACAATGACAAACTCTGGAGGTGGTAGCAGCAGCAACATGAGGTCAGAGAGTGGCACAATGACAAAGTGTGGAGGTATGAGCAGCATGAGGTCAGAGAGTGGCAAAATGACAGAGTGTGAAGATGGCAGCAGCAGCATAAGGTCACAGAGTGGCACAATGACAAATTCTGGATCTGGCGGCAGCATGGAAGACCACAGAGTGGCACAATGATAGAGTGTGGAGGTGGCAGCAGCAGCATCAGGTCAGAGAGTGGCACAATGACAAATTCTGGAGCTGGCAGCAACATGGAAGACCACAGAGTGGCACAATGAAAAAGTGTGGAGGTGGAAGCAGCAGCATGAGGTCCGAGAGTGTCACAATGACAAATTCTTGAGCTGGCATCAACATGGTAGGCCACAGAGTAGCACAATGACAGAGTGTGGATATGGCAGCAGCAGCATGAGGTCAGAGAGTGGCACAATGACAAATTCTTGAGCTGGCATCAACATGGTAGGCCACAGAGTAGCACAATGACAGAGTGTGGAGAAGCCAGCAGCAGAAGCATAAAGTCAGAGAGTGGGCAGAATGACAAACTCTGGAGGTGGCAGCAGCAGCATGAGGTCAGAGAGTGGCACAATGACAAATTCTGGAGCTGGCAGCAACATGGAAGACCACAGAGTGGCACAATGAAAAAGTGTGGAGGTGGCAGCAGCAGCAGAATGAGGTCAGAGAGTGGCACAATGACAAATTCTGGAGGTGGCAGCAGCAGCATGAGGTCAGCAATGACAAACTCTGGAGCTGGCAACAACATGGTAGGCCACAGAGTGGCACAATGACAAAGTGTGGAGGTGGAAGCAGCAGCATGAGGTCCGAGAGTGGCACAATGACAAATTCTGGAGCTGGCAGCAACATGGTAGGCCACAGAGTGGCACAATGACAGAGTGTGGAGATGGCAGCAGCAGAAGCATAAAGTCAGAGAGTGGCAGAATGACAAACTCCGGAGGTGGTACTAGCAGCAGAATGAGGTCAGAGAGTGGCACAATGACAAATTCTGGAGCTGGCAGCAACATGGAAGACCACAGAGTGGCACAATGACAAATTCTGGAGGTGGCAGCAGCAGCATGAGGTCAGAAAGGGGCACAATGACAAATTCTGTAGCTGGCAGCAACATGGAAGACCACAGAGTGGCACAATGACAGAGTGTGGAGATGGCAGCAGCAACAGCAGCAGCATGAGGTCAGAGAGTGGCACAATGACAAATTTTGGAGCTGGCAGCAGCAGTATGAGGTCAGAGAGTGACACAATGACAAAGTGTGGAGGTAGCAGCAACATGAGATCAGAGAGTGGCACAATGACAAAGTGTGGAGGTGGCAGCAGCAGCATCAGGTCAGAAAGTGGCACAATGACAAATTCTGTATCTGGCAACAACATGGTAGGCCACAGAGTGGCACAATGACAGAGTGTGGAGATGGCATCAGCAGAAACATGAGGTCATAGAGTGGCACAATGACAAACTCTGGAGGTGGCAGCAGCAGCAGCATGAAGTCAGAGAGTGGCACAATGACAAATTCCAGAGGTGGCAGCAGCAACATGAGGTCAGAGAGTGGCACAATGACAAATTCTGGAGCTGGCAGCAACATGGAAGACCACAGAGTAGCACAATGACAGAGTGTGGAGGGGGAAGCAGCAGCAGTATGAGGTCAGAGAGTGGCACAATGACAAATTCCGGAGGTGGCAGCAGCAACATGAGGTCAGAGAGTGGCACAATGACAAATTCTGGAGCTGGCAGCAGCAACATGAGGTCATAGAGTGGAACAATGACAAATTCTGGCGCTGGCCGCAACATGGTAGGCCACAGAGTGGCACAATGACAGAGTGTGGAGATGGCATCAGCAGAAGCATGAGGTCATAGAGTGGCAGAATGACAAATTCTGTAGCTGGCAGTGACATGGAAGACCACAGAGTGACAAAATGAAAAGGTGTGGAGGGGGCAGCAGCAGCAGTATGAGGTCAGAGAGTGGCACAATGACAAATTCCAGAAGTGGCAGCAGCAGCATGAGGTCAGAGAGTGGCACAATGACAAATTCTGGAGCAGGCAGCAACATGGTAGGCCACAGAGTGGCACAGTGACAGAGTGTGGAGATGGCAGCAGCAGAAGCATAAGGTCAGAGAGTGGCACAATGACAAACTCTGGAGGTGGTAGCAGCAGCAACATGAGGTCAGAGAGTGGCACAATGACAAAGTGTGGAGGTATGAGCAGCATGAGGTCAGAGAGTGGCAAAATGACAGAGTGTGAAGATGGCAGCAGCAGCATAAGGTCACAGAGTGGCACAATGACAAATTCTGGATCTGGCGGCAGCATGGAAGACCACAGAGTGGCACAATGATAGAGTGTGGAGGTGGCAGCAGCAGCATCAGGTCAGAGAGTGGCACAATGACAAATTCTGGAGCTGGCAGCAACATGGAAGACCACAGAGTGGCACAATGAAAAAGTGTGGAGGTGGAAGCAGCAGCATGAGGTCCGAGAGTGTCACAATGACAAATTCTTGAGCTGGCATCAACATGGTAGGCCACAGAGTAGCACAATGACAGAGTGTGGATATGGCAGCAGCAGCATGAGGTCAGAGAGTGGCACAATGACAAATTCTTGAGCTGGCATCAACATGGTAGGCCACAGAGTAGCACAATGACAGAGTGTGGAGAAGCCAGCAGCAGAAGCATAAAGTCAGAGAGTGGGCAGAATGACAAACTCTGGAGGTGGCAGCAGCAGCATGAGGTCAGAGAGTGGCACAATGACAAATTCTGGAGCTGGCAGCAACATGGAAGACCACAGAGTGGCACAATGAAAAAGTGTGGAGGTGGCAGCAGCAGCAGAATGAGGTCAGAGAGTGGCACAATGACAAATTCTGGAGGTGGCAGCAGCAGCATGAGGTCAGCAATGACAAACTCTGGAGCTGGCAACAACATGGTAGGCCACAGAGTGGCACAATGACAAAGTGTGGAGGTGGAAGCAGCAGCATGAGGTCCGAGAGTGGCACAATGACAAATTCTGGAGCTGGCAGCAACATGGTAGGCCACAGAGTGGCACAATGACAGAGTGTGGAGATGGCAGCAGCAGCATGAGGTCAGAGAGTGGCACAATGACAAATTCTTGAGCTGGCATCAACATGGTAGGCCACAGAGTAGCACAATGACAGAGTGTGGAGAAGCCAGCAGCAGAAGCATAAAGTCAGAGAGTGGGCAGAATGACAAACTCTGGAGGTGGCAGCAGCAGCAGAATGAGGTCAGAGAGTGGCACAATGACAAATTCTGTAGCTGGCAGCAACATGGAAGACCACAGAGTGGCACAATGACAAATTCTGGAGGTGGCAGCAACATGGAAGACCACATAGTGGCACAATGACAGAGTGTGGAGATGGCAGCCAGCAGCAGTATGAGGTCAGAGAGTTGCACAATGACAAATTCTTGAGCTGGCAGCAACATGGTAGGCCACAGAGTAGCACAATGACAGAGTGTGGAGATGGCAGCAGGAGAAGCATAAAGTCAGAGAGTGGGCAGAATGACAAACTCTGGAGGAGGCAGCAGCAGCAGAATGAGGTCAGAGAGTGGCACAATGACAAATTCTGGAGCTGGCAGCAACATGGAAGACCACAGAGTGGCACAATGACAAATTCTGGAGGTGGCAGCAGCAGCATGAGGTCAGAGAGGGGCACAATGACAATTTCTGTAGCTGGCAGCAACATGGAAGAATACAGAGTGGCACAATGACAGAGTGTGGAGATGGCAGCAACAGCAGCAGCATGAGGTCAGAGAGTGGCACAATGACAAATTCTGGAGGTGGCAGTAGCAGAAGAAGCATGAGGTCAGAGAGTTGCACAATTGCAAATTCTGAAGCTGGCAGCAATATGGTGGACCACAGAGTGGCACAATGACAAAGTGTAGAGATGGCAGCATCAGCATGAGATCAGAGAGTGGCAGAATGACAAACTTTGGAGCTGGCCACAACACGGTAGGCCACAGAGTGGACAATGACAAAGTGTGGAGGTGTCAGCAGCAGCAGCATGAGGTCAGAGAGTGGCACAATGACAATTCATTATAATTTCCCTGAAAATAATATGTCTTTGCCAAAAAAGAACTGCAATTTTGGGTATACAGATCCCCCAAAAACGGACACCGTGGGATTGGAGGAAAAGTCACTTTATAAACTATGTGGATTTTACACAGATTTCTTGCTATTAACTTCAGCAACAAAAAAGAACTGCAGTTTGGGGTATACAGAACCCCCAAAACGGACACCCTGGGATTGGAGCAGAAATCACTACAGCACAGTACAGTACAAGCAGCTAGACGCTAGGCAGCACATGCAGTGTGAAATGTCGAGATTGGAATGGCCGTCTGTTTTTATAGGGCTGTGACAACACATAAGCCTGCCGATCGTTGATTAATAGGCTGCACATGCCATCGAGGGTGTTCCTTTCTTCTTCCCAGAGTTCTCTGCCCCATGTAACACGTTGTGTTCTGCCCATTTTGCTAATAAAGTGGGGAAAAAAAACTTAGTTCCCACGAATCACCGTAAACTTCGGATTCATGATGAATCAAAGTTTTCCTGAAACTCGGAACGAATTAAGCTGTGTTTGAATCGATTAGCTCATCTCTAGTGTCGGGGCATTCAGTGTGTGATCCTACTTTTGGTATGGTATTTTTTATTTGGTAATGCTTTCCACTGTGCTGTAACTGTATAGGTTTATACTACACGTCTCAATGACAATTATACTTCTTAACATTTTCTACATGTCTATTAATATATGATATATTGCATATCTGTATCGAGGAGATTTTTGACCTACCCTAAGGCATTGTTTGCCGGACAAAATTTGGACATATACTTTTGGACCTCTTTTGTTTTACTATTTGCTACCCTGTCATTTTTTAATCCATGAAAAATAAATACTGATATTAATTATTGTAATTTGGAGACTGATCTTAAGTTTTTGGTGATTTATAATTGTCTCCTGGCAAACAGTTTGATAAATATGCCCTAGTATATTTTTGTCTGTAACTCAGGCATAAGACTGAGATCACATGGGATAGTTAAATTGCTGACCAATAATAGAAAATCAGTAGTTGTTGGCCTACAACATTTTTTTCAGCTTGGCTTCAGCTTCAAAACACATACTGCAGCACAATTTGTGCTGTAGATTTATTTTTTTAGTGTGTGAATAGATTTTTTGACATCTCCCTGTGTTACTGTAAATTGCAATAGACTTGGAAGTCAGTAACAGCTTTCAGAAACCAAATAACTATTTCATGTATCTAACTGGAGTTGTTCTGGTAGCAGGCACATATAAACATAGTTGTTAATAGAGCCTGGAGCCCCTTTGGCTCATTTGCATAATTTTGAAAACCCCTTTAAAAAAAAAACAAGGGTATAAGACGCGTAAAGAGTAACTGTAAAGATTTTTATTTCCACAAATCAATAGCTCTTGGGATGTAAAACAATTTGGCCTATTATCTTTGTTACCTACATTTAGTAGTTTCCTTGCTATCCCCCTCAGATTACCTCAGTGCTGCCCCTCTACCTGTTTTGATAAGCCCTGAACTTTCAGAACTTTCTCTGTCTATCTCTGGACCTCATTCTGTTCACTTTGTCCACCTTGTCATTGGCAGTATCTGCTCTGTGCAGATAAGCTATTAACCCTTAGTGCTCACACAGCATAGGCATAGACTTCCTGTACTAACGATTTTTACAACTTATTACATGTTCTGTGGTCCTCCATTTAATGGAGGGCTGCCAGGCTGGTCACCATATACATCCTGTATGTGCACTGTGCAGTGTTTAGTGGATTTACTTGTGGGAAACTAAATAGATTTACTGCTAATTACTTTGAAAGAGAACACAAGGCATCATGGGATCTTTGGGCAAGCTAACTGGCCTCAGCTTAAGGGCATAGACTGACAGATATTAGTGTCCTCCCACTTCACCTCTAGTGAGAAAGACTTTTGTCAAACACTTTCAGAACAGAAAATGCCATAACTTTGGAAAGAAAAGGGCAAGCAGCACAACGTAGCCATCATTCTGTTTGCTATCATAGGGGGAAATTACATATAATAATTTGGTAAAATCTCTATAGGTTTACAGTTATGCTTTAAAGAAGAGCTGATCCGGCTAGAGGGGGTACACACCAGAATGTCAGTGTGCTTGGTTTATAGTCCCTGATCCTGGTGGTAGATGTCCTTTCATAATTTCACAGGTAATTGAATAGAAAATGTTACATAGCCAGAAATACTTTTCATAAAAATCAGGTTGTTGATGGTCTCCCCCATATTGTATATTACTGTGAAGATGGGTGAGTTTTTGTTTTTATTAAAAAATTTTGTTTTGAAAACTAACTTTCCATCTTCAGGAGATGTTTTGTAGGTTTTAAACCTCTTTAGAGTCAAGGCAAAATAGTTTGACATGACATGACAAAGTTAATGAATAATGATAATAATAATCTTTATTTTTATAGTGCCATCAAATTCTATAGGCTTTAGGTAGAAGTAGATTTTCATGGGCAATGTCACTCTGATGATGTCATCAGTTCAGTGTAAATCCTATTTATATACATATCACACATGATAAAGCCACCTAATCTTAGGTTCTCATGTCTTTCTTATGGTATTTTACAGGTAAGCTCCTTTGCAGTTTCTAGTGTTTAAAACCAATCGTGCTGGTAAATATTATCCATTCATCATGTATATTAATACATATATTTTCCCTGCCTGATGAGCCTTGTTTTTGTATTTTCCACATGTTGATTGAAAGGATCATTTACTAAGAAAGCACCATTTTGTGAATCTGAGAAAAGATGTCAAGGTTTTTTTTTTCCATTGCAGATGCTAATTTATCAAGCTAATTATGAGCAAAATGCAGCTAAATTGCTGATAATTTTGAGGCTGATTAATTTAGAAGCAGAGTCATTGGTAGGTGCTTTAAAAGTCTGGAAATCTAGAGTCAGCATTGCTGTTTGATTATCTATTACAATCTCCTTCGCTGCCTATGCAACAGCTGTACGCTCATATTCTGACCCATGTGTAGCCTTACCTGGTACAATCCACAAGGTCATATTTTGTGCCTAGGGTATAAGTGTTATTCTTTCCTCTTACGTTCTACTTTGTTCTACGTTGTCATATTACTTGAGGTGCTTAGTCAGCTTTTAATTTGGGGAGGGGTAAGGGGGGGGGTCATATAATATTGTATTCACCAGTACACTAAAGACAGGGCTGACACTGCATAAAATCAATGCCCTATGGGTCTTATGACTGCCAACAGCTTGACATTAAGTCCCATAGGAGCTGGATGTATTCTAATAAAAGAAGTTAAAAAGACAGTGCATTAATTGAGCCTGGTGCAGAGCTGCCTTCACAACCTGTGTTATCAGCAGAAGTACAAGTGCAGTGTCGTAAGGAATGTAATTATGAAGCAGATTTCCTGGGAGAGGAATTAGGCAGCTCTGATGCTGATCCCTGTTGTAATGAACATGTTTCCCTATTTAGAAATACAATGCAGTTTAAGATGTTCTCCCCACAATCATAAAATATACAGTAATCCTGTGCTAGAGCGTAACTCTCTCCTGGCGGCTGGTGAAGAGTTAACCTGCAGCCTGGTGATGATGAATAAAATAAAATGAGCTGTAAATAATGTAATGATATGTATTGTTAAGCTACGTACCCTGTGCCAGGTGCAAAGACACCCACTCCTCAGTTGGATATAATCTGGGACAGTCATCAAATCCAGTTACATCCTCACAAAAAGGACTGATTAAAGGGAAAAAAAAGTTAAAAAAGGAAACATTAAATTTAAGCTGTTTAATGAAAATTCAGGTGAATTTGAGACTGAATATTTTTAGCAAAATAATTAAAACTTGCATTCTGCGCATCTTGGATGCGAACAGGTTGTTTATTTTTTTTATAGCTGTTTGGTTTATAAATATGAAAGAAAAGTTTTGAATTTTATTTTATCTTTGTGATGCATTGTCATAATTGTTTAATACGTTAATTAAAATTATAAACAAATAATCTGCCACTTCACTTACTTACAGTATAACAGACTACAGCATAATCTAAGTGGTATGTACAAAAATTACAAATCTTTATTAGAAAATACATTGAAACATAGTAGAGAGGAGGTGGTGAGAACTTTATGCAAAGAAAAGATTGGGACTGCCCTTGTAAGGGCCAGAGGTACTAGGCTGAATAAGGGGCAGAATGGTTCTTTCCCAGGCGCTCAAGAAATACCCCACTGTTGGCTCCTATTGGTGAGTAATGACTCCCGCTTTGACCAGGCTAACAGTCTGGCTCATTTTTCAATTGGGTTAGAACGCTAATTGTTAACCCTTTGTTAGTTGTTCAATAAATAGGAATTTCTATGAATGTGGATTAGGGATGTGGACACAGCTGCGTTCAGGTGTTTCTTAGGATAGCAACCCATCCAATGAATGAGAGGTGGGGATAGACCCATGTTTTAAAGTATTTTCTAATAAAGATTTGTCATTTTTATACGTACCACTTAGATTATTCTGTAGTCGGTTAATAAAGATCAATTTGTAATAATTCTTATTTCTTATCGAAATGATAATTTTGCATGTACAGTATATATGACAGAGCTGTGACTAGTAGGGAGATATACTCTGGGACATTGTATGGTGACTATATGTCACTATATTGCTCCTCAGAGAGAATTAGTCCGTGACAACAGATCCTGTTATGGTGGATCCAACTAGTCCCCCCTCTGGAAGGCTTATACTAGCAAAATTCACTCTTTGCTGCTGATATGGAAAAAGAATCACTCCTATGTAATATGAACTTATTTTCATGAATCTGTTTAAGTTAAGATTTAGGGGATTTTTTTCCCACCCACAAACTGTTTAGTTTTAGTTGTACATTATTTTTATTTGACTTTATGCAACATATACTTTAATTTTCAATTAATAAGAATGCTGCCATTTTAAATTGATGGGTTATCCAAGAATTTTTGTAAATTTTTTTAACTGTCCTTAGGATAGGCTATGGATATCTGAATGCTGAAGTAAGAACACCCAGCCCTGACATTGATTAGCTGTTTATCCTGGTATGAACACAGAGCCTAGATCAGAAGAAGTTGGCACTGTGCAATATAAAGAGGCTAACAGTTGTGACTACAATTGAGGCTCTTGGTCAATTATACTAGGAGCTATGTCTGCATTTACAGCTTCTGGGTGCAGTCACACCTGGCATTAGCATTGTGTTTTGAGACTTAAAACAACAGCTGAGGAGAGGAGATTTGCCTAATTACATTGCTGTTAACATTTGCGTTGCATGTGTTAACATAAAGTTAACAAAACATGTGTATTTACATGATGTTATCACATTTATTTACATTTTGTAAACATCGGTTTAACCATTTAGGTGCTGCGGTCAAACATGACCTTCTATAGGGCTTTCTTAACTAACCACCACTATTGGCAACCCGCATGCTGGGTTTGGGAGGTGGGGATCGTCTTCATGGCAGCCCTGGTGTCCAGACAAGGATCAATGCGGTGCCATCAGCAACACAATGACATATCTAGTTGGATCAGATGATCACTTGTCCAAGTCCCGGAGTGGGACAGTAAAGAAAAAGGAAAACATTTTTTTTACAAACAATAAAATAGAATAAAAAGTAATAAAAGTTCCCTAACTGCCCCATAAATAATCAAACACCTACATTTGAAAAACACCTACATTCCCATGTGGGGTATTGCCATTTTTAACAACAAAATATGAGATGTTTTCTCACTTTATCCTGCAGGAACATTTACATTTTGTAAAATTCCATATTGAACCTCCATTTTGTTAACAGTTGATGCCAAATAAGCTTTACAAGGGCTGTTTTGAGTACTTTGAAAGGTTGCAATTTAAATCCCTACAAATATGAATAGGTGATCATATTGTCAATGATTTTACGTGTATACAGAACCCTCTTATTTACATGTACTGTATACAGTACCCCCATAATGAATGAATACATGCAGTCCCCCCTTTTAATTCCTGCTGTGCCCTCTGTAATAAATTGATAGATACTGCTACTGTGCCCCCTGTATTAGCTAGATACTGTGCCACCTCTTTTAAATACCATCCTCCCTTTAATATATATATATATATATATATATATATATATATATATATATATATATATTATTGCCCCCCTCTCTATATATGTGATAATGCATCTGTATATTACCATTGACTGATCAAGATTGATCACACGCTGCATACACTAATGTATCACCTCTGCAGGACAGGAGTGTTGTGCTGGTATCCACAGGGAGAAAACTAAAGAATTCTAACAATAAATATATTCAGCTTAAAAAATGATAATAATCCCTCCAAGTACATAGGTATCCAGTGCCCAACAATATAAAGTTATCTAATACACTGTTCCCTCAGTATGTAAGTAGCCAGCACACTGCCCCCAGTATATAGATATCCAGCACACTGTCCCCGGGTATATTGGTAGCCAGCACATTGCCCCCAGTATATAGGTCTCCAGCACACTGCCCCCAGTATATAGGTCTCTAGCACACTGCCCCTAGTATATAGGTCTCCAGCACACTGCCCCCAGTATATAGGTCTCTAGCACACTGCCCCTAGTATATAGGTATCCAGCACACTGCCCCCAGTATGTAGGTAGACAGGACACTTCTTCTGGAGCCCATAGTAAAAATAAAAAAACTTTAATTTTAATATTTTATATAGACTTTCAATATGTTTTAAGCTACTTTATTAGGTACACCATTCTAGTAACGGGTTGGACCCCCTTTTGCCCTCAGAACTGCCTCAATTCTTCGTGGCATAGATTCAACAAGGTGCTGGAAGCATTCCTCAGAGATTTTGGTCCATATTGACATGATGGCATCACACAGTTGCCGCAGATTTTTTCGGCTGCACATCCATGATGCGAATCTCCCGTTCCACCACATCCCAAAGATGCTTTATTGGATTGAGATCTGGTGACTGTGGAGGCCATTTGAGTACAGTGAACTCATTGTCATGTTCAAGAAACCAGTCTGAGATGATTACAGCTTTATGACATGGAGCATTATCCTGCTGAAAGTAGCCATCAGATGTTGGGTACATTGCGGTCATAAAGGGATGGACATGGTCAGCAACAATACTCAGGTAGGCTGTGGCGTTGCAACGATGCTCAATTGGTACCAAGGGGCCCAAAGAGTGCCAAGAAAATATTCCCCACACCATGACACCACCCCCACCAGCCTGAACCGTTGATACAAGGCAGGATGGATCCATGCTTTCATGTTGTTGACGCCAAATTCTGACCCTACCATCCGAATTCCGTAGCAGAAATCGAGACTCATCAGACCAGGCAACGTTTTTCCAATTTTCTACTGTCCAATTTCGATGAGCTTGTGCAAATTGTAGCCTCAGTTTCCTGTTCTTAGGTGAAAGGAGTGGCACCCGGTGTGGTCTTCTGCTGCTGTAGCCCATCTGCCTCAAAGTTTGACGTACTGTGCGTTCAGAGATGCTCTTCTGCCTACCTTGGTTGTAACGGGTGGCGATTTGAGTCACTGTTGCCTTTCTATCAGTTCGAACCAGTCTGCCCATTCTCCTCTGACCTCTGGCATCAACAAGGCATTTCCTCCCACAGAACTGCCGCTCACTGGATGTTTTTTCTTTTTCGGACCATTCTCTGTAAACCCCAGAGATGGTTGTGTGTGAAAATCCCAGTAGATCAGCAGTTTCTGAAATACTCAGACCAGCCCTTCTGGCACCAACAACCATGCCACGTTCAAAGGCACTCAAATCACCTTTCTTCCCCATACTGATGCTCGGTTTGAACTGCAGGAGATTGTCTTGACCATGTCTACATGCCTAGTTGCCGCCATGTGATTGGCTGATTAGAAATTAAGTGTTAACGAGCAGTTGGACAGGTGTACCTAATAAAATGGCCAGTGAGTGTATAGTGTAATGTTATACATTTAATTTTATAATAATTCCTTTATTTATATAGCGCTTACAGGTTATGCAGCACTGCACAGACCTTACATGGGGCTCACAATCTAATCAACCTACAAGTATGTTTTGGAGTGTGGGAGGAAAATGTAGGAAGCCCACACAAACATGGAGAAAACATACAAACTCTTTGCAGATGTTCACCTTGATGGGACTTGAACCCAGGACACAAGCGCTGCAAGGCTGTAGTGAAACCACTCCGCCACCATGCCGCCCTATATTATATAATATTATTGCTTGGGCTTCAAAAATACACAAAGACCTTTTAGAGCATAGCTTAAGTCAATTCTACACAATGCTTTGGACATTTGCTGGCAACAAATTTGGGATTTGAGTAAGGGTTTTCTATGATTATAGTTGTTAAAGGGAAGTTTGACTTTAGTGCTGAACTCTCCAACTCTGTGACTTTACACAACCAATTTACATCTCACTTAGAAGTTGATGTTATTGATTATGCAACCTTGCTGGAATATGATTTGGAAAATTCCCGTCTTCTAGACAACATATTAATGCTGACAGGTTCCCTTTAAACGAGTATTCTGGGCTAAAAATACAGGTGACATAATCTAAGAATAGGAAGGCAAGTAGAAATAGACATGGTACTTACCATTACGGTCCAATGTTATTCCTTTATTTAGGCAAGTTGTTCATAGTTTGGGGGCACCACTGGCGATGGGCCATTTTACATCTACTGGTGTTTTCTCAAGCTTATCATAGCCCTGGTAAAACATCTATAGATGCAAAACTGCCCCTTTGCCGAGCTACTTATGACATCCTATAAATATGAACCACGTGCACAAATAAAGGAATAACATTGGACCTTATTGCTAAATTACATGTCTTTTTCTGCTAGATGTCATTTCTGCTGGATTCCTTCATGTAGTTCCACAAAGTTATTAGAATGTATTTCCATGTTAACTTTCTTCTTGCTGCTGTCATAAGAATAGGCTCTCAATATACCATTGGTTAGGGGCAGACACCCAGCACCCCCACAGATCAGTAGAGTGTTGGAACCCCACCATCTTATACTAGGGACCTATTCCGTGGAAAGGTTATTCTTATTCCTAGTCTGGAAAATTACTTTTTTCTAAACTTTTATTTCAGTATCAATATGGAACTATTGACTCCCAAACAGCTGAGACCACCCACATTGCTAATTAAAATTGGATATAGATGATATCTTAAGTGTAGTTTTATGTTTTCCCCTCATTTCCCCTCAGTCATTTATTACTAAACACAGAAACTTTATTATCCATCCTTGTCTAGAGTGAATGTCAACATGCTAGGATCTGCATTTTTAGGCTCCGTATCAAATAGGACTTTCAGTTGTTATTAATATATCAGCTGTACTGTACAATCACTGTAAACAAATATATTTTCTAACCTTCAAGGGGTTTTCAAGGCATTACCTAAAAAGGGGGCATCACCTTACCTTAAAACGCATGTTTCCCCCATTCCTTGAGGTGTGTAGGGAACTTCTTCACCAAGGTGACCCCCTGACAATAGCATGTATTTGGCATATGGCGCGTTCACCATCTCCGTAGAACCCCATATAAAATACAACTAGGTGAACAATACCACACAGGTGTCAGGCTTCTGGGGTAATGAACCCCTGGACCACCGCAAATGATGACACAAGCCGACACCTAGGTCCGGAATCTAAGAGGCACCCGATTTTCAACAGAGCCCAAAGCGGGTTGGACTTGCTGCGGCATGGTACCACCACTTGTCCATGGTGGCATACAAGGACGAGGTACAAAGTCAGCAGTCACGTTTGTGGTCGGGAACAGCCTGGAGGTCAAGACAGGCGACAAAGGTTCAGGGTCAGAGACGGAGCAGAAGGTCAGGGCTGGCAGGAGGAGCGGAAACATGAACAGGTCCGGGGTCACAACAGGGAATCAAATCACAGTCACAAGGCACAATACAAAGTTTCTTGACGGCATAGAGCGCGAATATCCGGCGGGGAATTCTGGGAAAGGCCGGTTTTTAAGAGAATCTGGGAAGTGGCCAGTGCCAATCAGCGGTGCACTGTCCCTTTAAATTTACAAGCGCCAGCACTCGCGCCCTATGAGATTGGAAGCCGTTATGGGAGCAGGAGCATGGAGAGGTGAGTGAAGCTCGGGGGAGAGGCCGCCACTGATGTGCCTGCGACCCGAGATGTGGGTTGCGGGAGCACCTGTGACAACTGGTATTGCCATGGGAAGTGGGAGCAGCTGATGGGTAGACAGCCCCTGTCACCTAATCCGACTGGATTTTGTTCTCTGAAGCTTTACACTTTTTCTTTAGTCCATTCCACCAATATTTTCTTTGCTATGGCAACAATAAAATTGACTTATGACTGCGCACAGTCCAGTGTTTTTCCAGTAAAGAAGGTCTTTTATGTTGAAGGTAAATTAAACCGTAATTTTGATCAGGATTAACTGCAAGTAAAGTTGATACCATTTCGTACTCTTTATACCTTCTGATACTGCTGCAATTCCAAACTGGTATTCTGCTCTCTAGCACTTTCATAAAAGTAAATTTTTTTCAAAACTCAGTAAGGTCATTGGGGCATCATGTGCCATGGTATAAAAACACTGCCCCTCCACCATGCTGGGTATATCAGGAGCCTCAGGCTTCCTGAGATCTCCAAAGGCCAGCTGCCCTGCAGTACCTTTCTATGCTAGTCCCATCATAGAATTGCGATATAACCTGTGTCTGAATGGGCACAGACTATAGCTAGTGCTCAGGCAGAAGGCAGGAACACCCCACGTTGGACCACTCTGCCACCTGACCCGGCCCACTTCACACTCCTTCCATGCCCATTTGGCATGGAGGTGACATGAGAGGAAAATAATCACAATTCTCAAAGAATTATGATTATTTCAGGACTTGTACACCAGAAAACTGTATATCTATACAAAAGAAACAGACTCAACTAATCAGAACACATATGTAATTACACCGCCACAGTAATATACACCATGTTGCATAAAATCATTGCAAAAAATATACATCATGTAGCATCAATTCATTGCATCATTTCTTTAGCTGATTCGCTGTATCAAATGTTTGTAAAGTATAAAACGGGACAGTCGCTACCAATGTGGTTATTTTAGGACCGTTACAATGCTACAAGCTATTCTGTTAACCTTTGGCCATGACATATTAATTAGACAAAGAACTGAGAGTTCTGGAATAATTAAAGCTAACTAATACATCAACATTTTATGCAAAACGATAGTGCGGAGCGTCCAAATTCATCAGATGATTGCTACAGTCATAGGCAAAACAGAGCTACACCACGCAAATGTAAGATGGCTTCTTTAGCCATCTGCAGAATAGCAAAATCTGCTTCCTGATGGCACGTGGGCTGCCAAAGCTTCTAAAGGCTTTGGCGCCTATTTACTAACTGTCCATCTGCTGCATGGCACAAGTGACAGCTGATTCTTTTGCTATTGGTAAGATGAAGTAGACCTGGGCTATTTAGTCACAGGCTCTAATCACCCCAGGTTCCTCCTTTGAGCTTCATTAGTTTATTAGCCAGGCACAAGAGATGCATTAGATGGTTTTACATGTTTCTTATGAGCAGAAGAAAAGCCAGATCTGTACATGGACTTTAAAACCCTAAGGCATACAGTTTTGCTCCTAGAAATAAAAGCATATTGGCAATGTTCAAAGCATATTGGGACATAACAATAGTCTAAAGACCTCAGTATGAATGCAGACATTCGACCAGATGTCTGTTTGACAGGGCTGCTGCAGCTACATGTTTGCTCTATGAAAAGTCACAGTTCATTTTATTCTCTATGGTACGGACTTAAAGGGGAATGGTAACCTTTCTCAAAGATATTGGTTTAATTTACCTTCATAATATATTCTGCTATTTAAACTATTTGTTAAAATGCTCCAATAGTTTTAGCTGGATGGCATGAGGGATCCCCAACAACCCACAGATAAATCTCCCTTTGCAAGACTAGGCAGCCATCAGTGGTTGTACTCGGTTAGAGAACGAATGGACTGGAGCATATTGTATGTATTGCTTTAAAGAGAATCCATCATCAGTTTTGACCTTGGATAAGAGCCCTGGAGAGCTGGGTAATTATATCTTTGTGTCTCTTGTTAGTAGCAGCAGCAGTAGTAGTGAAATATGCATTTATATTACAGGATTGTAGCTGGAATTTGAGCACTGGGTGCATTGGTGCATGAGATCTTTTCAGTGGACACAGCACAGCGCAACCTTACACACCCTTTCACTGAAGTTCTCCAGATACAGCTACAATACTCAAAGTCTTTAAGATCTATGAAAATATTCTATTTGGCTTACACGATTGTTTATAGGCCAGCTACATGCCTGGCTGATATGTAAATTCATTGGGGTCTTGAAGATGACTAAAGTATTAAAGGTGAATTAAAGGCGAATGCATGGCTTTCCCTTTAGCTCTTCTAAGTTGTATCACTGAAAAGCCATGAGAAAGGGTGTAAGGTAAGAGGCCATCATAACTTCCCAAGTCTTGATTGCTATGCATAACTATATGTTTACATATGTGTATATATTCAATGTAAAATGGCAGCACTTTAAGCTTCAATGAAGAAAAAACTATTCATAACTGCAAATAAAGGTATACATTTTTTCTACTCTGAGGCTTGGAGCGCTGCCGTTTTTTTCTTTTCTTTTTTGGATGGACCATTGTTCAGGGATTTGCACCAGACTATGTTTACTTTAGCATAGTGCTGCTTTCTTCCTCTATATACACACATGACCAAAAAGAAAGGCAGACAATTCTGCAACCATGCTTCAAGAGAATTTTTTAAAAATAAAACTTATGAAACAGACAGGACAGAAATGATGGAACCCTAAAAGGGGTTTGTTTGTATGATGAAAAATTATACAATTTTTCAATATACCGTCTGTATCAATTCCTCATGGTTTTCTAGATCTCTGCTTGCTGTCATTCTATAGAATCAGAAAGGTGTCTCAGTGTTTAACACTACAGCCTTGCAGTGCTGGGGTCCTGGGTGAAAGTCCCATCCAGGTTAACATTTGCAAAGAGTTTGTATTTGCATGGGTTTCTTCCGGTTTCCTCCCTGACTCCAAAACTAGTAGGTTGATTAGATTGTGATCCCCATTGGGGACAGGGACTGATTTGGAAAGCTCCTTGTGCGCTATATAAATAAATGAATAATTATTAACCCCTAGGCGCACCAGGACGTTATAGTACGTCCCCGGGGCTAGATGCTTAGCGCACGGGGACGTTCTATAACGTCCTGCTTCTGGCACCGGCTCACGAACGGAGCCGGTACCAGAAGCAGCGGCTGTCAGCTGTCTAGTACAGCTGACAGCCTGTGCTAACACCCGCGATCGGAGCCGGCTCCGATCGCGGGTGTTAACCCCTTACACGCCGCGGTCAAACATGACCATGGCGTGTAAGGGTGTTTGCGCTGTGGATCGGATCCCCCGTGCCGCTTACCGGGGGATCCGATCCACTTCTGGGCAGCTCCGAGGACTGGCATGTGCCCCGGAGCTGCCCGGTCTCCATGCGCAAGCTTGCTCAGACAGTTTACACTGCTCTACAATAAAATAGTATTGTAGAGCAGTGTATTGAACTTAAACCAGTGATCAGAGCATCACTGGTTCAAGTTCAAGTATGTATAAGTAAAAATATGCAAAAACACTTAACACTACACATTATAATAAATAAAAAATAAATACATAAAAATATAAGCCCCTAAAATGTCACTTTCCCATAAAAACACTTAATAAAGTATAAAAAACACAAAAACACAAAACCCCCCGCATATTTGGTATTGCCGCGTCCGTAACAATCTGTATAATAAAACAGAATCATTACTGGACCCGCACGGTAACGCCGTAGAAAAAAAAACGCAAAAACTTTCCGAAAAAAGATAATTTTTAATTAATACCCTATAAAAAATGCTCTAAAAAGTAATTTAAAAAATGTTATGCACTCCAAAATAAGCCCACTAAAAAGAACAACTCTTCTCGCAAAAAATAAGCCCCTAACTAGATTTGTCAGCCGAAAAATAAAAAAGTTATGCATATGAAAAGATGATGATGCTAAAATGAACAAGAACAAGAATAATATACTATTTTTATGGTATGGTAAACAGCCAAAAAAAAACCCCATAAAAATCTTCCTGAAAAGTGATGATTTTCATTTCCTCCGCCAACAAAGAGTTAATAAAATCTCACCAATTAGCCTATAGATTCCCCCAAATTACGTACCAGAAAAGTGCATCTCATGTGGCAAAAGAAATAAGCCCCTATAGGTCCACATTAAAAAAGAAAAAAATTATACAATGTGACATAGCAAATCTGATCTGGATGGCGCCTCCTTCCCTTCTATGCCCGGCCGTGCGCCCATACAGCAGGTTACCACCACATATAGAGTATCCGTGTACTCGGGAGAAATTGGGTAACAAACTTTGTGGAGCCTTTATTCATTTAATCCATTGTAAATGTTTAATTTTCCACCCAAAATGAGTGTATTGTGAAAAAATATTACAATTTGCAGACTGCACCTCCATTTTGTTTTAACCCCTATAAAACACGTAAAGCGTTAACAAACTTCTTAAAAGTGTTTTTTTATACGTTGAGGTGTGTAGTTTCCACAATGGGGTATTTTACGAGTCCCACTATTATTTAGGCCTCTCAGTGTCAATTAGAAGTTGAGCAGGTCCATCTAAATACAGGTTTTGGTGATTTTACAAAAAATTTGAAAAATGATACCTAAATTCTGAGCCGAATAACATTCTAGTTAAATATGTGGAATCTTAAAAAACCATGCCAACATAAAGCAGACATTTGGGAAATGTAAGTTATGAATTTATTTGGGAGCTATGACTATCTGCATCAAAAGTAGAGAATTTAGAACGTTGAAAATAAAGAATTTTTCCAAATTTTTGCCAAATTTAGTTTTTTTTCATAACTAAACACAAAAGATATCATCCAAATTTTTAAACTAATTTGAAGTACAATGTGTCACGAGAAAACAATCTCAAAATCCCCTGGATATCTCATAGCGTTCCAAAACTATAACCACTTATAGTGACACAGGTCAGATTTGAAGAATGGGGCCGCGTCCTTAAGGCCAAAATAGGCTGTGTCCCCTAGGGGTTAAAGCTTCATTGTTTATTTCCAGTGGACAGAATTCTGACCATAGTCACATAGATGCACAGCTCGTTATATAACAGAGAGTAATCAGAGCAATATTATATAATGACGTGGGCACCTGCGTGACAAAGGTCAGATTATTGTCCACTGGAAATAAATAATGGAGCTTTCTGTAGAATGACAGCAAACATAGATCTAGAAAACAGTGATGTATAGATACAGAAAGTGTATCTGAAATTTGTATAACTTTTCATTACTCAAGCAGTACCCATTACTTGTTGAAATGGGAATACTCCTTTAACTCAATATTTTGGTGCACAACATTTTGAGGCAATCACTACAATATAACGATTTCTGTAACTGTCAATGAGACCTCCGCACCTCTCAACAGGTTTTTTGGCCACTTCTCAAGAGTAAACTGCTCCAGTTGTCTGGGGTTTGATGGGTTCCTTTGCCGGATGGCCTGTTTCAGCTCCTTACAGGTTGTGGTTTAGAGAGCTTCAGAATGCCCAATGTTTCCCTCTTAGCCATTCTTCGTTGCTATTAGCTGTGTGTTATGGGTCATCATCCTGTTGCAAGACCCATGACCAAGCTTTCTGACACTAGACAGCATATTTCTCTCTAGAATCCCTTGAGAGTCTGGAGATTTCATTGAACCAGGCACAGATTTAAGACACCCTGTGCCAGATGCAGCAAGCATCCCCAGAACATAACAGAGCCTCCTCCATGTTTCACAGTAGAGACCGTGTTCTTTTAAAGATATGCTTCATTTTTCTGTCTGCAACATTGAGCTAATGTGCCTTGCCAAAAAGTTTGATTTTAGTCTCAACTGTACATAGGACATTCTCCCAAAAGCTTTGTGGCTTGTTAGCATATAGTTTTGAAAATTCCAGTCATGCTTTTTTATAATTTGTTTTTAGCAATGGTGTCCTCCTTGGTTATCTCCCATTAAGTACACTGTGGCTCAAACAACAACAAATGGTCCAATCTGACACTGATGTTCCTTGAACTTGAAGTTCACTCATTAAAAGTTTTTCTGGGCTGTTTTGTTGCCATTGGTATTACTCGTCCCTTTGGGCTGCAGTCCCATGGATCTTACATTTCTGAATAATGCGTGAAACTGTAATCACAGGAACATCAAGCTCATTTTTTGAGGCTCTTGAGACAACTCTTTCCTTTGCTTCCTCTTGCTCATGTTAAGTTTGGTGTTTACCATGTCCACCAAACAGCACTGTAGCTGTAGCCCTATATACAGGCCACAAACTCATTACAAGATTGTAAACACCTGTGATGCTAATTAGTGGACACACCTTGATTAACAATTTTGTCCACATGTCTATATGAATTCTTTTTTTCCAATTGTATTTTTATTCAAAGTATTTTTCAGAGTTATACAAAAACACAGAACGATAAACAAAGTAAACATTCAAATAAATCTGTAGCAGGAAACATGTTACAACTTTATAAGTGTTGCTACTTTAAGAAGATAGAATACTATAAAGGTATATAAGGTCTACAATTAGAATAAAGCAATTACTGTATGTGTAATGAATTGGCAGTGGTAAATCCAAAAATGGATAGCAACATGACTGAGACATAACACATTACATACAGACCACAAGGGGGAGAAGGTAAGGAGGGGTGAGGTTTCAGTCATCTCAATTCCATTCTTAAGCCCCAGAGCTCCCATACCTTATAAAAGGTGGAGACTGTATTGTTTAAAGATGCCCTCATACGTTCAATGTCACGGACCTCCTGGATCCTGGCCTGGAGCTCCAGCAGTGTTGGTGGATATGTCCTCTTCCAATGGTTCGCTATCAGACATCTTGCCACTGTAAGTATGTGTAGGCTGAGTCTACAAGCAGTTTTGGTTATATGAAAGGGAGGAGCATTCAACAAATAGAAAAGCGGGTGAAGCGGTATCTGCAGAGAGTAGACCGAGTATATAAGATCTCTCACTTCTATACAAAAATGTTGCACTGATGGCCACGACCATAAAATGTGCGGAAGCTTCTGGGTCCCATAGGTAACAGTTGGGGTGCACTGGGGCCATCCACAAATTCTCAATCTCCATCCATCTGGACTAGGCCCAAAGGTTGGACCAGGGGGGTATGTGTTGGAGTTGTGCTGCCCAGTGATACTTGTGTATATGAATTCTAATTCTGAATACAATGTAAATATATGTTTTGTATGTCTTATATTAAAATTCCGTAACTACATGGTTCAGATGTGTCCCTTAACTTAGGTTTTATAAGAAACCCTAAGTTTAACCTAAGTAAAATATTACCAATATTACCAAAAATCCTGATATCCTTGCAGTTCAGTACAGTAAGATATAAAAGCACATGTATTTGCATATTTTAATCATGTAAAAAAGGGACTTTTATCACCAAAATATATTTCAAACTGTGCTCTGCTTTGTTAAAGGGATCCCCCTGCCTCTGTCAAAAATTTATTTGCAGATGGGAAAAATACAACGTTACAGTACATTTTCCCTCTGGGGTGCTGCCAGTGAAACAAAGCATGACAGGGCATTTACTAAGATCACTAGAACTTCAATGTATGTCCCTTTGGGACTCCTCCTCCATTAGATAAACACTCCTTAGGGCACATGACTAGGAGGTTATCTGACAGAGGATAACAATTTGAATCATTTATAGTATAGCATTCCATCTCTGCATCTTTTCCTGACTTTTCAAGGCTTTCCTTTCAGTGCACTTTATTTTTAGCTGGTACTTAATATTTGCTAGTCTTGGCACTGCAAAGCTATTTATGAAAATATGGATACTACTGTATAAACAAGTGTTTTTTTTTCTTCTGTTGATATCAGGCATAAAAAGCAAAATGAAGGAAAATTGAAATATTTCAGAAAATGTTTTTAAAAAATACTAATTTTGGCAAATAGACCTTGAAGTGAAGGGTAATGTATGAAATAATTTTTAAATGACGGTTCACAAATAAGCATCTACAACCAGAAAATCCTCAATAATGTGTAATACAAGGAAATTATTTTACCTAAATGTAAGCATGTACTTAAGACAAACATTTGGAGAGGGGAAGACCTGGACCACATATCCACACATTATACAGTGGGGCAGATTTACTTACCCGGTCCCGTTGTGATCCCGCGGTGTGTTGTGTGTTCAATTTTCTGCATGTGCCGCTTCTGCGCCGAAGTCCGGCGGAGTTCACCTTCTTCTACCCTGCACATGTGAGTGCTTATCTTGCGACACAATTCCGTTTTTAAATTCCGCGGTATGTCCGAATCCGTTGGTTGTCCGACGGCCACGCCCCCGATTTCTGTCGCATGCAAGCATGCGCCGACAGCCACAATCCCATCGCGTGCGCCAAAAACCCAGGGCAATTCAGCGGTAAATGGAAATAATCGCGAAACCCCGACGAAAGTGCGGCGTTCGGACCCTTAGTAAATGTGCCCCAATGTCTGCATTCATAAAACAAACTCAAGGTTCTTAGTTACTACTTCACGGGACCTAAATTTAGTGGCTCCCTACGCTATTGGATGCCGCATCACATGGTGCCCACTACTGCCATAACACAGAGCCAGCAGAAACTGAAAGCGAGCAGCCCCCCAGTACTTATACTGGCAGGCTAAGCCCCATGGCTCTGGGCATCGGGACCCCACCAGAACAGCACCACAGATACAGTTGGCGCCATGTAACACCACCCCATGTGAACAGGTGCTAAATTTTCACCATATGTGAACAGGTCTTGAATGCTCACCACTCCATGTGGTCTCAGAAACTTGCTGAGAACAAGTAGGCGACCACTATATGCAGTCTCCTGTGAATTAAAAACACCTGGGTCGAATTCAAACAAAGTCCTTCACAAGTCCTGCAATATTGAGACTGAATGCGTTTCAGGGGCAGTACTCGCCACCTTCCTTTAGCAGCTAATGTGACTTTGGACTGCCGTTCCTTATAGGATACATTGGGTAAAACATAAACATGGAATGGACCATGACACATATTACTATGACAATGGAAAAATAAATATTCTTAAATCACTATAAAAGAGTAGGTTGGGATATAGATATATAATCAAGCCTGAAATTGCTTGTCTATATTTTGTTTCAATTTGCAGTAGATAAAAATTATAGGTATTTTATAGATGGTAGACTTATCCTACTGACCCGTTCCTGAGGAACTGTTCTTCTACAGACTTCTTTTGTTACAACTCTATATGCTGCAATTTTGGCAATATGGAGTTATAAAATTTATGCTCATCAGCACCTCAGAGCACCTCTTTTTATAATTTATTCACTCCCCTGTTCGACTACCAGTACGCTACCAATCCAGGCGGGACTGAAAGCATCACGCGATAGAATAAATTATAAGATAAGGTACTCTGATGCCCTCCGGTGATGTAGTTGGAGTGCCCTGGACCGATTAGCATAAAATTGGCTAAACTGCTAAAAACTGCTAAAACTGATGGTAGATGTCCTTTAACATCTGTACAACTTAAATAGACACCAGTATTGATTGGAATAAATAGAACACTATTGATGTGAATAAAGCACTTGGGTGGGATAGAAGATGCACTTTTATGTCTGCAGCAGCCTCTACTTATCTCTGCTTTCTCATACTTGGCCCTTCCTCTTCTCCCCTCCCCACCATAGATTGCAATAAACAAATATCATTTGTAGGCTGCAGTCCATCTTTAGAGACTAATACAAAATGTCAGTTTTATACATTATGGAGAGGATTAAAAGATCTTGACAAGTGAAGATTTAAAATATATGATAAATTTTTTTCTCTTTGCCTGGTGGGGATCGCGGAGTTGGCCGTACAGGGCCACCCGGCAGTGGTGCATTAGCCATAGCCAGTGCAATTATATGCCAGGCAGGGGAACCTCGTGGAATATCTGGTGTTGGAGATAACATCAGGCACTTACGCATAATATGCCAGTGCCGGATGAATTCTCCTTTTGGTGCCACTATTACAACTCTAAACCCAAAAATTTAAACTAAAGTAGGTAGTACTCCTCTTGTACATCCACCAGTCCCATGAAGCGTACAATCATATACAAAATAAAAGAGCTGCATCACTCATTTCTCAACAAGTATAAAATTAAGTAATAAAACTGAGACTTTATACATTTCTCAATGTCATTTGTAGCCCCTTTCTATAAGCCAGCTACTGTCTAATGTCTGGTGATCCTACAAGTGACAGGTAATAGAATATCATTCTCCTTTCCCACACATATCACTTTCCGCACACCCTGTCTACTTCTGCATTATCTCATTGTTTCCATATTTAAATTTTAGCATTTGGAAACATCATTTTAAAGTAATTCGGAACGGTTGAACTTTTAATTGTTATGGGAAATAAGTTAGCTCAATCTTTTATCCTGCGGAGAGAGGATACAGTTTATTCTATAGTCTCCACTACCTAATCGCCATTGAACACCCTTTTAAGCGCAGCTTGTGTATGAACTCAATGCTACGAGACAAATAAATTCTTTGGGAAATGCACATTTTTTATTTGGAAGTAACACCATCTCTTTGTTAGATTTGTGGCAATCCTATCTTCACTTTACTGTTTTTAAGTCGAAAATGAAAAATTGTATGGAAGATGTTTGTGCATCATATTGTGCTGAATGGTATGTAGGTCAGCAGGCTGCACCGTAGCAGATAAGGCGCCGCGAACAAGTGTTCTATGTACTTACAAGCAAATATCTGTCATAATAGAAGTAGACAGATCTACAAGAGCGTTTTGGCTTAGGAAATGTTTCTTGTCATTAGCATTTAAAAAAAGCTCTGAGATTCAGGCCTATCAGCACCGATTCACAGCAAAAGCCTGGCTTGAACAGGTTGTTATCTGTTCAGTACAGAGGTGCAGCTGGTTAGCTAATGGATTTGCAAATTTTTTTTATTTTTTTTTTTTTTTTTGGTAGGGATGAGTAAAAAGGCAAAAGAATCAGGTACTTACATGCCATTCAGAATGTAACAATTTTGTTTGTGTTACAAACCAAACCATTTTATTTGCAAACTGAGTTTTCAGGAACTGAATAAAAAATGACAGATTATATATATAAAAAATGAAATTATAGAGAGAAAAATAGCCGAACAAAAACAAACAAATATAATTCTTTATTCTCAATATTCCCTACAGATTTTATTATGCATGCATTCATTCCGGAATGGGAACTTATTTCTATGCCTGCAAAGGCTATTATTTATTGATAACGATTATTAATATTTTATTATTATTATTTGTTATGCCCCTTCAGCCAAAGTACTTTTCGGGCATAGTGTGTACATGCTAATACAAAATTATTTTACATTCTAAAAAAAAGCCACATATTAAATTTAAATAAATCAGTATTGTAAATTACCGCAAGGCTCTTAAAGGTGAACATGAAACTCGCTAAAGTCATTTTGAATTTAATGAGAATTCATAACTAACTTTTCCAAAAGTGGAATAAAGTATAAGTAATGGTGTGTTTGTCTAAGTGACAGACTGCACAATACTATAGGTCCCTAGTAGAACATATTTTCCTTAGGTGACTGATGCTTTATTGATAAGGATTCAGGTGTTTACTGCTAGGATTGCATTTGTTGAAAATTCCTGTAGCGCCACCACAGGGAAAATAAGGCATTACACTACACCAGTTGGAGATATTGGTCGCCTTCATGTAATACATTAGGTCCCGCATGAAATTTTCAGAGTAGCAAATCTCTTACAGAAACTTCAGCCCATTCAGCTTCATTCAGTGGAGAGAGGCAAAGGGGATGGCAAGATATAATACAGGCAGTCCCCGGGTTACATATAAGATAGGGTCTGTAGGTTTGTTCTTAAGTTGAGTTTGTATGTAAGTCGGAACTGTATATTTTATCATTGTAATCCCAGCCAGAACTTTTTTGGTCTCTGTGACAATTGGATTTTAAAAATGTTGGGTTGTCATAAGAATCAATATTAACACTAAAGTTTCTTTACAGACACATTTGATATTTGTTACAGCTGATGATTGTAGCCTAGGACTAAAGTACAATAAATTACCAATATCCAGAGGTCCGTTTGTAACTAGGGGTCATATGCAAGTCGAGTGTTCTTAAGTAGGGGACCGCCTGTATATATATTTTTTTTAATGAAATATAGTTTATGGAGCTACTTAAAAAAAACCATTTTTTTTAAACATTTAGACACACAGTTGCCGCAGATTTGTTGGCTGCACATCCATGATGCGAATCTCCTGTTCCACCACATCCCAAAGATGCTCTGTTGGATTGAGATCTGGTGACTGTGGAGGCCATTTGAGTAAAGTGAACTCATTGTCATGTTCAAGAAACCAGTCTGAGATGATTCCAGCTTTATGATATGGCGCATTATCCTGCTGAAAGTAGCCATCAGATGTTGGGTACATTGTGGTCATAAAGGGATGGACATGGTCAGCAACAATACTCAGGTAGGCTGTGGCGTTGCAACGATGCTCAATTGGTACCAAGGGGCCCAAAGAGTGCCAAGAAAATATTCCCCACACCATGACACCACCACCACCAGCCTGAACCGTTGATACAAGGCAGGATGGATCTATGCTTTCATGTTGTTGACGCCAAATTCTGACCCTACCATCCGAATGTCGCAGCAGAAATCGAGACTCATCAAACCAGGCAACGTTTTTCCAATCTTCTACTGTCCAATTTAGATGAGCTTGTGCAAATTGTAGCCTCAGTTTCCTGCTCTTAGCTGAAAGGAGTGGCACCCGGTGTGGTCTGCTGTAGCCCATCTGCCTCAAAGTTCGACATACTGTGCATTCAGAGATGCTCTTCTGCCTACCTTGGTTGTAACGGGTTGCGATTTGAGTCACTGTTGCCTTTCTATCAGCTCGAACCAGTCTGCCCATTCTCCTCTGACCTCTGGCATCAACAAGGCATTTCCGCCCACAGAACTGCCTCTCACTGGATGTTTTTTCTTTTTCGGACCATTCTCTGTAAACCTTAGAGATGGTTGTGTGTGAAAATCCCAGTAGATCAGCAGTTTCTGAAATACTCAGACCAGCCCTTCTGGCACCAACAACCATGCCACGTTCAAAGGCACTCAAATCACCTTTCTTCCCCATACTAATGCTCGGTTTGAACTGCAGGAGATTGTCTTGACCATGTCTACATGCCTAAATGCACTGAGTTGCCGCCATGTGATTGGCTGATTAGAAATTAAGTGTTAACGAGCAGTTGCACAGGTGTACCTAATAAAGTGGCCGGTGAGTGTATGATGTGAAAAAGAAAACCTGAAAGGTCCTGTATAAACATCTGCCTTATAGGTAATTGCTAGATTGTGAAAAAAAAAATTGCTGTATATTTTTCAAACTAATATATTCAGAATCTCATCTTGCATTTTAAGTGTGTATCTATTGTTAAGAAAACCGCAGCTATTTAAAGTAATTCAGTGGACTTGAAGTGTCAAATCTTTTCAATTATAATACAGTTTTGGTCTAATTAGGCTTATGTCACTTAAATAATAATGACTTATTAGTATAAAAGGAGCCGGAATATTGATTAATTAGAACACACATATGCATATTAGAAATGACACTACCTTTAGAGTCTCTTAATTTGAAAGACAAATTTAATGAAATGTGTGCAAAGGGGGCAGTCACGGAGTTAATTGAAAATATCAAGTATTTGGTGGTAAATTGGATAGAATCTAAATGTGCGAACAACTATCACAGTTACCGGGTTGACATGCAGAGACATTACATGGTACATGTAAAAGATGCTCACATTTTCTTATATGGACGGTATGTATCTTTATAAATATGCACAAATATATAGGAGCTTTGAACTTTTTCCCTCACAACACAAGCAGTTTTGCACTGGCCTATCAGTACATTAGAGGATTCTTTGTTTATTTCATCCACGGACAAAATAGCACAATAACCTTTAATATCGCCAATATGGACTACAAAAAATCCTCTTCAGCCTGGAAACATTTCCCAAATGTGCCTATTTCTTTTCAGATTGAACTTGTATTTCCACATGTTTTGTATATACCAGTGGTGGTGAACCTATGGCACGGGTGCCAGAGGTAGCACTCAGAGCACAAAGTTCACCATTCAGATCTCAAGACCTCCTCAGCCCAGGATGTGCCTGTCAGGTCTGCTAGGGAAAATGCTGGGACTTCTGGTTCTTCTGGTGGTGCCAGCAGCGTTCTCCGAACCCCAGCGCGTATCCGCACAAACTCCACCTCTCGTCCCGGGCAGCGGCTGCTAAGATCTCGCACTGTCTAGGAGTTGTGCTCGGAACTGCTGGGACCTGTGCTACCTATGCTTGGTGCCTGGTTGTTCTGCACCATGAGGGGTTAATTCCCAGAAGCTGTCCAGCTCCTATCAGGTTCTGGAGGTGGAGTTCTGGCTGCATAAATTGCAGCTTCACTAGTCACCTGTGCCAGTGTTTGAAATCCCTTCTCCACTTGCTCTCAGAATTAGGTTTGACTTGCTCTGTATCTGTATCTGTATCGTTGTGACCTCGGCTCGTTTTTTGACATTGACTCTTTGCCTACTGATTTTGCTATTGACGTACCCTCTCGTTGTGAATCCGGCTAGTTTACTATTCTTTTGTGTTTTATGTTTGTCAGTCTGTTTGTGTTTCCCTTACACACTTATCAGTGTATTTCGAGTCTTCAAGTAGTCGTCCCACGGTTTAGCGTGGGGGGGCTATAGGAAGGGACAGAGGTTGGGGCAAGCTCAGGGCACACTATCCCCTGTCTTTTGTGTTACCCAATCTTAACAGAAACACTGGCCACACATAGGTCTGCATCCTGTATTCGACCTGCTACATTCTCTCCTCCCATGGAGCCTTTGTCAGCTGTGGTCGCTCAGGTCCAGACCCTAACTCAGCTTGTTCAGGATCTAGCTTCCCGTCTCCAAATTCAGGAATCTATGCAGGTTCCACGGCAGACACCACTGCAGGATCCACTGCCACCCATGCCTGAACCTAAGGTTCCTCTCCCTGACTTGTTTTTTGGTGACCGTAAGAATTTTTTTTCATTTCGGGAGGGCTGTAAACTTTATTTTTCTTTACGTCCTCGTTCATCGGGCACAGAGACTCAAAGGGTTGGCGTGGTAATTTCCCTGTTGCGTGGGGATCCGCAAAATTGGGCCTTTTCTCTCCCACCTGACTCTCCATTCCGTTCTTCTCTAGACGCTTTTTTTCTGCTTTAGGCCAGATTTATGACGAACCTGACCGCGGAGCAAAGGCAGTTTCCCGCCTTAGATCTCTGTGTCAGGGAAAACGGACAGCAGAAGATTATTGTGCCCAGTTCAGACAGTATGTGACTGACTCGCAATGGAATGACTGCGCCCTAAAAGACCAATTTATGTCCGGACTGTCAGACCGAGTACAGGACTTAGCTTATGCCGAGCCTCAGACATTAGATGATGCTATGACTCTGGTCATCCGAGTTGATCGTCGCCTAAGATCCAGGCGATCACCTTGGGTGCCCCTGACTGTCAGCCAGCGGCCAGTCTGTCTCCAGGTAGTCCAGAATTGGAATCCATGGAGCTGGATAGCATCTCTCCTGCACAGCGGAAGCAACATCGACTGAGACGTCATCTTTGTTTCTACTGTGGAAGTCCTGATCATCAAATCAACACCTGTTCCAAGAGGCAGCAGCAGGAAAACTTCCGCTCCTAAGCAGTAGTCGGGGGGACTGCTTAGGAGCTCAGGTACTTCAATCTGTTTCCTGCACTGGTCGCGCCTTTTTGGATTCAGGTGCTGCATCTAATTTTATTGATTATAATTTTGTCTCTCAGTTTTGCATGCCATTGATTCCATTGTCCACTCCTATCCAGATGTCGGGTGCGGATTTGACCCCTCTACAGGCAGGGTTGATTAAATTCCGAACCCCGCAGATAAAGCTTATGGTAGGAGCTATGCATGAAGAATGGTGTTCTTTCCTAGTTATGGAAAACTTGTCTGAAAACGTAATTCTTGGTCTACCCTGGCTCCGGATCCATAATCCGGTAATTAATTGGGAAACTCTGGAGCTGGTTCACTGGGGTCCTCACTGTAAGGATCACCTGACCAGAGTTTCATTATGTACAGTGGTGGCGGAAGATCAGAGTCTTCCAGGTTTTCTCTCTGACTACTCAAGTCCTACCCAAGTCCTTCCTCCTCACAGGGAGTTTGATTGTAAAATTGACCTTCTTCCTGATGCTAAATTACCATAGGGTCGTATATATAACCTGTCAGTACCAGAACGGGAGGCACTGAAGAGTTATATTGATGAGAGTTTGACAATCGGACATATCCGTCCCTCTGAGTCGCCCACTGGGGCCGGGTTCTTTTTTGTTGAGAAAAAAGATGGTGGTTTACGGCCGTGTATTGATTATCGAGATATAAATAAGATAACGGTAAAAAACTCAGGTCCTCTCCCCTTGATCCCGGATCTCTTAAATCAGGTTTCTGGGGCCCAAGTTTTCTCTAAACTGGATCTCAGAGGGGATTATAACCTAATTCGGATCCGAGAAGGGGATAAGTGGAAAACCGCATTTAATACACCTTTGGGACACTTTGAATACCTGGTTATGCCCTTTGGTTTGAGTAATGCCCCAGCGGTTTTTCAAGGGTTTATGAACTCCATCTTTCATGATTACATCGGTGTGTTTATGGTGGTGTATCTAGACGATATCTTGATTTTCTCTCCTGATATGGTTTCTCACCAGCAACATCTCCGCCAAGTACTTACCAGGTTGCGCAAAAACCACCTCTTCGCTAAGCTGGAAAAGTGTGTTTTTTGCGTCCAGAAGGTTTCCTTCTTAGGTTATGTTGTGACTCCCTCTGATGTACAGATGGATCCGAGTAAGGTTCAGGCGCTCACGGACTGGGTTCGGCCTACCAATCTTAAGGCCCTACAATGTTTTTTAGGTTTGGCTAACTATTATCGAAACTTTATAAAGAACTTTTCCATGATCGCCAAACCCCTCACGGATCTAGCCCGTAAGGGTGCTGATCCAAACAATTGGTCCCCTGCCGCTTGCTCTGCGTTTGAAAATTTAAAAGCGGCATTCTTTTCAGCCCCAGTTTTGATTCAACCTGACCTCTCTCTACCGTTTGTTGTGGAGGTTGATGCCTCCGAGGTAGGAGTAGGTGCAGTGTTGTCTCAGGGGTCCTCCACTCTCACCAGACTTAGGCCCTGTGCATATTTCTCTAGAAAGTTTTCTTCTTGTGAGAGGAATTATGATATTGGTAATCGAGAGCTCCTTGCCATTAAGTGGGCATTTGAAGTCTGGCGGCACTTTTTGGAGGGAGCTCTTCATCCGATAACTGTGCTCACGGATCATAAGAACTTAGTATATTTGGATACTGCTAAGCGCTTGAACTCACGTCAGGCTTGTTTTTCTCTCGTTTTAATTTTGTGGTCACCTACCGACCTGGGTCAAAAAATGTGAAGGCTGATGCCTTGTCCCGTAGCTTCGGGACTCCTGAGCTTCCAGAGGCTACTGACAGAAATATTTTGTCTCCATGGGTTGTGCTGGCAGCTGTCTCCTCCCTCCTCTCAAATTTTAGCAGGACAAAGATCTGCACCTAAAGACCTTCCGGAAGGCAAATTATTTGTTTCTCTTTTTTGTCGTTTGATAGTGTTGGAGGAGACGCATTGCTCGGTATTGGCAGGTCATCCGGGAATGCGGAGTACCTTGGATCTCTTAAAGAGAAGTTACTGGTGGCTTCACATGACTAAGGATGTGCACGCATTTGTCCAAGCCTGTCAGGTCTGTGCGCGAGGAAAGACTCCCAGGAGAAATCCTGAGGGGCCTCTTCTTCCGCTTCCAGTTCCCACCAGGCCGTGGTCTAAAGTGTCTATGGATTTTGTCACTGATCTGCCAGCATCTCAAGGCTGTACAGTGATTTGGGTGGTAGTGGACCGTTTCTCTTTAATGGGACACTTTGTCCCATTAAAAAAGTTACCTTCAGCTGAAGAATTGGCTGAATTGTTTATACAGAATATTGTACGCCTCCATGGTATACCAGATGATATTGTGTCAGATAGGGGCGTACAATTTGTTTCCAAATTTTGGCGAGCATTTTGTGCTAGACTGGAAGTTAATTTGTCGTTCTCGTCGGCGTTTCACCCTGAGTCTAATGGTCAGTCCGAGAGAATGAATCAGGAGATGATTCAATACCTGCGACTCTTTGTCTCGGACAGTCAGGACCAGTGGGTGAAATTCCTTCCATTGGCAGAATTTGCTATTAATAACCACTGTAGTTCGTCCACACAGGTATCTCCGTTTTTCTGCAATTATGATTTTCATCCTCGTTTCTCCTTTTCATCTGTGCCTGTCTCTAATATTCCTCGAGCGGAGGCTATTACATCCAAGTTGCGCTCGCTCTGGTCACAAGTTCGGGAGAATATTCAGAGGGCACAAAATTCTATGGTCCAACAGACTGAAAGAAGGCGCAGTAACTCCGATACGTTTGTGGTGGGGGATAAAGTGTGGTTATCCACGAAAAACCTTAAATTGAAGGTCCCCTCTTTGAAGTTTGCGCCCAGGTTTGTAGGTCCGTTTGTTGTTACTCATATTGTTAACCCGGTTTCCTTCAAGATTACTCTTTCAAGATTACCTTTCCTTCAAGGTGGCGGGTTCATAACACCTTCCATAAGAGTCTTCTGAAGCGGTATGTTTAGCCTGTTTTGCCTCTTCCTGACCCTCCTTCTCCATCTATTGTGGAGGGGAATCTGGAATTTGAGGTGGAAAAAGTTATGAATTCCAGATGGGTAGGTAACTCCCTGCAGTACCTGGTCCATTGGAAAGGTTTTGGTCCTGAGGATAGGTCTTGGGTTCCCGCTAGAGATGTTCATGCTCCGCGGTTACTCAGGTTATTAAATCAGGCCTACCCTCAGAAGCCATCTTTAAGATCTAGGGGTCCGAAGGCCCCCCGTCAGGGGGGGGGGGTACTGTCAGGTCCGCTAGGGAAAATGCTGGGACTTCTGGTTCTTCTGGTGGTGCCAGCAGCATTCTCCGAACCCCAGCTCGTATCCGCGCAAACTCCACCTCTCGTCCCTGGCAGCGGCTGCTAAGATCTCGCGCTGTCTAGGAGTTCTGTTCGGAACTGCTGGGACTTGTGCTACCTATGCTTGGTGCCTGGTTGTTCTGCACCATGAGGGGTTAATTCCCAGAAGCTGTCCAGCTCCTATCAGGTTCTGGAGGTGGAGTTCTGGCTGCATAAATTGCAGCTTCACTAGTCACCTGTGCCAGTGTTTGAAATCCCTTCTCCACTTGCTCTCAGCATAAGGTTTGACTTGCTCTGTATCTGTATCTGTATCTGTATCGTTGTGACCTTGGCTCGTTTTTTGACATTGACTCTTTGCCTACTGATTTTGCTATTGACGTACCCTCTCGTTGTGAATCCGGCTAGTTTACTATTCTTTTGTGTTTTATGTTTGTCTGTCTGTTTGTGTTTCCCTTCCACACTTATCAGTGTATTTCGAGTCTTCAAGTAGTCGCCCCACGGTTTAGCGTGGGGGGGCTATAGGAAGGGACAGAGGTTGGGGCAAGCTCAGGGCACACTATCCCCTGTCTTTTGTGTTACCCAATCTTAACAGTGCCACATTATTTTAAAGTGACTTTAAGTGCAGGAGGAGCAGGGAGGTGAGGACAGAGCTGGATTATGATTGTAGACCCTTCTCCAGGTCTGTGATTCAGCCTGTTAAGGGTACCTTAAAGGGAAGCTACAATATAATCCTAATTTCTACTCCTTTCTACTGTATTGGTGTCCTCAGGACGCCAATACGTTTGAAACCTGTGAGTTGATTTAGTTACTTTAAATTGGCATTTGGCACTTTGTGAAAAATATCTGGCTTTTGCTTATAGTTTCGGCACCTAGTTTCAGTCCCTAAAAGGTTTGCCATCACTGGTATATACCGATATTGGGTTTCCCTATATCATTGTCTCTGGTTGGCTCAGGAAAGTCCAACATTGCTCCCCAGTAGAGCTGTACTGCATCTGATAAGCTATACTCAATAAAGGGTCTTAATCTGTTTCTGTCCCAATTGGTTCCTGCAGGAGCGGGAAAACTTCAGTGACACATAAACACATAGCTGCAGAATTAAAACACTCTGGCTGCTGTCTTGGCATGGGGTGCTGATGTTAATAGGTTAAAAATCTTTGGTACCTTTAATTAAGAAGAAAAATTAAATTACAATGTGTTTGGTTTTAGAGATTGGTATTTTTAATTATGTACATTTTAAAACAGAATTGTGTTACAGAGAAATTTTACGATCCCTTTATATAAATGATACAGGATGATCTGGAGTCTGCTGGATGAATTTGGAGAATGTTACCTACCTGTATTGCGCTTACTGTAATATTGGACTATACCCTTTTCTTCTAGTGAAGGAAAATCATATTACTTCAGCATACAAAGACATTTTAGATGACTGTATGCTTCCAACTTTCTAGCGCACAAAGAAAGGTCTATAAAATCATGGTTGGGTGAGTTTGGTGTAGAAGAACTGGCCCACACAGAGTCCTATAATTTGTCTCATTAAAACACCCTAAGGATAAACGAGAATCGAGATTGTTGTCACTCCCTCTTTTACTACATCAATGTCTGACAACACAAAAGCTCCTTTCTTGAGAAAGGATTCTGAAGAGGATCCGAAACATAGCACTTGGGTGAATAAAGTACCAACTCTTTTTTATATTGTGGTGCGCAGCCTATTTTTTACTTTTAACACTGTATCTATTTATCTCTCAAATGTATCTGCTATTGTCTATCTAGCTATCTATTTATATTTTATTTATTTATGTATCTATAAAGCTATGTCATCTTTCATCTTTACTGAATTCCCGTTATGACCCCAGTTCCATTACTGACTATGTTCCTTTGCTGCCTGCCCTGATTCTGACGTTTGTGCTGTCTATCTCCACCTCCTGCCTATCCCCGACCATGATTCTGCCTCACAACTCTGTACCTTGCCTTGGCCGCCACCACGGACAAAGTCACGCCTGTGGAGCGACCTGGTGGTACCATGCCACAGCAAGTCTAACTCGCTTTGCGACAGGCTCTGGTGAAAACAAGGTGCCAATTACACCTCTTCTCCCAGATGTCGGCTTACGTCATTGACCGCGGTGGTCCTGTGGGTCCACTACCCCGGAATCCTGACATTGCTGTTATCTATACGGGCAATCTATACCTATAATGGCAATGCTATATTTTCTTACATGTTTTACTTTAAATAGTGGACTTTAAGACACCTTTAAATTGTTGATGAAACTCACAAAACCTGTCAAATAATGTGACCTTTTTTTCATTTTTCACAGTTTCCCTAATAATTCCCTTTAGGCTGTTTTTCAGTACATCTGCATTACTGAGTACTTTTCTCACAACTTTTTTCTTCACAGTTTGCTGATTTATGAATTATTATAAATTATGATTGCATGTTTAATTCTGAAAAGGGAACCATCTTCACCAACTTTACTAGAGTATAGTCTGAAATTGTACTCCTGAAATGGCAAAGTTTTGCTTTCTGTAAGATATGTTGACAAGTTCTTGTTTTTTTTAAATATTAAGCTATTTTTGTTGATAACAAGTTTATGTCCCCACAAATGAACGCATTATATATTTGTTCTTTTTATTTTACAAGACAAGTGGTCTAAAGATAACATACTGTAAGTAGTGGGATAATTTACTTGTTTTACTAGTTTTTTAACTAGTTTATTAACCCCTTAATGCCGATTCAAAATGTTCTACTTTTTCCATACATAGTCATAAGAGCAAAAAAAACTTGATAACTAACATTAACCGAATGTCTGGTTTATGTTTATATGTTTTTTTATGCATCCTCCCATTTTTGTAAGATGTTCTGGGGCTTTGACCAAAATCACGCTATCGAGAAACCTGCTCAGGTAGGTATCAAGTCTAAATAAAAGTAAAACCCATAAATTACCCCATTATAGAAACTACACTCCTTAACGTATGTAAAACAACTCTCATGAAGTTTGGTAACCCTGTAATTGTTTTACAGGGGATAAAACAAAATCGTGTGCAATTTTATAAATTTCATTGTTTTGGCTAAATGAATGGGTTTTTCAAAAAGTGTACACATTTTCAGTGGATAAAATACCAAAATGCTCCACAAAGTTTGATGATGAGATTTTATTAACTCTTAAATGTATGTAGGGAAAAAAAATCATAAATTCTGGTTTTCTTTCTTCTTGTAATTTTTTCTTCTTTGTATTTTTCTTGTATCACCGTACCATAAAAATAACATATAATCTTTGTTCTATAGATCACTACGATTATGCCGATGCCTCATTTATATAGTTTTTTAAAAATATATTTATACAATTTTACGGAAGAAAAACTACCGTATATACTCGTGTATAAGCCGAATTTTTCAGCACAAAAAATGTGCTGAAAAACGTCCCCTCAGCTTATACATGAGTACGTCCCCTCGGCTTATACATAGATGCGCCTGCTGGAAGAAAACATGGCAGCGTCCATGACAGAAGCAAGAAGAAAGAAGAAGAGCCGCGGAGAAGAAAGAAGATGGGACGCGCCGACATCGGGGAGCCGCACTGACACCGGGGAGCCGCGCTGACATTGGAGGGTGAGTATATGAGTTAATTTTATTAATTGCTGTGGGGGCAGGCTGTATACTACTAGGGGCCAGCTGTATACTACATGGGGGCTGGCAGGCTGTATACTACTGGGGGCTGGCAGGCTGTATACTACTGGGGGCTGGCAGGCTGTATACTACTAGAGGCTGGCTGTATACTACTTGGGGCTGGCAGGCTGTATACTACTAGGGGCTGGCAGTATACTACTGGGGGCTAACAGGCTGTATACTACTGGGGGCAGGCTGGCTGTATACTACGGGGGCTGGCTGTATACTGCTAGGGGCTGGCTAGCTGTATACTACAGGGGGCTGGTGGCTGTATACTACTGGCAGCTGGCTGACTATATACTACTGGGGGCTTGCTGGCTATATACTGGGGGGGGGTTTAAACAATGCATTTCCCACCCTTGGCTTATACTCGAGTCAATAGTTTTTCCAAGTTTTTGGTGGTAAAATTAGGGGTCTCGGCTTATACTCGAGTTGGCTTATACTCAAGTATATACGGTAATATGGAGAAAATCTAATTTATTTTACTATTGCCATCTTTTCGGAGACATAAATTTTATCATTTTTGGCTGACAGATCTGGTTTAGGGCTTATTTTTTAAATGTTGAATTGTCCTTTTCAGTGGTAACATTTTGATGCACATAACTTTTTTTCTCACCTTTTGAAACATTTTTGTGAATGGATTTTATGAAAAATTTATATTTTTGGCAAGTTTATTGGGTTTTGTTTTTGCAGCGTTCACCGAGCAGGTCCAATAATGTTACTGATTTATTGTACAGATTGTTATGTATATAGAGATACCAAATGTGGGGTTTTTTTCATGAGTTTCAGTTTTTTGTACTTTATTGGGTATGTAAAGGGAATGTTGGTGTTTAGGGGATTTTGACCTAATTTCATTGATTCTTTTTATAAAAAAAAAGTTTTTATAAAGCGTTAAACTTTTTTTTTTTACTTTTACAGGTTGGCTTGAACAAGTGTTGCTCTGATCGCATGTTCAAGCTCTTATTTAGAGATGAGCGAACATGCTCGTCCGAGCTTGATGCTCGGTCGAGCATTAGGGTACTCGAAACTGCTCGTTACTCGGACGAATACTTCGCCCGCTCGAGAAAATGGCAGCTCCCGCCGTTTTGCTTTTTGGCGGCCAGAAACAGAGCCAATCACAAGCCAGGAGACTCTGCACTCCACCCAGCATGACGTGGTACCCTTACACGTCGATAGCAGTGGTTGGCTGGCCAGATCAGGTGACCCTGGGATAGACTAGCCGCTGGCCGCGCTGCTCGGATCATTCTGTCTCTGGATGCCGCTAGGGAGAGAGCTGCTGCTGCTCAGGGAAAGCGTTAGGGTGTTCTATTAGCTTACTGTTAGGCAGGAGTGATTCTCAAAGAACCCAACAGCCCTTCTTAGGGCTACAATAACGTTCTACTTTTTTTATTTTAATTTGCATCTTTTACCATTTTGTGAGGAATTAGCAGGGGGACTTGCTACCGTTGTGTTTAGCTCTTAGTGGCACACATATCCATAGCAAAGACCGAAGTGGGAAAATTCAGTAGGGGTTGGATTTCTATTAGGCAATAACTCAGTGTCATCTCATCTGGCATAGTACTGTGCTTCCTTTGATACTTGGCTAGAAAATAGCCATAGGAGAATACAAACAGCTTCTTGAAGCCTACAGTAGCGTTCTATATATTTGATTTCTGGTTGATCTGCTGGTGACTGTAGTTTCTGCAGTGCATGTACTTGCCAATTCTGAGCAATTTGTAGTGGGACTTGCGACCGCTGTGTTCTGCGCTTAGTGGCGCACATATCCATAGCAAAGGCTGAAGTGGCAAAATTCAGTAGGGGTTGGATTTCTATTAGGCAATAACTCAGTGTCATCTCATCTGGCATAGTACTGTGCTTCCTTTGATACTTGGCTAGAAAATAGCCATAGGAGAATACAAACAGCTTCTTGAAGCCTACAGTAGCGTTCTATATATTTGATTTCTGGTTGATCTGCTGGTGACTGTAGTTTCTGCAGTGCATGTACTTGCCAATTCTGAGCAATTTGTAGTGGGACTTGCGACCGCTGTGTTCTGCGCTTAGTGGCGCACATATCCATAGCAAAGGCTGAAGTGGCAAAATTCAGTAGGGGTTGGATTTCTATTAGGCAATAACTCAGTGTCATCTCATCTGGCATAGTACTGTGCTTCCTTTGATACTTGGCTAGAAAATAGCCATAGGAGAATACAAACAGCTTCTTGAAGCCTACAGTAGCGTTCTATATATTTGATTTCTGGTTGATCTGCTGGTGACTGTAGTTTCTGCAGTGCATGTACTTGCCAATTCTGAGCAATTTGTAGTGAGACTTGCGACCGCTGTGTTCTGCGCTTAGTGGCGCACATATCCATAGCAAAGGCTGAAGTGGCAAAATTCAGTAGGGGTTGGATTTCTATTAGGCAATAACTCAGTGTCATCTCATCTGGCATAGTACTGTGCTTCCTTTGATACTTGGCTAGAAAATAGCCATAGGAGAATACAAACAGCTTCTTGAAGCCTACAGTAGCGTTCTATATATTTGATTTCTGGTTGATCTGCTGGTGACTGTAGTTTCTGCAGTGCATGTACTTGCCAATTCTGAGCAATTTGTAGTGGGACTTGCGACCGCTGTGTTCTGCGCTTAGTGGCGCACATATCCATAGCAAAGGCTGAAGTGGCAAAATTCAGTAGGGGTTGGATTTCTATTAGGCAATAACTCAGTGTCATCTCATCTGGCATAGTACTGTGCTTCCTTTGATACTTGGCTAGAAAATAGCCATAGGAGAATACAAACAGCTTCTTGAAGCCTACAGTAGCGTTCTATATATTTGATTTCTGGTTGATCTGCTGGTGACTGTAGTTTCTGCAGTGCATGTACTTGCCAATTCTGAGCAATTTGTAGTGGGACTTGCGACCGCTGTGTTCTGCGCTTAGTGGCGCACATATCCATAGCAAAGGCCGAAGTGGCAAAATTCAGTAGGGGTTGGATTTCTATTAGGCAATAACTCAGTGTCATCTCATCTGGCATAGTACTGTGCTTCCTTTGATACTTGGCTAGAAAATAGCCATAGGAGAATACAAACAGCTTCTTGAAGCCTACAGTAGCGTTCTATATATTTGATTTCTGGTTGATCTGCTGGTGACTGTAGTTTCTGCAGTGCATGTACTTGCCAATTCTGAGCAATTTGTAGTGAGACTTGCGACCGCTGTGTTCTGCGCTTAGTGGCGCACATATCCATAGCAAAGGCTGAAGTGGCAAAATTCAGTAGGGGTTGGATTTCTATTAGGCAATAACTCAGTGTCATCTCATCTGGCATAGTACTGTGCTTCCTTTGATACTTGGCTAGAAAATAGCCATAGGAGAATACAAACAGCTTCTTGAAGCCTACAGTAGCGTTCTATATATTTGATTTCTGGTTGATCTGCTGGTGACTGTAGTTTCTGCAGTGCATGTACTTGCCAATTCTGAGCAATTTGTAGTGGGACTTGCGACCGCTGTGTTCTGCGCTTAGTGGCGCACATATCCATAGCAAAGGCCGAAGTGGCAAAATTCAGTAGGGGTTGGATTTCTATTAGGCAATAACTCAGTGTCATCTCATCTGGCATAGTACTGTGCTTCCTTTGATACTTGGCTAGAAAATAGCCATAGCAATAGGATAGCATTGTTTGGTTTTAAAAACTCAAAAAAAAACAAAAAACACAAAAAAAAAAAAAAAAAACACAAAAAAAAACAAAAAAAAGTAAAAAAAAAAAAAAAGTTATAACTCTCATTTTAAAAATGTTTAACCCGAGGGCTAGGGGTAGAGGACGAGGGCGGGGACGTGGGCGTCCAACTACTGCAGGGGTCAGAGGCCGTGGTCCTGGGCGGGGTGAGACACCACCTGCTGATGAGGGAGCAGGGGAACGCCGCAGAGCTACACTCCCTAGGTTCATGTCTGAAGTTACTGGGACTCGTGGTAGAGCACTGTTGAGGCCAGAACAGTGCGAACAGGTGATGTCGTGGATTGCTGACAATGCTTCGAGCAATTTGTCCACCACCAGTCAGTCTTCCACGCAGTCCACCCATGTCACCGAAATCGCCACTCCTCCAGCTCCTGCACCTCAGCCTCCTCCCCCCCAGTCTGCCCCCTCCCAGGAAAATTTGGCATTTGAACCGGCATACTCTGAGGAACTGTTTTCTGGACCCTTCCCACAGTCACAAACCACTTGTCCGGTTGCTGCTGAGCAATTTTCCGATGCCCAGGTTTTCCACCAGTCACAGTCTGTGGGTGATGATGACCTTCTTGACGTAGTGGAAGTGTGTAAAGAGGTGTCCGACGATGAGGAGACACGGTTGTCAGACAGTGGGGAAGTTGTTGTCAGGGCAGGAAGTCCGAGGGGGGAGCAGACTGAGGGATCGGAGGATGATGAGGTGACAGACCCAAGCTGGGTTGAGAGGCCGGGTGAACACAGTGCTTCTGAGACGGAGGAGAGTCCTCGACCTGAACAGGTTGGAAGAGGCAGTGGTGGGGCCAGACGGAGAGGCAGGGCCAGAGCTGGTGCATCAGCGCCACTGTCAACTAGTGAAGCTCCCGTGGTGAGGGCTCTTGCGGCGAGGGCTAGATCTTCAGAAGTGTGGAGGTTCTTTAAGGAAACACCGGATGACCGACGGACTGTGGTGTGCAACATTTGCCAAACCAGGCTCAGCAGGGGTTCCACCACTACTAGCTTAACTACCACCAGTATGCGCAGGCATATGAATGCTAAGCACCCCACTCAGTGGCAACAAGCCCGTTCACCTCCGGCCGTGCACACCACTGCTCCTTCCCCTGTGTCAGCTGCTAGTCAGCCCCCTGCCCAGGACCCTGCCACAAAAACCCCATCGTCGCCTCCACGATCCTCCACAGCATCCACCAGCGTTCAGCTCTCCATACCCCAGACGCTGGAGCGGAAACGCAAATATAGTGCAACCCACCCGCACGCCCAAGCCCTTAATGTGCACATCTCCAGATTGCTTAGCCTGGAGATGCTGCCCTATAGGCTAGTAGAGACCGAGGCCTTTCGCAACCTCATGGCGGCGGCCGCCCCTCGGTATTCGGTCCCCAGCCGCCACTACTTTTCCCGATGTGCCGTCCCAGCCCTGCACCAGCACGTGTCAGACAACATCATCCGTGCCCTGACCAACGCCGTTTCTGACAAGGTCCACCTGACCACGGACACGTGGACGAGTGCTGCCGGGCAGGGCCACTATATATCGCTGACGGCACATTGGGTTAACTTGGTGGAGGCTGGGACCGAGTCTGACCCTGGGGCTGCTCATATACTGCCGACGCCGAGGATTGCGGGGCCTACCTCGGTCCAGGTGTTTCAGGCCTACTATGCCTCCTCCTCCTCCCACCCCTCCTCCACCTCCTCCTCCGAACTACCATCCGTGGGCACGGCGCCATCAGTCGGTAGCTCTAGGCACAGCAGCAGTGCCGTCGCTAAGCGACAGCAGGCGGTGCTCAAACTGCTGAGCCTAGGCGACAAAAGGCACACCGCCCAAGAGCTATTACAGGGCATCACGGCGCAGACTGATCTGTGGCTGGCACCGCTGAACCTCAAGCCGGGAATGGTTGTGTGTGACAACGGCCGTAACCTGGTGGCGGCTCTGCAACTCGGCAGACTGACACATGTGCCATGCCTGGCCCATGTGTTAAATCTGATAGTGCAGCGTTTCCTCAAGACATACCCCAATCTGTCTGATTTGCTCACGAAGGTGCGCCGCATCTGTGCGCATTTCAGGAAGTCCAGCCCAGATGCTGCCACTCTCAGGGCAGCGCAGCGCCGCCTCCAACTGCCCGCTCACCGACTGTTGTGCGACGTGCCCACGAGGTGGAATTCAACACTGACCATGTTATCCAGAGTTTACCAGCAGCGCAGAGCGATTGTAGACTGCCAGATGTCAACTTCCACCAGAACTGGTAGTCAGGTCAGTCAGCTTCCTCAAGTCTACAATGAGGAGTGGACGTGGATGTCTGATATCTGTCAGGTGCTGAGTAACTTTGAGGAGTCAACACAGATGGTCAGTGGCGATGCCGCCATCATCAGCCTCACCATCCCGCTGCTTGGCCTGTTGAAAAACTCTCTGGTCAGCATGAAGTCGGAAGCTTTGCGCTCGTCACAAGAGACGGGGGAAGAATATTCCCTTGTTGATAGCCAAAGCACCCTGAGGTCTGTTTCTCAGCGCATATCGGAGGAGGTGGAGGTGGAGGAGGATGAGGAGGAAGAGGAGGAGAATGTTGGCGAGACACAAGAGGGGACCATTGTTGAGTCCTTCACTGTTCAGCGTGTATGGGCAGAAGAAGAGGAGTTGGAGGAGTTGGAGGAGGAGGAAATGGACAGTCAGGCCAGTGAGGGGAGTGAATTCTTACGCGTTGGTACTCTGGCGCATATGGCAGATTTCATGCTAGGCTGCCTATCCCGTGACCCTCGCGTTCAAAGAATTTATTCCAGCACCGATTACTGGGTGTTCACTCTCCTGGACCCACGGTACAAGCAAAATCTTCCCACTCTCATCCCTGGAGAGGAAAGGAGTGTGAGAATGCATGAATACCAGCAGGCCCTGGTGCACAAGCTGAAACAGTATTTCCCTTCTGACAGCGCTAGCGGCAGAGTGCGTAGTTCTGCGGGACAAGTAGCGAGGGAGAGTAGGCGAGCAGGCAGCTTGTCCAGCACTGGCAAGGGTACGCTTTACAAGGCTTTTGCCAGCTTTATGTCACCCCAGCAAGACACTGTCACCTGTCCCCAGTCTCGGCAGAGTAGGGCTGATCTTTACAGAAAGATGGTGAGGGAGTACGTAGCTGACCATACCATCGTCCTAAATGATCACACAGCTCCCTACAACTACTGGGTTTCAAAGCTGGACATGTGGCACGAACTGGCGCTGTACGCCTTGGAGGTTCTTGCCTGTCCTGCCGCTAGCGTCTTGTCCGAGCGGGTTTTCAGTGCAGCTGGTGGCATCATCACCGATAAGCGTACACGCCTGTCGACTGACAGCGCTGACAGGCTGACGCTTATTAAAATGAATAAAGGCTGGATTTCTCAGAATTTCCAATCTCCACCAGGTGAAGGAAGCTCAACCTGAATAATTGATCCACTCCTCCTCCTCCTCCTCATTTTCCTCCTTCTCCTCCTCTTTGTACAGTAAAGCAGAGGAAAATGGCTATTTTTTGACAGGGCCCACTGGCTCTTGCTATAGTACTTCATGCATTTAATTTTTCTGGAGGGCCACCTACCCGGTCCTCTGTTTGAAACAATTTTTGTGAGTGCCACATACAGGCACTCAATCTATTCCATTTTTCTGGAGGGCCACCTACCCGGTCCTCTGTTTTAAAAAATTTTTGGGACTGCCACATACAGGCACTCAATCTATTCCATTTTACTGGAGGGCCACCTACCTGCTCCTCTGGTTTGAAACATTTTTGGGACTGCCACATACAGGCACTCAATCTATTCCATTTTACTGCAGGGCCACCTACCTGCTCCTCTGGTTTGAAACATTTTTGGGACTGCCACATACAGGCACTCAATCTATTCCATTTTACTGGAGGGCCACCTACCTGCTCCTCTGGTTTGAAACATTTTTGGGACTGCCACATACAGGCACTCAATCTATTCCATTTTACTGCAGGGCCACCTACCTGCTCCTCTGGTTTGAACAATTTTTGGGACTGCCACATACAGGCACTCAATCTATTCCATTTTACTGCAGGGCCACCTACCTGCTCCTCTGGTTTGAACAATTTTTGGGACTGCCACATACAGGCACTCAATCTATTCCATTTTACTGCAGGGCCACCTACCTGCTCCTCTGGTTTGAAAAATGTTTGGGACTGCCACATACAGGCACTATCCAAATTAAATTGTCTCCATAGCAGCCTCCACACGTTGTCTCCATTGCTACCTCCAAAAGTCGTCCATATAGCTGCCTCCATACATCGTCCCTTTATCAAACGAGGTGTGTCAGGCAGAAATTTGGGTTGTTTTCATGGATTCCACATCAAAGTTGTTAACTTTGTCGCCACCCTGCTGTGTAATCCCCAAAATATACTGGCAAACTTTTACCATTTAGGGATATTATTTCAGCGCTTCTTGCGCATCTGTTTACATTCCCCTCACCCGGCATATCCTAAACTTATAAGAACGCTACTACACTTGATCTTATACAAAAGGTTCTTAGAAGTGCTGTTTGGGGAGTAGCCTAGAGACAGGGGCTTGGATTGGCGAAAGCTCGCCTGGCAGCGGAACGCCAGCTCCATGCGCATCATGCGCTTCTTGCGCATCTGTTTACATTCCCCTCACCCGCCATATCCCAAACTTATGAGAACGCTACTACACTTAACTTGGTGCAGGCTGGGACCGAGTCTGACCCTGGGGCTGGTCATATACTGCCGACGCAGAGAATTGCGGGGCCTACCTCGGTCCAGGTCTCAAAGGCCTACTATACCTCCTCCCACCCCTCCTCCACCTCCTCCTCCTCCGAATTACCATCCGTGGGCATGGCGCCATCAGTCGGTAGCTCTAGGCACAGCAGCAGTGCCGTTGCTAAGCGACAGCAGGCGGTGCTGAAACTGCTGAGCCTAGGCGATAAAAGGCACACCGCCCAAGAGCTATTACAGGGCATTCCACATCAAAGTTGTTAACTTTGTCGCCACCCTGCTGTGTAATCCCCAAAATATACTTGCAAACTTTTACCATTTAGGGATATTATTTCAGCGCTTCTTGCGCATCTGTTTACATTCCCCTCACCCGGCATATCCTAAACTTATAAGAACGCTACTACACTTGATCTTATACAAAAGGTTCTTAGAAGTGCTGTTTGGGGAGTAGCCTAGAGACAGGGGCTTGAATTGGCGAAAGCTCGCCTGGCAGCGGAGCGCCAGCTCCATGCGCATCATGCGCTTCTTGCGCATCTGTTTACATTCCCCTCACCCGGCATATCCTAAACTTATAAGAACGCTACTACACTTGATCTTATACAAAAGGTTCTTAGAAGTGCTGTTTGGGGAGTAGCCTAGAGACAGGGGCTTGAATTGGCGAAAGCTCGCCTGGCAGCGGAGCGCCAGCTCCATGCGCATCATGCGCTTCTTGCGCATCTGTTTACATTCCCCTCACCCGGCATATCCTAAACTTATAAGAACGCTACTACACTTGATCTTATACAAAAGGTTCTTAGAAGTGCTGTTTGGGGAGTAGCCTAGAGACAGGGGCTTGAATTGGCGAAAGCTCGCCTGGCAGCGGAGCGCCAGCTCCATGCGCATCATGCGCTTCTTGCGCATCTGTTTACATTCCCCTCACCCGGCATATCCTAAACTTATAAGAACGCTACTACACTTGATCTTATACAAAAGGTTCTTAGAAGTGCTGTTTGGGGAGTAGCCTAGAGACAGGGGCTTGCATTGGCGAAAGCTCGCCTGGCAGCGGAGCGCCAGCTCCATGCGCATCATGCGCTTCTTGCGCATCTGTTTACATTCCCCTCACCCGCCATATCCCAAACTTATAAGAACGCTACTACACTTAACTTGGTGCAGGCTGGGACCGAGTCTGACCCTGGGGCTGGTCATATACTGCCGACGCAGAGAATTGCGGGGCCTACCTCGGTCCAGGTCTCAAAGGCCTACTATACCTCCTCCCACCCCTCCTCCACCTCCTCCTCCTCCGAATTACCATCCGTGGGCATGGCGCCATCAGTCGGTAGCTCTAGGCACAGCAGCAGTGCCGTCGCTAAGCGACAGCAGGCGGTGCTGAAACTGCTGAGCCTAGGCGATAAAAGGCACACCGCCCAAGAGCTATTACAGGGCATTCCACATCAAAGTTGTTAACTTTGTCGCCACCCTGCTGTGTAATCCCCAAAATATACTTGCAAACTTTTACCATTTAGGGATATTATTTCAGCGCTTCTTGCGCATCTGTTTACATTCCCCTCACCCGGCATATCCTAAACTTATAAGAACGCTACTACACTTGATCTTATACAAAAGGTTCTTAGAAGTGCTGTTTGGGGAGTAGCCTAGAGACAGGGGCTTGGATTGGCGAAAGCTCGCCTGGCAGCGGAGCGCCAGCTCCATGCCAAGATCCAACTAACATAGTTTTAACTGCAGCACCTTTAATCTACTACTAGTTCACTGCCTCCATACATGGTCCCCTTATCAAACGAGCTGTGTCAGGCAGAATTTTGGGTTGTTTTCATGGCTTCCATGTTAACTTTGTCGCCACCCTGCTGTGTAATCCACAAAATATACTGGCAAACTTTTATCATGTACCGATATTATTTGAGCGCTTCTTGCTCACCTCCTTTGGTTCCTCTCTGCTACCCATTGGTTTGAAGCCTGAGTCCATTTAGGGTATGTTGCCATGCCTGCCGCTGCTGCCGCTGCCTCTGCATGCCGTCCCCTATAGTGTCAGGGTCAATTATTGGATGTTTTAGATGCTATCTAGCTTCATTCTGTCACTCTGTCATGGCCATGCTGTTGCCCATAATTTTGGCATAATGGTGCGATTATGCAGCCTCAGAGGCATCCATGCATGCTGCCCCTGCTGTTTCCTGTCCATTTCCGTGGTGTTTCCATCCTTTTCTGAGGTTCCCAGGTGTTTGGCCAAGCTTCCCTGTGCAGAGCCTTGGTCCCCTTGAAAAATGCTCGAGTCTCCCATTGACTTCAATGGGGTTCGTTATTCGAGACGAGCACTCGAGCATCGGGAAAAGTTCGTCTCGAATAACGAGTACCCGAGCATTTTAGTGTTCGCTCATCTCTACTCTTATTCCTACAACAGAGTGTAATACAGATGTATTACAATGCGTTATGTAACACACTGAGCATACTGTGGTAGGAGGCAGGCCCCGGCACCCGGAGAGGATCGGAGGAATGTCTGATTGCGGGTGTTAGCGGTGGGTGTCGGCTATAATATAAAGCCAACACTTGCAGCTTCTGGCCATTCGGCAGCTGGTGCCAGAAGCTGGACATAGTGCTATGTCATAATGCAGCAAGTCCTTGCCGGCCATGACGTAGTACTATGACCAATGTCAGAAAGGGGTTGAAGGATCAATGGACATGTATACAAGTAAAATAAATAGAAATACTTCTCCCATAATACAAAAACAAAACACATTAAAAATACAGTATACACAGCATTATGTATTGCATAGGCTTTTTATATAATCAGGGTGAAATCACAGTGTGGTTATTTGGTAAGACCAAAGTAACAATACAAACTGGTGAGTACCAGTGAGTCTGGAGACATAAAACAAACATAGTATTAAGAGAGCCCCTCAGACTCATTGGAAAATTTAAAAAACCTTTTTTCATCTAAATACGGCCATTCCCATCTATACTGAAATCAGATTACTGCAAAGGGGGATGAGACGGGGAGGTGAATAGTATTAATCTACTGTCAGGGAATTTGATATATATACCGTATATTCTGGCGTATAAGACGACTTTTGAAGACAGAAAAATCTTCTGTCTAGTCTGGGGTCGTCTTATACGCCGGTAATCACGCCCGCCCGCCGTGTATTCACGGCGGCGGTCGGGTCGCGCTGCATGGAGAGGGCTCATGGGCTGAGCCCTCTCCATAGCCGGTAAGTCTTTGCTGCATATTGCGGGTGTATCAAAAAGATAGCGGCGCTTGTTGGTAGCGTCTCCATGGTAGCCTCGGGTCTTCCGAAGACCCGAGGCTATTTCGTTTTAACCCCTTCATTACAATGTGCTGATAGCACATTGTAATGAATGAGGAGGAAAATCCCCATATACTGCCATACTGTAGTATGGCAGTATATGATAGGATCGTACAGACACCCTAGGGTTAAAGTACCCTAGGGAGTCTGAAAAATAGTATAAATAAAAATAAAAAAAAGTAAAAAAAAAAATATATAATAAAAAAACCTAAAATTTCAAATCACCCCCCTTTCCCTAGAACTGACATAAATATAAATAAACAGTAAAAATCATAAACACATCAGGTATCGACGTGTCCGAAAATGCCCGATCTATCAAAATATGATAACGTTTTTTCAACGTTTAACCCCGTAACGGAAAATAGCGCCCAAAGTCGAAAATGGCACTTTTTTGCCATTTTGAAAAATCTAAAAAAATCTATAAAAAGTGATCAAAAGGTCGTACAGTCCTAAAAATGATATCATTGAAAATATTATCAAATTTTGCAAAAAAATGACACCACCCACAGCTTCGTACACCAAAGTATAAAAAAAGTTATTGGCGCCAGAATTTGGCAAAATCAAAAAAATAATTTTTGTACAGGAGGTTTTCATTTTTGTAAATGTATGAAAACATTATAAAACCTTTATAAATTTGGTATCCACGTAATCGTACCAACCCAAAGAATAAAGTAGACATGTCATTTGGGGCGCTCAGTGAAAGACGTAATATCCAAGCCCACAAGAAAATGGCGCAAATGCGTTTTTTCACCATTTTCATTGCATTCGGAATTTTTTTCCCGCTTCTGAGTACATGGCATGGAATATTTAACAAAATAAAAATTTAAGGTACAGTATGGTAACATTTACAGTAAAATGGACGATGGTAATGTTGTTGTTGTATGCCTTATGTTTATGAGCGACAGTTTTCCTGCTATATACCTGCATGTCATAAGAATTTAAATTAAAAAAAGGACCATGTTAAATTCAAATCTGTTTTTTTTAAAATTTTTACCGGTGTTTTGTATGCGTTGGAAAAGGGGTAGTCTTATACGGCGAATATATCTTAAACTCTATATTTTAACAGGAAAGTAGGGGGGTCGTCTTATACACCAGGTCGTCTTATACGCCGGAATATATGGTATATATATATATATATATATATATATATATATATATATATATCTATACTGTATATATATATACATATATATAATTTATTTCTTTTTTTTTTAGTCATTTTGTTTGAGGGGTAGATTATTTTTAACATTTTTCATATAAATAATTTGATACTGTGTAATGAGCCCCATAATAGATTTACATGTACAACTTTGTAAAGATTACTGAGTAGCAGTCATCTCATTAACATCATAGATGTGGAAAATATAAAATGTGACGCCTTTGCTTTAGAGCTGGAGGCAGATAACACAGGATCACACAACTGTTAATAGGTGATGGAAACAACATACCTCTACCTCTCTGTTTTCTGCATCATAGCCTCAGTCTCAACATACCAAAGAGCATGTCCCTAGCATTGACCCAATGGGGGAGATTATCATTGGGCAGGATTTTGAGCTGTTGTCTATGTGTTAGACTGGCAGGTTTCCAACAGTTGGATTTATAGTGCGGTGTATGTGCATTGTTAAAGAGAACCCGTCATGCAAAATAACCCCCCTAAACTAAATATATTTTCATAAACTGCCATTAGAGAGCATTGCCTCTATCCCTTCATTGTCCCTCTACATGCCTGTAAACCTAAGCAATGAGGTCCTAAAGCTGTATGCAAATGACCTGTGAAATGTCCAATGAATCATTAGCATATTCAAGCTGTTCACTCTATTCATGAGTGGGAGGCACAGCCACACCCCCAGTGCTTGACTGACAGCCTGTATAATGATGTGAGGCTGTATAATAATGTGCTTCCTGGTGCTGGTGGCCACGCCCCCTGCAGCCTGTGTGTGCATGTGTGTGTGTTTAGGAGAGATACAGCAGCTCCAGGCAGCCATGTTACCACAGATTCATGTGTAGCTGATGTCTGTGTATCACACATGTGTATTAGGAGGATGCAGCATGTCAGCAGATGCACTAACTATGCTTTACTATACATTACACACAGACATGAGCAGGGGGAGGAGAGGGGAGGGGGAACAGGGGTGACATCACTGCCTCTGACCATGTGACCAGCCTCATTTACATAATAAAACATAGATGATTTTACAATGATTAATGTATGAAATAACTAGACAAAGGCTGGGATGGATCCTTGTGAGCTGCTCCAACAGGAAGAGGTGACAGGACTAGTGGCAGAGACCTGATGACAGGTGTCCTTTAAATGTCTTCCGATGTGAGTATCAGCTGTGTGTGCTCTATGCGAATAGACTGCACCGTATGTTTAACATCTGCTTAATTTCTGCATTTTTGCGATGTTTTTGCACAGGAAATTCTCAGATACCTCAAACATAAAATTGAGCAAACAACTTTAAAATAGAGCAAAAACTTCTAAATTGAGCAAAAACTCCCCCCTGTAGTAGCAATGGACACACATACGCCACCTCCTATGTGGTGTAGTTTTGCAATTAAATTTGCGTTCTTTTGAAGATTCTCAGTTGATAAATTTGGTATTGCACGATTTTGCACTCTGTGGTGTATCTTTTCCACCATTGCGTGACTTTAGAGTTTCATTTTTTCTCACTAAAAAGCCCAGCAAAAACGATGTTTGTGCAAAAATTTTGCGACAATTATACGCCAAGAAGCTATATAGGACATATATATATAGGATAATGATAAATCTCCCCCTAAATTCAATAGGTTTTTTCATCCAAACCTCTGCAGAAAACCAAATCTGCTGTTAACTTCTTAGACAGCTGTTGAGGCAAAATGGCATCCCAATAATAAAGTAAAAAATACAAAAAGGAAATAAAAACAGATACAATAAAAATTATATTTTTCAATATTCAGTTTTAAATAGTAATAATGTGTATAGCTAGAATACTATATTTAACAATCAAAATTGCTTGATGGTTGTAGTATCAAGGTCATTGCAATGTATATGGCTTCAAGACTGTATTGGCCCTGCACATTCCTGGCATGTTAATAAGGAAAAATGACCATGAATTTTGCACCGTCATGAAAATGAGTTATTGTGAGAAATGTATAGTTTGCTTCCAGCTTTAATTGACAGCAATGGAAAACAGCCAAATACCTTGAGGAGAGATAGTGTTAATACATTACAAATATATTAGCAGTGCCAGATTTATGTCAAAAGAGATACATACTTTACTTAGAAAGTTTGATATTTGTGACTCTGCACATATTAAATATTTATGAGATCACTTTTGCAATACATTTAAATAAGTTTGCAAAAGAAGTCTCTTCAGACAACTCTCGTCTTCAGTATTGAAAACGAATGATTTTCTGTTTTTAAGGGAATATGGAGAAACAGTAAGTGACTACACAATGATTTGTACCTTAAGTTTAGTTGTGGACATGTACAGCCTCATGTATTATGGAATATAAGGAGTGTTGACCCAAACCGCAAGGTGCAGCTCCCTTGGAACCCACCACAACCTTCATTAGAAGTTTGGGTCTGAGTTTGGCTTAACCCGCACCCTGCATTAACTCTTTAAAGGCTGCTAGCTGGAAGGACCCCAAAATGTCTGCACGGCACTGCCGGCATGTTAGTGCCATTGTGCTTGTGCCACATTAATTTAAAAGCCACCAGCACCGACCCATGGGTATTTCTAGTGGAGATTTGATCCTCCACGTTTTTTTTAAAAACCTGAATTTTACCGGGTCTGCTTATCATCAGTTATAAGTAATTATTTATTGTTTTTATTAATATATTCATAGTTAATACAATTTATAGTTTATAGTTACAGAGTTTATAGTTACAGCTCTATTGAAAGGCTATCAACCTCTTTCTGCTGGACTACAGCTTGTTGGCAGGTTCAAAGGGAAACTGTCAGGATTTTATCTGTTAACAGAAGCAATATACCTTGTGGTTGTATGTCCCTTTGTTGTAGAGTAAGGCAGGATCACTGTCTTAACTAGAATTGCAAAATAATATCTATTATAAAAAACAATTATTGAAATCCTGTTAATTGCCCTGATAATGACATTTTGGCGATAAGTGCCATGAATGTATTGTCATTCATCATACAGATCTACCATTGGGGTCTGGCTTTTTATTATTTTTTTTTCATGTTGAAAAATGGTGACAAAATAGCATTTCAGACACATAGGTGCTATTTTCCAATGCCCCGTATGCTGGGAATAACCGTTTTTATATTTTGACTTTTGGGACACAATAATATTAAGCATGTTTATGTATTTTTATATCAGTTCTAATTTTTAGACTCCCCCCTAGCATACTTTACCCCTGGGAGTCTCTGGAAAAACGACTGTATTTCAGTATATGGAAAATTGTCTATAGATCTGGTACACAGTTACAGATTTTCAGCAATGACAGGTCATGGAGTTTTATGAAGACTCCAGGCTTTCATAGCAACTAAACGCTCTCTTTGATGTCATCAAGGAGCATTGATTGGTTGCCTAAATGGCTTTTAACTGCTGCTGGCGTCTTTGCTGGTGGTAGTTTAAAGGTTAACATGCAGCACCAATCGTGGGTGTTACCAGTGCAAGTAACAGTGTGAGCCCTCTCCATACTCCCTTAATGGCGTTGCAATGTATTAATACAATCAGAAGTCGTTAAGGGGTAAATCTTTTGGCTCCATTGTCATTGCAGTCTCTTTTATTGTCCTAATTAGGTGGGTGCCATCTTCCTAGAAAAAGAGCAGAGGACCTAATGAAGGCTCCCAGACCTTTCTTTGGAACATGCCCATAGAAATATAAAAAAATTAAAAAAACAAAAAACATACAGTATTACCTATAATCTAATATAGACTAATCATTATCTATTTTTCTAATTTTTGTTTAACCACAGTAGATCAAAAACTAAATAAAAAACAACAGAATAAATCTTAAACCTTCATTTATATCATATTCTGCAACAATATACACAAATAAAATAAACAGGGTAACAACTGTCACACATGGGGGTGTCGGTGAGTCTCTTGGGGCTTAAGTCTGTGGACTCCCTGGACCACCGCGGGGGATGATGGTACTAGCCGCAACCCGGGACCAGAATCTAAGTGGCCCCTGGTCTTCGCCAGAGCCCGCCGCAAAGCGGGATCATCTTTCTGCGGCAGGAAGCCACCAGGTCGTTCCACGGGTGCGACTAGGCCTGCCGTGGCAGCCAAGGTAGGGAAGCAGGGAAGGCAGGACCTCGGGTAGGCAGGATCTCCAGGACACGGAACCACCATAGGAACACAGGACCGCCACAGGAACACTGGAGAATAGACACACGGTGGAAACCTGGGAATGCTGAAACACTAGGAAACACAGGAGGGCTTTCACTTCAGAGAATGACTTGAAGATCCGGCAGAGAGTCAAGGGAGGTGCTGGATTGTAAGGGCCAGTTAAAGGGATGCTAGCCCTTTAAATCACAGAGTATCACCAGGCGCGTGCCCCAGAATGGGGACGCACGCGGCCTAGCCCAGGACGGGAGTGGGAGCCAGGACGAGGACGATCGGGACCAGGAGTGGGGAGAGGTGAGTGCGGGTCTGGGGACGCAGGAGCACCACATTGCGGAGCACGGGTGTACCCGCGATCCACGACATGGATCTCGGGGGCACCCGTCACAACAACATAGTCATTTGAAACAATCGGAGCGAGAACCCTGTTAGCAAGAGCTTACAATCTATGAGACTTAGAGATAAACCTCACAATAGTAGAAGTAAATACTTAAATATATAAATAATAATACAATTGAAAACAAAACAGTGTAGAGCAGCACCGTGACTGAAGGCTTGGTGGTTGCAGGTCTTCGTAGGGGTTCTGACATAAACCTCGCTCAACTAATGGCAAACGATGAAGCAGCACTCCAAGATAAAGAAAACGGGTTTTATTCCACCATCAAATAGCAACGTTTCACCTTTTCCATAACGGCATTATCAAGCATGCTTAATAATGCCTTTATGGAAAAGGTGAAACGTTGCTATTTGATGGTGGAATAAAACTGTTTTCTTTATCTTGGAGTCCTGCTTCATCGTTTGCCATTAAATAATAATACATTAACTTAAAAAGGACCTGTCATCAGGATTTCACATTTTCACCTAATGACATGTTCCCATAGCATTTTGCAGACAACTTCCCAATCTGTTTTTGTAATTACCACTACTGCTTCCACTCACTTTTAAAATATATACAAATATACCTGTCACCCTGCTAGCACACTGGAAAGAGTGACAGGGGCATCTGTTACAAAGCTAAAGTCTCTGTATCATCATTGTATCATCATTATCTCCTCTCTGCTAGCTCTTCCTCCCTCCCCCTCTTTCCTCTTTCTAAACAGGCATTAGCTGACACCATGATCCAATCTCTGTCAGCTCACGTCTGTATGAAGGATGAAGAGGATGAGCTAACACGTCTTGCACAGACGCCTCCTTGACTCGATCCTCTTTGCTGGGAGAGAGCCACAAATACTTTTATATACTTTTAAAAGTGGGTGGAATCAGTAATATTAATTGTGAATGCAGATTGTGAATTACTATTGGTATATGAAAGTCTATGGGAACCTGTCATTAATTGAAAATGAGTGATCCTGATGACAGGTTCCTTTTAAATAAATGGCAGGAACTGGATTTTTTCTCCAGTTTATTTCTGCTGAAGGAGAAATTATCAATGATTATGAACAATTAGAGGCCACTGTTTTGGTATCTCTCTGTCTATCTATCTACCTCACCATTGTCTAATAGACAATGGATAAGTGCTATTTAATATTTTTATACCATTAGACACTATGAGGTTTATACATTTGCAAACTAACTGGGTTACACAAAGGTTCTGTATACAACTAACAAAAACAGAAAATCTAATTGTTTCTAGTACTTACTCCTCCTATATAGAAATAGAAACCCAGGTTTCCTGCACTTGAGGCCAAATGTCTAAATGAAATGACACTGTAAAATGTAAGCTTTGGTTGACTGAAGCTGTGAATAGTCCGCAGTTAATCCATTTTTTGTCGGATTAGCTCTTCAAGACCCACTTGTAAATGCTCTGCAGTTAACAGGCATAAGGAGAGTTTATGAAAAATGCTTCGTGAAAAATATTGTTATAAATACAAACTTGACACCTTTCCTCCTGTTCCATATCATATTTATTAACACTGCAATGAAGACCAGATAGGCACAGATGGACTGTAACCTAAAATGTAGGAGCAACTGTATTTTTAAAACAGATTTCAATAATGCTTTGGTCGAAAAAGTAATTCATATCAGCAGCGGGGTCCAAGATATTTACGGCATGTTAGCTTTTTATGAGAGCACTACATTATTTTTGTTTAATTCATTTGACACAAATGAATCGCCAACTTTGTAATTTGCAGCAGTTAGAATGAGCCAGAGGAAGTGTGTATGTATAGAACAATTTTACTATAGTTTTAATGAAGGACAGAAAAAAAAGATGAAGTACAGTAGGGACAAATGTTGTGCAGCAGCTTCCCTGTGTAAGGATGTTTTCATTTGTTTGAATACAAAAATCCAGTTCCAAAGCAGATTGGCACATTCCCGTAACTGCAATGCTGCCTTGGCTCTACCCGAACCTATTCCTGGCAGTGTAGAACACAGAACCCTTTGTCCTCTCACTGCTGGTTCCAGTGGAGGAGCCAACCATTGTGGCTACTTATGAGGCAAGCTTGGCAGATGAGCTACCCAGATGCCAGGCTCTGGATTGTGCTTCTGTTCGATCTATGGCTGGTCTGATCTTTGGCATCTGCCCTGGCTTTGAAGCAGGCTGTCTAACCGTCTGCAAAGCAGGGTGCAGGTTTAGACTTTTGGTGGATTTTCAGGTCCTGAGGTCAGTTCTTTGTCATATTTTTTTTATTTGTTACATTTCATGCTGTGTAGCAATTAAGAAGATTTCAACAAAACTGTTATTAATATTTAGCGAATTCCAAAAGAATAATACATCCTACTGTTTCTTTCAGATTTCCAAAAATGTGTGTTCCATATTCATTTTTTTCATGTTACTACCCAAGAAAATGACATACAATATAGTTTTCTCTTGGGTTTGATAAGTGTAGGAATGATACACTTACTAGGTGCTGTCCTGTGATTGATGTAATACGGTATGAGTTAAAGAGAGCAATGTAATCTTATATAGCATTAATGATCAGTAATGAGACTTGCTAAATAGCTATATACTGTATACACTTTTATATATGCCCTCAGATTTGACAGCAAGAATAATACAACAATTCATTGGGGCTATTTAAAGGGCACCTACCACCACGATTCTACCTGTAAAGGTAGATCGGGTGGTAGGTGGATGTAAGGGACGTGAGGATAGCTCTTTTTAGAGATAATCCTCACGTCCCCGCTAACTTTTAATAAACTTTATTCCCTTAATATGTAAATTTAGTTATGCGGCTACTGGGGCGTGGAGTAGCCGGGCACGAGGTTACACGGCGTGGCTACTCCACGCCCCAGTAGCCACATTACTCCTCCTACACTGTTGTGTGCGGCGCACAGCATCCGACAAGCCGGAGTTTTGCGCATGAGCAGTAGCTCCGGCCTCGGAACTGTGGCTGCTCAGCCGTGGGCCTGCGTTCTGCGCATGCACACAACAGGGTGCTTATTATTTATGTTGGATGTTAAACCTATGCTGATTCAAGCGACAGAGGAGGGGTTGAGTGGTCCTTCCCACATACTGTAATCCACACTGGCACTCGATTAAATAAATTACATAATGGGATTGGCATGTCATATTGGTATTTATGTGAAATTTTTCTTTGGAGTTGTTGGAACCAAACATGAGTGTGCCATGATTAATGACCTTACAACATTGACAATTCTTGCTGTTACATTTAGTAACTTTCTTGATACTGACTGGATTATCAGTATGGGTCTGGTTTTTTTTGTTGTTTTGGTATACTGGGAGCAAGTTTTTGCTTTAATGTTCTGGCTCTCCTATATGTAAATATTGGTTTCTCAGAGATGTTTTTTTACAGGTAAGGATTAGAGATGAGCGAGCACTAAAATGCTCGGGTACTCGTTATTCGAGACGAACTTTTCCCGATGCTTCTTTTCAAGGGGACCAAGGCTCTGCACAGGGAAGCTTGGCCAAACACCTGGGAACCTCAGAAAAGGATGGAAACACCACGGAAATGGACAGGAAACAGCAGGGGCAGCATGCATGGATGCCTCTGAGGCTGCTTAAATGCACCATTATGCCAAAATTATGGGCAACAGCATGGCCATGACAGAGTGACAGAATGAAGCAAGATAGCATCTAAAACATCCAATAATTGACCCTGACACTATAGGGGACGGCATGCAGAGGCAGCGGCAGCAGTGGCAGGCTAGAGAGTGGCATGGCGACATACCCTAAATGGACTCAGGCTTCAAACCAATGGGTGGCAGAGAGGAACCAAAGGAGGTGAGCAAGAAGCGCTCAAATAATATCGGTACATGATAAAAGTTTGCCAGTATATTTTGTGGATTACACAGCAGGGTGGCGACAAAGTTAACATGGAAGCCATGAAAACAACCCAAAATTCTGCCTGACACAGCTCGTTTGATAAGGGGACCATGTATGGAGGCAGTGAACTAGTAGTAGATTAAAGGTGCTGCAGTTAAAACTATGTTAGTTGGATCTTGGCATGGAGCTGGCGCTCCGCTGCCAGGCGAGCTTTCGCCAATCCAAGCCCCTGTCTCTAGGCTACTCCCCAAACAGCACTTCTAAGAACCTTTTGTATAAGATCAAGTGTAGTAGCGTTCTTATAAGTTTGGGATATGGTGGGTGAGGGGAATGTAAACAGATGCGCAAGAAGCGCTGAAATAATATCGGTAAATGATAAAAGTTTGCCAGTATATTTTGTGGATTACACAGCAGGGTGGCGACAAAGTTAACAAGTTTGATGTGGAATGCCCTGTAATAGCTCTTGGGCGGTGTGCCTTTTATCGCCTAGGCTCAGCAGTTTGAGCACCGCCTGCTGTCGCTTAGCGACGGCACTGCTGCTGTGCCTAGAACTACCGACTGATGGCGCCATGGCCACGGATGGTAATTCGGAGGAGGAGGAGGTGGAGGAGGGGTGGAAGGAGGAGGAGGTATACTAGGCCTTTGAGACCTGGACCGAGGTAGGCCCCGCAATCCTCTGCGTCGGCAGTATATGACCAGCCCCAGGGTCAGACTCGGTCCCAGCCTGCACCAAGTTAAGTGTAGTAGCGTTCTTATAAGTTTGGGATATGGCGGGTGAGGGGAATGTAAACAGATGCGCAAGAAGCGCATGATGCGCATGGAGCTGGCGCTCCGCTGCCAGGCGAGCTTTCGCCAATCCAAGCCCCTGTCTCTAGGCTACTCCCCAAACAGCACTTCTAAGAGAAACTTTTGTATAAGATCAAGTGTAGTAGCGTTCTTATAAGTTTAGGATATGGCGGGTGAGGGGAATGTAAACAGATGCGCAAGAAGCGCTGAAATAATATTGGTAAATGATAAAAGTTTGCCAGTATATTTTGTGGATAACACAGCAGGGTGACGACAAAGTTAACAACTTTGATGTGGAATCCATGAAAACAACCCAAATTTCTGCCTGACACACCTCGTTTGATAAGGGGACGTTGTATGGAGGCAGCTATATGGACGACTTTTGGAGGTAGCAATGGAGACAACGTGTGGAGGCTGCTATGGAGACAATTTAATTTGGATAGTGCCTGTATGTGGCAATCCAAAAAAGTTTTCAAACCAGAGGAGCAGGTAGGTGGCCCTCCAGAAAAATGAAATAGATTGAGTGCCTGTATGTGGCAGTCCAAAAAAGTTTTTAAACCAGAGGAGCAGGTAGGTGGCCCTCCAGAAAAATGAAATAGATTGAGTGCCTGTATGTGGCAGTCCAAAAAAGTTTTCAAACCAGAGGAGCAGGTAGGCGGCCCTCCAGAAAAATGAAATAGATTGAGTGCCTGTATGTGGCAGTCCAAAAAAGTTTTCAAACCAGAGGAGCAGGTAGGTGGCCCTCCAGAAAAATGAAATAGATTGAGTGCCTGTATGTGGCAGTCCAAAAAAGTTTTCAAACCAGAGGAGCAGGTAGGTGGCCCTCCAGAAAAATGAAATAGATTGAGTGCCTGTATGTGGCAGTCCAAAAAAGTTTTCAAACCAGAGGAGCAGGTAGGTGGCCCTCCAGAAAAATGAAATAGATTGAGTGCCTGTATGTGGCACTCCCAAAAATTGTTTAAAACAGAGGACCGGGTAGGTGGCCCTCCAGAAAAATTAAATGCATAAAGTACTATAGCTAGAGCCAGTGGGCCCTGTCAAAAAATAGCCAGTTTCCTCTGCTTTAGTGTACAAAGAGGAGGAGAAAGAGGAAAATGAGGAGGAGGAGGAGTGGATAAATTATTCAGGTTGAGCTTCCTTCACCTGGTGGAGATTGGAAATTATGAGAAATCCAAGCTTTATTCATCTTAATAAGCGTCAGCCTGTCAGCGCTGTCAGTCGACAGGCGTGTACGCTTATCGGTGATGATGCCACCAGCTGCACTGAAAACCCGCTCGGACAAGACGCTAGCGGCAGGGCAGGCAAGAACCTCCAAGGCGTACAGCGCCAGTTCGTGCCACATGTCCAGCTTTGAAACCCAGTAGTTGTAGGGAGCTGTGTGATCATTTAGGACGATGGTATGGTCAGCTACGTACTCCCTCACCATCTTTCTGTAAAGATCAGCCCTACTCTGCCGAGACTGGTGACAGGTGACAGTGTCTTGCTGGGGTGACATCATGCTGGCAAAAGCCTTGTAAAGCGTACCCTTGCCAGTGCTGGACAAGCTGCCTGCTCGCCTACTCTCCCTCGCTACTTGTCCCGCAGAACTACGCACTCTGCCGCTAGCGCTGTCAGAAGGGAAATAGTGCTGGTATTCATGCATTCTCACACTCCTTTCCTCTCCAGGGATGAGAGTGGAAAGATTTTGCTTGTACCGTGGGTCCAGGAGAGTGAATACCCAGTAATCGGTGCTGGAATAAATTCTTTGAACGCGAGGGTCACGGGATAGGCAGCCTAGCATGAAATCTGCCATATGCGCCAGAGTACCAACGCGTAAGAATTCACTCCCCTCACTGGCCTGACTGTCCATTTCCTCCTCCTCCAACTCCTCTTCTTCTGCCCATACACGCTGAACAGTGAAGGACTCAACAATGGTCCCCTCTTGTGTCTCGCCAACATTCTCCTCCTCTTCCTCCTCATCCTCCTCCACCTCCTCCGATATGCGCTGAGAAACAGACCTAAGGGTGCTTTGGCTATCAACAAGGGAATCTTCTTCCCCCGTCTCTTGTGACGAGCGCAAAGCTTCCGACTTCATGCTGATCAGAGAGTTTTTCAACAGGCCAAGCAGCGGGATGGTGAGGCTGATGATGGCGGCATCGCCACTGACCATCTGTGTTGACTCCTCGAAGTTACTCAGCACCTGACAGATATCAGACATCCACGTCCACTCCTCATTGTAGACTTGAGGAAGCTGACTGACCTGACTACCAGTTCTGGTGGAAGTTGACATCTGGCAGTCTACAATCGCTCTGCGCTGCTGGTAAACTCTGGATAACATGGTTAATGTTGAATTCCACCTCGTGGGCACGTCGCACAACAGTCGGTGAGCGGGCAGTTGGAGGCGGCGCTGCGCTGCCCTGAGAGTGGCAGCATCTGTGCTGGACTTCCTGAAATGCGCACAGATGCGGCGCACCTTCGTGAGCAAATCAGACAGATTGGGGTATGTCTTGAGGAAACGCTGAACTATGAGATTTAACACATGGGCCAGGCATGGCACATGTGTCAGTCTGCCGAGTTGCAGAGCCGCCACCAGGTTACGGCCGTTGTCACACACAACCATGCCTGGCTTCAGGTTCAGCGGTGCCAGCCACAGATCAGTCTGCGCCGTGATGCCCTGTAATAGCTCTTGGGCGGTGTGCCTTTTATCGCCTAGGCTCAGCAGTTTGAGCACCGCCTGCTGTCGCTTAGCGACGGCACTGCTGCTGTGCCTAGAGCTACCGACTGATGGCGGCATGCCCACGGATGGTAGTTCGGAGGAGGAGGTGGAGGAGGGGTGGGAGGAGGAGGAGGCATAGTAGGCCTGAAAGACCTGGACCGAGGTAGGCCCCGCAATCCTCGGCGTCGGCAGTATATGACCAGCCGCAGGGTCACACTCGGTCCCAGCCTCCACCAAGTTAACCCAATGTGCCGTCAGCGATGTATAGTGGCCCTGCCCGGCAGCACTCGTCCACGTGTCCATGGTCAGGTGGACCTTGTCAGAAACGGCGTTGGTCAGGGCACGGATGATGTTGTCTGACACGTGCTGGTGCAGGGCTGGGACGGCACATCGGGAAAAGTAGTGGCGGCTGGGGACCGAATACCGAGGGGCGGCCGCCGCCATGAGGTTGCGAAAGGCCTCGGTCTCTACTAGCCTATAGGGCAGCATCTCCAGGCTAAGCAATCTGGAGATGTGGACATTAAGGGCTTGGGCGTGCGGGTGGGTTGCACTATATTTCCGTTTCCGCTCCAGCGTCTGGGGTATGGAGAGCTGAACGCTGGTGGATGCTGTGGAGGATCGTGGAGGCGACGATGGGGTTTTTGTGCCAGGGTCCTGGGCAGGGGGCTGACTATCAGCTGAAACAGGGGAAGGAGCAGTGGTGTGCACGGCCGGAGGTGAACGGGCTTGGTGCCACTGAGTGGGGTGTTTAGCATTCATATGCCTGCGCATACTGGTGGTAGTTAAGCTAGTAGTGGTGGAACCCCTGCTGATCCTGGTTTGGCAAAGGTTGCACACCACAGTCCGTCGGTCATCCGGTGTTTCCTTAAAGAACCTCCAGACTTCTGAAAATCTAGCCCTCGCCGCGGGAGCCCTCGCCACGGGAGCTTCACTACGTGACACATTTGGCGCTGATGCACCTGCTCTGGCCCTGCCTCTCCGTCTGGCCCCACCACTGCCTCTTCCAACCTGTTCTGGTCGAGGACTCTCCTCCGTCTCAGAAGCACTGTGTTCACCCGGCCTCTCAACCCAGCTTGGGTCTGTCACCTCATCATCCTCCGATCCCTCAGTCTGCTCCCCCCTCGGACTTCCTGCCCTGACAACAACTTCACCACTGTCTGACAACCGTGTCTCCTCATTGTCGGACACCTCTTTACACACTTCTTCCACTACGTCAAGAAGGTCATCATCACCCACAGACTGCGACTGGTGGAAAACCTGGGCATCGGAAAATTGCTCAGCAGCAACCGGACAAGTGGTTTGTGACTGTGGGAAGGGTCCAGAAAACAGTTCCTCAGAGTATGCCAGTTCAAATGCCAAATTTTCCTGGGAGGGGGCAGACTGGGGGGGAGGAGGCTGAGGTGCAGGAGCTGGAGGAGTGCCGATTTCGGTGACATGGGTGGACTGCGTGGAAGACTGACTGGTGGACAAATTGCTCGAAGCATTGTCGGCAATCCACGACATCACCTGTTCGCACTGTTCTGGCCTCAACAGTGCTCTACCACGAGTCCCAGTAACTTCAGACATGAACCTAGGGAGTGTAGCTCTGCGGCGTTCCCCTGCTCCCTCATCAGCAGGTGGTGTCTCACCCCGCCCAGGACCACGGCCTCTGACCCCTGCAGTAGTTGGACGCCCACGTCCCCGCCCTCGTCCTCTACCCCTAGCCCTCGGGTTAAACATTTTGAAAATGAAAGTTATAACTTTAATTTTTTTTTAACTTTTTTTTGTGTTTTTTTGTGTTTTTTAGTTTTTTTTTGTGTTTTTTAGTTTTTAAAACCAAACAATGCTATCCTATTGCTATGGCTATTTTCTAGCCAAGTATGAAAGCACACTGATGAGATGACGCTGAGTTATGAAAAAATAAACGTAAAATAAAAAGAAACTGCCAGACTGTGCCTAATTGAAATCCAACCCCTAATAAATTTTCCCACTTCGGTCTTTGCGATGGATATGTGCGTCACTAAGCGCTAAACACAGCGGTCGCAAGTCTCACTCCAAATTCCTGACAATTGGCTAGTATATGCACTGCAGCAAGGACAGCCACCAGCAGATCAACCAGAAATAAAATATATATAACGCTATTGTAGGCGTAAGTAAGCCGTTTGGATTCTCCTTTGGCTATTTTCTAGCCAAGTATGAAAGCACACTGATGAGATGACGCTGAGTTATGAAAAAATAAACGTAAAATAAAAAGAAACTGCCAGACTGTGCCTAATTGAAATCAAATCCCTAATAAATTTTCCCACTTCGGTCTTTGCGATGGATATGTGCGTCACTAAGCGCTAAACACAGCGGTCGCAAGTCTCATTCCAAATTCCTGACAATTGGCTAGTATATGCACTGCAGCAAGGACAGCCACCAGCAGATCAACCAGAAATAAAATATATATAACGCTATTGTAGGCGTAAGTAAGCCGTTTGGATTCTCCTTTGGCTATTTTCTAGCCAAGTATGAAAGCACACTGATGAGATGACGCGGAGTTATGAAAAAATAAACGTAAAATAAAAAGAAACTGCCAGACTGTGCCTAATTGAAATCAAATCCCTAATAAATTTTCCCACTTCGGTCTTTGCGATGGATATGTGCGTCACTAAGCGCTAAACACAGCGGTCGCAAGTCTCACTCCAAATTCCTCACAATATGGTACTAGCTGCACTACTAGTGCCAGCAAGCCCAGCCACAAGCAAACAAAAAAAAAAAAAGTATAACGTTATTGTAGCCCTAAGAAGGGCTGTTGGGTTCTTGTTGAATCACTCCTGCCTAACACTATTCTAATAGAACACCCTAACGCTTTCCCTGACCAGCAGCAGCTCTCTCCCTAGCGGCATCCAGACACAGAATGATCCGAGCAGCGCGGGCAGCGGCTAGTCTATCCCAGGGTCACCTGATCTGGCCAGCCAACCACTGCTATCGACGTGTAAGGGTACCACGTCATGCTGGGTATAGTGCAGAGTCTCCTGGCTTGTGATTGGCTCTGTTTCTGGCCGCCAAAAAGCAAAACGGCGGGAGCTGCCATTTTCTCGAGCGGGCGAAGTATTCGTCCGAGCAACGAGCAGTTTCGAGTACGCTAATGCTCGAACGAGCATCAAGCTGGGACGAGTATGTTCGCTCATCTCTAGTAAGGATCGTTACGTAAAATGTGCCAGTGTTTTTTAAAAATCGCTTCTATTTCCTTATGGTTTTTCGTGAACGTGGTGATGAACCGAATCTCTGAATCCCTATTGTTTGGAGGAACAGATCTATATAGTGTGATAGGTTACTGGTGAGACTCTGGACATTGGACACTATCGGGCGACCGGGGGGTATAGTTGGATTCTTGTGTATTTTGGGGAGATGGTAGAAGTATGGTTTGTTAGGTTGGGTAATTGAAATGAATTTCTTTTCTTTCTTATTTAGATACCCTTTTTGATATGCAGTTTTTATGAGGTTGTTAAAGTCTCACCAGTAACCTATCACACTATATAGATCTGTTCCTCCAACCTTACGTCATAAATCTACACAGCTACATAAAAGACTCAGGGGACCTCATCCAAAGATTACAACAACTAACATGGCATAATAGCTATTGGTTTGCCACTATGGACGTCACAGCCCTGTACAGTAACATTGACCACCTGATTGGATTAACGTGTGTGGAACAAACCCTTGAAAAGGACACACAAATAAAAGAAGAGCAAAGAGCATTCCTAGTAGAAGGTCTAAAATTCATACTTCAAAATAACTATTTTGAATATGGCAGTACAGTCTACCATCAGACTAAAGGTACAGCTATGGGGACCAGAGTATCTCCCTCATATGCTAATATCTTTATGGGAGTTTTTGAGGAATTATACATCACCCCAGAGGAGCTCCATAAAGGCCACCTAGTCACCTATTTCAGATTCATAGATGACCTATTTATGACCTGGAAAGGTGAAAAAATAACGAGGAAATCAACAAGAACGAATGGGGCATAAAATTTACCCTCAATGTCCAAAAAGAGGAAATCGAATTCTTAGATCTAATTATTAAGCACAACGAGAGCACAATTGTCACTGAAACATATTTCAAAACGGTGGATACCAATAGCTACCTTAATTTCAAGAGCAACCACCATAAAAAATGGATAAGTAACATACCTTATAGTCAATTTCTAAGGATAAGAAAAAACTGCACGAATGATACCACTTTCAAAGAACAAGCAGAAATCATAGAGATGAGATTTGTTGAGAAAGGCTACCCGAAAAAACTAATAAAAGATGCCATGAGTCGAGCAAGCCAATATTCTCAAGCAGAATGTCTAAAACCTCTGGAAAAAGTCAAGAAGGGAAAAGTCAAGAAGGAAAAGAACAACAATAGGGATTCAGAGATTTGGTTCATCACCACGTTCACGAAAAACCATAAGGAAATAGAAGCGATTTTTAAAAAACACTGGCACATTTTACGTAACAATCCTTACCTGTAAAAAAACATCTCTGAGAAACCAATATTTACATATAGGAGAGCCAGAACATTAAAGCAAAAACGGATACTGATAATCCAGTCAGTATGAAGTTACTAAATGTAACAGCAAGAATTGTCAATGTTGTAAGGTCATTAATCATGGCACACTCATGTTTGGTTCCAACAACTCCAAAGAAAAATTTCACATAAATACCAATATGACATGCCAATCCCGTTATGTAATTTATTTAATCGAGTGCCAGTGTGGATTACAATATGTGGGAAGGGCCACTCAACCCCTCCACTGTCACTTGAATCAGCATAGGTTTAACATCCAACATAGAAATAATAAGCACAGTTTATCCAGACATATGGAAATCAAACATAAGGACGACATCAAATATAATATCACTCCAATAGACCATGTGAGCAAAAAAACATCAAATAGATTTGAAGTCCTTAAACGAAAAGAAATCTACTGGATGTTCAAACTTAAGACACTGAAACCACGAGGTTTAAATGAAGTTACCGAAACGATCCTAATATAGCCTGTCAAAATCGACATAAATACCATACACCCATTTCACATATCTAACATTGACCTATAGCGATTCAACCACAGTCAATTTAACACTCATACTTACCTGTATAATAAAGACCCTTCACTAATAGACAGAAACTAAGCTTTCTGTACAGCTGAAACAGAATCCATAGACGTCCGATAGTCATCACATCGGACACTAAGTACCGCCTTCCAGAACACATATTAGCTTCTTGGTCCTTCTAGGCTTCCGTAGTTGTAGTCCCGCGACCATGCGGCATCCATCGTAGTAGTCTCGTTCACTTGATACCGGACCAGAAACGGAATGCACTAACACATATGGGACAACCTCATTACAGGAGATTTTTTACTCACATAAATTAGGTGTACAATCTCATAGAAGTGTTTTTATAAATTATATGTAAAATGTTATATTGTTTTTATATATATATATTAGTTATTTTCTGAAAATCGAGGATATCTGTCATCCATTTACTACCCTGGGAACGCGCCAAAAAGCGGTATATATATAGAACATCCATATTGAAAATATGTAATGCAACTGAAGAAGGATCCAATCCGGATCCGAAACGCGTCTTGCTTTTATAACACATTTTAATTTATTTTACATTTGAAGAATAAATCTTGTTTCTGGAACGGAGTGCGCCGGGTCTTTTCTCTAGGACCAAAAGGGTAGCCAAACGGATCTCTAGTAATAGAGATCACTCTACACAATTGTTTCCATCGGCACCCATACCGAAGTGACTCCCTGAAGGCTGCAGCTCGTCCCATTCCTCATCCTATACGTGATCATATGAGTTGTGCCATCAGCACAACACAGAAAGGTGAGTGCGCTTTTAGCATATGCACCAATCCGTAAAACACTGAGAATTTCTACACATCGAGCACCCCTGCTCTCTCCCCTTCTTCTTCCCTTTAAATTACAGCCATTTTGGTAATATGTGGACATGTACATGGACAATGCTGGCTCGCTAAAATGGGTGCAACATAAAGTGTGTCCTCATGTTAGATATTATGACATACCATAACTGTATGATAGATGAATATTTCCTTTCCTGTCTGAGAAGGTGGCCACTGGTGCCTGTCCCATCCAGAGAGAGAATTACTAAAGAGGTGCCCTCATTCCTTTGGTCCCTTCTGTTCATGATCATGGAAAGAACTGCCATTCACATGTTCCACCACCAGTACATTCAATCTCCATTGGAATTCAGCAAACAGCAGCTACTTCACAAGGAAGGATGAGAGTTGGATGAGACTGCTGGTATGGAGATTCTCATTTCAGTAATATTCTGTGAATATGCCATGAATGTCCAACATGGGGATATCTCTCAGCTCTGGTTAATTGAGAGGAGTGATGATCTAGAGCAGGGCTGTCAAACCCATTTTCGCGGGGGGCCACATCAGCCTTGTGGTTGCCAACTGTCATTTTATTACTGTATAAATGTATCTACTGAAGCTGTTTAGTAGTTACATTTATACAGTGATATGATTGCAATCAGCTCTTTGAGGGGAGCCACAATGCTTAACATAGTGTTAAATAGCCTGATGTCATTACATCACATGTGCTGGTTTCAGAGCCGGCACGTACAGCGGGAGCTCACTGGAGCAAAGAAGAGGACAGCTGCTGCTTCAAGGGAGCTTCAAGGAAAGGTAAGTATTGGAGTTCTGATTAAGTGCTCAGCACGAGCGCGAAACGCGTCATTCCTTTTATTGTTTTAATTCTTTTATATTTTATTGCCATAATTGGCTTAAATAAAAAAAAACTTTTTGAACAAGCCATTGCCGATTCCTTTACAAACGTTCCAAATAGGAGAGCAACGCACTCTCCCTGGATGCTATCCATTTATTCTTCAAGTATTGGAGTTGACCTGCACAGCATAGGGGCAGGGAAAGAAGAGCTGGGCCTAGTGTTTGACACCAGTGATCTAGAGATGACCTTCTGTGATGTCCATCTTTCCATACTTTATGAAAGTGCCAATTTTGGAGATAATCCATCCAATTTTACTTCTGACACATTATTTGCATAATTTAGGTTTCTTGAAACTCTAGAAAAATTGAAAATTAGTAAGATCTCACTTCTGTAGTATTTTTTTGTTCACCAGTTTCAGGAACGTATTTAAGTAAAGAAGCCTGGCATGTTTTTAGAACTGAAAAGTATGAAGTTTGATGTTTTGGTCTCCAGCGCCTGAACTATAGTTGGATGCCTACTCATTTACCCTGGATGATACAAAGGGTTAAGGTATACTATTCTTCTTTAGGAGTAAATTTAAGGGGAAGAATTGGGAATGAAAATAAAGAGGTTATCTAGAGTCAATAGGAGGAGTGGTAGGAGAAACCTTTGGTACAACCTCAGCTATAGACAGAGACTTTTCAGAATTGGATGTAGCTCCTTCTTCAATAAGTTATATTGCAGATATACATACACTTATTTTTATTTGTACAAAAATGTAATACCATACACTCTAAGGAATACAAGAAGCTTAAACATTCATTTTTATTCAAACAGTTGATGCAGGGGTTTTTGTCTTTAATGATGTATAGTCTGTCTTGTGAAGAAATCCTAGGCATAGACGCTTCATATTTTATTTCAATAATAATCATTTTGATACATGTACATATCTGTCGCTGTTATAGTTCTATGCAGCTGGTTTCTTTCAGCTTCAGTATTAGCTTTGGAAATCAAATATGTAAAACTAGATGTATTTAAAGCAGTTTTGATTGCTTATTTTACTAATAATTAAAAGGTATTACCGCCTTGAATTCATCTTAGCACGTTTCCAGTACCAAGCATTATTCACAATGCTGAGCATCACATCATGTATTCTAATCTTTGCCAAATGTAGAGATTCCTCTGCTGCGTGTGCCGGTTGGAGTGTGCATGTAGTGTGGCTTGGGAAAATTATCTTTAAAATGTTAACTATGAAGGTAAAGTATGCTTTTGATATGCAAAGGCACTTGCTCTTGAAGGTGTAGAGATGAAAGGTTCTTATGAGGCATCTGTTTTATCCTGGGAGTTACACATCATTGAAAGGTCTTTATTCCATTACTGCCCTCTCAATATGGACTTTATTACTTAAATCATCAACGTTTTGCAAATGTGATTGATTTGCCCATGCCGAGTACAGAGGGCAATTACTGTGACATGCATAAATACTTTGAACTCAAGGATATGTACATTTCTGTGAATAATCCAACGTGTAAGAGAAGAGGAATCCGGGTAATTGTCTTAATTTATTTTTAGGAAGGTGTCCCATATAATGAAACAAAATATCTAAATTCCTATGTTGATATTTTCATAGATTTTCAATGCTACTAAACCATGTAATCTCTGTGCAGTTTAGTATCAGAGAGACCCCAGCATTTACAACCAACCTCATAAATCTCCTTCGTTTTTCTAATAAGACACGAAAGTCCTTAATTGGCCTTAATGAAATGCACTTAAAGGGCAATAAACGTGTTTAAGACCCGCTTTCAGGGTGAGCTACGGTACTCTCACTCTGCACTGTGTTAGCCTTTGTGGTAATTAATCACTTATTCATATGAGGCACATCAGTAACAAGATCAAGCTACTACTGCACTACTGCATGATAATAAGCTTCCTTTTAGATATGAGGCGAAATGCTTCTACTTTTTTCAGATCGTTGGTATAAAAACAAAATGAATTGAAAATTACAGAGATTATAATTTAACTTTGATTTATGTTTTACACAGAGAGAAACAATAGAGAAGAGCAAACAAAATACTGACTGTAATATTTCATTTTAAGTTGCTAGTAAGAAATGTGTAGCTTCAAAGGGAACTTGACCATTAGTGAAATATTTTTAAGAGAAGTTTTCTAAAATATACCCATGGGGGTTCTACTATCCAGTATTAGATTATATTTGAAAGCAATTTTTTGCCTTGATAACTTTTTTATATTAATATAATAAAAGTAATGTAATAAAAGTTAAATAATATTTGTATATTTGTATATGTGTATCATAGTATATGATGGACAATTATGATCATGTTCTTTACTTTCTCTATGTTACATTTACACAAAATATCTGTGTTTAAAATTCTGTCAAAACATATTTTTGTGTCAGAGACATAGTTTTAGACATAGAAAAAATGTTGTAGGAACTGAGGAACTTCCATAAAACATCATAACTTAAATAGCTGTACAGATGTTAAGGTCACACTGGACTAGATCCACACGTTTCGAACCAGATGGTTCTTATTCATGGCTTGAGGTTATAGACCTACCTGGATGCAAAAGATCCCTTAGCCCTTTGAGACCAAGAGGGAAAATGACATGTAAAGGTTAAGAGACTGTTACAGATTTTGAATGGAAAAAAGTATGGGGCACATTTACTAATTATGGCAAAGAGGTGCGGGGGGTGTATGAAGAGTGCTCACGGGTTGGGGTTTTCTGCATAATACAGCAAACACCCACACAGCAAACATACCGATTGCGGGTACTAACCCTACTGATGCCGCCAGCTGGATTTAAAAGATGTCTTTGTTCTGATCATCGATCCCCCTGATGTCATCGGGGGTGGCGTTCAGTTGCTATGACAGCTTCGGGTCTTCTCCAGACTAACGGTGCATGGCATATGCAGATCGTTACAATGAGCCTGTGACAAATTGTAATGAATACTGTGTAAAAGTGCCATATACTCCAATACACTAGTATATATAATAGTTAGCTCACACAGCTCTGTACATGTAAAAATTAAAAAGTTATGGATCTTTGAAGGTGGAGAGTGAGAAATGAGCAAAAAACCCTGCATCCTTTAGGGGTTAAAGGTGCACCAAAAAAAAGTCGGAGCTGTGCAGGGGCCGCCAGATTCATGAAGATTGTGTGTCAGAAATCCTGAATCTGGCGCCCTCTGCACACTACAGAGGCAAACTGCATTCAGTGTACTTTACACTATTGTTAGTAAATGTGCCCCTATGTGTTTACTATGACCCTGATACCCTATTACAATAAAATAAGAGAGCTGGTATAGCTTATATTACCATGCAGAAAAATGTGGACTTTTGGTGGAGCAATAGTTAAAAGTATACAAGGTTTTTTTAGTCAGTATCTGTTTTCCTTATCCCATCCTGGATAACTTACAGTACTTGCAAATTTCCTAGTATCAAACTAAGTTATACTCACCTTCCAGAACACTTTAATTACAGTGAAGCTTCTATCTGGAACTCCTGTTCGCTATCAATTGCGTTCTGCTATGGAAATGTGACTTCTGTGATGTGTGGTCAACTTGAAAGCAGCAGGACAGAGGAGACGGGGAGCTAGAAGGTGAGTTTTTTTGCTTTTTTACAGTATTTTATTAATACATTATTCTGCACATGGTATGAATAGTTGTCAATAGACATCTATCAGCACATTTACTAAAGGTCACGCTATGCACTTTTGTCGGACCACGCACATTCTTCATAATGGCTTGCACAGGTATTTAAGAAATTTCTGCGCTGTGCAACACTTTTTTGGCACAGCTGCGTTGGCTGTTGGACGGTCCGACTAATTCGGATTGGGTGCAGTATTTAACTTTCAAATTGTGTTGCACGCCCACAAGGTGCACCACAAAAAAGATGGTGAACTCTGTCGGACCAGTGCGGGGAAGCGATATCTGGCACACGATCTTAGCGAATCGCTGCATGCAGCATTATAGACAGACAATGCACTTTTAGGGAACTCTAGTGACTTTGTAAGTAAATGTGCCCCTTAGTCTTGAAATCACATTCCATTTCAAATAGATATTAGAGAAGTTATGAGAAAGGTGAGACATCAATGAGTTACCCAGTTTGAATATGCCTTTCTCTCTTGAAGGTTCTTAATAACCTAATTTTGGTGGAATGTCAACTTTTCTTTGAGCTGCCTCCATAAGTTGTCACCTGTCAGTAAACTGCAATGGGAATGCTTATTTTCCATACGCATTTCATGGCCACATTTAGTACATGTCTGTCCATCAAGTTCAGGGACATTCCTATAGTTCCTCACCCAGTTTCAGTCTGTGACTGACTCCTCTCTTATTTCACAAAAAAATTGGATAATGTGTTTTTCAGCACATCTTGTTAGGGGAATGTTTAATTTCTCTCTAATTTTAATTTTTTTATTTTCGATAAAAACTAAATATTTATGAGATGCTAAATCCCCGGAACATTTAAAAAAATTTTTTGGATGAGCGTTCGACCTTGAAGTTTCTGACCTTGCAAGGCCAACATTGCTGACACTGTGAATAAATCTTATATCAACTGGACTTCAAATGAGACAGCAACATTTTTACCCAATAAGAGAATGGCAAAATATTGAAAGTAGCAGTAGTCACCAAAATTATATCTTGACTGCAACAATGACGTAACATCTACAACGAATGAGAGCTGCGTCCATTCAATGACCTTTGTGGCTAGCAATTGGATGTGGGAGTCACATGTTATAGACATCAAAATATTCGTACAGACAAGCAAAGAGGCTACCGGGAAGCTTACGGCTGGAACTACATAGGTATGCGCCGGTGCATCTTTCAGTATTTACTGTTCTCCCCTTGATAATCTTGAAAACCACACTTTCATCATGCTTAATTCATTCATATTGAATCCCAATACTTCAAATACACAGCCATCTAAATCCTTAACTTCATTTTTTCTATTCTAACCATTTAAATACAACCTTTATCATAATTCCTATTGTTTGTTTCTCCTGACTTTTAGTATCACTTTTGCATAGAGCAGGCCTTCTACCATGTTCTTAATATGACTCTGCTTTTCCATTACATAATCATTAATTATAGCATACAGTACACCCTCACCTTTGAGCCACCACAGCGTGGTCCCATCCGAAAAATTTATGTATGGAATGTGAAGTGAAACATTTTTATAGCAATAAAATAAACAATATTGCTGAGTTCTGACCTAGTTTGAACAGTCGCAGAGCTTTTTTCGCTACTTGCTGTTCATTTACCCTGGGCAGCTGGACAATAGAATTTTGCCAGGGCCACAAACAATGAAATAAAACAGCAAGATGCACTATATTTTACGGAAACATTCTGTAAAGAGCATCAAGGGACTAGTCAATGCCCAGTATTCCGAGACAGTCATTTTTTTTATCACTATTTTTTTTGTAAACCAAATGTTTTTGTGAATAAATACTAGATGGAGGCAAAGCTGCTTTTCATTTGCTGTATTAAATTTAAAGGTATACAGTTCACATTTCACTAGCAAAGCATCTATATGACGCATTTAGATTTCCATTTCTAGATTATTATTAGTATTATTTATGCCACAATAATAACTGCTTCACATTTACCAGTTCCTTGTGTCCTTTTTGGTTTTACTACTAATAAAATGTAATAGGTATAATAACTCAGGGAGTGTTTGCATATAAATGCAGTTTTGCTCTGGTATGTTGTTTACTCTCAGAAGGAGACATTCCAAAATATAAAACATAAGGAACATTTATGCAAATTGCAGGAGCTGCCTTTTTCCTTAGCGAGAAAGAAGGAGATATTTGCATATTTGAATAGGAATGACAAACCTTACATGCGGTTTGGTACATACAGCATGTAATCTGTCTATCATTTTTATAATCTTAAAAATATATGATCATGATAGCAACTGTAGTGTATCATTAGCTTATTATTTTCATTAATGTTGTTGCTTTTTTGTACAGAAGTATCATGTATCCAAGTATGAACATATTGCCCATTCAGTTAATGTAAGTAGCATAGGTAAAGATTTTATCCCTCATTTAGTTTAGTTTTGCTTATATTCGATCCCTTTTAAAAGAATAAATATGATATAGTGTATGTATATTTATCGTTGTTATTTAGCAGAATAATAAGAAGTCAGCATGCTAAGATTAAAGGGGTTGTCTAGCCACCACTAAATAAAAAGATGCTTAGAGTAATATGTTAAATAAAAGAAGTCACTTACAACAGCTATGACTTCATCAATGTAAATGTAGTGGACTTTCTGGAGTGGGAGGGCGGTGCAACACACCTCAGTTCGGCGCTGGCTCAATCCCAAAAGAAAAAAGGGACAAAACACGGAGCTAGTAGTGGATTATAATAGATCAGATTTGGGCGGTATCTTGGGGCCCAAGCCTTCTAGGGGGGCTATGGCCATCCAAACCACCCACGGAAGCCCTCCAGAGGTACGGAAACTGCTTCCTGAAAGCAGGACCCATCCTTCATTCCCTATGACAGGAAGGAATTCTGGACTTGTAGGGGCTATAACATTCATTAAGCCCAGGGCCCATGGCAGTCTTAATCTGCACCTGCAGGGAGCAGACCCTCGTGTGATATTGCCAGCAAACAATCTAGTCAACTTAAAATAAAATGAACCCTCATTCATTTTTGCAGTTTAATTTTTCACTCCCCACCTTCAAAAATCTGTGACTTTTTTATTTTACCATTTAAAGAGCTGTGTGAAGGCTTTTTTTCTGCGTAACAAATTGCACTTCATAGTGATGGTATTTAATAATCTATGCCGTGCACTGGGAAGTAGGAAAAAAAGGCGGTGAAATTGATGAAAAAATTTATTTGCGTCATGTTCTTGAGGGCTTGGATTTTACGTCTTTCACTGTGCCCCCAAAGGAAATGTCTCTTTTATTCTTTAGTTCTTGCGATCATGAGGATACCGAATTGATCTAGGTTTTATAATGTTTTCATACATTTCTAAAAATTAAAACCGCTGTACAAAAACCAAAAATTCTTCATTTATTCATGAAGAATCTGCTATTCAATATAAATATACCACTGATATAACACATATAATGACATCTATATATATCTATATCTGTCTGCACCTGAAATGTTTCTCAGGGGAACCCTTTAGGTGGGTCAATTGTCACCAGTCATCCTGTCCCAACGGCTGAAAACCTCCCCCATATCAGGATGCTGCCACCACCACGTTTCACTTTTGGGATTGTACTTGGCAGATGGATAATGCCTAGTTTTCTCCATACATACCGCTTAGAATTAACAGCAAAAAGTTAAATATTTATCTCATTAGACCAGAGAATCTTATTTCTTAAAGTCTGTGAGTCTGCATGTGTTTTTTGCAAACGGCATACAGACTTTCATATGTCTTGCACTGAGGAGAGGCTTCCGTCAGAACACTCTGCTATAAAGCCCCAACTAGTGTAGGGCTGGAGTGATAGTTGACTTTGAGGAACTTTTTCCCATCAACTTACTGTATATCTGGAGTTCAGTCACAGTGATCTTGGGGTTCTTCTCTACCTCTCTCACCAAGGCTCTTCCCCCACGATTGCTTAGTCTTTCTTATTCTTAGGAACTTGTGTGCTGCAGAAATTCTTTTGTAACCTTGGCCAGATATGTGCCTTGCCACACTCTCTGAGCCCCTTGGGAAGTTCCTTAGACCTCATGATTCTCATGTGCTCTGCATTGCACTATGAGCAGTGAGGTCTAATATAGATAGGTGTGTGCTTTTCCTAATAAAGTCCAATCAGTTTACTGATACACAGCTGGACTCCAATGAACCATCTGGAAGATCAGATCAGAAATAAATTTGATTTAATAGAGAATAGACAAGTTCTCAATGTTAGCAGAACAAAAGAAATAGTGAGCAGACTGGTGATGAAGGAAATGTAAGCCACCCCAACAACAGTTGGGATCATCGATGGCAATCAGGTGAGGGTAGAGGAAACATGTGCAAAGCTCCGGCGTCAAACAGGTAGGCAGGGGCAGCAGATGCTACTGGGGCAAGCAGTACCATTGCTCCCACAGCATGAAATAATCTGCTGTGGTACTAGTTTCAAACAGGGAGATAGGGGAGAAAGGCTATTAGCAAAATTTGATCACTAGGAACCCATTACAACCGCGTAACTCAGCATTAGACTACAACTACTACAAGAACAACTACAAAGTGGCTTTAGCAGAAAGTATTGTCAAACGAGAATAAGAAGCAAGAGGTTTAGATGATCGTACTCATGTAGGAATATGTGTTCATATAGTCTATAAATGTACGCGTCTTTCTATATATAATCTTTATTTGTAACTTGTGTATATATATATATTTATTTCTGTGGCAAAATCAACTTTCCTATGGGATTATTAAAGTTCTTATCTATCGATTTTGAGCATAAATGGGTTGCATGCACGCAGGTTATAACTGAAATCGATGCCAACACGGGACTGCCGTACATTTCAATTCCAGAGCATGTTGTAGCCTCTTAGTAATTCTGACTTGTTATGTGCTGGGTAGGCCGATTATTAAAACTGGTGCACAAAGCGCCAATCTTAATACTGTACGTTGTCCCCATTGTGTTTAAATTTCAGAACCTTTGTTACTAATTTGTTGAATTTTTAACTTGGGCTCCACACAATGTCCTGATGTTTTCTGATTAATTATTTAGTTGAAATGTAAAACTGCACTTTGAATTGTTTGTTTATAGGAAATCATGGAGCAGAACTACATGTTTTCACACATGTATTCCTCAGTCAGTGTAATCTAAACATCCCTTGTGGTACAATTCCTATAATATTATATTATTATAGCAATACAATATGTAGAAATTTCAGAGTGAAAAGTGGGCAAATAGGGGTACGGTAGCATTGCTTCACAGGGAAAGACGATTTTATCTGAATGTTCTGTTCAGGCTGTAAGCAGAAGGTTGCATTAGCAGTAAAAACACATTTACAGATAATAAAAACATGATTGAGAATTAATCAACTCAACTATTCTCTATTGAGAGTGCAGGGAAATATGTATCAAGCACCAAGGAATTATCTTGTAAGGATACTAAGTATGTAAAATTAGTTATTAGTGAAATTAAGTTGATTGATAGGATCAAATGTTTTGTAGCAAAATGGCTGTAAAGGTGCCATAAAGTTTAACACTATTTAGCAAATGTCAATTGAAAGTTGCCTTGATTTTAAAAATTGTAACGTTCCACCTTGATTTATTTAAATAACAAGTTAAATATACATCTTAGGCTACATTCACACTGCCGCAAGGGGGACGTATATACAGCCGACGTATATACGGCCGATATAAGTTCCCCATAGACGGCAATGGGCGCACCGCGCTCTACGGAAAAACTCCGTAGCCGTGAAAAAGATAGGACATGTCTTATATTTTCCCGTATTATGGCGCCATGCACCATACATCCCTTTGGAGAGTGGCAGAGATGAGCAGTGCTCACCCCCTCCTCCTCTCCCCGAGCATTGCCGTTGCCCACCGTGCTACGGATAATTATGCATAAAGTAAAACAGGGCCATTTATAAGGGGTTGCACAGGATTAGAAAAATGTTAATACTTTCTGTCACACGCAACCGCACATCTGTCAATGGGTTCTGTTTGGCATGGAGGCTAAGCCCCCCTGAAAAAATAGAGCATTACTTAACATGACCTCTGGATAGATGGAACAGTAATGTCTTTGTATTGCCACCTGGGCAACACCGTTTATGCCATATTAGGGCATTTAGATATTCCAGGGGGAACCTATTCTTTCAAAGAGCATCTAGAGATCTGTGAGACTCAGTGGAGTCCGTTTTCTGATGGAGAAAAGACATGAATGTCGCTGTCCCCTCCAGTTTCTGGCATTCTCCATCCTGCATGCCACTAGGGGCGTTTAGGGTCAAAGAGTTGGCGAGGAGTGTGATGGGCAGAAGGTGGATGTCATTGCTCGGCCAGCCAGTCTTAATGAATTCTCCCTAATAGGAGCATTCCTGGTGCAGATTATAGCTGAAATCTACAAGTGCTGGGGCAGTGCACCAAAATTACTAAGAGGCCAGAATCTCTTAGTAATTACAGCGTATCGCACAAAGGTGCACCTATGATTAAAGGACATCTATCACCAGATCAAGGATTGTAAACCAGACATACTGGTGTGTGTCCCTTCTGGCAAGATCTGCTTTTCTTTTCTTACGCCCTGTTTTTTTTTAAGGCCTTTTAAACTATGCAAATGAGCATGAGCATGAGGGGCTCCAGGCTTCATAGGAGTTAGACTTGATTCAGGGGTCAATTAATTTCCCTGTTTGGTGTCTCCTGGCCATGAGTTTGTAAGGTGCTGCATTGATGTCAGTTTGGACTTTTTTCTTTTTTGGACTTTTGATCTGGACTTTTACATATTCTTGTTGTGACTTTTGGCATGAGGGTGGTCATCAAGTAAGCAATGCTAGCATTTAAATGAATGCTATTTGCTATTTTACTCACAAATGGAGTTGACATGTCATAGTCTTAAAAACTGAAACAGTTACATTACAATAAAGAAACTGATAAGAATATGATAAATGTTTGATAGGAGGAGGCCCAATTGACAGAATCTTCTTTATCTGCGAAAACAGGGACTCCATATTTACTGTTTCTCTTCCTCTGGGGAACCACATCGCATGGAGCATTAGCTAAGCATGAACTGGGGAGTTTATGGACGAAATTAAAACAGCTCATAGTATCATAGTACATAAGGCTGGAGACGCAAGTCCATCAAGTCCAACCTTTAAGAATTAAACAAATGTTTTTTCCCCATAACCCAAGATATTTTTTCTCTTTGTTTCTTTAGCAGCAGCCGCCTGGCTCTGGTTACTAAAATTAAGTTTACCATCCACCAATACCCCCAAGTCTTTTTCAGCTGCAGTTTTACCAAGTGATTGGTAGTTTAGACCATAACTGTTTAGAACTTTTTGTTCCATTGGGCCAAGTGCATACGTTTACATTTATCTACATCAAACATTTCTCTGTCCACTCCTCCAGCTTCCACAAATCCCTCTGTAATTTTATACGATCGGCCTCAGTATTCATTACTTTACACAGCTTAGTATCATCTGGAAAAATTGAAACTTGACTGTGTAAACCCACTACAAGGTCATTAATAAAAATATTAAAAAGAAAAGTCCCCAGTACTAACCCCTGTGGCACTCCACTGGTAACATCTACCCAATCTGAGAATGTGCCATTAATGACGACCATCTGTTTTATATCACTAAGCCAATGACTTAGTGATACACAGATTTTACCCTAGTCCCAGCCGTCTCATTTTATGTACCAACCTTTTATGCTGCACTGTATCAAATGCCTTGGAAAAGTCCTGATATACAACAGCTGAGTAAGCTCCATTTTGCTGCTGTAAATATCACTAAAAAGCTGTAGGCTGCAGGGGCTACAATGATGATATGCATTTCCCTCCAGCAAAACAGAGAAAATACAAGGCTTTTTTTTGGTAAAATCAATGGGTTTACATAAAAACCATTGTTCACAGTGAGGGATTTTGAAGTTTTCTTCCATAGAATGTAGCTCTTGGCAGAGGATTGTCCCAAAACAGGGTCCTTCTATGACCTTTCAAAGGGCTCCAATAAGGTTGCCAATTTCCACACAGTATATGTTAAAAACAAAAGCATTAAAGTCCATGGCTATTGTCCAAATTATGCGAATAGCGTTGTGTCATGCTTAATGTATTCATTTGTATCCATTCACAAAATGAAGTTAATCCCCAACTTGTGATACACAGCACATGAACTTGTACATCAGAAATTATGTAGCCTATCAAAACGTATTACGACAATGTGGTGTGAGCCTTTAAGATGTCCAGAGTTAGTGTCCAACACTCTTGTACAGACTTCTGTATCTAGCAGAAGTATTATAAAAGTTAGAGAAAACAACCTGAAGTGGAAGAAATGTCTTGACATTGACACAAATGACAATGGGCACATTTCAGACATGATTTACACTGGTGCTGATTCAGAGATATATTTGTGCCAAAATACTACAGTCAACACAAAATATTCTTTAGGCCTGGGGTTGTTTCCCCATGTTAATGAGGCCATAATGAGATGCAGAAGATATCTGCAGAGAATCCTGTCTGCACAATTCCCTTCAGAAATTCCCCTGTGGGGATCTAGTTGTTGTGAGTGACACCAATAAAAGGGGGCAGCTCAGGTTTTGACACATCAAAGTTAATATTATTTGCAGTCTAGTGACCATTTACAACTTGGTAGGTATCACAGTGAAGAAAATAAGTATAAAACTGAGCAGAATAAGTAATAATGCTGTGAAATCTCCAAATAACGCTGATAACGCTGATAATGTGATAAAAGCTATGTCCCCAATTATTTATAGACTAATTTATATATATATATATATATATATATATATATATATATATATATATATATATATATAGTACAGATCAAAACACACCTTCTCATTCAAAGAATTTTCTGTATTTTCATGACTATAATAATTGTAGATTCACACGGAAGGCGTCAAAACTATAAATTAACATATGTGGAATTATATACTTAACAAAAAAGTGTTGAACAATTGAAAATATGTCTTATATTCTAGGTTCTTCAAAGTAGCCACCTTTTGCTTTGATTACTGCTTTGCACACTGTTGGCATTCTCTTGATGAGCTTCAAGAGGTAGTCACCAGAAAAGGTTTTCACATCACATTGAGTCTGCTTTGTTTTCGAAAGGGGTGCCACCCCGAAACGTGTAAACAAGGACATTCGCTGTTCTTATCATGTCATTTTATTGTATCATTGTATAATTTGTTTTTACATTGTTTTATAATATTAAAACCATTTAATGTTATTTGGAGTAAGAGTCGAAACTCCTTTTGATATAGACACTCCTATGTACCACTATAGTGCCTGCTTTCAGCGCCTACAGGTCTGGCCTATGTTTGCCAGTTCCTATTTTGCCCACTGTGTTGTATTCCATATTATCTCCGGGACCCCATGTTTTTTGGGGTATTCAGCCCTTTTTTGGGCTATCGGCAGCTGAGTCTAGCACATGGCCTTGGCTATGTTTCATTGACAACTACTGAGAATCATCAGAAAACCTTTTCCAATTCCAAGTTGTTATATTTTGCTTCCATCCAAGAAACAGCAAGGTGAGAAGCCCCACTGTGGGACCCTGATTATTCACTTGTCATGAGATATTACCAGAGGCGCCGCCCTCTGTCTTTTCCATTTTGTTTTGTTGTGTACTAGTACCGGTGCACCCTGTCAGGTTCAATAAGTGGGATTTCTTGCCTTATAAATGGGGTTGGGACCATCAAATGTGTTATGCAGAAGTCAGGTGGATACACAGCTGATAGTCCTACTGAATAGACTGTTAAAATTTGTATTATGGCTAGAAAAAAGCAGCAAGTAAGGAAAAATGAGTGGCCATCGTTACTTTAAGAAATGAAGGTCAGTCATTCCGAAAAATTGGGAAAACTTTGAATGTGTCCCCAAGTGCAGTTGCAAAAACCATCAAGCGCTGCAAAGAAACTGGCTCCCAGGAAAGGGGACCCACAGGAAAGGAAGCCCAAAAGTCACCTCTGCTGCGGAGGATAAATTAATCCGAGTCACCAGCCACAGAAATCGCAGGTAAACAGCAGCTCAGATTAGAGACCAGGTCAATGCCACACAGAGTTCTAGCAGCAGACACATCTTTACAACAACTGTTAAGAGGAGACTGTGTGCAGCAGCCTTCATGGTAAAATATCTGCTAGGAAACCACTACTAAGAACAGGCAAAAAGCAGAAGAGACTTGTTTAGGCTAAAGAACACAAGCAATGGACATTTGACCAGTGGAAATCTGTGCTGATGAGTCCAAATTTGAGATCTTTGGTTCCAACCACTGTGCCTTTGTGCAACACTGAAAAGTTGAATGAATAGGACTCTACGTGCCTGGTTCCTACTGTGAAGCATGGAGGAGGAGGTGTGATGTGTGGGGGTGCTTTGCTGATGACACTGTTGGAGATTTATTCAAAATTGAAGGCATTCTGAACCAGCATGGTTACCACAGCATCTTGCAGTAGCACTCTATTCCATCCGGTTTGTGTTTAGTTAGACCATCATTTATTTTTCAACATGTCAATGACCCCAAACACACCTCCAGGTTGTGTAAGTGATGGGGTTCAAAGCCAGATGACCTGGTTTCGAGATGGTTTGTGGTGAGCTGGACCGCAGAGTGAAGGCAAAAGGGCCAACGAGTGCTAAGCATCTCTGGGAATTCCTTCAAGACTGTATGAAGACCATTTTACGTGACTACCTCTTGAAGCTCAAAAAGAGAAAGCCAAGAGAGTGCAAAGCAGTAATCAAAGCAAAAGGTGGCTACTTTGAATAACCTAGAACAGTGATGGCGAACCTTTTGGAGACTGAGTGCCCAAACTACAACCAAATCCACTTATTTACTGTGAAGTGCATTTTAAGCAGTAACTTATAGCTACCTGTTCATCCACATCTTTCAATTGTATCGTCCCCCCTCCGAGGCAACCAATACAGTTCAAAGAAGGAGAGCAAATTCAGACTCTCGTTGTAGCTTCTCTCCAGGGTCTCTCTGTAGAGGTAGAATGGTGGGTCCAGCAGGATGAGCTTCAAATATAATGCAGTTCTGTCAACACCTTCTCACTTTTCCCGCAGTTCCAAAGAAGTATTGCTTAAATTGCCTCGGACTGCAGGAAGATTTGGTCTTATTTGGTGAACTCCTGGGGCGATGGTCTGAGTGCCCACAGAAATGGCTCTGAGTGCCACCTCTGGCACCGGTGCCATAGGTTCGCCATCACTGACCTAGAATATAAGACATATTTTCAGTAGTTTTACACTTTTTTGTTAAGTATATAAATCCACATATGTTAATTCATAATTTTGATGCCTTCAGTGTGAATCTACAATTTTTATGAATGAAAATACAGAAAAACTTTTTGAATGAGAAGGTGTGTCCAAACCTTTGGTCTGTACTGTACATGTAATTTTAAAATACATACATTATATATTAATTCATGAATACAAAGTAAAAAATGTCCAAAAAATTATTTTTTTCCAATACTTAATGTTTGGAAACTGAATTTCTTGGTCAGCGTTTATTGTCTGCAATGCAGATAAATGCGGAGGTTTTAGTTGTTTTGGGTGTGCAGCTGAAATAAAAATCTGGAAGGGTATTTCAATTGGGCAGAGGAAAGGCAATTACAGTATAGGACAGTGGTGGCAAACCTATGGCACAGGTTCCAGAGGCAGCACTCAGAGCCCTTTCTGTGGCACCCAGGCAGGACTCAAAGAATCTTCCTGCAGTTCCAAGCAACTTAAAAGATATTAAAGTGATAATTCCTTTGCTACTTGTAAAAAGGGTGAGAATGAGTAGACAGGGCCGTATTATCTTTGGAGGACCTTTTGCTGGCCCCACGATTCTCTGTGTACAGAGGGACACTGGAAAGATGCTAAAATTATGCACATTTTCCATCTTGTCCTCAGGAGGCCAATATGATCGAACGTTATTGAAGAATAGGGAGCAATAAGTTACTGGTTTAAATTTTGGTTGACACCTAGCAATAAATAAGGGGGCATTTGGGTAACAGTTTGGGCACTTGGCCGCTAAAAGGTTCGCCATCACTGGTATAGGAGGTAAGAATAAGGGGAGAATCTATTAAGACTGGAGTATAATACACTTATATAAACTATATTCAATTCAATACAATGATATAAATAATATAATGAAAATAACATAAAGTACTAGTTATCAACCACTGACATTCCACCATTATATGCACCATATAATGGCTACGTTGTAATATCCGACTTCCTTACCAAAGTCCCTGATGAAAAATAAAATACATATAAAACTCCAAGTGGCAAAAATATGCATTGTATCATCCAATTAATTGTGGTTATTGTTTTAACAGTAAGTTGTGATAGCAGCATTAGTTGGTATTTACAGTTTCCTATTCGGGGTAGGTCAACACTCCATTACCACACGAGGCGCTGTTCATTCCAAAACATCACCACCCTTTATCTGCTTTCATGAAGTGTGACCCCAGGGCAAAACATAGGGAGCGATAGATTATGGCTTCTCCACCAATTTTCTGGCTAAGAAACCACATGAATCTTTCCATCCCCACCAGTTTCTTAGCTCCTCCAACCGCACGCCCCTTTAGGCATGTCAAGGTGGAGAGCGGACTCGAAGTGGGGTGAGGAATGCTCCGGCGGAGACTATTGTTGAAAACTCTTCCTGTTCTGATCTGGTTTACAAGTTGGAACTGGTGGAGTTTGTGCCCTTACTTGTATGGTGATAATGTGGTTAGATTATCAGGGTACATGTTTATATAAACTTTCACTTAGCTTCTGAACATTGTACCAAAATCTAACACATAGAAAGAGAGATGAGATGATGAGATACATGAGATGTATATATTATTCTCAGCACTGCTACATCACAACTACACACACACTATCCAATCTCATGTGCCTCCCTCCCCCTTCCCTGCATAAATATTATATCTGTCTGTAGCTTGTAGATTTCCTCTCCTCACCCTGTGCTCAGTGCAGGATCAGACAGAAGAGCAATATGGCTGCAGACCCTAAACTCAGAAGATACATGGTCAGGTCCAGGGGCAACCAAAATTGTGTACACCAGGACTGATAGAGACAGGTGGGACTAGTATCTGTCAAACACTTAATTTTTTTAATAACATTAAACTAGAGAATTTGTTATTTTGTTATCCTGAATACATTTAAGAATATTGTCTTTGTGGGAATACCCCTTTAATGAATTCCCCTCAATGTATCAATATAGGGCCAAATTATAGCTTGAAGTTCTGTGTTCCAGGTCCTCATACAATACTGTGATTGTTATTTATTATGGATCATTACTTTAGTTTTTTTTTTTAGCAGAAGAACCCTTATATTTTAGATTAAATATTTAGAGGGATCAATTGTAATAAACGTTTAGCTGCATGGGATCATCTACCAACAAACTTCTATTTACACTATTGTCATCAATCAAAATGTTAGCTTTCAGTCAAAGTGAAACCCTACAGTAGTTCTACAGTGTTCATGTGAATTTTGATTAGGTTTTATTTACATAGGTTTGTGCACGGCTTGTGAATAACCCTAAAAAATTATATCAATACGTGCAGAATCCATATTATAAAAATAAGCCATGCTTTTATAGGCCCACAAAGTCTCTTGTTTGGGTGAGATGTGTCTGCCTTGTAGGATTTGTTGCTCATAATTTTTTTATTATTCTCAAATAATGCTTATTACCTAGAGAGTGCTGTCTTTTATATCTGCTTATTGAAATCGGAATAACGTTTACATGTTTACAATACTTTTATGATTACGCTGTTGCCAATTATTGCACAGAGATAAAAAATGTTGCACATTTCCCTGTTTAAATATTACAGGGCATTGTGTATGAAGGACACAAAATTAGTGTACACAACGAGGTACCTACTAAAATCATGTATGTAAAGCGAATGTTTCTATAAATATTACTGAAATTGATAATTGTCATAAAAGGAGCAATAATGTATGTGTGAGAAAAAAATAGTAATGCCTCAAGATCATAGTCTTCTTGCAAGAAAAAGTTCATTCATCTCACCGACCTCTACACCGGTTGTGTGTACATGAAACATCCTGAACTTTAAGGCAACTTGCAGGATTACAAAGATATAATCCAGCCCTTACCAGGGTTTGTACTTAAAATTTTCTTGTCCAACTTTAGTTATTTACAGTAAAAATGTCTCAAATGATAAATACACCATCACAAAAATGTACTGTGTTCTTCCATTATTGTATTCTGCCTGCCATTACAGGAAATCTACCGTCTGATTCATTGCTTATAAAGAACTGTCACTGACAGTATTCTCTTTGCAGGACCTTGCCCTGTAATAGTTTTTTTATGGTCTCCTTTTCCTAAAATAATGTCATATATGTTATTAACCTGCAAGTGCCCCAGGTGGTGTGTTATTGCCTGCGCAGCTGGAGCCTGTAGGGGCTCTGGTGATGCCCCTGGAGCACTTGCAGCTCATTAGAGTATTTTTAAAGCATCTTTCTTTTAAAAAAAAAAAAAAAAAAAAAAGGAGACCATAAAATACAGTAACAAGGATCCTGCATCAGGGTGCAAAGTGAATTCGGTCAGTGACGATGCTTTATGTAGTTTGAATCAGATGCTAGAATTTCTATAAATGATTCACTTTTCTCCTTGTGTGTTGGAAAATGTCCATTCTAGACATTGGGGGTCATTTACTAAAGGCCCGATTCGCGTTTTCCCGACGTGTTACGCGAATATTTCCGATTTGCGCCGATTGTACCTGAATTGCCCCGGGATTGTGGCGCACGCGATCGGATTGTGGCGCATCGGCGCCGGCATGCGCGCGACGGAAATCGGGGGGCGTGGCCGAACGAAAACCCGACGTATTCGGAAAAACCGCCGCATTTAAAAACCGAAAAAGTGTCGCTTGGGGAGCGCTTACCTTCACTTGGTCCGAGGTGGTGAATTCCGGCGCGATGAGATGACTTTCAGCGCAGCAGCGCCACCTGGTGGACGGCGGAAGAACTACATTCATAAATCCCGGCCGGACCCGAATGCAGAGCAGAGAACGCGCCGCTGGATCGCGACTGGACCGGGTAAGTAAATGTGCCCCATTGTGGTTGGCTACAGTACAAGCAAGTATCTTATCTCAGTGAAATATTCATCCAATACCCATAGACTATGGTGGTTCTAGGGCTCATATCAAATCCATATGATGACTTCATAAGAGGCTTATTGTATCGTGCAGTGGGCTGGTGCGGGCGTTGCTGCCCCGTGATTGTGCACTGCCTATAGTCTGCGCCTGTTCAGACCTGGCATAGACCTGGCATCTGGCGGCGCAGTACATTGTTACGTTGTGCTGCCGGACGTTGGGATTTATCAGGGGGTCGGAGGCCCCTGATAAATCTGGGGCATGCTGAGGGGTGTGGGGAGCAACATACTCTGGTGCGCTTATTGCTAATATATGATAAATGAGCCCCATTGTCTTCATTCCTAGAACCTTCATAATGTTGCATGCAATGAAGTATAGTAGTCTATTTTTATACTGTATATCCATACAAAACATATGAGCAAAAACTTTTACAAGACTCTGAAACCCGATACCAGGAAAAAACACTAGCAAAAATTCACTGTGTCTTTCAAACTATGAAGGGAAGGCAGCACTCACCTTAGTAAAGCAGCAGGAGTACTGAGAATTGAACACTTACTGGTCTTATATTGATGCCCTATCTTGAGGATGGAAAAAATAATAATAATCTTTATTTATATAGCGCCATCATATTCCGTAGCGCTTTACAAATCATAAGGAACATATACAAGGGGAACTTATACAAATAATACTACATTACAGATTACAAACAGTTATATGGAATAATAAGAGTGATGAAATGTATTAAACATAAATTTAAAGCCTTTTAATAAATTATTTCAATGTATGTAACACATTAGACCAATAAAAATAACCAGTTGTTGGTTTTGACATTTTAGAAGATGTCACGAAATATCTTTCACTTTTTTAATTGTCAGCAGACTGTCAAAAAAGAGAATCCCTACTAAATTTTCATAATAGGGAACGAAGTGGAGACAACAAACTTCAAAGCACTTGAATCTGTACCAGTTTTTTCTTCTACTTTTTGATTCTTAACACTTTCCTATGAAAGAATGTGTACTTGAAAAAGAGTCACTGTGAAATTACCGGTTTGCCTCATCTTTCATGTGTGTGCAAGTTAATGGGAAGCTACATTTTCCTATTTGCTTCAGTAGTGCTCATTTTGTACAGTTTAACTTCACAATTCAAGAGTCATTGATGTCAGGTCCTAAGGGCATGCTTTGGCTAGTATGACTGCCTAAATGAAGTATGGCACCCTTATTAACTTGTCAGGGGAGGATGCAGCTGCATCATTTGCTCACCCATTTGCTTAACTTAAATAAAGGTTGGTGGTTAGGCTTCTGTGGCATTGTGCTCTCTAGCTAATTATCAGCGTATTTGTTTTACAGACAATTAGCCACCTGGTTCTTTCTCCCACTAAACTCAGGTCATCATCATGAGTTACATCTGCTTCTTCAGGCCCTAGACATAAAAATCAAGATAATGCAGGCTTTGATTAGAAAAATCACATTGAGACTGCGAGAAGGTGTGCACAGTGCATTCAATTCCACAAAGGATTGTGTTCAAGAGGCATTTACCTTCCTATTTTCTGGAAGAACATGCATGTATGTATACTTATGCATATCTTGAAATTTTGGTGTTTAATATATAGAATTATACTTTAAAATATCATATTTACTGTGATCATCATCTTGAATTTATGATGTTCCATTTCTTTTTTGCTTTATTTCCGACCCAAAGAAAATACAAAAGTATTAGTTAAATAAATTACAAATCCCCTGACATTTAGAGTAAAAACACAAACAAAACTATAGAAAAGGATAAGGAGTCGATCCCCGACTTAAGGACACCCGTATTTCAGGTGACCCCTAGTTACAGATGGACCTCTCTGCCCACTGTGACCTCTGGTGAAGCTCTCTGGAGGATTTACCTTAGTCCCAGGCTGCAATGATCCGCTGTAATGTGTCTGTAATTAAGTTTTATCGATAATCCTTGTTTCCATGAAATCATAATCTGTCTGGACATACAATTATAAAATATACATATCCGACTTACATAAAAAATTTAACTGAGAACAAATGTAATGAACCTAACTTATACATAACCAAGGGACTGCATGTACTCGAATATTTTTTGTTTTTGGGTGGTATATATCAGTGTGTCGCTCAGGAAACTTGTTCTTTTTTATACAAAAAGATAAACCATCCAGGGTCCTTAAAATCTTCGAATTTTCATTTGTTGCTAATTTAAAATCTATAAAAATCATTGTGTAGGTATACAAACAGGGTGATTTCAAAGGTGGAAAAAAAGTGTACTTGCGATGTGTTTCGGACTTTCCAAAATAATAGTCCTTTGTTAGTGGACTTTGGACAAAGGGTTTGACATAGGACTATTATTTTGGGAAGGCCAAAACACATCTCAAGTATGCTTTTTCAACCTGGCAAATCGCTTTGTCTGTATGCCCATACAATGATTTTTATGGATTTTAAAATTTGCAACAAATAAAAATATGAAGATTTTTTTAAATATTGTTTTTATTATTTTAAACACTACAATGTCAATACAAACATACAAAACTGTTCTGGTTTCCAACAACAATGGAGCATTGGGTTCTTATAAGACACATGGCATTGTACAGTTTAATTAAGTTACTATTGAATTTGTACAGTAGTTTGTTCTGATCTTAAGGACACTGGATGTTTTTTCTTTTTGTGTTCCTTTTTTGTGACCCATCTACTACTGGGCTGCAGTTATCAACTTTGTGGTTGAAAGAGAAATAAAAGCATTATAAGTGTCCAGTAGTTGTACAAGTCCCAGCACTCCAGGTTCCAATAAGGTAATGTTTTCCCTTATTAGTGCATTTACATTGGTTGTGTTCTGTATGATGAGGGCACCAATTACAGTTGTAAGACCAGAAGCACATGACTGTGGTGCAGAGGTACCCATACCATGGGTACAGAAAGTATTCAGACCTTTGTAAATTTTTAACTCTTTCTTTGTAGCTAATTGATAAGATAAAAAAGTTCATTTGTTTTGCACATTAATGTACACTCTGCACCCCATCTTGAAAGAAAAAAAACTGAAATGTGGATATTTTTGCTATCACATGTTCATAAGTATTCAGACCCTTTGCTTAGTATTGGAAGAAACACATTTTGAGCTAGTATAGCCATGAGTCTTCTTGGGAATGATGGGACAAGTTTTTCACACCCGTATTTGGGCATCCTCTGCCTCTTCCTTACAAATCCTCTCCAGTTCTCTCAGGTTGGATGGTGAACATTGGTGGACAGCCATTTTAAAGTGTCTCCAGAGATGCTCAATTGGGTTTAGGTCCAGGCTCTGACTGGGTCAGTAAAGAATGGTCACAGAGTTGTCCTGAAGCCACTGCTTTGTTATTCTAGCTTTGTGCTTAGGGACATTGTATTGTTGGAAGGTGAACCTTCAGCCCAGTCTGAGGTCCAGTACACTCCAGAAGAGGTTTTCATCCAGGATATCTCTTTACTTGGCCACATTCATTTATCCTTCAAATGCAACCAGTCATCCTGTCCCTGCAGCTGAAAAACACCTCCATAGCTGCTTCTGCTGCCACCATTTTTAACTGTTTTTGGCAAGTCATGAGCAATTCTCGGTTTTTCCACACATACCGCTTACAGTTAACATCATATGTCTTTCACTGAAGAGAGGCTTCCATTGGCACACTCTGCCATAAAGCCCCCACTGGTTGAGGGCTGCAGTGTTCAGTGACTTTGTGGAACTTTCTCCTATCTCCCTACTCCATCTCTAGACCTCTGCCACAGTGATCTTGGGGTTCTTCTTTACCTCAAAATTGCTTACTTTGGCTGGACATTCAGGTCAAAGCAGAGTTATAGTAGATAACTCTTCTTTGACCTGAATGTCCAGCCAAAGTAAGCAATTTTGAGGTAAAGATCAAGATCACTGTGGCAGAGGTCTAGAGATGGAGTAGGGAGATAGGAGAAAGCTCCACAAAGTCACTTTTAAACTTCTTCCATTTAAAGGGGTTTTCCCACGAACAATAGTTAGGCCCTATCCATCATCGCGAAAACGAGAGGTCCCACATACCTCCGTCAGACCCCTCCATTGAGCTGACAGAGATCGCAGAGCATGGCGCTCAGCAATTTCATTCAGCTCCATAGAGATTAATGGAGCAGAATGGTCATGCGTGGCCGTCTGCTCCATTAGTCTGACAGAGCAACGAGGGGTCTTACGGACCCTTGTTTTCCTAATCAAGTCCAACTAAACACAGCTGGACTCCAATGAAGCAGTAGAACCATCAGAAGGAAATGGACACCATGTGAGTTAAATAAGTGTCACAACAAAGGGTCAAGAAGTAAGAGTTCTTCTTACTGAGAGTTTGCCATTTAATGGCACCTTATAGGTGTGTGGAGACGTATAGCCATTGATGTTTCACTAGTGGATTCTGGTAAATATGCAAATATGTTTTCCAAGGTGGGAAATGGAAAACAATGCCTCCTTTTAATACCTTGAAAGGCAGCCCCCTTAAGACCAAGCATGACTTACAAGAAGCCAAATTACATGATTAATCCAAACTAGTATATCTATTCCAGAAGGAAAAGACTGTTTCAATCTGGTTGGGTCTCTTCAGTACAGCATAGGGAACTGGTTTGGCTGTTAGGGAATGGGTGAGAGGCTATTGACTTGGGTCAGGAAGTAATAATTCTTTCTTACTTCCTGCCTGAGAAACACTCCCCTACTTGAAGGATGAAATTGGATGCTGATAGAAGGGCAGGCCACTATCCAGACTACTTATTTGGTGTTCCCATATCTGTATGTAGAAACAAATCTGGTTTGCTACCGTAGTATTATGCCAGTCAACCATTATATCTCCTAAAAAATTATGAAAAAAATTAAAACTACGTGTTGACATTTAGGAGTGTGGTTTTCCTTGCTTCAGCGATGATAAACTTGTTCAACCCATGACAGCCAATCAGTGGGCAGAAGGATATGGCAAAAGATTTCTGGGCTTGTGGGTGACTGCTGGAATGACATTAGGTCTACAGATATTTCAATGCTAAAGCCAAGTAAACACAGACCAATGAATTATTTTGTTATTTTATTACAAAATGAATTTCTTTTTGCACATATTTGATCATCCTGTTTTGTACTTGCTTCCATGGAGAAAAAAAATCCTCTTCCAAGAATAAATAGTTGTTTAACATTTACATTATGAAAGATAATGCTTAAAGAAAGATGTACAGTAGCAGGCACTCATTTATTCCCTCTCATCATAATAACAAGCATAAAAGTGGTGAAGGACAGAGATGTATTTTGTGAGTATTCTGAGAGAAAATCCATACTATTTATTAATGAGCATCTGTTGTCTTTAATGACTAGTTACATTTTGAGTAATTAATTGTAAAAATGCTAAGTTTATGAAACTCATGAAATGACAATGCGGGTATTTAGCAAGTACCTCCGAATTCTGGCTTTAGAAAGTTGCAAAACTATGGTAAACATTTTGAGTTCACTTGAGAAAAAGTTTTGTGACATTTTATATTTCTTTCTACTACCCCCTCTAGTTTTGAAAGTGGGTAGAAAACTGGGCACAGCGGGATGATACATCATTTTCATAAAATAAAGTAGAGTAACATTTTAGGACCGTCTTAAAGATGCATCAATGTGCCAAACTGTTTGCTAATTTGGTTCATCAATAAGTCAGGCTCCAGCATAAAACCTAAAACCTAGCATAAAAATAAATACCCTTCAATATTTCCACATTTGTCCATTGGGACTTTCTATTCTTCCTTGTTTTATTTTTTGTTCAGTGAACAAAAGGCAATAGCAGCGACCATGTTTTAAGGAGAATGGGGAGTCATACTCTAGTCTTGATCTCCTATCAGCCACAGAGACTTGCCCTGAAATGATTAAGATTAACTCATAACTCCACTCTCTTTTTAGCATTTCTAGAGAGAGCCTTTGACAATTCATATATCATTCTGCTGACTTCTTTCTATCCTGACATGTAAACTGTTATATCTATCTGCACTATCTGTAAAATCGTCTTCATCTTCTCCTGAAGTAGGTGGGAACTACCTGGTTGTGATATCAAGGAACTGAGGCCAGAGTGACTTCCTTCACTTCCCATACTCTTGAGGTCTCCTCACATCTAATAGAACAAGAAGCCTAGACAATCAGGACAGAGAATCTCAGTCTGAACCCTCTTCTCATTGTTACTGCTCTACAACACAGATGTGACCCTAACCTAACAGATAAATGTCTGTTGTGCTGACAGTAGTGTTCGAGTGTCTGTCCTGAATGAAAAAAATATTACAAATGAAAAATGATAAAAATACTGAGCACAGTGGTAGTTTGTGCTTGTTATTTTTATCATGTATTCTTTATTGAACCTAGCAGCCGCAGGGTGAGGAGGTAGACTGTATGTGGGAACATGAGGGCACACTGTAGACAGGAGAGTGCAGACTTGAAGGAGCTGCTTCCTGTAAATAATGAGCAGAGACTGGAGTGAGCACAGTGCAAATATCAAACTGTGGTCACATTAAAACATATCAGAAGAAAAATAAATTCAGTGTGAATTGCTGCGCAATCCTAGACATAGGAATATATAGTTTTTTTTCCCAACTTTTGTTAATGCTACCCTCTGTGCTTTGTGTTTTATGTAAGACTCTACCAATCTTTCTATTTCACGTCTTTATCAGGCATTACCACATTTTTAAAGAAAAAAGTTTTGTACAACTTGTTATTCATCCATGAATGTGCACTGAAATTGATATTTTTTTTTATCAGAAAACAAGGCCACCTTCTTCAAACCACTAATTTCCTTAACTTGTATGCTTTCACAACTCATATAAATATGCTTTGAATCCAATGCAGCTTCATTGAGCCCATTACATTCCCATTGGAATCAATCCATGCACAGTCAAGCCAATACATGAATAGATTTTCTTTCAAGGCTGCAAATGCACGCTAAGCCCAACAGCTTTAAAAGAAGCCAATATTTTTCTTTTCAAAATAGCACATTTCAATTCATACTTATATACATTATACCCTACATTATTTCTTTTTCATAATTAAACTCATTGAACTAAACCATTGGGTGTATACAGAAAACAGAGAGTTTTCATAGAAACCATTCAAAGCGAGTTTAAACACATGAATTTTCTTTGCCTCAATGAGTGTCAACGGAATGAAACACATCTCTAAAAATGGATGTGTTACAGAAAAAGTAAAAGCCAGGCATTCCCCCAAAATATTTGCTTAACAGTTGACAGTTTTAGATTTTCACATGAATTTACAGAGGAAAAAATAAAATACATTTGATTGGTCTGAAAATGTTCTTTATGCCTGAGAAGAAAATGGGAAATTAAATAATATTAGGACAGAGATAATCTGCAGATAACAATGTCTGTGTTGTCTATCAGGGTTGGTTACGAGGTATGTTACAGTGTCAAGGTTTATACTATCTCAAAGGATGAACTAAAATAACATGTAAGTATAAATAGAAATTTTATTACATATGGTAAAACCTGAAGTAATGTAGCCCATGGAATAATAAACATACAAGTTACATGATGGACTGTCCATTTATCATCCATAACTTGGCATTCTTTGTTTATTAGGCTTTATTTTGTTGGGTTCTAGGCATATATTTTCATCTATCACGGTCATGTGACAGTTCACTGAATCTCATGACTTTAAGTACAACATTTTTGCTAGTGGTACATAAACTTATCTCTTTATATATTGGGGCACATTTCCTAAGGGCCTTGCGCCAGGTTTTTGTCGGACTTTGCTTGTTCTTTTTAGTGCAAACTGCTTGCACAGGTATTTAAGAAGTCTCTTCACCAGATTTGTGTCACATGTAACCCTTTTGCGGCGCGGCTGCATTAGTCTTCATGTGACAGAAATGAAGGGGCTGTTCTGGTGCTCAGTCGGACCGCGGACCTGATTTAACATGCAATGTCAGACATGATGTTGCATGTCTCATGTTAAAGGTGCATCAAAAAAAAAAAGTGGTGCACTCTGTCCCAGCTGAGCAGAGGGCGCCAAATTCATGAAGAACATGCACCAGAAATCCTGAATCTGGTGCCCTCTGTACACTACACAGGTAAACTGCATTTAGTGCAGTTTGCACTGTTGTTAGTAAATGTGCTCCATTATCTCTTGGCGATTTATTTTCAGCTATGTAATTCTTCTTTTTTCCCAACTCTCTTAGAAACTTCCTCATACACGTGGATTTCTGCCATATCTCACTTAACCCATTTCACTTTCTTTAGTAGTTCATTTACCAGGCATAAAATAACTTTCAATCTGATGGACAATCACCAATTATTGGCAAAACCTTCTTGAGTATGAATACTGCTTAATTGCCTGATATCGGCTCTGTTATGTGACTATAGCTATGGCATCTCTGGCTTTGTACTATGCAGGCATCTTGTTGGGACTTTGGCTTGGACTTTGTTTATTCTTTGGTTTGTGATTTTTGTCTTGGAGAACTCTCCTGGTTTCACTCGGCTAGCTGATTTTGTTTTGTCTACCCTCATCCATATACTTCAACTTATATGGTGTCAGGAACTTTGCCCAGTTGGGGGCCTTGAAGGAAATCTAGCACTCCATTAATGCCACTGAGTAGATCTCAACAAAGTGAATACATCTAAAGTTTATTAGGAGCTTTTCTTTTATACTTTGGGTAAAAATTAACTTTTAAAATGAAGTGTTTTGGGGGTATAACCAGAGCTCCAGTAATCTGGCTATTACACACTCCCCAATGCATACCCGTACTGCTGTGAGATTGGGGGACTGTGGTGGGGGGTGGTGATTTTTTAAAGGGGGCATGTAATAGCCATAGTCCCCAGACCCGGAGGGGCTTTGATGACGACCCCAGAAGCACTTGTTCTTCATTTAAATAAAGATGGAGGATAGCTTTTACCTAAAGTCTGGCTCCTTTAGGTTCATGTAATGGGTCTGCACGGAAGGGTCTGTGACATTATCATACACCATTATCATAACCCATTGTCTGATTAGAGAATAAGGTGAACAAGATTAAATAAGAAATTGGCAAAATGTTTACATATTTTGTAGATGTGTAACTTCAGAGACCCAGTGTCAAATAAGTTAAAATGGCGCAGGCCCCTGTCCTATTTTATTACAATATTTATGCAGATGCCTTTATAGCGCTATCTTACAAGGTCTGTATATGTCTGCTACCTCTACACACCCGGACACACTCCTGCCTTCTTGCCTTGGACCTCTTGTACACAGCATACACCTCTAATGAGACAATGATTCTTTTTCACGTTCTTGGTTCCACATTGTAAATACAAGGTTTTAGACAGCTTCTTACATCAAATACTTATTGTAGTCTATGGGCCACACAAATATCACTGACTCCAAATGCAGAAAAATGTGACAAAAGTCAAGAAATTAAATTGATTTATTGCAGGCCTGGAGGGACAACAGAGAGCAGAACCTGTTCCTACTCTTGTTTTGACAACTTTACTGGATTTTTTTGCCTGGCTAATCATTCATTGCACATACTTATTGTAAAATATAATAATAGCTATTCAAGTCAGAGTTCGTTAAACAGACAAAAAAAATTAAGTTAATAAAAATGTCTGTGCACGCTGCTCAAAAATCAAAACAATCTTTTCTGCGAGAAGAAACTGTAGTTCTGACAGTGCATTCCAAGTTGTCTGCCGCCTCTCAACTGGAATTGTTATTTAGTTTATGTCAAAACACTTCTGTGAAGGGATGCAAATAGCATATAACGTTTGACTTCTTTTGTTGTGTTGAACTGGAGCCAGACAAAGCATTCATATACAAACTTACTTCTGAAATTCATCACCTCCTCAATGCTAAATACAATTTTATGGGTTGGAAGAAAATTCCTTCTGACTGACATTCACTTGCCACTTTTTTGACTGCTGGAAAGAATTAATTGTACCTGTATAAACAAATTCACTCCTCTTTGTTATATTATGGAAGTAGATGATAGACTGTTCCCCGACATCTTAAAAAGACAATTACTGGCTAATTAACTACTGTAATACAGTTAGAGGACTCTTAGTTTGTATTACTGTTTTTGATGCTTTTTTTGTAAAACCTTTACTAAAAAATGCAGTGAAAGAAGCACTTTTAGACATACTGGGGCACATCTACTTATCTGTCCTGACTAGAGATGAGCGAACATGCTCGTCCGAGCTTGATGCTCGGTCGAGCATTAGGGTACTCGAAACTGCTCGTTACTCGGACGAATACTTCGCCCGCTCGAGAAAATGGCAGCTCCCGCCGTTTTGCTTTTTGGCGGCCAGAAACAGAGCCAATCACAAGCCAGGAGACTCTGCACTCCACCCAGCATGACGTGGTACCCTTACACGTCAATAGCAGTGGTTGGCTGGCCAGATCAGGTGACCCTGGGATAGACTAGCCGCTGGCCGCGCTGCTCGGATCATTCTGTCTCTGGATGCCGCTAGGGAGAGAGCTGCTGCTGGTCAGGGAAAGCGTTAGGGTGTTCTATTAGCTTACTGTTAGGCAGGAGTGATTCTCAAAGAACCCAACAGCCCTTCTTAGGGCTACAATAACGTTCTACTTTTTTTATTTTAATTTGCATCTTTTACCATTTTGTGAGGAATTAGCAGGGGGACTTGCTACCGTTGTGTTTAGCTCTTAGTGGCACACATATCCATAGCAAAGACCGAAGTGGGAAAATTCAGTAGGGGTTGGATTTCTATTAGGCAATAACTCAGTGTCATCTCATCTGGCATAGTAGTGTGCTTCCTTTGATACTTGGCTAGAAAATAGCCATAGGAGAATACAAACAGCTTCTTGAAGCCTACAGTAGCGTTCTATATATTTGATTTCTGGTTGATCTGCTGGTGGCTGTAGTTTCTGCAGTGCATGTACTTGCCAATTCTGAGCAATTTGTAGTGAGACTTGCGACCGCTGTGTTCTGCGCTTAGTGGCGCACATATCCATAGCAAAGGCCGAAGTGGGAAAATTCAGTAGGGGTTGGATTTCTATTAGGCAATAACTCAGTGTCATCTCATCTGGCATAGTAGTGTGCTTCCTTTGATACTTGGCTAGAAAATAGCCATAGGAGAATACAAACAGCTTCTTGAAGCCTACAGTAGCGTTCTATATATTTGATTTCTGGTTGATCTGCTGGTGGCTGTAGTTTCTGCAGTGCATGTACTTGCCAATTCTGAGCAATTTGTAGTGAGACTTGCGACCGCTGTGTTCTGCGCTTAGTGGCGCACATATCCATAGCAAAGGCCGAAGTGGGAAAATTCAGTAGGGGTTGGATTTCTATTAGGCAATAACTCAGTGTCATCTCATCTGGCATAGTAGTGTGCTTCCTTTGATACTTGGCTAGAAAATAGCCATAGGAGAATACAAACAGCTTCTTGAAGCCTACAGTAGCGTTCTATATATTTGATTTCTGGTTGATCTGCTGGTGGCTGTAGTTTCTGCAGTGCATGTACTTGCCAATTCTGAGCAATTTGTAGTGAGACTTGCGACCGCTGTGTTCTGCGCTTAGTGGCGCACATATCCATAGCAAAGGCCGAAGTGGCAAAATTCAGTAGGGGTTGGATTTCTATTAGGCAATAACTCAGTGTCATCTCATCTGGCATAGTAGTGTGCTTCCTTTGATACTTGGCTAGAAAATAGCCATAGGAGAATACAAACAGCTTCTTGAAGCCTACAGTAGCGTTCTATATATTTGATTTCTGGTTGATCTGCTGGTGGCTGTAGTTTCTGCAGTGCATGTACTTGCCAATTCTGAGCAATTTGTAGTGAGACTTGCGACCGCTGTGTTCTGCGCTTAGTGGCGCACATATCCATAGCAAAGGCCGAAGTGGGAAAATTCAGTAGGGGTTGGATTTCTATTAGGCAATAACTCAGTGTCATCTCATCTGGCATAGTAGTGTGCTTCCTTTGATACTTGGCTAGAAAATAGCCATAGGAGAATACAAACAGCTTCTTGAAGCCTACAGTAGCGTTCTATATATTTGATTTCTGGTTGATCTGCTGGTGGCTGTAGTTTCTGCAGTGCATGTACTTGCCAATTCTGAGCAATTTGTAGTGAGACTTGCGACCGCTGTGTTCTGCGCTTAGTGGCGCACATATCCATAGCAAAGGCCGAAGTGGCAAAATTCAGTAGGGGTTGGATTTCTATTAGGCAATAACTCAGTGTCATCTCATCTGGCATAGTAGTGTGCTTCCTTTGATACTTGGCTAGAAAATAGCCATAGGAGAATACAAACAGCTTCTTGAAGCCTACAGTAGCGTTCTATATATTTGATTTCTGGTTGATCTGCTGGTGGCTGTAGTTTCTGCAGTGCATGTACTTGCCAATTCTGAGCAATTTGTAGTGAGACTTGCGACCGCTGTGTTCTGCGCTTAGTGGCGCACATATCCATAGCAAAGGCCGAAGTGGCAAAATTCAGTAGGGGTTGGATTTCTATTAGGCAATAACTCAGTGTCATCTCATCTGGCATAGTAGTGTGCTTCCTTTGATACTTGGCTAGAAAATAGCCATAGGAGAATACAAACAGCTTCTTGAAGCCTACAGTAGCGTTCTATATATTTGATTTCTGGTTGATCTGCTGGTGGCTGTAGTTTCTGCAGTGCATGTACTTGCCAATTCTGAGCAATTTGTAGTGAGACTTGCGACCGCTGTGTTCTGCGCTTAGTGGCGCACATATCCATAGCAAAGGCCGAAGTGGGAAAATTCAGTAGGGGTTGGATTTCTATTAGGCAATAACTCAGTGTCATCTCATCTGGCATAGTAGTGTGCTTCCTTTGATACTTGGCTAGAAAATAGCCATAGGAGAATACAAACAGCTTCTTGAAGCCTACAGTAGCGTTCTATATATTTGATTTCTGGTTGATCTGCTGGTGGCTGTAGTTTCTGCAGTGCATGTACTTGCCAATTCTGAGCAATTTGTAGTGAGACTTGCGACCGCTGTGTTCTGCGCTTAGTGGCGCACATATCCATAGCAAAGGCCGAAGTGGCAAAATTCAGTAGGGGTTGGATTTCTATTAGGCAATAACTCAGTGTCATCTCATCTGGCATAGTAGTGTGCTTCCTTTGATACTTGGCTAGAAAATAGCCATAGGAGAATACAAACAGCTTCTTGAAGCCTACAGTAGCGTTCTATATATTTGATTTCTGGTTGATCTGCTGGTGGCTGTAGTTTCTGCAGTGCATGTACTTGCCAATTCTGAGCAATTTGTAGTGAGACTTGCGACCGCTGTGTTCTGCGCTTAGTGGCGCACATATCCATAGCAAAGGCCGAAGTGGGAAAATTCAGTAGGGGTTGGATTTCTATTAGGCAATAACTCAGTGTCATCTCATCTGGCATAGTAGTGTGCTTCCTTTGATACTTGGCTAGAAAATAGCCATAGGAGAATACAAACAGCTTCTTGAAGCCTACAGTAGCGTTCTATATATTTGATTTCTGGTTGATCTGCTGGTGGCTGTAGTTTCTGCAGTGCATGTACTTGCCAATTCTGAGCAATTTGTAGTGAGACTTGCGACCGCTGTGTTCTGCGCTTAGTGGCGCACATATCCATAGCAAAGGCCGAAGTGGCAAAATTCAGTAGGGGTTGGATTTCTATTAGGCAATAACTCAGTGTCATCTCATCTGGCATAGTAGTGTGCTTCCTTTGATACTTGGCTAGAAAATAGCCATAGGAGAATACAAACAGCTTCTTGAAGCCTACAGTAGCGTTCTATATATTTGATTTCTGGTTGATCTGCTGGTGGCTGTAGTTTCTGCAGTGCATGTACTTGCCAATTCTGAGCAATTTGTAGTGAGACTTGCGACCGCTGTGTTCTGCGCTTAGTGGCGCACATATCCATAGCAAAGGCCGAAGTGGCAAAATTCAGTAGGGGTTGGATTTCTATTAGGCAATAACTCAGTGTCATCTCATCTGGCATAGTAGTGTGCTTCCTTTGATACTTGGCTAGAAAATAGCCATAGGAGAATACAAACAGCTTCTTGAAGCCTACAGTAGCGTTCTATATATTTGATTTCTGGTTGATCTGCTGGTGGCTGTAGTTTCTGCAGTGCATGTACTTGCCAATTCTGAGCAATTTGTAGTGAGACTTGCGACCGCTGTGTTCTGCGCTTAGTGGCGCACATATCCATAGCAAAGGCCGAAGTGGCAAAATTCAGTAGGGGTTGGATTTCTATTAGGCAATAACTCAGTGTCATCTCATCTGGCATAGTAGTGTGCTTCCTTTGATACTTGGCTAGAAAATAGCCATAGGAGAATACAAACAGCTTCTTGAAGCCTACAGTAGCGTTCTATATATTTGATTTCTGGTTGATCTGCTGGTGGCTGTAGTTTCTGCAGTGCATGTACTTGCCAATTCTGAGCAATTTGTAGTGAGACTTGCGACCGCTGTGTTCTGCGCTTAGTGGCGCACATATCCATAGCAAAGGCCGAAGTGGGAAAATTCAGTAGGGGTTGGATTTCTATTAGGCAATAACTCAGTGTCATCTCATCTGGCATAGTAGTGTGCTTCCTTTGATACTTGGCTAGAAAATAGCCATAGGAGAATACAAACAGCTTCTTGAAGCCTACAGTAGCGTTCTATATATTTGATTTCTGGTTGATCTGCTGGTGGCTGTAGTTTCTGCAGTGCATGTACTTGCCAATTCTGAGCAATTTGTAGTGAGACTTGCGACCGCTGTGTTCTGCGCTTAGTGGCGCACATATCCATAGCAAAGGCCGAAGTGGCAAAATTCAGTAGGGGTTGGATTTCTATTAGGCAATAACTCAGTGTCATCTCATCTGGCATAGTAGTGTGCTTCCTTTGATACTTGGCTAGAAAATAGCCATAGGAGAATACAAACAGCTTCTTGAAGCCTACAGTAGCGTTCTATATATTTGATTTCTGGTTGATCTGCTGGTGGCTGTAGTTTCTGCAGTGCATGTACTTGCCAATTCTGAGCAATTTGTAGTGAGACTTGCGACCGCTGTGTTCTGCGCTTAGTGGCGCACATATCCATAGCAAAGGCCGAAGTGGGAAAATTCAGTAGGGGTTGGATTTCTATTAGGCAATAACTCAGTGTCATCTCATCTGGCATAGTAGTGTGCTTCCTTTGATACTTGGCTAGAAAATAGCCATAGGAGAATACAAACAGCTTCTTGAAGCCTACAGTAGCGTTCTATATATTTGATTTCTGGTTGATCTGCTGGTGGCTGTAGTTTCTGCAGTGCATGTACTTGCCAATTCTGAGCAATTTGTAGTGAGACTTGCGACCGCTGTGTTCTGCGCTTAGTGGCGCACATATCCATAGCAAAGGCCGAAGTGGCAAAATTCAGTAGGGGTTGGATTTCTATTAGGCAATAACTCAGTGTCATCTCATCTGGCATAGTAGTGTGCTTCCTTTGATACTTGGCTAGAAAATAGCCATAGGAGAATACAAACAGCTTCTTGAAGCCTACAGTAGCGTTCTATATATTTGATTTCTGGTTGATCTGCTGGTGGCTGTAGTTTCTGCAGTGCATGTACTTGCCAATTCTGAGCAATTTGTAGTGAGACTTGCGACCGCTGTGTTCTGCGCTTAGTGGCGCACATATCCATAGCAAAGGCCGAAGTGGCAAAATTCAGTAGGGGTTGGATTTCTATTAGGCAATAACTCAGTGTCATCTCATCTGGCATAGTAGTGTGCTTCCTTTGATACTTGGCTAGAAAATAGCCATAGGAGAATACAAACAGCTTCTTGAAGCCTACAGTAGCGTTCTATATATTTGATTTCTGGTTGATCTGCTGGTGGCTGTAGTTTCTGCAGTGCATGTACTTGCCAATTCTGAGCAATTTGTAGTGAGACTTGCGACCGCTGTGTTCTGCGCTTAGTGGCGCACATATCCATAGCAAAGGCCGAAGTGGCAAAATTCAGTAGGGGTTGGATTTCTATTAGGCAATAACTCAGTGTCATCTCATCTGGCATAGTAGTGTGCTTCCTTTGATACTTGGCTAGAAAATAGCCATAGGAGAATACAAACAGCTTCTTGAAGCCTACAGTAGCGTTCTATATATTTGATTTCTGGTTGATCTGCTGGTGGCTGTAGTTTCTGCAGTGCATGTACTTGCCAATTCTGAGCAATTTGTAGTGAGACTTGCGACCGCTGTGTTCTGCGCTTAGTGGCGCACATATCCATAGCAAAGGCCGAAGTGGGAAAATTCAGTAGGGGTTGGATTTCTATTAGGCAATAACTCAGTGTCATCTCATCTGGCATAGTAGTGTGCTTCCTTTGATACTTGGCTAGAAAATAGCCATAGGAGAATACAAACAGCTTCTTGAAGCCTACAGTAGCGTTCTATATATTTGATTTCTGGTTGATCTGCTGGTGGCTGTAGTTTCTGCAGTGCATGTACTTGCCAATTCTGAGCAATTTGTAGTGAGACTTGCGACCGCTGTGTTCTGCGCTTAGTGGCGCACATATCCATAGCAAAGGCCGAAGTGGCAAAATTCAGTAGGGGTTGGATTTCTATTAGGCAATAACTCAGTGTCATCTCATCTGGCATAGTAGTGTGCTTCCTTTGATACTTGGCTAGAAAATAGCCATAGGAGAATACAAACAGCTTCTTGAAGCCTACAGTAGCGTTCTATATATTTGATTTCTGGTTGATCTGCTGGTGGCTGTAGTTTCTGCAGTGCATGTACTTGCCAATTCTGAGCAATTTGTAGTGAGACTTGCGACCGCTGTGTTCTGCGCTTAGTGGCGCACATATCCATAGCAAAGGCCGAAGTGGGAAAATTCAGTAGGGGTTGGATTTCTATTAGGCAATAACTCAGTGTCATCTCATCTGGCATAGTAGTGTGCTTCCTTTGATACTTGGCTAGAAAATAGCCATAGGAGAATACAAACAGCTTCTTGAAGCCTACAGTAGCGTTCTATATATTTGATTTCTGGTTGATCTGCTGGTGGCTGTAGTTTCTGCAGTGCATGTACTTGCCAATTCTGAGCAATTTGTAGTGAGACTTGCGACCGCTGTGTTCTGCGCTTAGTGGCGCACATATCCATAGCAAAGGCCGAAGTGGGAAAATTCAGTAGGGGTTGGATTTCTATTAGGCAATAACTCAGTGTCATCTCATCTGGCATAGTAGTGTGCTTCCTTTGATACTTGGCTAGAAAATAGCCATAGGAGAATACAAACAGCTTCTTGAAGCCTACAGTAGCGTTCTATATATTTGATTTCTGGTTGATCTGCTGGTGGCTGTAGTTTCTGCAGTGCATGTACTTGCCAATTCTGAGCAATTTGTAGTGAGACTTGCGACCGCTGTGTTCTGCGCTTAGTGGCGCACATATCCATAGCAAAGGCCGAAGTGGCAAAATTCAGTAGGGGTTGGATTTCTATTAGGCAATAACTCAGTGTCATCTCATCTGGCATAGTAGTGTGCTTCCTTTGATACTTGGCTAGAAAATAGCCATAGCAATAGGATAGGATTGTTTGGTTTTAAAAACTCAAAAAAAAACAAAAAACACAAAAAAAAAAAAAAAAAAAAAAAAAAACACCAAAAAAAACAAAAAGAAGTAAAAAAAAAAAAAAAGTTATAACTCTCATTTTAAAAATGTTTAACCCGAGGGCTAGGGGTAGAGGACGAGGGCGGGGACGTGGGCGTCCAACTACTGCAGGGGTCAGAGGCCGTGGTCCTGGGCGGGGTGAGACACCACCTGCTGATGAGGGAGCAGGGGAACGCCGCAGAACTACACTCCCTAGGTTCATGTCTGAAGTTACTGGGACTCGTGGTAGAGCACTGTTGAGGCCAGAACAGTGCGAACAGGTGATGTCGTGGATTGCTGACAATGCTTCGAGCAATTTGTCCACCACCAGTCAGTCTTCCACGCAGTCCACCCATGTCACCGAAATCCCCACTCCTCCAGCTCCTGCACCTCAGCCTCCTCCCCCCCAGTCTGCCCCCTCCCAGGAAAATTTGGCATTTGAACCGGCATACTCTGAGGAACTGTTTTCTGGACCCTTCCCACAGTCACAAACCACTTGTCCGGTTGCTGCTGAGCAATTTTCCGATGCCCAGGTTTTCCACCAGTCACAGTCTGTGGGTGATGATGACCTTCTTGACGTAGTGGAAGTGTGTAAAGAGGTGTCCGACGATGAGGAGACACGGTTGTCAGACAGTTGGGAAGTTGTTGTCAGGGCAGGAAGTCCGAGGGGGGAGCAGACTGAGGGATCGAAGGATGATGAGGTGACAGACCCAAGCTGGGTTGAGAGGCCGGGTGAACACAGTGCTTCTGAGACGGAGGAGAGTCCTCGACCTGAACAGGTTGGAAGAGGCAGTGGTGGGGCCAGACGGAGAGGCAGGGCCAGAGCTGGTGCATCAGCGCCACTGTCAACTAGTGAAGCTCCCGTGGTGAGGGCTCTTGCGGCGAGGGCTAGATCTTCAGAAGTGTGGAGGTTCTTTAAGGAAACACCGGATGACCGACGGACTGTGGTGTGCAACATTTGCCAAACCAGGCTCAGCAGGGGTTCCACCACTACTAGCTTAACTACCACCAGTATGCGCAGGCATATGAATGCTAAGCACCCCACTCAGTGGCAACAAGCCCGTTCACCTCCGGCCGTGCACACCACTGCTCCTTCCCCTGTGTCAGCTGCTAGTCAGCCCCCTGCCCAGGACCCTGGCACAAAAACCCCATCGTCGCCTCCACGATCCTCCACAGCATCCACCAGCGTTCAGCTCTCCATACCCCAGACGCTGGAGCGGAAACGCAAATATAGTGCAATCCACCCGCACGCCCAAGCCCTTAATGTGCACATCTCCTGATTGCTTAGCCTGGAGATGCTGCCCTATAGGCTAGTAGAGACCGAGGCCTTTCGCAACCTCATGGCGGCGGCCGCCCCTCGGTATTCGGTCCCCAGCCGCCACTACTTTTCCCGATGTGCCGTCCCAGCCCTGCACCAGCACGTGTCAGACAACATAATCCGTGCCCTGACCAACGCCGTTTCTGACAAGGTCCACCTGACCACGGACACGTGGACGAGTGCTGCCGGGCAGGGCCACTGTATATCTCTGACGGCACATTGGGTTAACTTGGTGGAGGCTGGGACCGAGTCTGACCCTGGGGCTGCTCATATACTGCCGACGCCGAGGATTGCGGGGCCTACCTCGGTCCAGGTGTTTCAGGCCTACTATGCCTCCTCCTCCTCCCACCCCTCCTCCACCTCCTCCTCCGAACTACCATCCGTGGGCACGGCGCCATCAGTCGGTAGCTCTAGGCACAGCAGCAGTGCCGTCGCTAAGCGACAGCAGGCGGTGCTCAAACTGCTGAGCCTAGGCGACAAAAGGCACACCGCCCAAGAGCTATTACAGGGCATCACGGCGCAGACTGATCTGTGGCTGGCACCGCTGAACCTCAAGCCGGGAATGGTTGTGTGTGACAACGGCCGTAACCTGGTGGCGGCTCTGCAACTCGGCAGACTGACACATGTGCCATGCCTGGCCCATGTGTTAAATCTGATAGTTCAGCGTTTCCTCAAGACATACCCCAATCTGTCTGATTTGCTCACGAAGGTGCGCCGCATCTGTGCGCATTTCAGGAAGTCCAGCCCAGATGCTGCCACTCTCAGGGCAGCGCAGCGCCGCCTCCAACTGCCCGCTCACCGACTGTTGTGCGACGTGCCCACGAGGTGGAATTCAACACTGACCATGTTATCCAGAGTTTACCAGCAGCGCAGAGCGATTGTAGACTGCCAGATGTCAACTTCCACCAGAACTGGTAGTCAGGTCAGTCAGCTTCCTCAAGTCTACAATGAGGAGTGGACGTGGATGTCTGATATCTGTCAGGTGCTGAGTAACTTTGAGGAGTCAACACAGATGGTCAGTGGCGATGCCGCCATCATCAGCCTCACCATCCCGCTGCTTGGCCTGTTGAAAAACTCTCTGGTCAGCATGAAGTCGGAAGCTTTGCGCTCGTCACAAGAGACAGGGGAAGAATATTCCCTTGTTGATAGCCAAAGCACCCTCAGGTCTGTTTCTCAGCGCATATCGGAGGAGGTGGAGGTGGAGGAGGATGAGGAGGAAGAGGAGGAGAATGTTGGCGAGACACAAGAGGGGACCATTGTTGAGTCCTTTACTGTTCAGCGTGTATGGGCAGAAGAAGAGGAGTTGGAGGAGTTGGAGGAGAAGGAAATGGACAGTCAGGCCAGTGAGGGGAGTGAATTCTTACGCGTTGGTACTCTGGCGCATATGGCAGATTTCATGCTAGGCTGCCTATCCCGTGACCCTCGCGTTCAAAGAATTTATTCCAGCACCGATTACTGGGTGTTCACTCTCCTGGACCCACGGTACAAGCAAAATCTTTCCACTCTCATCCCTGCAGAGGAAAGGAGTGTGAGAATGCATGAATACCAGCAGGCCCTGGTGCACAAGCTGAAACAGTATTTCCCTTCTGACAGCGCTAGCGGCAGAGTGCGTAGTTCTGCGGGACAAGTAGCGAGGGAGAGTAGGCGAGCAGGCAGCTTGTCCAGCACTGGCAAGGGTACGCTTTACAAGGCTTTTGCCAGCTTTATGTCACCCCAGCAAGACACTGTCACCTGTCCCCAGTCTCGGCAGAGTAGGGCTGATCTTTACAGAAAGATGGTGAGGGAGTACGTAGCTGACCATACCATCGTCCTAAATGATCACACAGCTCCCTACAACTACTGGGTTTCAAAGCTGGACATGTGGCACGAACTGGCGCTGTACGCCTTGGAGGTTCTTGCCTGCCCTGCCGCTAGCGTCTTGTCCGAGCGGGTTTTCAGTGCAGCTGGTGGCATCATCACCGATAAGCGTACACGCCTGTCGACTGACAGCGCTGACAGGCTGACGCTTATTAAAATGAATAAAGGCTGGATTTCTCAGAATTTCCAATCTCCACCAGGTGAAGGAAGCTCAACCTGAATAATTGATCCACTCCTCCTCCTCCTCATTTTCCTCCTTCTCCTCCTCTTTGTACAGTAAAGCAGAGGAAAATGGCTATTTTTTGACAGGGCCCACTGGCTCTTGCTATAGTACTTCATGCATTTAATTTTTCTGGAGGGCCACCTACCCGGTCCTCTGTTTGAAACAATTTTTGTGAGTGCCACATACAGGCACTCAATCTATTCCATTTTACTGCAGGGCCACCTACCTGCTCCTCTGGTTTGAAACATTTTTGGGACTGCCACATACAGGCACTCAATCTATTCCATTTTACTGGAGGGCCACCTACCTGCTCCTCTGGTTTGAAAAATTTTTGGGACTGCCACATACAGGCACTCAATCTATTCCATTTTACTGCAGGGCCACCTACCTGCTCCTCTGGTTTGAAACATTTTTGGGACTGCCACATACAGGCACTCAATCTATTCCATTTTACTGGAGGGCCACCTACCTGCTCCTCTGGTTTGAAAAATTTTTGGGACTGCCACATACAGGCACTCAATCTATTCCATTTTACTGCAGGGCCACCTACCTGCTCCTCTGGTTTGAAACATTTTTGGGACTGCCACATACAGGCACTCAATCTATTCCATTTTACTGGAGGGCCACCTACCTGCTCCTCTGGTTTGAAAAATTTTTGGGACTGCCACATACAGGCACTCAATCTATTCCATTTTACTGCAGGGCCACCTACCTGCTCCTCTGGTTTGAAACATTTTTGGGACTGCCACATACAGGCACTCAATCTATTCCATTTTACTGGAGGGCCACCTACCTGCTCCTCTGGTTTGAAAAATTTTTGGGACTGCCACATACAGGCACTCAATCTATTCCATTTTACTGCAGGGCCACCTACCTGCTCCTCTGGTTTGAAACATTTTTGGGACTGCCACATACAGGCACTCAATCTATTCCATTTTACTGGAGGGCCACCTACCTGCTCCTCTGGTTTGAAAAATGTTTGGGACTGCCACATACAGGCACTATCCAAATTAAATTGTCTCCATAGCAGCCTCCACACGTTGTCTCCATTGCTACCTCCAAAAGTCGTCCATATAGCTGCCTCCATACATCGTCCCTTTATCAAACGAGGTGTGTCAGGCAGAAATTTGGGTTGTTTTCATGGATTCCACATCAAAGTTGTTAACTTTGTCGCCACCCTGCTGTGTTATCCACAAAATATACTGGCAAACTTTTACCATTTAGGGATATTATTTCAGCGCTTCTTGCGCATCTGTTTACATTCCCCTCACCCGGCATATCCTAAACTTATAAGAACGCTACTACACTTGATCTTATACAAAAGGTTCTTAGAAGTGCTGTTTGGGGAGTAGCCTAGAGACAGGGGCTTGAATTGGCGAAAGCTCGCCTGGCAGCGGAGCGCCAGCTCCATGCGCATCATGCGCTTCTTGCGCATCTGTTTACATTCCCCTCACCCGGCATATCCTAAACTTATAAGAACGCTACTACACTTGATCTTATACAAAAGGTTCTTAGAAGTGCTGTTTGGGGAGTAGCCTAGAGACAGGGGCTTGAATTGGCGAAAGCTCGCCTGGCAGCGGAGCGCCAGCTCCATGCGCATCATGCGCTTCTTGCGCATCTGTTTACATTCCCCTCACCCGCCATATCCCAAACTTATAAGAACGCTACTACACTTAACTTGGTGCAGGCTGGGACCGAGTCTGACCCTGGGGCTGGTCATATACTGCCGACGCAGAGAATTGCGGGGCCTACCTCGGTCCAGGTCTCAAAGGCCTACTATACCTCCTCCCACCCCTCCTCCACCTCCTCCTCCTCCGAATTACCATCCGTGGGCATGGCGCCATCAGTCGGTAGCTCTAGGCACAGCAGCAGTGCCGTCGCTAAGCGACAGCAGGCGGTGCTGAAACTGCTGAGCCTAGGCGATAAAAGGCACACCGCCCAAGAGCTATTACAGGGCATTCCACATCAAAGTTGTTAACTTTGTCGCCACCCTGCTGTGTAATCCCCAAAATATACTTGCAAACTTTTACCATTTAGGGATATTATTTCAGCGCTTCTTGCGCATCTGTTTACATTCCCCTCACCCGCCATATCCTAAACTTATAAGAACGCTACTACACTTGATCTTATACAAAAGGTTCTTAGAAGTGCTGTTTGGGGAGTAGCCTATAGACAGGGGCTTGGATTGGCGAAAGCTCGCCTGGCAGCGGAGCGCCAGCTCCATGCCAAGATCCAACTAACATAGTTTTAACTGCAGCACCTTTAATCTACTACTAGTTCACTGCCTCCATACATGGTCCCCTTATCAAACGAGCTGTGTCAGGCAGAATTTTGGGTTGTTTTCATGGCTTCCATGTTAACTTTGTCGCCACCCTGCTGTGTAATCCACAAAATATACTGGCAAACTTTTATCATGTACCGATATTATTTGAGCGCTTCTTGCTCACCTCCTTTGGTTCCTCTCTGCCACCCATTGGTTTGAAGCCTGAGTCCATTTAGGGTATGTTGCCATGCCACTCTCTAGCCTGCTGCCGCTGCCTCTGCCTCTGCATGCCGTCCCCTATAGTGTCAGGGTCAATTATTGGATGTTTTACATGCTATCTAGCTTCATTCTGTCACTCTGTCATGGCCATGCTGTTGCCCATAATTTTGGCATAATGGTGCGATTAAGCAGCCTCAGAGGCATCCATGCATGCTGCCCCTGCTGTTTCCTGTCCATTTCCGTGGTGTTTCCATCCTTTTCTGAGGTTCCCAGGTGTTTGGCCAAGCTTCCCTGTGCAGAGCCTTGGTCCCCTTGAAAAATGCTCGAGTCTCCCATTGACTTCAATGGGGTTCGTTATTCGAGACGAGCACTCGAGCATCGGGAAAAGTTCGTCTCGAATAACGAGTACCCGAGCATTTTAGTGTTCGCTCATCTCTAGTCCTGACGCATTCCCTGAAAGTGCATTGTCCGACCAAAATGCACTCTGCCGCAATTCACTAAGATCGTGCACCCGATATTCTGCATGTGCCGCTTCCTATCTCAGGTCCGCCGGAGTTCACCTTCTTCTTCCTGGTGTATGTAAGTGCTTGGTTTTGCGACACAATTTGAAAGTTAAATCCCGCGCTCAGTCCAAATCAATCATATTGTCCAACTGATTTTGCATGAAAGCCAGCACATACGTGTCACAATCCGATCACGTGCGACACAATCCCCAGTTAAATATCTGTCAAAGCAGCGCAAGTCCCGAAAACGTTGGAAAAAACAACAAAAGTGCGGCCACGGACCCCTTGTAAATAAGCCCCACTTTATAGCTGGGCAGTTGTCAGTAGAGCCATAGTGTGCACAGTTTGTACAGGCCTTTTTAGTATAGCATTGGTTACCTTAAATTTCTCATATGGGAAGAGAAACCTCATGGACCCACCTAAGGCTGTCTGCACATGAGGCATCAGAAACCAGCAGTATTTTTTTTTTTGACACAATTTTGTCACAGTGGGGTGCAAATGTTAAATTTCGCACCATAATATGTTGCAGTTAAATGATTTGCTGTGGATCCTAAATTGCATACACTACTTGCTACTGTATTATACCATGGAATGCCACACAGTAAATCTGCAGCTAATACACTATGGTCCAGGTTTATAAAAGTGTCTGAGACAGTTTTGCAGCATACTTTGCACATAAATACATGTCAAAACTGCTTGCATGTGTATTTATGAAGTGTTTGCGCCAGTTTTGTGTCTGCCGCCACACAAAACTCTGCACCTAAAGGCTCAGATTTGCAAGTCCAACATAATTGTGACTCACCAGAAAAAAACTGGTGCACTCAGTATAAATTCGATGCATGCAGGATGCGCCAGATTTTTCAAGTTTGTGCGCCAGTCTTTAATAATCTGGTGGACTCTGGACATACGTGCAGTTTGCCTCACTATTAATAAATATTTGTGTGACCGCTCTTCATGGTCTTTAAAATGAAGGATCCTCTAAACCACCACATAATATGATCTTAGCTATTGACCAAATTCTTGTTTAACCCCTTGTGGTCTAAGCTTTTTTAGGACCTTAGGACCAGACATGATTTTTAAAATTTGCCCTGTGTTATTATAGAAGATTATATCTTTTTAACACTTTAACATATCCAGGGGATTTTGAGATTGTTTTCTCATCACACATTATACTTCAAAGTAATAGAAAAATTTTGATGCTATCTTTTGTGTTTTATTATGAAAAAAATTAAAATTTGGCAAAAAATTCTAAAAATTATTCATTTTCAAAGTTCGGAATTTTCTGATTTTCCTGCAGATAGTCATAGCACCCAAGTAACTTTATAATTATGTCTGCTTTATATCGGGGTGGCTTTTTATGCATCCTCTCTCTTTTCTAGGTTGTTAGGAGGTTCAGAATTGTGGGTGCAATTTTTCCTCATTTTTATGAAAATGGCCAAAACCCGTATTTAGAGGCACCTGCTCAGGCCTAAATAGTAGTAAAACCCCATAATTCATGCCATTTTAGAAACTGTACCCCTCATTTTGTGAAAAAACAACTTTAAGAAGTGTGTTAACCATTTAGATGCTTCACAGGGATTAAAACAAAAATAGAGGTGTAATTTACAAGCTTTTATTTTATTTTAGACAATATATGAATTTAAAATTCATTTCACAATTTCGTCACAAAGCCCAAAACCCCATCATTCATCAGTCCTTTATAAGAAGTCCAGACTGTATTTGACATTGGATGGTTGACTGGTCCGACAAACACTGGTGGGTTCAGCAAATATTAATCTGCTGTGTATGGTCACCTTTATGCTGTTTTATGTGACAGATTCCCTTTAAATCCTTTCATTTTAAAGCAGCAAGTGTTAAATGTTATTTCTTATCCTCAATTTGGATCTTGACCTAGTTTAAAAAAAAGATAATTTGCGCTAAATTGCTCAAAATACTAAATATATTGTGGTTTGATATTTTGGCCATATTGATATATTATTTTCCTTAAACATTTTACTAGCCGCCTGTTCAAATGAAAAAGAGCCTATTATGTTTATAGCAAAGCCTCGGCTTCCAGATTACATTTAATGTAATTATTATGTGGACAGTTGATCCTGTTTGTTCCACGGCATCTACAGTAATTTGCTTAAATTGTTTCAGCCATTAATTTAGCCCAGATCTAGACATTAACTACCTGGGCACTATTCCTTGTACATTTCACGAAAAAGCAATAATTTCCTTTATAGCTTCTGTGTTTGTAGTTTAAAATATTGTATTAATAACTGCTGGGGCTACATTATCAAGCACATTGTTTTTCTGATTTCCAAATATAACCCAGTACTTTCTGCGTATGTGGTTCTCTTGAGTGTCGTCTTGTTTTGGCCAGGTATCAGTTACAATATACAGTGCTCTCATTAGTCTTGCACTGCTCATGTATAATGGTAATTGCTGATAGATTTACAACATATTTTGGCCTCCATGAATATTGATACATTCATTGTTTATTTGACCTTGAAAAAGTGCAACCTTGATTATTTGTGTGACTAGGCAGCTTATATATTGTATACATGTTGTCTAAATATCCTCTGTGTGCATTGATTATTCCATATACATAGTTAAAGGGAGTCCGTCTGTCACCAGCTTTTACACCACTAAACTAACAATATATTAAGGAAGGGTATGAAATGTCCCTTTTAGCATAAACTCATTTATGTTAAAATTCTACTATTGAAACTATCAAAAATGTACTGATACTGATCACTAATTGAGTCACTTTTAAAGGCTGGAGGATGGACATAAGAGGGAAGACTGGTGACAGAGTACATTTAAAGGGATTGACAATGCAGTTTGAATGTTTTTTTTTACATGCAAATATTTATGTTATGGTGCTTTACAGATTTCCCAAACCTTATCTTAGTTTAAAGGAAATCTACAACTCATGATATAGCATTCAGAGATATCTGCCACCAGTGTGGAGGTTCCTCCATTCCAATCAATGCTGTGCGTTAAAGGAAATCTGCCATGGAATCAAGCATGATAAGACAGGGCCACTTACTCCAGGCACTATGACTATGTTTATTTTCTTATATATGTTATCCATGGCCTCTTTCCCTCTAAAAGCTACTTTTAAAATTATGCTAATTAGCCAGGTGGGCTCTGAGGCCATTCCCAGAGCCCACCTGTGCTGTAGCTTCACAGGTTGTTACATTGTCACACTCTGCTTCTTCAGCACTTGTAAAGTGAACATTTCCTGCTGTAATCTCAGTTTGGAGGGACCAGGGGGAGGGTGAGACAGTGTAACAAATTGTAAAGCCAAATCACTGGGAACTAGGGTATACACTCAGGGTTATTCACCTACTTTTAAAAGTTGATTTAGAAGGAAGAAGGCCACAGATAAAAAAGATTAATACAATCACATTGCCTGGATCTATGAGTAAATACTTTATATTGCTTGACTTTGATGGTAGATTTTCATTAAATTATATTAGAGTAATAAAACCTGGAGAATGGTGCTACACACAGGGATTTGCATGCTAGTCACCGAGGGACAAGCACAAGAGAAGGACGCAACCCTAGTGTGATAACGTAAGGTAAGGTGAAGTGCAGGCAAAGTAAACAGTGTCGACTCTCACCTGATCTCAGATGAGATATAGACCTTGAGATGCAGTAGTGATGGCAGCCCATCCAGCCTGTAACCTCGTCTTGGATGGGCCCAGGGAACCACCTCGTCGAAGGAGATAATGTGCGTAATCCCGTGGTATAAGCAGATGGCGGACCGGCACCCGGTGGATGAAGAATTCTGAAGAGCCTCGTCTCACAAAAGAGCTTTTATTGTTTCAGCTCCGTACCATCAGGCATCTGATGAAAAAACAACAGCTTAGTATAAGAGTATACTACAGGTGAAGAAAATCCCTGGCAAGGGTGCCAAAGGTGGCACTTAGATCCATCTCTGCTGACACCCATGCCATCACCTCAGCACTGAGTACTCACAGCCTCTTTCTCGCTCAGTGCAATTGAAGAGGGACACATCTTGTGTTTCCTGGAACTACGGGAGGAGCAGGGAGACAGGGCTGGGTTATCATTGGAGCTCTTTCTACTGGCATAGCTATTCCTAATGTCTGGGGCACTGGAGAGAAGCTACAATGATAATCCGAATCTCCTCCTTCTTCTGTATTGGTGTCCTCGGGATGCTGATACAATTGAAAGCTCTGACAAAGCATGTCGAATTAATCCACTGTTTAAATTGCTATGTTGGGACTTTAAGAGAAGTAAGTGGGTTTTGGTTGTAGTTAGGGTACTCAAAGGTTCGTCTTCACTGGACGCTGCCATGAGAATTTAGATATAGGGCATCAAATACAATATAGAGGATACCCTCTCTACACCACTGGCCAAGGAGTATCTGAAGACATTTTCTGATTGTCCACTGTTTTAATGCACATACTGGTCTATACAGGCCTACTATATGTTTAGTCCTCTTTCCCTCTGATTTTAATGTAACATTTTTTCATTTGAAGCCAATAAATGTAAATGTAAATATTCATAAAGCTTGACATTCAGTTATCCCATAGGGAATGTAATATTCCCTGGAACACAGTATTTAATTGCTAAGTATGTTATACTCAGTAGACTTTCCTTGTTCAGCTCCTCCCACCTGTGCTTTGTGGTGAATCTACAACTGTTATATGTAGGTGGCACAGCTGTTTGTGTTGACGGGCTCAGTGACTTGGGAATTTTGACAACACATTTAGTTGACACGAGTAAATCAAATCAGGTTTATGCTTGATGTTATTCCCTTTCTTCATTAGAGACAACATGTTGCCAATATTTTGCGTGAATCAAGCTGCATGAACCCAGTTAAGGATTTATGAAATGTAGGAAGAGAAAGAATAACATTCTAAATATGACTTTGCAGTGATAGAGATAAACGGCTGCCATGTGGATCAATTTCAGTTAAAGGAGGCATTTTATGATGACAGTATAATCATGTACAAGTCTCCTTAACAGATATCCAATCTACAAGAAACATTTTGGTTATTAAGTGGTGATTGGCAGCAGCATCTGATCTGTAGAAGTAAAATAAATCTACCTCAAACGGATGTAAACTAAATACTACATCTAATTGAATTAGTATGGCACCCTACCCAACCGTTCCTCAGATGTTAAAACCCAACATGAACATCTACTCTGTAACTCAGTGTATTAAACTAGAAACTATATGGTGAGAGAATCAAGCTGTGTATCTTTTGTGATGAGTTTTTTAAGTTACTATGTTGTGTAGTTGGAACTATCAATTTAGACTTTATTATTTCTATATATACATACAACTGTCTTGCATTTTCTGAAAATAGAAAAAGCTATATACTGTAATGAGAATTATGGAACTGATATGACTTGTTTCTTTTCCATATTTTTTTAAATAATATAAAAAGTTTATATCATAGGATATAAGGCTGGAAAAAGTCCATGAAGTCCAACCTTTAAGAATTAAACAAATGTTTTTTCCCCATAACCCGTGATATTTTTGCTCTCCAGAAAGTCATCCAGGCTTCTCTTGAACATGTACATAGAGTCCGCCATAACAACCTCCTGCGGCAGAGAGTTCCATAGTCTCACTGCTCTTACAGTAAAGAACCTTTGTCTATGGTGATGGTAGAACCGCCTCTTCTCTAGGCCTAGAGGATGCCTCCTTGTCCTGGTCACAGGCCTAGGTATAAAAAGATCTTTGGAGAGATCCTTGTACTGTCCGTTCAGGTATTTGTATATTGTAATGAGGTCTCCCTTCAGCCTTCTTTTTCTAAGTGGAATAACCCCAAATTTTGTAATCTGTCTTTGTAGTCTAGCCACCCATTCCCCTAATAATCTTGGTTGCTCTCCTCTGCACCTGTTCCAGTTCTACTGTGTCCTTTTTATACACTGGTGCCCAAAACTTAGACAATATGTCATGTGTGGTCTGAACAGTGATTTGTATAAGAGCAAAACTATGTCCTTATAAAGAGAATCTATTCCTCTCTTGTTACATTACATCATTTTAATTTCTTTAGCAGCAGCTAACTCGATCTGGTCACTAAACTTAAGTTTACCATCCACCAATACTCCCAAGTCATTTTCAGCTCCAGTTTTTCCAAGTAATTGACTGTTGAGAATATAATAGTACTTTTTGTTTCCATGTTCCAAGTGCATAACTTTACTCTTATCTAAATTAAACCTCATCAACCATTTCTCTGCCCACTCCTCAAGCTTCCACAAATCCCTCTGTAATGCTAAACTATCGACCTCAGTATTAATTACTTTACACAGCTTAGTATCATCTGATAATATTATGTGTAAACCCACTACAAGGTCATTAATAAAAATATATTACCGTATATACTCGTGTATAAGCCGAGTTTTTCAGCACAAAAAATGTGCTGAAAAATGTCCCCTCGGCTTATACACGAGTCAATACACACACATATATACTAAAAAAACTTATATACTCACCCTCCGGTGGCCCCGACGTGCAGCACTGCTCCCTCGATGTCCGCGCGGGTCCTCTTCTTGCTTCCGCGCCCGTCTTCTTTCTTCTGTAACTTCGTGCTGGGCGGTGCCATGTTCTTCTCCTGGGCGGCGCCTAGTATGACGTCAGCAGCGGCGCGTCATACTAGGCGCCGTCCGGGGGAGAACAATGGCGGCACCCAGCACAAAGTTAGAGAAGAATGAAGACGGGCGTGGAAGCCAGAAAAGGACCCGCGCGGACATCAAGGGAGCAGCGCTGCACGTCGGGGCCAATGGAGGGTGAGTATATAAGTTTATTATTTTTTAAATATTTTTTTAGTATATATGTGTGTATACTCCTGGGGACTGGCTGTATACTACTGGGGACTGGCTGTATACTACTGGAGGCAGGCTGTATACTACTGGTGGCAAGTTGTATACTACTGGGGACTGGCTGTATACTACTGGGGACAAGCTGTATACTACTGGGGGGCAGGCTGTATACTACAGGGGGCAGGCTGTATACTACTGGGGGCAAGCTGTATACTACTGGGGACAAGCTGTATACTACTGGGGGCAAGCTGTATACTACTGGGGACTGGCTGTATACTACTGGGGACTGGCTGTATACTACTGGGGGCAGGCTGTATACTACTGGGGGCAATCTATATACTACTGGGGGCAGGCTGTATACTATAGGGAGCTGGCTGGCTACATACTGGTGGAGTCTGTGACCAATGCATTTCCCACCCTCGGCTTATACTCGAGTCAATAGGTTTTTCCAGTTTTTGATGGTAAAATTAGGGGTCTCGGCTTATACTCGAGTATATACGGTATTAAAAAATATATTATACAATATATTTATTAGTATCATATATTATATATAAATGGTCTTTAACACTACCCCCCCCCAAAACCCACACTTCCTTTCCTGGTTTTTGCCCTCATTTTCTCATAACTCTCTGTCAAAAGCCCTTGACCTTAATATCTTATAGCTTTAAGGGCATCTAAACTTATGAAGCAATATTTATTTCAGAAGTCAATAGAGCAGTTTAGAATTTGTAAAGGAATGTATATTAGTTACATTCCTTTATTATGCTTTTTTGTCCTATTTGTCTCCCTTCACCTAGCCTTGTGTATAAATATGTTTTACCTCCATTCTAACAGAGACTTTAGAAAGATAAGGAGAAATTGTAAAAGTTTGTAATAGTTTTTGGTAAATCCCATTACGGAGTCGATTCTTATTTAATTTTTTCATGGCTAAATTGCATATATTTGGCTTTATTTTCTCACTTTTCCTCATGAACTGTAGTCTATGAGTGATTCATGATAAACGTATCAGCCTAGGGCATTGTATAACTGATTAAACACAGAGTCAGTTAAAATAACGCTTGTGGTCAGTGATCCATTAAAAAGTATTGCATTTAGGCACATTGATGTTTTCACAGTCAAGAGCATAGACCTTACCAATTACAGACAATCATTTGCAAAATGATTTCCTTACAGAGTTGCTTTATCAAGCAACATATTCTCTCGGTCAATAAGTAGTTATTATTTAGACCCCTCTCCTTATCAGTCTCCTGTGTGTGAATAACTTTCAAAAACACTGCTCACTTCAGGGAAAGCTAGGAGAAAAACAGGACTCAGAAATATTGCACCCCAAATGACATGTCTACTTTATTCTTTGGGTCGGTATGATAATAGGGATACCAAATTTGTATAGGTTTTATAATGTTTTCCTACATTTACAAAAATTAATACTTCTGATTTAAATTTTTTTATTTGTTTTGCTATTTTCTGGCGCTAATGACTTTTTCATACTTGTATGGAGTTGTCAGTAGTGTAATTTTGTGCGAATTTTGATGACATTTTCAATGCTACCATTATTAGGACTGTATGACCTTTCGATCACTTTTTATTGAATTTTTTATATTTTTCAAAATGGCCAAAAGTGCCATTTTTGACGTTCCGTTCTATTTTCTGTTATGGGGTTAGATGCGGTGAAAAACCGTTATTATATTTTGATAGATTGGGCATGTTTGGATGCGGTGATTCCTAATGGGTTTATGATTTTTACTGTTTATTTATATTTACATCAGTTCTAGGGAAAGGGGAGTGATTAGAATTTTTATGTTTTTTATTATAATTTTTTAACTGTATTTTTAATTTTTACTATTTTTCACACTCCCTAGAGTACTTTAACCCTAGGTTGTCTGATCGATCCTACCATATACTGCCATACTACAGCATGGCGGTATATGGGGATTTTCCACCTCATTCATTAAAAAATGTGCAAATGGCACATTGTAATGAATGGATAAAAACGAGACAGCCTCGCATCTTCGGAAGACCCAGGGCTGTCATGGTGACCGTTCGCCGCTTCTTGGTTTCACCTTTTTAAAGCCACCGGCAGCTCAGACGGCGGCGATCGCAAGGATAACACCTGTGATCGGTAAGTCTTTGCTGCAAATTGCAGCAAAGAACTACCGGCTATGGAGAGGGCTCTGCCCTTGAGCCCTCTCCTTGTACCTGCATGGTAAAACCAAACTTAAAGGCGTTTGCTCATCAAAGAAAGTTCTCAAATTTTAATATCCTAGTGATGTACACACAATATAGGGAGCTTCCCAATTTATAACATATATCCCAATCCCGTCCAACTATCCAAAACGGCTTTATGCTAAATCTACTCCCTAGCACTCTCAGCACCTAATTCATGCAATTCATGTAAATTAAACACAACGTCCAAAATCTATATGTGCTACTGTATAAGAAACTTGGTAATGTAAAATCTCTTCAAAAACTTAAATTCTCTTGGGCTACAAGCAGAGACTTATTAAGTTTTAAAATTTGATGTAGAAAAAGTACAGTGCACACATAAAATATACAAAGGTAAAAAAGGTTATAAAACAATAGGCAAATAGATAAACAGTTATGAAAATATAATGGGAAAAAAAATACCTAACTATGAAATAGTTATACTTCTTTGGCTGGGGAACAAGACTGACAATGTTTATCACCATAGGCCCGTGATCTATAGACGGTAGTTTTTTCTGCCATTTTCCAGCTTGTGACGTCACTGAGAATGGGATATCCACATACTAATGGAATACACTGCCCTCACTCAGTGAGACACATTGTTTAGGTGAGTTGTTAAGAAAATTCATAATTCCTTTCAGAAAATAATTATAATGTTGTTTACTAGCTTTAACTGACTGGGTACTTCATCTTCTATCACACCATACCAAACTTGGGATGGCTAGTCCTGAGATCAAGGGTGTTAAGTCATTTGACCCTCTTCCCAAGCCCCTAGAGTTCTGGAATTTACAAGGAAGCTTTAAGGAAACCTACCATTTGATTTCATACATTATGAACCAAACATACCTTGAGAATGCTGTAGCTACACTGATACAGGATCATATCTTGGTTAATCCCTGAGTTGAGTGGTTTGAAAAAACAATTATAACATTGGAAAAGCTGGGTCAGGCAGGCTGCCTTACATAAACACATTACTTACAGAGCTTGGCATTAGACATGGAGGTTAGTCAAGCAAGATTAATCAACCTGAGCTGTATTACTCATACACAGCAGCTGGGGTATGGTGCAGCAGTTGATTATTCTTCCTTCAGGCACAACCCAGGGATTACATCATCCTCTGGTTCAGTGAATAACTAATGTGCCAGGAGAAGTGCTGAACCAGACGTAGAAGCGACAGAGCTTCATTATCATAATTTTATAATTGTTATATCAGCAAAAGCACTCAGCACAGGGATTAACCAAGATATGATCCTGCATCAGTGTAGCTACAGCATTCTCAAGGTATGTTTGCTTCACAATGCATCAAATTAAAAGGTAGGTTTCCTTTAAGCAAAATTCCTCAACTGTACCCTATGGGGCCTCATAACTACAAATTATGTTATTCAACAGATCTGATTTTTCGTTGTTTAACTTTTCTGAGGGAACTAAACCACACCCAGGCTTGTTCTTGTGATCCCTGTGGTAAGACATGTGGTCTTGTGAACTAAATTACTGGAGGGAGCTTCACTCAATAAATCATGGCTATTTATCATAATTATATCAATATATTTATATATATACTAATGCCATTGTACAGAAATGGAGACATAAGGTGCCTGTAATCATCAGCTATTGTAAATCCTGTGCTATGCATATATGTAAGTATGACTGTTAATTAAAATTCAGTTAGTCTATCATTACGCTCAGTAGTTAGAGTGCAGGAATCAAAAAAATCACCAACAACTCTTTAAAAAATGATTTAAAGGGAATACGTCATTCTATTTTTTATTAAGGCATATCAGTTTTTCTATGGGTTTTTATCACTTGTTTATTGTGTTTTATTTTATGTGCATTGATTATAGGAGCCACCACCTTGCCTGAGCTCTACTAGCATTTATTTTTAGCCAAAAGGAGCAATAGACTGGATCTGACCTATTGGGGCCTACAGAATTTTCTTAACATGCTCTGCATTTACATCATGTGACACCTTCCCTTCAAACAATAGGTAAATAATAAAACATTCCCCTATTTACATAATGGGCATTTTCAGGTCCACTTTAATAGGTTTTCTTGCCAGGGAACTCTGAGCATTAAAATTGAAAACCTAACTGAATCTTATGCTTGACAAATTAAAGGTAAATGGTAGTTTATTTAGTTACTCTGGCTTCATCACAAGCTGCCAATTTAGAATTGTAGAACTGACACATCTGGCATTGTCTACTGTAAGCCATAGACTTACAACTGTATTTAGTGTCCATCACTTTTAGGAGTGATGTACACCAAGGTTTACCATCACAATTATGGATTTAAGATAATATGATAACATATTTTAAATTTAGAAATTATATATTATATATATTGTATATTATATAAATGTATATATTATAAATTCATTAAAAAATCTGTGCATAAAAAATTGTTACAAAAATTGTTTAGTAAATCTATGCATGAATCAGTGAAGCTAGGTTTAATCTATTTATGGTTCTATAGGTTTCATTGAGCATAATTATTTTTTAGAATTAGAAATCAATTAATAAAATGTAAAACTATCAATGACTATCATTTCACAGTTTTGTTAAATTATACATCTGTATGTTATCAAATATGTGTAATGCAGGGTCTGGGAATGGATAGAGATGCAGGAAGAGACAGTGGGCCCTAGAACTGAACAGGCTTTCCAGCTTTAATTGCCTACTGCCAGGCCAACACAAAGTGATGGGTAGACAACTAGGAGATGTTCCCTTCCTGTGTCAATATGCACAACACAAAGACAGGACAAAAAATACAAAACATAAAGAGAAGTCAGCAGAGATAGGTCAGCACCAAGAGGACAAACATAGTACAAAATCACAAGAGTACAGAATAGTCAGAACACAAGCCAAAAGTCAGAGATCAGAATCACAAGAATAGTATGAAGCTAGTATGAAATAAGAATCTTCAAAAGTCAGCACCTTTGGATCAAATAAACTGTTTATAGGAGAGCTAGTGGGGGATAGTTAATATATTAGAGCAGCACTATACAGTCCAGACATGCAAATACTCTAGGACTGATAGGTTGGCAACTCAGACTACCCAATCATCCACAATTTCTAAGCCTCCTATGCATATCTAATTGGTCCCAGACTTGTACAGTGACCACACATCTGCAGTCTGGGTTCTTTTATTTCACCTATTTTGTACACTCAATGGTGTTAGGTATACACTGTGGTTACACTATTTATGTATCGTGAATTATAACATTTTAATATATCTAATCGAATAAAGGTTAAGTTTTAACCATTCAGTACTCCCTACATTCCCCCCTCAGTGAAAAAAGTCAGCACCTTTACAAGGGTGGACAAGACTCTTAAGTGATATTAGTGCCCCAGAAGTGATGGTTCAGACTTCAAAGGGTGTCATTTATCTCAGGGTTTTTTTCGTTTTTTTCTCTTATAATTGCAACTTTTTTGTCACAGTTGCAACTTTTCCAACCACCTAGTAAAATTAGACACGCAAGACTTTTTTCAGTGTAGTGACTGATATATCTTTAAAATCCCAGAGTCACAAAAAAACTCCAGTCCATGCATAGAAAAAACTTTAGAAAAGTGTGCTACTTTTTATTCAACACCACAGCTGTCTGATATATCAACCTCTAAGATAAATCAAACAGGTCCAAAATCTGGAATAACCCAAAAAAAGACACGCACAAATGTCCTCACTAAAGATAAATGACCCACATTTTATTTAACACGTGTTACTTGTGCGATGAACATTTTTTCAAGATACTCTTGAAATGCTTGGTTTTTCAATGGCCTTGGACATACTGATGGCCTCAATGAAATTATTAAGAAAATATTTATTGATTATTATTATGCCCACAATACTATTACGGGTGTATGGAGATGGGTCAGGTGCACATCCCTCTCCAAACAAGGTGAGTGTTTGCTGCATAATACAAACTGTAGTATGTCAGTTTATGGTAGGATCAATCAGACAACCAAGGGTTAAAGTAGCCTAAGGGCCCTGAAAAATTTGTAAAAATATAATTTTTTAAAGTGAGAAATAAAAATATAAATTAATAAAAAAAATAAAAGTTCATATCACCCCCCTTTCCCTAGAACTGATATAATAATACACAGTAAAAATCATAAACAAGTTAGATATTGCCGAATCCCAAGTTCAAGTCTTGAACTATCAATATATAAAAACAGTTAATCCCAGTGGTGAAACCCATAACTAAAAATAGAGCCCAAATGTCCAAAACACCACTTTTTGTCATTTTGCAACTAATAAAAGTAGAAATAAATAGTGATCAAAAGGTCATATAGCCCCATATATCAATATAAACATAATCACATCCCACAAAAAGTGAAACCTTACACAGCTCCATACACTAAAGTATGGAAAAATTATTAGTGTCAGAAATTGGCAAAAATAAGAAATTTTGTCATACAAAAGGTTTTAATTTTTTTCACCATAAAGTCTATAGAAATATGGTATGCCCATGATTGTAACAGCACAAAGAATAAAAGGAAGGTTGCACTGGGAACAAAAAGTGAAAGGCGTAAATAGAGAGCCAACCAGAAAATGGTGTGAATATGTTTTTTTTTTGCCAATTTCACCTTAATTAGAATTATTTTCCTTTTTCCCAGTACACAACATTGAATATTAAATGCCATGACCGGAAAGTACAATTTGTTACATAGAAAACAAGCCCTCATACAGTTCTGTACATAAATAAAGAAATAAAAAAATGGAAAAGGGCCAAGTTGTTAAGGGGTTAAAATCTATAAAATTCTCCTTGTCATTATTTAGAATTCATCCACCATAATAATCACGGTGGCTCACACTGAACAATGCATCACCTAAATACATATAAGATGTGTGTTAGTACCTATATACAATATACCAATCCTTCTAGTTTAAAGGAAACCTCTGAGCAGAAATACCATAACTAGTACTTTACAGACCTAGAAATCCCAGTTCATGTTCATTTCATAGCCCAACATGGGTGCATCACCCAACAAAATCACATTTGGAGTGATCTTAGAAGTTGTTGTATAAAGTTGGGAAAGTGGAGAACTCAATGCAGAAGTAAAGCTCTCCACTCTTCTGAAGACCCCTTCTACTGTGAAAGACAACTCTGCATCTGTCATGATGGACCTTCTAGTTAGCTACTTTAGTGCTGAACTGTCCACCCTTGTGACTTTATAATTTGCATATGACTTAAAATGTGATTTTGTGGATGATTATACCAGGCTTTGATCTATTTATTAACCTACTGTAGGCGGTTTGTTAGGTTAAAGGAAACCTACCATTTGATTTCATGCATTATGAAGCAAACATACCTTGAGAATGGTGTTGCTACACTGATGCAGGATCATAGCTTGGTTAATCCCTGAGCTGAGTGGTTTTGCTGAAAAAACAATTATACCATTCAGGGAAAGTTTTTTATGCAGCTCACCCACTCGTCACACTTCTTTGAAGGGGTCCACACCGGGAAGGTCTTTTGATCACGTATGGCTGTCACATGTATGGAGTGCAATCGCGTCCCACCGCTTGGACTGCAGGCAAGGTTCATAGATTTTGGAAAAAGGAGCAGACGCGGCACATCCTCTAAAACGTTGAAATTTATTGGAACATCTTAAAAAGTTACGGTGAGGTAGAAGTATCGCCTACATGTTTCGAGCACGTCCGTGCTCTTAGTCATGGCATATAGTCTACTACATGGGTAAAATATTTAAAACCATCCATCACCAATCACCGTTCAAAGGGGTGTGTACGCAAACGTAGCAGCGACGTCACTCGGGGGAGTATACTTCCCGTGTCGTCATCGCACGGATGCGATCCACTGACATAAACAATATAATAGGATAACAACATTTGGAATGAACCACGTAAATCCTTACTGAACAATTCATTGTATAAATGCGGAAAGGGATATGCATAAAGGTATGAGATCCAATATTAAAGACATATGTCTAGAAACAGAAAAACAACTACAAAATATGTGGATATGTTGTTTTTTTCAAAAGAAAAGAGAAAGGTCTGACCTTACGTTAAGCCCTGCAGGAGTTCTAGTGCCTAATTCAAAAATCCAAAAGGCTTCACGCTTAAGGAGAGTCCTGCGTCTGTCCCCTCCTCTTTTCCCCCTATGAATTTTCTCTAAACCAAAAAAACGGAAAGCAGAGACATCACCTGCATGAATAGAGGCAAAGTGTCTGGACGCTCCGGACATATTGTTTTCCATGCTTTTGGAGCAGTCCCGTATGTGCTCTGCAATCCGTGTCTTAAGTTTCCTAGTGGTACAACCTACATAGGACATATTACATGCTTCACACCTAATGACATAAATTATAAATGTGAAATCACAATTAATAAATGTTCTAATCGGGTGTGGTTTGGTGTCATTGTAAGAAGAGAAAGTGGTTGTTTGTTTAGCGAATTGACATACATTGCATCGTGTTGACCCACAACGATAAAAGCCTTTTGTGCTTAACCAAGTTCTACTGTTATCATTGTTAATGCAATTCTGAAAGAGACTAGGGGATAATTTTGTGCCCAAAGTGGGGCCCTTTTTAGAAACGAAGTTACAACCATTTTTGAGTATCGAGTTCAGTTTGTCATCTTGATATAAGATTGGAAGATTTTTTCTTAAAATATTTATTATAAGGGGAAAATCCACACTGAACTGTGTAGAAAAAGTGACCTTGGAATATTGTGGTTTGCTGAATTTACATTTATTTCTATTGGTTTTTAGAAGGTCCTGTCGGTCTTTGGATGCGGCAATATTAAACGCTCTATTGATAGACCATTGTGGATAATCCCTGGACAAAAGCCTCTGACCAAGGACTTTGGCTTGATTCAGAAACTCTGACTCCTCTGTACACGCTCTCCTAAGTCTAATGAACTCCCCCACTGGTATGGCCTTAATCGTATGGGCTGGATGACTACTGTTCGCACTTAAGACTGTATTCCCCGCTGTTTCTTTTCTGAATAAAGTCGTTATGACTCTGTGTTCTGATATGCAACCCTTTAACTTGAGGTCCAAAAAGGCTACCTCTTTCTTATTGGAGTCAAACGTGAAACTGAGGTTGGCATTATTTGTGTTTAAATGGGTGACAAAGCCTGGTACGGACGACACATCCCCCGACCACACAATGAGTATGTCGTCGATGTATCGCCCGTACCAGGCAATGCTCCCCAAAAATGGATTCAGTTCTGAATAAATAAATTCCTCCTCCCACCACGACATGAAAAGGTTTGCCAATGAGGGTGAAAAACGTGCCCCCATTGGCGCTCCTTTGATCTGTACAAAGAAGACACCATCGAAGGCAAAAGAAATTATGTGTCAGTAAATATTTCGTCACATCGATCAAGAACTCGCATAGTTCTACAGAATATAAACTTGATTTATAAAGATGATGTGCCAACGCAATTAATGCAAGGTCGTGGGGGATGGAACTATACAGGGAGCTGACGTCACATGTGACCCACGTATACCCCTCTTTCCACACAAAATTGTTGAAGACTCTCAGAACCTCCTTACTGTCCCTCAGGTAACCCGGTAATTTCAAGACCAAAGGTTGCAATAACCTATCTAACCATTCACATAGTTGCTCATTCGATGATCCTATTCCCGATATTATCGGTCCATTCAGGACCTTGGGAAAGTTGGGACAGACTGGCTTACACATTACAGGGAGCTTGGAATTGCAAATGGCTGCTATGTAAAGAATGACTAAGCATGACTAGTCAAGCACTAATCAACCTGAGCTGAATGAATAGCTGGGGGATGGTGCAGCAATTGATTTTTCTGTCTGGCAAGAAGCGAAGTGCAGGAGATGATGATGCAATCAGAGAGAATCTGCCCTGCTATAAAAAGCGGCAAAGCAAGTCCCAGAGGAGAGATAGAAGCCACAGAGCTTCATTATCATAATGTTATATCTGTTTTATCAGCAAAACCACTCAACACATGGATTAACCAAGATATGATCCTGCATCAGTGTAGCTACAGCATTCTCAAGGTATGTTTGCTTCATAATGCAGGCTGGCTGGTTTTCTTTAGTTCTTCAGTTACGATGTAGAAGCAGCAGTCTGTAGTTTTATTTATAAAGAAAGGGAATTTTTAAATTTTTAAATAAAATTCTCATGTACAGTAATTCTTTAATTCTGGAGGCCTTATCTTTCTTTCCTCTCTGGTGTCCGTTCTAGTTCTTTGAGAAAAAGAAATACAAGTTAAAATCTTCTTAGAAACGTTAACCGGGCCTCAGTCCTGTGCTGAAAAATGGACTTTTTGATCTCAACCAATTTACAGACTCTTATAAATTTCCATTTTGTAGCATGCTGATTATTGTCTATTGTTAACAGCATTATCGCTTTTGCAGTAAAACAACATGTCACAGTGTTCTGTTCTGTATTCAATATTCAGTGACATGGGAATTATCCCGAACAAATCACTTGTAAATCTGATTGGAATTTGCAGTACTAAACATACACACAAACACTTGCAATGTTTTTTATGTCCATAATTCAATTCAGCTCTGCCACTACATTTCTTTGTATGACACCATGTTGTTACACCGCAGATGCTGGGATTCAGCATTTATATTTCAAACTTGAATTCCCATAGGTAGAAGCAGTGGAGGGATTCAAAGTCGTAGCCTTTAGGATTCAATCCCTGCCAATTGAAATGCCAAAATTGTATGAAAAAAATATTTTAAGAAATAATGTCGTCTTGGAGGCAAAACTGGAATGCATTGAAGGCAATGTCAGTATTTTGCATATAAACCAGACTTTTGATTTGCATAATTGAGCAGAGGGCTTCCTATGCATCTGTTCCCTGAAACAAGGTGGTGCGGCAGAAAAAAAAAAAGTCAGAGAATAGTGAACAGTATAATGGACTTTCCATAAACTCATTCGGAGAGGTTTGTGCCGAAGTTATGCTAATAAGTAACAAATACAGTTGTTGATGTATTATAGCGTGAACATTAAAGATATTGCTAATTAGAAGCGCAACTTGCAACTAAATGGAGGAATTCTGGCAGAACGAAGTCTGTTCAGGTATCTAACGCTAATCAGAGACTGCAGAAATGTCATTAGAAGATGCAAGAGCGAAAAAGTTATACTATAACTGGTATGCAAAACTGTGTTGCAAAAGCTGATGGCAAGGTTATAAGAGAGCAAGCTCGAGGTGCTGGATATATTGGCTTACGGAAAAACTCCATCTGCTTCTCCCTTATGATAGTTTACATTGAATATTGTTGATCTTCAGGGCATGAATTTATTATCTGTTTATTATTCTATCTTGCTAGAGCAGTTATTATTGTGGCTGCTGAAATGAAATGTGCCCATGAACCATTCATTTCGGTACATTGTGTATAATATTATTGCTAGTCTTGCTGCTTATATTTTTTCATGTTTTAAAGATATAAAACTTTTGGAAAGTAGGGAGTTTAATTCTCTAGTGATAACCAGACTGCACTACAGGTTGATAGATAAAGAACTATGATGTATTCCCAGATGTCTCCTGTTAGTACATATTTGTCATGTTACATTGTTTTTGATATTTATTTGGTTTTCTGTAAATGGTCTCTGTGTTCCCCTGTATTATTGATTTACATAAATCAATTACTATTGATTTACATAAATCAATAGTGGAGGTGAATGCAAATAAATACTTTTACTGTGTCATAATTGAGAAAGGGACTATTTTTCTACATCACAGCCCCCCCCCCCCAATCAAATTTTTTGCTAATCCCAGGAGTGCCTCCAGCACACTGAATCAGCACCAGCCGTGGGCATACCTGGGCAAGTGCCGGGGGCTAGAGCTGTTATGGGTGGCCCACATAAGGCTGTACATAAGAAATCTATAGGAGTAAAGGGGCCTGTATCTAATGAATCCTTAGGGAGTGAGGGGGGCTTTATATAAAATAACCATGATGGGGCTGTATATAAAATAATTATGTGAGGGCTGTTTGGTATCATAAGTTACGGAATATTTTAGGGAACAGGAAACTCTTTTTGTTTTTTAATGCTGCCATGTTCACTGCAAAGGGGCCCATTGATGCTCTGTCACTCAGGGCCGACCCTGGATGGGAGTAGGAAGACAAGACGCAGATGTAGTGTTATGGTTCTTAGTAAGTTTTCTATATCACCAACATTCAATTCAGTATTGTTCATTACTGCTCTATAATCTCATCCATGCTGTTTCTGAGTTAGTGTAAGGGAGAAGAATCCAAAATTGCCAAAAGTAAGTCTAATCCTCTTGTACTCAAAACAGCTCATCATGAAAACTCACCTGATAGTATAGGTAGTATAGATAGTATAATTAAATACTTGATTCTGAGATGAGTACCCTGAATCATATATACAAGATTCTAGTAGTGCTGCAAGTAGTAACTATTAGAAACTATAGATACCACTTGGACAATAAAGTATCATATTGTGTGTCTGAAAATTACAATAATAGGAGCTGTCTTCTAAACAATAGTTCCTGTGGAGTAGTTCTTGAACATTGAAAAGGCACAACTCAAATTTTGGAAATGCTTTTGTGTGTGCCCGTCTACTACCATACTTTGCCTTAATCGAAAAAATAAAGGTATCTGTACAATGGAAAAGAATACTTCAAATGGTGTTTGATTGGAAATAATATTTACACCATATCCAAGCTATCCATTGCTGTTTTATTTTTGTTCTTCGAGACATAGGAGGTTCTACCTGTAACAAGATGTTTACAACTAGTATTAGGTGATAAGTGCTGGCCACTCCTGAAAAACCATAGCACTACAAAGGCATTATACTGGTTAAAACAAGTTTGAAATTGAGTAATAAATGTAAACCATGAAATCCTCATGGAACCTACTTACAGGTCTGTGCAAGACCCCCAAAGGGTCCTGTCCCACGCTTTGGAAACCGCTTCATTCATACATTTTGATATTTTTTGTAGGTGCTGTGTGTATTAGAAAGGCAGAGGCGAGCAGCCCCATAAAGGCACTAGGTATACCCTGATAAATCTCTAGCATTGGATCATATTAGTGAACACACATTTTTTCATAGTGTAACTGTACAGTAACCAAAGGGTCACAGAAATATCAGATTGCTAATGCTGAAAAGGCCCCGAGTGAAACATTAAATTCAGTTATTAGAAGGGATTAAACAATTCAGAAAGTCACAAGGTTATTAGGTAAAGGCCTCTTCTAAAAATTCTGTTTTACTAACCACATGTTTTCTCCATAATATAACAGTTCTGTAAAATTTTATTCTTAAAAATTTTGTAATGACTTTTTTAAACATACCCTAACATGTACCCTAACAGACAAGGGTCTAAGAACTACCCAGGGCCTGTATTACTGCTCAGGGATATCCACATCAACATACACATACAATATTATAGGTTGGGCGTGTAGACCAAGGTGCCTGTCCTTTATGGGTATTGGCCTGGATCAACAACCCCACACTCAGGTTGGGTTTATGATCCACAGGTGCATATGCAATAAGGGGAGTGGTCTTAGCCTCATCTTTCCTCAGTAGATTTGCTGTATGTTGCAGGTTTTTCTATATGTTATTTTATAATAGATATGTGTCTAAAACATCTATTTTAAATTAATGCATACAAAAGCATGTTTAGACAGCCATTCCCCACCAGTATAATGGCAATCTGAGGTGTGTGTGCACATATATTCAGTTATAGGTTCCCATTAAAGGGATTACCTGTTATAACCAGAAACCTACTTTGAACTTTAGGGAGTTAAACCTGTATGGAAAGAGCTCATAGTATTCTGTACTATAACACACACATACCATTTTCTACCACAGTCAATGCTGACAGTTAACTTGATAGGGAAAGCCTTGATGCTCAAAAGCCTATTGTTCAGCCAAATCCATTGCAGTCTGCTGAAGATTAAACAGGCAAAGCAAAAATAACACAAGTAAAATATTGATCATAATAAAATTAATATTATAAAAAAAATAAAGATATTTAGAAAAGTTTAAATTAAAATCACCCTCTTTACCTAGAACATATACACATAAATAAATATATATATATAAAAGAAACCGCACTGCTAGGAAACAATTGGATGCCAGCAAATAGAAATTGACCAAGTCCTCTAATAATAAAAATAGAAAAAAGGCGGCACTCCAATATGCAGTTTGGGAATAAAAACCACTTATAAAATATATATATATATACCTTACATACTCGAGTATAAGCCTAGTTTTTCAGCACAAAATTTGTGCTAAAAAACCCTAACTCGGCTTATACTCGAGTCAACTAAAAAAACAAAACTCACCTTTCTGACGTCACCCGTAGGTCCTCTTCTGTGTGAGACAGTCTGAGACAGAAGAGGACCTATGAGGGACGTCGGAAGAATGAGTAAAGTGTTATTTTTTGTCCTACTACAGGGGTTGGGCATGCTGTATGCTACAGGGGCTGGCAGACTATATACTGGGAGGCTGTAACCAATGCATTTCCCACCCTCGGCTTATACTCGAGTCAATAGGTTTTCCCAGTTTTTTGTGTTGAAATTAGGGGTCTCGGCTTATACTCGGGTCGGCTTATACTCGAGTATATACGGTATATATATATATATATATATATATATATATATATATATATGATCAAAAACACATTTGGTATGTCCGCTTCATCAAAATATATAAATAACTATTCAAACACTGTAATGGAAAAAAAAGTCCAAATGTCTGAATCACGCTATTTTAAATAAAAGTGATCAAAATGTCATTTGTTTCGATTTCCAAAATGGTATAAATGAAAAAATTAAAAATGACACCTCATATAGCCCCTTACTTGAATGTATAAAATATGATTTAAAAAAAGTTAAAAAAAACATTAAGGTGTTTGAAAATGGAGATCTGTTTTGCTGTTGAACACATGATGCATGAGCAGGATGCCAGCGCAGAAACTGAGAGGTCAGGTAAGTTTATTTTACTTAAAACATAACATAATGTATTAAATGCATAACATTAAAGCAGCTTTTAAAGTCAGACAATCCCTTTAAATCACTGCCACATTAGCGTATAATACTTTTGCAGTTGGGTGGCTTTAGAGAGAATCCTATTATTAAATTCTCTGATATATTTAATGAAGTGTAAGAACAGAGTTCAATCCAGGTCAGGCACCGGCTTCCTCCAGAAGTGACAGAGTAATTCTATTCACTATTGGGACTGTGCTAATATTCTTGTGTCTCTACATGTTATTCTCTTAATCCCTGTGACCATGGTTCAGGGTAGCACAGTGTTATTACAAGTAGCTGTAATGGGAACTAGTTATGATGTTGGATAAGCTCTGGTGAGGGACAATACTTCTCAGTCTGATAATTTGATAATCACATGATTTACTTTCTCCATAGAAGAGACTTGTGCATTTATGTGCGTTATACTTTTAGGCTATTTATATGTATAGGGCAGAGCAGTCATAGGGGAAAACAAAGGAATAGATAGTGAAGCATGGAGCAGGACTATTTGTAATTACAGCAGCTGCAATTATCTCAATTATCTGCTGTGTGCATGGAGCTGTGTACACAAATCTCCTTAGAATAAAAAGGTCTGAAAAAGGTTTAACATTACTGCAAAGGGGCAAGAAAAGCAGGCACACCGCAAACAGATTCACTTACAATATTTTCTATACAGTGCGCACTGATAAATATTGAGGCCAAACAATCTGTCCGCCATGTTAGAGTGACGAAATATAGGCCATACATGCACACACCGGGGATGATGGGGGTGGGGGTCATATGTCAGGTTTTGTCAGAGTCTCTCACTTCCTCCTAGCCTTATATTTAATAATTAATTAAATCTATGGAAGCCCCTACTTCAAAGACTGAATAGGGTATCTGGTTCTGTAGGGGGGCGCTATCAATCCTATCCTGGCGTTTTCAAGCTTTCCTTTCAAGTTTCCTCCACTTTTTGGACAAAGGACCATAAAAATTCTACGTGCTTGTATGAACAATATGTCAGTTAGGGACAGTTATAGAGTTATGATCCCAAGGTCAAATACATATTTGGAATCCAACCCTTCCGGGGTCAGAAATCATCACAGTTAGAATTATAAGTATTAAATAAACCCACTGCAATTTGTTACAGGATGCTTCAACCTTACAGCTAGTAAATAAGGTATGATAAAGAGAGTCTATTGGGCACATTGATCAGGGCTTGTATGCCCCCCTTTTGCCATGAAAGTGGGTGTGGGGGGGTATAAAGGGAGGCATGGCCAGCGATGGAGAGGGCTGCACAGGGATTCCTGCCCTGCCCCTGCACACTAACTTTATCCTGTGCCCATTCAGGCCAGACCCTTGTGTACATACTATGAAAATGTGTCCTTATGTATCTGGTGAACTGTCAATATACATACAATATACAGATGCAGCACTGGATAACATGACTGTTTTAACTCATTAACCAGACATCATAACTCAGTCCATAGTGTAAGCGAACGTAGGGAATGGACTCATTTCTGTGATAATTAATTGAGTTATCTCCCTTTAAGTCATGGTAACCAGTGCTGCATCTGTATTCAGGCATTTTCATCAATATTTTGTCAAACAGGGTCCCTTTTATTTCAACCCCTGTGAAGTGAATTTCTTAAAGTTGTCTATGAAAATCAGACACTGATATTTTGTTGATGACATGTGCATATGCCCTTAAAGGGAACCTGTCATTAGGATTTTACATTTTCGCCTAATGACAGGTTCCCATAGATTTTTCAATACTAATACCCAGTCTGCTTTTATATTTACCATTACTGTTTCCACTGGCTTCTTGTCAGCCAACTGGGGGGGGGGGGTTGCTTTGAGACCCTGTGTCATCATCATTAGCTCCTTACAGTTCTCCTTCCTTCCCCTCCTTATAGGAAACCTACCATGAGGAATCTCCTATCAGAAGTAGATCTGACGGTAGATTCCTTGTACCTACATCTGCTATAATTAACTATAATAAACAAGTGGGCATCCCTGAAGAGGTTACTGCGGTGTGGAGTGGCCTGTGCACCCACCGCCCATCCAGGATACTCCACGCCCCAGTAACCTCTGCAGGGATGCCCACTTGTGTGTTCATGCAGTGTTCTTTCAGATGTACCACTTGCATGTTTGGGAGCGCTACCTTTCTTTACGACGTTGCTGAGTGCTGTAGAGCTACTGCGCATGCACAGTAGTTTCGACTCTTTTTCCATGGTTATAGGGCTACTACTCCACGCCCCAGTAGCCTCTCCAGGTTATTCACATATTACTACTTTTACAACGTTTTTATAAGTTAGATTACATGTTGAGATTAGTCCAATGAATATTAGGGCAGATGTAGGTACAAGGAATCTACCATCAGATCTACTTCTGATGGTAGATTCCTCATGGTAAGTTTCCTTTAATTACCCCTCCCTATTGCCGACATGAGCTGAACCTGTGCTTCTAGCAAATCTCTCAGCTATGTGATGGAAGAGCAGACGCCCCATGAGTCGATGCAGTTTGCTGGCAGGGAGCCAGGTATACTTGTATCTACTTTTAAAAGTAAGTGTAAACAGTAATTGTAATAAAAAAAGCAGATGGGGAAAGGGTACGGAAACCTGTCATAGGGTGAGAATGTGAAATCCTGATGATAGGTTCCATTAGATGATACCTGTTTTAAACCTCTTAATTGCAAAACGACTTTGCTATATTCACCTGCTTAAACATCCCTGCCAAAGCTATTGGGAAACTGTCTTAGATCCATCAATGGAAAAAAACAACCATTGTGTAAATAACAAAAGTGGCTTTATTTAGCTGAACAATCCTTGAGTGATATCTCTGGTCGTATGACCTACTTTTACCTACTTCCTTCTTGCCTTCCTAGATTTTTCAAAAAGATAAAGCTCATGTTCTGTAATTAGCATGTTTTCCTCCTTTCCCGTAGTGAGCTGCAATGTTCTCCTAATGAACAAGAGAAAGGTGTGCTTGTTAACGGATGCCTACTTGGCTTCACACTTGCTGAAGAAGAAAAGCATTATTTCTGTGATATGATTCATTTGTTGGAAAAATGTCTCTATTAGCTGGAGTAGTAACAGAGAACAGTAATACACTATTCTGTTGATTGCACAGTCTCTAGAGACTGCAAATTTCATTCCCGTTTACAGAAGACAAACAAAGATTCAAACACAGAGATTCTCAGGGTTAAAGACCTTCTGCTGCTGCTTGACTGCCAGTCCCGAACTTCATCGACACATGGGAATGGCTATTACCTATGCATTAGTCGTATCTATCTATCTTTCTATCTATCTATCTATCTATCTATCTATCTATCTATCTATCTATCTATCTATCTATCTATCTATCTATCTATCTATCTATCATCTATCTCTATATATCTATTCATCTTTCTATTATTTTTGGTTACCAAAAATTACTTTGTAATAAAGAGCAATAGCAACATTTTATTGATTAGAGTACTATAATGTTTCTGCCTTGTTTGGAAAAATAACCAGAATGCTTGCATGTCCCATTAAAGCAAAGTTCAGATACAGCTGATGAAAAGCAGCTGCCATCTTGATAGCTGCCATGGCAGATGGCACAAGCATTTATGCTTTTTATCAGTATTAGTATCAGAACATTTATTTCTCTTCCAAGCTGAGATAAAATCATTGATGATCTACCTGGAAATAAAAACTAATCTTTTCTGGTGTGTATCCTGTATAGAATGAAAAAGGCAAAAAAAGAAAAGCAAAGAAACAGACGCTGTCTCTGGATTATTACACCAGGGCTGACAACAAATGCTGTTTAGCCACTATTTGATATTGAGGAGTAGCATATAATGACCACAAGCTACTATACTAATGGTTAGAATATCTGTCAATGCATTGAAAGAGGTGCAGGCCCTAAGCTACACACAAACCTGCCCTCCCTAATTTCTCAGACAGCTCTAACCAACAGGGGACAACAGTCTATGGATAACAGTTCATACTCTGAGTAAGTGCTAAGAAAAAAACAAACAAACGGAGAGAGGCAGATAGACAGACATTAGTGTAACTAGGAAATCCAAGTAAAAAACCAAGATGGTGGCACAGTACACAAATGTGAGACAAAGAGAAGTCCAAAACAAGAGGTCAATATACACAGCAATATAGCAATAGCAAAAATAGTTTAAGTGCAAGGAGTCTAGTATAACCAGCAACTGGGTAACCTGAGGATGGAGTTCTTGGACATCACCGCCAACTACTATTTGGGCTGTATGTCCATCACTCAAACAACACCCGACACACCACTCACCTCCAAGGGGAAACCACCCAGCTTTTCATAGAGCACATACCCATTAAAGGCACAGGATTTAAACTCTGCAGTGCAATCTGGAATCCCAGAGCAGCCCAGGGCATGGTTTGCAAGCTCAGAACTCAAGAGTTCTGCAGCAAAAACCTATTCAAAGAGTAAGGCGTAAGGCTTTATTCACATCTAGGTTGGATAATCCATCAGTCCATAAAATAACATTTGCAGGGCTTGTATTTACCTGGATACCAAATTAGAATTCCTGTGATTCTCGGTAATCCAGAAGGCGGTCCTCCAAAATATTTCCTGTAGAACATTTTAAAAAACAAAAAAAAATTGTCATAGTTTGACAAACTAATAACTCTGTTGGACATGGGGATTCTTTTACGCTCATAATAGTATATGCATGACAAAGGCTACTCTACTGCATCCATCCCCGATCTTTCGATGTACACACCTCCATCAGTTTTCAGAGGGAGGTGTGAACATTTAGGAACTATCCCAGTGTTTGAGCTAACCTTAGGATACACTGTTGTCCACCATTGTAAGGATATATCAGGAATTCATCCAACATATCCATACAACAGAGGGCTAAAAACGATATGTGAATGTAGCCTTATAGTAGAAAGTGCAAACATTAACTAGTCACTCTAAAAGTGCATCAGATGTCTCATAACAGTTGTAGATAACGTTGATGCATACTTAGTGGAATGTTTAGTGGAATTTTATACCACATATCAATTTGCTCAGTTTGTGCCAAAATTATGGCCATAATTTCAGTGCAGACTGTTATATGTTATGCCACACCCCCTTGTCACACAAAAAATAAGGTGTTGAAAAGACTGGAGGCTTTATGAGGCTAGTCATTGTGCTTCTGCTTTAAGATACCGATAGAAAGTCTATTGTGTTATACTAGAATAAAATCAAAAGATTAATATAAAGATTGCTAAAATTAGCTCCAATTAATTGTTTTGACACAGAAATTTAGAAGAAGATGTACATTTGTTTGCCATCTGCTTCTCATACCTTATTCTTAAATCAATCCTTTTCCTTGGCATAATGGAGCACGTCTAAATTCTACTCAGTTAATTTTAAGTCCTGTCTTGATTTTTTAACACATATTTTAACAGTTTATTGAGCAGTTTCAAGGCAATACAGCCAACAAGGTGAACATCAAAAAAGCCTTATTAGAGCATATTAAAGTAAAGATGGTCCTTAGAAGGGCTTATAGTAAGGTAAACATAACCTCAGATGAAAAATTATACACAAATGATTCATCTGTGACATTGATTTAACAAAATCAAGAGCTAAATGTTATAATACATTACTCGTGTTTTCACAAAATTAAGTGAATTAGTAGTAGTGAGGTTTCGCTAATCAAGTTCTTTAATTAATTGATCATCAACAAGTGAGACCACCTACACTCACCTGCCACTTTATTAGGTACACCTGTCCAACTGCTCGTTAACACTTAATTTCTAATCAGCCAATCACATGGCGGCAACTCAGTGCATTTAGGCATGTAGACATGGTCAAGACAATCTCCTGCGGTTCAAACCGAGCATCAGTATGGGGAAGAAAGGTGATTTGAGTGCCCTTGAACGTGGCATGGTTGTTGGTGCCAGAAGGACTGGTCTGAGTATTTCAGAAACTGCTGATCTACTGGGATTTTCACGCACAACCATCTCTAGGGTTTACAGAGAATGGTCCAAAAAAGAAAAAAACATCCAGTGAGCGGCAGTTCTGTGGGCGGAAATGCCTTGTTGATGCCAGAGGTCAGAGGAGAATGGGCAGACTGGTAGAAAGGCAACAGTGACTCAAATCGCCACCTGTTACAACCAAGGTAGGCAGAAGAGCATCTCTGAACGCACAGTACGTCGAACTTTGAGGCAGATGGGCTACCGCAGCAGAAGACCACACCGGGTGCCACTTCTTTCAGCTAAGAACAGGAAACTGAGGCTACAATTTGCGCAAGCTCATCGAAATTAGAAGATTGGAAAAACGTTGCCTGGTCTGTTGAGTCTCGATTTCTGCTGCGACATTCGGATGGTAGGGTCAGAATTTGGCATCAACAACATGAAAGCATAGATCCATCCTGCCTTGTATCAATGGTTCAGGCTGGTGGTGGTGTCATGGTGTGGGGAATATTTTCTTGGCACTCTTTGGGCCCCTTGGTACCAATTGAGCATCATTGCAACGCCACAGCCTACCTGAGTATTGTTGCTGACCATGTCCATCCCTTTATGACCACAATGTACCCAACATCTGATGGCTACTTTCAGCAGGATAATGCGCCATGTCATAAAGCTGGAATAATCTCAGACTGCTTTCTTGAACATGACAATGAGTTCACTGTACTCAAATGGCCTCCAGTCACCAGATCTCAATCCAATAGAGCATCTTTGGGATGTGGTGGAACAGGAGATTTGCATCATGGATGTGCAGCCGACAAATCTGCGGCAACTGTGTGATGCCATCATGTCAATATGGATCAAAATCTCTGAGGAATGCTTCCAGCACCTTGTTGAATCTATGCCACGAAGAATTGAGGCAGTTCTGAAGGCAAAAGGGGGTCCAACCCGTTACTAGCATGGTGCACCTAATAAAGTGGCCGGTGAGTGTATATAAAGGCAGTGAGTTTGGTAGTTTGCTAACCTAGAGCATTCAGGTATATATTACCACAATGCAATGGAGAAAAAGCATTGGCAATTGTTGCTCCCATCATTTGACCCTTTCAAAGCAATTTGTCGTCTATTATTCTTCAATGAATTAGATCACATTAGAAGTGATAAAAGTGAAGGTGTCTCCAACACTCACAAAGAGTTAAAAACTTGATATCTTTTCTGACACATAGTTAAAAAGGGGTGTGCATCCAAGGGCAAACAAAAAATGGCAGACCTATATGCTTTGAGCTTTTAAATGAAGCTCTTAGTCATTGTCTTTGTTGAAGCAAAGTTACCCCAAGGCCAGAGTATTCAATGTGCAAAGAAATTGCAATAACGCCAAAAGCAACATCTCAGACCCTTCAATGTGCTAAAGCTTGGTTAAAGCTTAGCCAAAACTGGATCATGCAACAAGATTTTCACTAATAAACCTAAAGACAGGTTCCCATAGCAGTATGCTAACTATGACCACACCATTTTTTTAGCTAAAAAAATGCATATTTCCTATCCCCAGAAAATGAAATTTGAAAGCCAATTGTCACCCTGCCAGAAGGAGCAGCGAGTCATTAGGGACACAGGTGTGACTCAGGCTATGTTCCTCTTCCCCACTCCTTTCAGGAGAACAGAGTATATGGTGACATTGAGGAAGAGAGACATGCTGCAGAAATGGCCTGAGTCACAAATTGACTTGCATAAATAACACAAGCCCATTGTGACTCGCCGCTCATTCTGGCAATCTGCCAGGTAGGCTTACAAAGTTTATTTTCTGGGGATAGGAAATTAGCATTTTTTAGATTAAAACAGTGTGGGCAATAGTTAGAATAGGGCTATTGGATATGTCATTAGACTTATCTGTGAAGCTCTTGTGACAGGTTCACTTTAAGTAAATAATTACAGTACATGTTGGAATCTGTTGTCTGCTTTGATCACCAGGTCTTTACCAGCAAATATCTGAGGTGACTGGGGATGGGGAAATGCATTACCCAGTGTGTGATTAATTTGTTTGTCATGTTTTGCCCCTACCAACTTATACAATTGTACCTGTGTTGTTTGCTCGGACATTTACCAAATTATAAGCCTATTATTTTTTTGCCATGCCCTCCTGTGTTCACATGGGTGAACTGGAAGCAACTCTGGAAGTAAGCAGTTCTGGAAGTACTCCAAGTAGAAGTGACCTGGTGGTTTACCTACAGTGAAGTCTTAGGTAAGGGGTCAAAGGGTGAAAACTAGGGAAACCACCTAGAAAATAATTTTTACATGTTTTCTTATGAACACGATTCAAAAAAAACTATTAAGAATAGCCCAAAGTTACAAAGTTACAAAGTGACAGTTCAGTTAAACAGTGAAGATCAATTTCCTTAAAATCAAGGTCATCGTGTGGTCCTATGAAGGAGTGAGAAGAGATTTAGATATATCATTTTTTTAACATGTCAGCCAATATGGGGGGTAGAGGGTTGTGAGTTTATTAATGGGTTATAATGTTTCTTTGTTATTGATGATATTAGAAGACACATGAGTAGATGATTAGATAATGTTTAAATTGTGCTTATTCCATTGATGATAATGAAAAACGGAAAATTGTGATATTATGGTGATTTATAAAATTTATATTTGTTTATTATCAAATAAAGAGAAATAAATTAAACAAGAAAAACTTGATTTTAAATGAAGAAGGGCATGGATAACAAATATAGGCAGTCCCCGGGTTACGTACAAGATAGGTTCTATAGGTTTGTTCTTAAGTTGAATTTGTATGTAAGTCGGAACTGTATATTTTATCATTGTAACCCCAACCAGAATTTTTTTGGTCTCTGTGACAATTGGATTTTAAAAATGTTGGGTGGAGATAAGAACCAGGATTAATTATAAATCTTAATTGCCGACACCTGTGATAACTATTATAGCTGTTTATTGTAGCCTAAAAATAAAGTACAGTAATTTAACAATATCCAGATGTCCGTTTGTAACTAGGGGTCGTCTGTAAGTCAGGTGTTTTTAAGTAGGGGACCGCCTGTATAAGAAGATTGATACAGTCATGCTGCCTGGATAAATGGGTCTCCTTGGTTTATCATAATGCATTTTGATCATAGATTTCCTATATAAGATGTCACGCCAATCATTTTCGCGCAGAAGGAAATTTTTCTCTAGTCTTTTTCCTTCCTGATAAAGCATTGCTGTTAGGTGCAGTACCAGGCTCTCCATTGGCAGTTGCTTGGTGCCCGGCTGTCTGCTCCAACCCAGGACCTCCCATCTGACAATACGGACACTTATGAACATACTGGGTAACATAATTAATAGTATAATCAATAAATTAGTAATAATAATAATAATTAGTAATAATAAATTGCTGTACAGTATCACGTCTCTACAATTTTTCCTATATGATTCCAAAATTTTATCTAAACCTCAAGAATAAATATAATTTTGTATGGAGATTTGTGATGTAATCCATTATTTCTAAGCACTGTATAGCATGTGATATTACATTAGAGTGATTATATTGGGCTCTGGACCTGAGGCATCCTCAAGCCACCATGGCAGCCCAGAGCTTTGTGACATCATCACTGGTCTGTGATGTCATCATCAGCCAGGAGGTTCTATTCCGGTGCCAGACACCAGGGCTTCATTTCTGTGGAAGTCATAGTGCGAATAGTTTGTTGATTGGAGACTCTCTTCATTATTATGGAGTTCAGTGGATTGGGTTTCATCCCCTTCTTCTTGACACTTTGGTGTATGGTCTGGCTCAGCGTTAGCTACACCCTGGCTATCACTTATTCTCATGCCCCTCCACTGATGTACATCAGGTAATTTATATGACAGGAGATTATGTATAGATTATGTATAGATGTCTAGTATTCCCCTCAGTCCTATAGATTATTATGCGCACAATATTCTGATCTCATGTATATATGAGAGGTAATTAACATTCTTTTTTCATTTTTTTCTTTCACAGTGCAACAGGAAATTATTATCCTGAAAATATTACATTCAAAATTGGATTCATTGGAATGGCCAATGCCAGTAAGTACATATTATAGAAATAATAATAATATGGAGATAACAGGTTATTATATAGGGGTTGATATCAGTGGGACAGAAGAGAGTTTCAGTAAAATTCCTCTGACACTAAGAGATTTTTATAGACTGTGTGTAGGGACAATTTGCCTTGTAAACCCATAAAAAAACTGGTTGCTAGGTAAGTGCATCCCTAGTAACCAGAATCCTAAATTTCAGCCACACTCCATTATGCCATTTCTCATCTCATCCTGTAATAGTAATCACATTTCACAAATAAATTCAGAGATTATGAAAGTTGTGTAATAGTAATCGATAATGATGGTACACAGCAGACAACACAGCTATATGGTTTGGCCCATCATGGAAGGTTCCATTTGTCAGGTTTAGTTCTGAGGCTCACTTATTTGGTTGTGCTATAATCTGTACCTGGATTTTCTCTCTTTCAGTCGTGGGATTGATGTTCCTCCAGTACAAATTCATCCAGCTTCATGTTGAGGCCTTTGGACCCCGTCAACCCAAAATCCAGAAGATCCTGCTGGTGTTGGGATTGATGTCCTGCAGTGGTATAATGATATTTGCTATGTTTGAGGTTAGTTATTATGGGTTGAAGGTTGGACGCACCTTACTCCAATTGATTGATTTTTATGGAGATTCCTCTAACTGGTTTCTAAATGTTTTTCAGAATGCTTTTTTTCCCATGGTGCATCGGATCGGCGCATTTATTGCTTTTACCTGTAGTGGCATTTACAACCTGTGGCAGGCCATCATCCTCTACAAGGCGCCTGGATGTCGCAGAGCCATCTGCCATATTAGAACGGTGTCCTGTGTGATGGCTCTCCTGGGTATACTTATCCGTATCCTTTCTAATCTAATATATAAAGCTGAGTGTATGTTTGCGTGTGTATGGATGTGTGCGTGTGTGGGGGTGTATGTTTGTGTGTATGTCCGCTATAGAAATCTGCACTGTTGCATTTACAATCACCAAATTATGCACAGCCGCTCCCTATGACACAGGGAACGTCATAGACTAGGTTTAAGTAAACACAAAATACACTTATTACCCCCGTTTACAGGAGCCATTGTCTGCTGGCTGCTGTGACAGTAAGCAACCAATTACAGTCCAGCTTCTCATTTTGTTTTGTGAAAATTAGGTCCCTGGTGACAGGTTCCCTTTAATACAAGCTTTGAACTTTGATTGGTTACTATAGGCAATGAGTATACAGACAGCTTATGTGTGAGGTAATATGTGAAGTAATATAGTTAGATAGATATAAATAGATAGATACATTAATAGATATGAAATAGATAGAGATAGATAGATAAATAGATAGATAGACAGAAAGATAGAGATATATAGAAATAGAGAAAGGTTGATAGAGAAAGTTAGATATAGATCATAGATAGATATAGAAAGATACAGATAGATAGTTCTAGATTGATAGAGATAGATAAATATAGATGTTAGATATGGATATAAAGATAGATAACTATCATGGCACCATCTGGTAACATGGCTCAGATTTCTATAAAAAGATACTAGAGATACTGTGGTGCTGCCTTGTGCTATGTACCATAAATTATGACTGATCCTACGGTCCACACCAAAGAGATTCATAATAAAAGTGTAGTCATCATGAAAAACATAGTTACTTCCCTATATCCTTCCAGTCATCGGATGTCAGGCATTATTTAACATCAACCTTTCCAGAGGAGGCAACCTACAGGTAAGTACCATATCAATAGTAGTAGTAGTTCTATGGGAATCCAACTTCCTTCTTACTCTTATGATCATAGTGGTCATAAGGTCTGTAACATCATGTTGAATGGGTCACTTCTATTTTATCTTGGCCCTCAGTCACATGACTTCAGGAAACACAATAAAATCTTGTCCTTAATGGAAATTACCTTTTTACGTAATGTTTCTTTACTACTATTATTTCTTTACAGATCAGCCCCATCATTCCCAGGATCACAGAGTGGCTGATAATGCTTTTCTTCCTGATTAATATACTTACCTACCATCAGCCTATGCAGGTCAGTATACTCTTATCTTACTATTATACACTGTAAAAACATTATTATTGCTCTCTAAAATCGTGGGGTTTATAATGTGATGTGTTTTTTTCTGCTTAGCGTTTAACGTTGACAGTGTCCCAGAAAGGCTTCACCATCTCCAGACGAGCAGAGAACCAAGACTCTGGAGTATGATGGGACAATGTGGGCCATCATCTGGACCCCCAGTACAGTGCATGATGTGAAGACTTTAACAGCTTGAGACTTCATAGCAACATCATAGAGCAGGGTCTTTCCACAATAACATGGTGGCCACCATGTAAGGATCCCTTGACCCGCACTTCAAGAGGTAGATTCCGGGCTAGGTCTCTGCCCTCACTAATATTCAGCCATTGCCCAGGGGAAGGGCAGTCCTTCAGCCATGGTTCCCTAGAGGTTTCCTCCACTGGGGGTTTTTCCTCTCCTGAGTTGTTGAAGGATGACTCTTCGTGAGTCAAAGGCCCATCAACATCAACATCTTCTGGGCCCTGACTTCTAATAAGAACATCTACATGACGATCATGTAGTTAATAAAGAAGTCACATTATATCATATTGCTGTAGATCTATGTCTTTACCATACTATAGGAGCCTCAAGTTACACGCATCATATTACATATCTTGAGGTCAAATTTGTCATTATTTAAGTAAATGAGCAAGCCTGGGCAGGGTGTCTGGTTGTCTGACTTAAGATGTGTGACATATCCTGACAGGATATATAGTAGATATCTGCATTAATGGGTAGAAGTCTGCACAAGTGCTTCCCTTTTCATTCAAATCTATGGAAAAGCCAAAAATAGCAGTTGATATGTAATAAATACCTCAAATGCTTTTTAGACCTTCTGATGTCAACATAAGTATGGTATTCTGAAATACACACAGCAGCTCTAGACAGAAAGAGAAGAAGCAATGTGCGGAACATGGGTATAGTTGTCCATGATATATGACATACACTGTATACTGTATATAATTCTCAGCATATAACTGATATGATGTCCAAATTATCTATTGGTTGAGAGTTTGATGAGCAGGATAAGCTTATGTCTAGGTTGAGGGGGGTCTTCCAAGTAATTGTTTGGTCTTTGGAGGATGTGATGACTCGAGTATGGTTATGTCTATGTTAAAGGTATGACAACTGCACCAAGTTAAAGGTTAGCTCTTAATTGAGAGTTTGATGTCTATGATATGGTTATGTCCATGTTTAAATTATGTTGACCCTAAATCTGGGTTGAGAGAATGATGATTTAGCTAGTATGGGGTATGGTTACATTCATTTTAAAGTTATGATGACTACAGTAAGTTAGGGTTGTGTGTTTGTTGAGAGTTGGATGGCCATGTAATGGTTATGTCCATGTTTAGAGAATAATGTCCAAGTTGTGGCTAAATCTAGGTTGACGGTATGATGAACAAGCCATGGCTATATCTGAGATTAGAGTAGAATGACCATGTTATTGTTATAGATAGGAAAAGTACTGTAATATTGTGCCTTGGTTGAGAGTTGGTTGACCATTTTATGGTTAGGTCTAGGTTTAGAGTGTAATGTCCAAGTTGTGGCTAAATCTAGGTTGAGAAAATGATGATAAAGCCAGGTTATAACTGGGTTTAGAGTCTGATGACCAAATTATGGTTATCTATTAAAAGGTAACATGACTGCTGTTAGGCACCAGGGGTAGTGGACCCTTTCTTTACCACCCTGGACAATGACGTAAGCCGACACCTGGGACCGGAGACTAAGTGGTACCCGGTTTTCACCAGAGCCAGACACAAAGCTGAAGATTCGCCATGCAGCTTTTAAAAAAAATACAAATCTTTACTTATCTTCTGGTCAGAGCATCAGTGGGTCTCTGCTGTGGACATTTATGTAAAGGTTGGCTCTGCAGTGAACATTTCATTAAAAGGGGACCCTGAACATTTCATTAAAAAGGGTCTCTGAAGTGTGTGAGACTCCAGGGGTCGTGGACGCACTGGTCCACCGCGGATGATGACGTAAGGCACCACGTGGGACTGGAGTCTAAGTGGTACACGGTTTTCACCAGAGCCTGACGCAAAGCAGGTTGGGCTTGCTGCGGCCTGGTACCACCAGATCGTTCCACAGGTCCAACTTTGTCCGCTGTGGCGGCCAAGGTGATGTACAGAATTGTATGGGAAACTTGTGGTTGGGGACTGGCAGGAGGTGAAGACAGGTAGTACAGGATCAAAGTCGGGGACGTAGCGGTAAGTCAGGACAGGCAGCATGAAATCAGAGTCAATAACGGAAACGGGGTCACAACGGGAATTCGGAATACAAGCAAAGAGTAATAAAACCAGCAAGGTGTGATAGAAGTGGGCAGGTCAATCACACTAGTAACCATTACCACTAGTAACCAACAGAGAGGAAACGTAAACCATAGTTCACACACAGAAAATAAAACAGAAATCAATGCATTATTCCGCTGTCAGAAGCAGAAGATAATGGCATGGATATTCCAGTCAGAAGCGGATTAAGTGTCCAAAGGGCTAAGTTATGTTCACACAACTAGTGGCCCCCCAGCATCCAAACCAAAATGTGCCCAGATGTTAGGACTTAAAAGGGTATTCCCATCTGGGCATTCACATTTAATTTAATTAATTTTCCAATTTTCTTCAATTGGATGTTATTAAAAAAAATGTTCCTGTGTGAAGATAATTTCTCATAAATGTAGCCATGTTGTCCCTTAGAAACAAGATGGCTTCCACAGATACGACCACCTCACATGTTGGCAGCGGTGTCCAGAAATGTGCTATTGAGCCCAGCCTGACCACCAGGATTCAGCGATCATAGGATGGCTGTAGGACCTACAGTAACTCCTGGACATTTCATATACAAAAACCTTTAGCTGTATCCAAGGACTCAATCTTCACACAGGTACATTTTTTAATAACATCTAAATGAAGAAATGTAGTGTATTTACTCGTGTATAAGCCAAATTTTTTAGCACAAAAAATTTACAAGTCAATTAAAAAAAAAAACCTGGCTCCCCAATGTCGGCACGGCTCCTCGATGTCGGTGCTGCTTCTCTTCTGTCTTTACCATGGCTCCTCTTCTTTCTTCGGTCTTCTGTAACAGCCAGCAGAGACGCAGCCATGTAATCTGCCGGCCGGCGTATGCTATGACGTCATCAGCAGCCGCATCATAGTATGTGCCTGCGGCCATGCGCTCTGCCGGCTGTTACAGAAGACCAAAGAAAGAAGAGGAGCCACGGGAAAGACAGAAGAGGAGCTGCGCCGACATCGAGGAGCCGCTCTGAGCATTGGGGTAAAATTAGCCTCGGCTTATATTCGAGTATATACTACAGTGGTGGCGAACCTATGGCACGGGTGCCAGAGGTGGCACACGGAGCCATTTCTGTGGGCACTCAGACCATCGCTCCAGGACAGAGTTCACCGAATAGGACTAAATCCACCAGGCAACTTAAGAGATTCTGCTCTCAGAGCTATTTTAAAGCTACATTCCATTGGCTGTTTGGAACTTGCGGGAAAAGCAATAAGGTGTTGATAGACCTGCAATATCTTTGAAGATCCTTCTGCTGGACCCACCATTCTTCTACAGAGAGACCCTGGAGAGAAGCTACGAGTCTGAATTTGCCCTCCTTCTTTCAACTGTATTGGTAGCCTCAGGGGGCCTATACGATTGAAAGATGAGGAAGAACAGGTAACAATAAGTTACTGCTAAAAATGCCATGTTGGCACTTCATGGTAAACAAGTGGATTTTGGTTGTAGTTTGGGCACTCTGTCTCTAGAAGGTTCGCCATCACTGATATACTATATATATATATATATACTCGAAGATTACTGAAACTAAATGTGAGTGCCCAGATAACCCTTTAAGTACTACTCTATATCCTCTATATCCTTAATCTTGTATTATTCATAAAAGTAATTTAATGGTGTATTACAGGAATATGAATGTTCGATACAAAACCCCATAATGCTATAAACAAATGAATACAAACTCATGTCATTAGTCACAACATGGAGCATAAATAATTTGATTTTATGAATCACTAAATGTTACGGGCTATTTAAAGTAGGAAGAGTTATCACCAAGATGGCTGCCACAGGAAGTCCCATGACCCTTCTCAACTTCTCCTCCCATTTATGCTCTGCTCGCAGTGATAATGTAACAGACTGTCCTGCTCTGTTACCATAGTAATGATGTGTAACTGCCATCAGTGCACATCACCTCCCTGAGATGACGTCTCACCACAACAGCGACCATAATGGATGCATTGCAACACACCAACTACAGCCAAATATAGTGATAATCACACAACCTGCTCAGGCAGGTGCAGGATATGTGATGTGGACATGTGACCAGCGGCCATCTTCTGTCTTGTGTCTCCTCCACAGGGAGAAAGTCACAGGACTGATTAAAGGGCATTTTAATTCTTCATTACAGTGTATGTCAACAGCATTTTTCTGCTAAGAGGGGCAAAATTTTAAATAACAACTAATTACATATTATCTTATACTCTAAGGACCCATTTGTATATGAATTATGGCTATTCCTGGAATACCCCTTGTGAGACACTGAAGGGGTTAACTGTGGATGGGCGGTATGTTTCCCCTAGGTTTTGCTATTATGCAAGGCCTTAGTGCTGAGGTTGGGTGTCCAGCACCTTGGACACAGGTGATGGGAGCAGCCCAATCAGTCTTTTTTTTAAACCGCTCAGCAGAGCTGGAAGTGTTGTCTCTCTCTGGAAGGAGGCTGGAGAGCACACAGCCCTGACCTCTGTGCCTGGAGCAGCCAAGTGATTTTGTATACAGTGAACACCTGTATAGTTAGCACCCTGACGGGTAGGATTTTTGTTTATTTAATGCCTGAATGTAAAGGCTGTTTTATTTTGCTGCTACAATAAACGCATTCGAGACCTGTTTTGGACTGTACTTTGGTGTCACTGTCTTGAACTGCATCACAGCACCCCACTACCACGGTCTCTACTGGGCCAAATCTCCCACATATGGTGGAGGATGCGGGCAGTTCAAAAGACACACACCTGAAAGGCTCGCTACATCCTGCAACATTGCATGGCCTGGGTGAAAGCAGCAGGCAAATTGCAGGATACAGCCAAGATGGAGGACTTTATTAAATACCTGCAAGAGGAGGCCAGAGCTAATCGGCAGCAGCAGCAGGCCATGCTCCAGCAGCAGGACGAGAGGTCCCGCCAGCAGCAGGAAGAATCCCAGGCTAATCGACAGCTGCAGCAAGCCATGCTCCAGCAGCAGGAGGAGAGGTCCCGCCAGCAGCAAGCCATGCTCCAGCAGCAGGAGGAGAGGTCCCTACAGCAGCAAGCCATGCTCCAGCAACAGCAGGCAGAGTCCTGAGCCATGCTACAGCAACAGCAGGAAGAGTCCCGAGCCATGTTCCAGCTGATGATGGAAAAGTTTTCTGGCATTATGGCAGCACCGCAAGCGACGGCTACTGAGGGGTCCCATACTGGTTTGCAAGGGTACCCGGTTGTCCAGCATTCCGCACGGGCTGCAGTGCAGAAGGCTTTACAAAAGATGACGGCGACCGACGACGTGGAGGCTTATCTCACTGTGTTCGAGCGAGTAGCTGAGCGAGAGGAGTTACCAGCTGAGCAGTGGGCAGATGTCCTGGCGCCGTTCCTGACAGGCGAATCGCAGAAGGCCTACTACGACCTGAGTGAAACGGAGGCCCGTGAGTACCCCCAGCTAAAGGCAGAGATTCTGGCTCGTCTTGGGGTCACCGTTCAAGTTCGTTCCAGCCGGGTCCACCAGTGGGCATACTCTAAAAAACTACCCCCGCGCTCCCAAATGCATGACCTGATCCATCTTGTCCGGAAATGGCTACAACCCGATGACTGCACCCAGCACAGATGGTCGAGAGAGTGGTTCTTGACAAGTTCACCCGTTCTCTGCCCTCTCGGCTCCAGCGGTGGGTTGGACAGGCCGGTCCCACAAATGCTGAGGAACTCGTGTCCCTAGTAGAGAGATATCGGGCTACGGAGGACCTTCTACTTACCTCTCCCACACGAAGCAGTGCCAGTGACAAGGCCATTAAACCATCTGGTAGGACTGCTACTGCAGAAAAAGGGAAACAGGTCAGGTTGGGAGGGGGTACACTGGGGGGCTTGGATACACAGAAACCCAGTGAGGCTCGTGACAGAGGTCATAGCCGTATCCAGTGCTGGCGATGCCATGAAATGGGCCATATTGCTGCCAACTGTCCCCTGTCAGTGGAGCCAATGGACTGCAACCAGACCCGGCGAATGTCACTGTTTGCCCGGCCGGTTCTGGCTGCCGAGTCAGTCACGGATGCAGAACCCCAAGTGTGTATGGTCACAATCGGGGGTCACACGGTGGAAGCCTTGCTAGACTCAGGGAGTCTGGTTACCCTGGTGCGGGGAACTTTGGTTGATCCTGGACTGTACAGTGGGCGTAAAGTGGGAGTGTTATGTATACATGGGGACACTCGCGAATATCCCACTGCTGTCATCAACCTACATACACCTTGTGGTACTATTACCCATGAAGTGGGGGTGGTGGGGACCCTGTTTCATGAGGCTATTATCGGCAGAGACTTACCGGTGTTTTGGGACCTCTGGAGACGAAGACCCACCTCAGGTGCTGTTGCAGATAATGGACGTCAGGTATGTCCGGCCTTGGCCCCTGAACCCTTTGAGGCCGATGTACCCACACCAGCAGTAGGGGTGACCCCATGTGATGAATTCTCTCCCCTAGAGGTCCTAGCTGGTGAGGTCGAGGGCCACGAGAAGGTGGCCGACATGCCGGACCTTGAGTTTTCCCGTGACAATTTTGGGGCTGCACAGCTACAGGACCCTACCTTGTTTAAAGCACGGGAGAATGTTAAGGTGATAAATGGGGTACTCCAAATACCAGGGGCTGACAAAATATACCCCCGAATGGTGATTGTTGGGGAGCTGTTGTACAGGGTCGACCAGATACGGGGTGAGGAGGTTGAGCAACTTGTAGTACCCCAATCTCACCGTAGGCTGGTGCTAGAGTTGGCACACAAACATGTGCTGGGAGGGCACTTAGGTGCTGAGAAGACCCGGGAGAGGATCCTGCAGAGATTTTTCTGGCCCGGGGTGTGGGAGGAGGTAAACCGGTATTGTAGCTCCTGCCCTGAGTGTCAACTTACTGCCCCGGTGTCCCACTTCAGGAGTCCTTTGGTCCCGCTACCGATCATAGAGGTGCAATTTGAACGGATTGCAATGGATCTGGTTGGCCCCATAGTCAAATCCTCAAGGGGGCACCAATACATCCTGGTTATCCTGGACTACGCTACGCGGTATCCCGAGGCGATTCCATTAAGGAACACCTCCTCCAAAAATATTGCTAGGGAGCTGTTCCAGGTATTCTCACGCACAGGCCTCCCCAAGGAAATCTTGACTGACCAGGGTACCCCATTCATGTCTAGGGTAATGAAGGAGATGTGTAAGTTACTGCAGGTTAAACAGCTCCGCACCTCTGTGTATCATCCTCAGACAGATGGCCTAGTCGAGAGGTTTAACAAGACCTTGAAGGGGATGCTAAAGAGGGTGGTCAGCAAGGATAGGAAGGACTGGGATTGTTTGTTGCCCTATTTGATGTTTGCCATACGTGAAGTTCCCCAGTCCTCCACGGGTTTCTCACCCTTTGAGCTGTTATATGGCCGTTCCCCACGTGGGCTTTTGGATATAGCCAAGGAGACCTGGGAACAGGAGAGGACCCCCCACCGTAGTGTGATAGAACACGTCTCCCTTATGCAGGACCGCATAGCGGTGGTAATGCCCCTTGTAAAGGAGCACATGACAAGGGCACAAGAGGCCCAGTCTAGGGTCTACAATAGGTCAGCCAGACTCAGGACCTTTAACCCAGGCGACAGAGTGCTAGTTCTGGTGCCCACCGTTGAGAGCAAGTTCTTGGCAAAATGGCAAGGACCATATGAGGTCATGGAGAAAGTAGGGGAGGTAACCTACAAGGTATCTCAGCCGGGGAGGAGGAAACCCGAACAGATATACCATGTGAACCTCCTAAAGCCATGGAGGGAAAGAGAGTCCCTGATGGCCGTGGGAGTAGAAAAAGCGTCTGTCCCCAAGAAGGGGACACCGGAGGTAGGTGTACCCGATGCCAAGGTGCCTGAAGTACGGATCTCGGAGTCCCTCTCCAGGGCCCAGATTCAGGAAGCGAAGGAGTTTGTGCTCCGAAATGTGGATGTGTTCTCTACGTTACCGGGACGTACTTCAGTCATCAAGCATGATATCATAACCGAACCCCACATCCGGGTACACCAAAAACCCTACCGGGTCCCTGAAGCGCGCCGGCTTGCCATATCCGAAGAAGTCAGGCAGATGTTAGACCTGGGGGTTATCGAGGAGTCTAAAAGTGACTGGTCGAGTCCTATTGTGTTGATTCCCAAACCTGATGGTTCCCTACGGTTCTGCAATGACTTTAGGAAGTTGAACGAGGTGTCCAAATTTGATTCTTATCCCATGCCCAGGGTTGACGAGTTGATAGAACGACTTGGACAGGCTAGATTCTTCTCCACCCTTGACCTGACGAAAGGGTATTGGCAGGTACCCCTTACTGACAGGGCCAAAGAGAAGACCGCTTTTGTTACTCCTGATGGGCTTTTTCAGTACGTGGTACTCCCCTTTGGGCTACATGGGGCTCCCGCCACATTCCAGAGGTTAATGGATATCGTGCTAAAACCTCACCAGAGATATGCCTCGGCCTACCTGGATGACATCATAGTCTTTAGTAATGATTGGGAGAGTCACCTGGCCAAGGTGCAAGCAGTGGTAGACTCCCTGAGGGCAGCAGGGTTGACAGCGAACCCCCAAAAATGTGCACTGGGTCTGGAAGAGGCCCGTTACCTGGGGTACCGTATTGGGCGAGGTGTCATCAAACCCCAAGTAAATAAAGTGGAGGCGATCCAGCAGTGGCCACGACCTATGAGCAAGAAGCAAGTGAGGGCTTTCCTAGGCATAGTGGGCTATTATCGCCGATTTATCCCCGATTTTGCTACCATAGCGGCACCCCTGACTGACCTGACCAAGGGTAGCAGGGCGGTGATGGTAAAGTGGAGTGAAGAGGCTGAGGGGGCGTTTCAGCGACTTAAGACGGTTTTGTGCGAGGGACCGGTACTGATCACCCCTGACTTCACCAAGACCTTTATTGTGCAGACTGACGCTTCGGACGTGGGCTTGGGGGCTGTCCTGTCCCAAGTAGTGGAGGGTGAGGAACATCCCGTGACCTTCCTGAGCCGCAAGCTCACACCTCCTGAGAAGAACTATAGCATAGTTGAGAGGGAGTGCTTGGCGATAAAGTGGGCTCTGGAATCCCTGAGGTATTACTTGATAGGGCGACAGTTTACACTGGTGACCGATCACTCTCCCCTCACCTGGATGAGTCAGGCCAAAGAGAGGAACGCCAGGGTCACAAGGTAGTTCCTAATGTTACAAAATTTCAAGTTCACAGTAGAACATCGAGCAGGAAAGATGCATGGGAATGCCGATGCCCTGTCTCGTACCAACTGCCTGATGGCCAAAAGTGTTCGCCCCCACAGGGTCAAACAGAGGGGGAGGGTATGTGAGACACTGAAGGGGTTAACTGTGGATGGGCGGTATGTTTCCCCTAGGTTTTGCTATTATGCAAGGCCTTAGTGCTGAGGTTGGGTGTCCAGCACCTTGGACACAGGTGACACAGCCCAATCAGTCTTTTTTTTAAACCGCTCAGCAGAGCTGGAAGTGTTGTCTCTCTCTGGAAGGAGGCTGGAGAGCACACAGCCCTGACCTCTGTGCCTGGAGCAGCCAAGTGATAGTATAGTGGTGAGTTAGTGAACACCTGTATAGTTAGCACCCTGACGGGTAGGATTTTTGTTTATTTAATGCCTGAATGTAAAGGCTGTTTTATTTTGCTGCTACAATAAACGCAGGCGAGACCTGTTTTGGACTGTACTTTGGTGTCACTGTCTTGAACTGCATCACAGCACCCCGCTACCACGGTCTCTACTGGGCCAAATCTCCCACACCCTTTAATGATGAACTTCAAACATTCTCTTATAACCCATCTATTAGGAAAGCCAATCACATTCCCTAACTGCATGAAACCCTCCACCCCGACTACCATCCAGACAAGATCTCCCAGACAGTGTAAGAGATGTGGATGCTGCCCCTGGCTGGCACAGCCCTGGCCCAGCCTCTGTGCAAAGAAAAAAACTAGGTAAAGTTATTGACTAGAGTAAAAGCCCTAGGGGGGATGCAGCCACTACTCTAATAAAATGTCCAGCAGCCGTACCTCATTAATGCAGAGACCCCCTTGAATGAAATGTCCACCGCAGAGCCCCCCTTTAATAAACTGTTCACATCAGATGCCCACTCTAATTAAATGTCCACTTTGTCACGGGTGCTCCCACATCCCTTATCACTCACCCTTTCCACTCCCTTCCTTGTGGCACCATGCTCACGCCATGCTCACGCCATGCTCACGCCATGCTCACGCCACTTACCCGTCCTAACTCCTGTCCCCGCCTCCTAGGGTGCGTATGTGCCGGCCCCTGGAAATGCATAAAAGCCGGCCTCTTCCAGCATTCCCTGCCAGATCTTAGTGCCTAGAGCCTTTGAGAATGTTGTCCTATGCGTTTTGCTGTGTTCCCGAATTCCCGTTGTGACCCTGGTTCTGCATTTGACTCTGATCGTGTTCCGCCTGCCCTGACCTCCTACTTTGTTCCTGACATTGATCCTGTGCTGCCTGATGATTCTGTACCTTGCCTTGGCCGCCACCACGGACAAAGTCGCACCTGTGGAACGGCCTGGTGGTACCACGCCGCAGCAAGTCCAACCCGCTTTGCGTCGGGCTCTGGTGAAAACCAGTGACCACTTAGACTCCGGTCCCATGTGCCGGCTTACGTCATTATCTGCGGTGGTCCAGTGGGTCCACTACCCCTGGAGCCTGACACACGTCAGATACCCCCTTTAATGAAATGTCCACTTCAGAGACCCCTTTTAATGAAATGTTCACTGCAGAGCCAACCTTTACAGAAATGTGCACAGCAGAGACCCACTGATGCTCTGTTGCCCAGGGGCCTACTGAAACCTGGAGCCGAGCCTGACCAGAAGGTAAGTAAAGATTTATATTTTCTGCATGGTGGATCTTCATATAGAGCCTGGGTATGGGCCCCTCGCAAGCCAAAGGCTCTGGGCGCCTGCCTATAACGCCTATATGAGGATCCGCCATTGCTTCTTACTGATTGGTGACTGTTGTAACCTTCAGAAAATGTACCTATAATCTTTCTCTGTGCTACAGTCATTGCTGTAATGCTAACACTTCATAGATTAAAGCTGCCTTGTCCTGGTATATATACTATAAAAGATTTCAAGTGAATAAACTAGCTTGCTAAAGCTTTATACTTTTACTCTAGTTTCTCTCAATTTCCCTACCAATTTTCCCAGCAACAGAGCACCCTCTGAGTACTCTACACCTTCTTTTAAGGGATTTTACATCTACTATATAATAACAGCAATCTGGTGGTGTTTTTAAAATGCCGGCCTGTTCCGTTAGAGCAGTGATGGCGAACCTTTTAGCGGCCGAGTGCCCAAAAAGACACCCAAACCCCCACTTATTTATCGCGAGGTGCCAACCAAAAATTTAAGCAGTACCTTACTGCTCTCTGTTCTTCAACAATCATATTGGTCTCCTGAGGACAGCAACACAGTAGAAAGGTGGAAAATTTGCATCATTTTAGCTTCTTTCCAGTGTCCCTTTGTAGACCTGTAGGGGCCAGCAGGAGGTCCTTCAAAGATAATTCGGCCCTGTCTATTCATTCTCCCTCTTCCTACAGTCCCAAGTATCAAAATATCACTGACAGCAGCATCTTTTAAGTTGCTTGAAACTGTAGGAAGATTCTTTGAGTCTTGTCTGGTGTGCTGGTGGATGGCCAAAGTGCCCACAGAAAGGGCTCTGAGTGCCACCTCTGGCACCAGTGCCATAGGTTCGCCACCACTGCGTTAGAGCATAAATCTTCTTTTCTATCTCTACCATTGTTTTTTTTCCAGATACTCCAGGAGATCAACAACGTTCTACATTGACATATGCACTCTCTGGTTACAGTAACTTAAATTACCATACCTTTCGTTCAAGTGACTGTCTGTCTCTGACTCTCTCTTTGCAGCGACTGTCTGTCCTTGAAACTCTCATTCCAGCGACTACCTGTCCCTGACACTCTCATTCCAGCGACTGTCTGTCACTGACACTCTAATTCAAGCGACTGTCTTTCTTTGACACTCTCATTCTAGCAACTGTCTGTCTCTGACAGTCTATGGGGAAATTAATTAGAAGTGTGAGAGCAGAACTGCTCTAGTTGCCCATGACAATTAATCAGAGCTCAAGTTTCATTTTCCCACAGCTGTTTATAAAATTACAGCTGATCTCTGATTGGTTTTCATGGGTAATTGGAACAGTTTTACCTCAGACATTTCTGATAAATCTCCCTATATCTCTATCCATCATACCTCACAAATAAGCCTCTTATACTCATTGCCTATAGTAACCAATCACAGCTCAGAGCTCATATTAATAACCTGTAGCAGAACGGCAACCAATCACGGCTCAGCTTCCAACTGCCACAGCAGCAGAAGACAATGGTTCCTATATATTGTGGGTAATAAGTGGATTTTGAAATACGCGGGGTGAAAATTTCATCTCAAAACTGAGTCTATGACATTCCCTGAGTCAAAGAGAGTAACTGTGCAAAATTTGGTGATTGTAAAGGCAACAGTACAGATTCCTTTAGTGGACATACATACAGACAGACATACACACACACACACACATACGCTCAGCTTTTTGTATTAGATAATATTAAAGGGGTTGCAGCACAAACCAAGTTAGGCCCTATCCACAGCATAGGGCCTAACTTACTGATCGGTTGGGGTCTCAATGATGAGACCCCACAGATTACAAGAACAAGGGGTCCTATGGGGTCCCAGGTACCTCAATCGGACCCCTCATCTCTATGTTGCTGGCAGAGATTGCCAAGTGCGGCGCTCCACAATTTCTGTCAGCTCCATTGAGACGTATGGAGCAGAACGGTCATGTGCAGCCATTTGCACCATTAATCTTCAGGAGCGACAATGGGTCCTACTGAGATACCTGGGACCCATCGTTCTCGTGACCTGTGGGGGTATCATCACTGAGACCTCCACCGATCAGCAAGTTAGGCCCTATCCTGTGGATTGATAAATTGGTTCATGGGACAATCCCTTTAAGTTGATGGCTTTATGCTGTGCAGTAGTAAAGACTCTCCTGTTACTACTATTAACACACTCAATCACACTACTTTGGATTCTTAAAATTGTTGTAGTCTAGCTACTAAGCTTTTTCCATTGCATTATCCAGAATATGACTAGAATAGCTTTGTACTTTGTCTTGTGTATAGCTTTTTACATTCTGTGTATTATCAGAGCAATTTCCCAACCTAATCCATTCTGCTTATGAAACATTGTTCATAATATGCTAGTGTAGAATGTCATTAATGTTGAAATTCCTGCAGCAAGCTTTCTAGTGGTGACCAGTGGTGTAACTAGGAATAAGTGCGCCCCATACCAAACTAGCAAACTTTTGTCTGGGGACCCCCAACCACAGCACATCCTATTTAAGGGTCCATATATCAGCCCTGCCACACAGAACGCACACCTTGCAAAGGATGGAAATCCTTGTATTATATCAAAATATGATGCGAGAACTTCTCATCGGCCATCCAGACCGCAGCCAATACAGAGTATCGGCTAAGGCATCTAACTGGGGAACATTATTGACTTGAGGGGAGTGGGCGTAGGCTGCCGATTGGGTAAACAGGGCTTAAGAATGTGTTGCAAGTTATACATCATCGTTCTTCCGTGCATGCGGGCCCCTGGAGCTTGCAGGCCCTGTATCAGCCATAGCTGTTGTTAAGCCACTGTATGTGACACACTATTTATCTTACCTTTACTGCAAGAAGTTTAAAATGCAGGAATTTTTTTTTTTTTTTATCTTGGCTTCTGTTCAACTTGCCTGTGAATATAAAAATAGTGGAATGTTTGTACAAGTAGTTTACAAAGTCATAAATCTCCCATTTTCTAGACTCCCAGATAAGTGATAAATCTAAATCTTCTATATATTTAGTGGCATATTTGTGTTTGTATGAATATCATGTCCACTGAAAATCATTTGCACCTGACCACATCTCTTCCGAAGATATTAGGAACAGCCTGCGCTACAAATACTGTACGACTTTCAAATAATAGCTGTTAATTCTGAGGCGCTCTATAGTGCAATGGAATTCCTATTGATTTAAGAATAGATTTGCACTCAGACTAAAATGAGTTCATCACAGATAACAATATTACAAAATGAATAATGATTAGATACTTATTATTGCTGCCAAAAGAAGAGCACCAAACAATGAATGTATTACGTTATATGTTCGATAATATTTGGATAAGTTTTTTTTTTCATATAGATAAAGTTTTTGTCTAAAACTCAAAAATAACATCAGAAACAGGTGAAGGATATCTCTGACTTGGTCCTACTTTTCATTAATTGGAGGGTAATATTCTCATTTTATTTGTTCATTTTGCAAATTATAAATTTATTATAAAGTACAGATATAATGGCACATACAGTGTGATTAGTGAATATCAAATTCTAGACGGTTGATACAAATTATTATCCTGCAACGAATCAATTATTAGTATCATATACATCAGTATAATTCTTGGAGGAATACTGTTATATTTACTCTAGGATTCAAAAGGGTTAAATGGTTTAATCCTTAGTAGTGAAGTAGTTAATACACCATCTAGCAATGGATTGCCGTTCCCAATGACTTCACAATGATAAAAACCAAGATGGCCCATGTGCCGCCGCCTCTTTATTGCTGCTGGCAGCTTTGCCAGCACTGATCGGTGGGTTAACACCAGTGTGTTACCAGTTAGTTTTTTGCTGCAATATGCCCATAAGCCCTTTCCAATTACCCACAAGCGACATAGTAGTATGGTAAGGGGTTAATGGATTTGTTGTATTTAGCTTACAAAACTAGTTGTTTAGCCTACAGTTAGTTGTATTGGCAATATGCAACGTTTTAAAAAGTCGCAAGCCAACCAACTTTTCTACGCAAAAATTTGTGACTATTTAAAAAAAAAATTTCATCCCCCAGACAGCAACGTTAGTCTAATAGGCACAGGTACAATTTACCACAAGGAAAATCCACCTAAGACAAATTAACTATAAACTATAGTCTATAAATCAAGACAAAAAATGAACTACACTGTCAGGAAAACTTGAAAGAGAAAGGATGAATCTCCCCTCTGGTGTCTAGTGGTTACTTTATTTTCCAATTCCCCCTATCCCCCCCAGAATTGGTCAGAGAATTATCAAAAGTGTTGCAAAGTAAACTGTGCACAGTTGGACTATATTCTTTATCAATGGTGGAGATTTATCGGAAGAGTCTGAGGTAAAACTGTTCCAGTTGCCCATTGCAACCAATCAGAGCTCAGCTTTCATTTTCTCGCAGCTGTTTATAAAATGAAAGCTGACGTCTGATTGGTTTTGATGGGCAACTGGAACAGTTTTACCTCAGACTCTTCTGATAAATCTGATAAATGGGCAACAGTTTTACGTCAGACTCTTCTGATAAATCTCCCCCATAAAAATGTTTAATACTGGGTCATAAATTTGGCAGAGTTTAAGACTGCCTAGATGTTCTTTGCACCATCTCATAGTTTACATTAAAAAAAACCCACCAAATGTTGGCACATTTGGCCACCTTTTCCAAGGCCACATCCCTTTTGTCTCATTGGTTAGAAAAGTGTCTAAAACTCTAATTTTTAAATTTTAGTTTCCTGGCGCAAATTATGACAGGATTCTGTTGCAAATAGTTTGATAAATCCACCTCATTGTGCTTGGAATTATGGACTGATCATAAAGATTGTAAAATTCACTGCAGCGACATAACATATTTTAAGTTCTGTATAGAACTTGTCCAAAGAAGCACAATTTATTGTGCTTCTTGTTTAGAAACCTGTTAGGAGACCAGTTCTTTTTGTAAACTATGCTGAAACCCTCATTTAGCTGTCAAAAGGAATGTTGCGTATCAAATTAGCACACAACAGAATTGGTGGAATACACTTGCATGGGGTGTGAATGCAGCATTGTGGTACATGCTTTTGTCTTAAAGCCCTTGATCCTGGGTTCAAAATGTGCATAGAATTCATATTTTCTATCTGACTTACCTTTTGGTACTGTCAATGCTCGCCAGCCCTATGCTAAACCACAGGTGAAAACTGGGCAGCAGTCCCTACCCTGAATAAGTGCACCATAAAGTAATACTGACAAGCAAAAAGGCAGACAACAAGGCTAAGTCAGACAAAAAGGGTTAAAAACCAAAATGGGGGCGAGGTACAAAATGGCTTTGCTATGAAAGCTGAATGACTGACAGTTCAGCAGCTTCTTTTAGCCGGGCATGCATGTGTACACAGTCCTATGGAAGTGCTAGTGGGCTCCTTTGGGGTGGTAATAGTCATTCTATAAATACCTGCTGTTTTATATTATCTGTTCTTGTTATTGCCTTTGTCTTTCCAACCTTTTTTGAGATCCTTTGATAGTTTGCTTTGATTCTGACCATTGCCAGAACCTTGACTACTCTTCTGGCTTACGATTTTGTACCTTGCTGCCATTATGGTTTTCAACCGTGTTTGTCTAGCCTTGCCTTGTTGTCTGCCTTGTGCATCTTTGCTTGCCAGTATTACTGTACTGTGCAAACTGCTATAGGACATACATTCCCTGAAAAGAGAGGCATAGAGTTTGCATTTTCTAACTGACTTTCCTTTTGGTAGTGTCAAGACTTGCTGGCCCTATGCTAAGCCGCAGTCCTGGTGCAGCAGTCCCTATCCTGAATAAGTGCACAGTACAGTAATACTGGCAAGCAAAGAGGCACAAGGCAGACAACAAGGCTAGGTCAGACAAATAGGGTTGAAAACCAAAATGGCAGCGAGCTACAAAATGGTAAGCCAGACGGGTAGTCAAGGTTCAGGCAAATGGTCAGAATCAAAGCACAACTATCTCACAAAGAGTCAGAAAGACAAAGGCAATAGCAGACACAGATAATATGAGCAAGCAGGTATTTATGGAGTGACTTTGACCACCCCAGAAGCTGATTGGAAATCCCACTAGCTCTCCTATAGGACTTTGTGCATATCCAATCCCTGCTAAGTCAATCAACTGTCAATCAATTAACCTTTGTAAAACATTACCCTAGATGCAGAACCTTGCTCCAACAAGCACAAAGACGCAAGGATGGTGCATAATGACTCAAGTCAGAGATGACAGTTTGTTACCACACTCCTTCAACATGCTAAACAACATGCTTAGTTGACTATCCATGACACTGACCTTAGTTGTTGTTGAGGAGGAGCATTTACCTGACAGCTACCAACTCCTCTGCCCCACAACTTTCCATGAACTTGGAGTCCCTTGCGCACTCTACAAATAATAGTCATTGCCTTCACAGTTTGAATTTACAAATTTTCTTTGTATGTGCATTATGAATTTCTTTTGGGGTTTTGTGTAGTATTTGCTTTATATGATGTTTATGTGAATTTTTGAGCTTGCGTCTTCAGTATAGCATATTAATCTTTTAATAATGTTTCAGTATTCTATCTCCCTATATGTGTAGTGTGTGTACGGTAATTGTGCTCATGAGACTCAAGCTGCCAATCTGTGTTTTAATATAGATATTTTGTAACTGAGAAAAGGGGGATATATTAGGGGGGCCAGACTTATGTTGTACTCTGCAGCACAGGGGCCTCTAGCTACATCACTGGATTGTTAAAAATGTATAATCTAAATTAGAAAAAAATATTCTCTGCAGCAACAAATGTCATTCAAGGACAGCATTAAATCTATTAAATCAATTTATTAAGAAACAAATGATGTTAATATATCGTATACACTTCTTTCTAATGAGTACAGACTTTACCTTGTATGAAAATTACAATAATATATTGTTTAATATTCAAAATAAAGTATCAAAGCATTGCAAAAACACAGACTGAGTCAAATGGCATATATGAATAACCATCAAGAAAAGGGTGAGGCCTGGAACATGACCACCATCTTGAAAGCCCCTATATGGGATTAAGGGCACCTTTTTATAATGGGAAGGTAGTCAAATATCTATTTCCCTATTTAGATTTACAATATCTCTTGTGGTTATCAATAGAGATGAGCAGAATCAAACTTCCCATTCAGATGGGGGGTTCGGGTTTAATCTGCATGACTAGGACACATTGCCGGCTTGGCTGCCAAACAGACAATCTGGCAAATTAACACCCCAAGCTACTAGCCATGGCAGTGATTGGCCAAGAGAACACCCCTGGTCAATCAAAGCCATGGCTAGTTGCTATGACATTAATATGCTGTTTTGGCTGTTCAGTAACCATCAATTAAATTGATCCTGGAGAATTTCCGTGTTCATGACCTTTGAACCATAACATATACTAAGTCTGACCATGGAATTTCATTACTGAGACAATTTTGGTCTTATTTCATATGCTACTTGACCAAATTATCATTAGAAAAACTTGCCCTTGATGTAACATGGCAGCTTTTAGGATGTTGCAGACATTACCTATAAGATAGGCCAGTTAGAACTGTTACTTGGTTATATTCCATTTTCCCTTTAATTTCTGAAATAAAAGTGTTTCTGACAACTTTTGACCACTTCAGTCAAAGATATTCATATGTTAACCAGTTGCTGACAATACAGCTAGTTTTAACTTTTATGACAAAGAGTTAATTTTTGGTTTTCATCTACCCCTTCCAACAATCATACTTTTTATCCATGAACACAGCCTTATGAGGGTGTTCCTTTTTTGCAGTATGACTTGTAGAACCATGTTTAGGATTAAAAAAAGAGAGTCCAGCCTATCTCCTCCGATTTTTCCTGGTGCAAAGGAGCCACACCTCAAAACCTCAGGTCCACAAATTCTTATAGAAAAGCAAAATCTTGACAGTGGTGCAGGCTTGAAGAACCAGGTATGGGCACAGGTTTCGCTAAAGTAGCTTAATCATGGTCTGAATACTAGTCTGGTCCAACTCTATTTGAATCCTCATACTCATCATCACACATGTGACGTCACATCCACCTGATTCAGGTCACGAGGACTCCCCTGGAGCTGGTTTTTAACATAATCAATTCTTTAGTCAACGTGACGTGACCGCCTTATATTCTTCAATTCCGCATGACATAACACTTTCCCCTTTGGCCAAACATATGGATGAATACAGCACCTAATCGCTAGAACTAAAGGAATACTTACTTATGACTATAGAATTTTTTTCTTATTCGAATAATTTCTTTATGTTCGATCGTGAGTATTATTTGCAAGTGGAGGGGGCTCCAATTGGAGCTAAATTTTCCAACTTCCTCGCAAATATATTCATGATACAGTGGGAAAAATCTTTTATTTTTTCTGAAAATAATCCCTACTTTTCGTCTATAAAATGGTATGGTCGTTTTATAGATGGATTATTAGGGATTTGGAAGGATACAGAAGAGGTTTTTCAAGGGTTTGTCGACTATTTGAACATGAATAATATGAATTTGAGATTCACGTATACGTTTGGGGGAAAAAGAATAGATTTTTTTAGATGTCACTTTTTGTGGACAGGATAAAGAGATAATAGTTTACCCCATGATTAAGCTACTTTAGCAAAATGCATAGGTCGGTTGACTTGTGCCCATACCTGGTTCTTCAAGCCTGCACCACTGTCAAGATTTTGTTGCTACTGTTACTACGATATGCTTTTAAAGAATAAAGCATTGTGAGAATCGATCCCCGTGTGTGCTGGGTGCTTTTCTATAAGAAACCATGTTTCAGATATAATAAAAAAAGAAATAGCAGATCCACAGATTTTTACTTTATTCTTCGCAAAAAACATTTTTTTTTTGCCGTAGAGGGATATGAAGGAGACCATGCCAGGTGCAGCTCGAACCTCCTGATATATGCTGGGGGTGGGACTTACATCATATATTCTCCCAATGTCTTTATATTGCCTGTTCTTACTTGTTTGGCTAGCAAAATAAATAGCTAAACTGGTCGGGAAGAAAGTCGGGAGAAGACCAAGTCGAGGATGTTTCCCTAATTATGGATGGGGGAATCACAGAGTTGTGAAAGACCTAGAAAAGTAGTTAGTGCTAAGAGGTGAGAGACTGGAGGGGAAATGGGAGTGTTAACAGAGATAGTGAAGTCTCCCATGATGATGATGGTTGGATTGTCGCAGGATAGAAAGTGAGTCAAGGAACTGATAGGGTGAGCTGGGAGGACGGTATACTACAGCCACACGAAGAAAGACTGGGTGGAAAAGTCTGAGGGTGTGAAAGTAAGAGAGGTTGCAGAAGGAATGATCTGGAAAGTGCATTGTGGATGAGAGTAGTATGCCTACCCATCCTCCCTGCCTATTCTCAGATAAAATTAGAGCCGGGCTTTGATTGGTTGCCATGAAAAACTAGGACAGTTCTGCTCTCTGACGCTTCAGATAAATCTCCCCTATCTTTATTACCAGACGAAGTCATTTTCATACATTATTTGTATAAATATTAATACATTTTTAAAAATTTACTTGACTGGTTTTCTTAAATGTTACAAACAGATAAAAAAGTTAGGACTGTTAGCATTCACATTTGCAAAATAACCATGAAATGTATTCTCAATAAAGACTGAAACATTCAAAATGACCCATTGTGGGTTAAACAATAGGTTGAGTAGAAAACGTCAATTAGGATATACATATTTCACATAGAACCATGATGCATTGTGACTTCATCACGTTGTGGAAATCCTGCCAGTATTCAGGACAATACTTCTCAATGATCAAACATTTTCCTTGGACGTTCACTCCAAATGACATCAGAAAGCCATAGATAATTTTTATACTGCTTAAAAGACAAAGGAGGTGGAGCAGGGTTTTATAGCTAGTTTTATAGCTTGTTTTCTCAGGAACAGAATGCGTGTTAATTCAGTCGCAATTACTTTTAGTTATGTCATACAATTAATATTAGATCTTTGAACCTAGCGTGACAGGTGCTCTTTAAGAGGCACATCGTCCAAGATAATAATAGACCAAGTGTGTCAGGACATATTTTGTTAACAATTGAGGTGCTGATGTGAGCTGGAATCAGGTTAGTCTTTTTTTAAAAGTAATTCTAGCTATTTTTTGGGCAACATTAGTGATGCGTCCCCCTACATATTGTACTGTGATAAGAACAAAATCTCAAAACATGTTTTGTTCAAAGAGAAAATATTCCCAGAAGAAATCCCTTGGTACTAGAAGATCCTTGCAAAAATTATTATCTCTAGGATGACTATATGGCACAAAGTCTGACTTTGCTCATCCGTTTTTGGGACTTTTCTTGGCTTTTCTGCTGGTCAGATGCATCTTAGCCTTTTTTTTTGTTTTTGATACATGCGCTGTTTGTTTTTTTTAAAAAAAAATGACCGGATCTAGTCCTATACTTGTGAAACATACACTTAAAAAATGTTTTATTTAAACATTTTAATAAAATGTTTTAACTTTTTAAACTTGCTTTTCCTTGGTTAAACTTGAAGGACTTTTTTCTTGCATCTGTTGCTCTTCTTTTCACCTCTTTATAGGCTGGCTGAATGATATGTGCAACTGTTCACAATGGGAGGACTTGCATATGACCTTGAATGACCACACTTGGATCATTTGGAATGCCTTCTACATCATATGTGGCTGCATTGGCTTTAGGATCTGCATTATCTATGTATATAGAAGGATTGATGTGAAAAGCCATAGTGTGGTTCATAGCTGCATAATGTTTGTGTAGCATCAGAATTATAGTTGCTATATAATTTGCTATTAACAGTTTCAGCTAAATTTCTGTCTATATACGGACCCCCCGCTTTAACCTATATCTGTTGGATGTTGAGTGGTCGCCATTATCACTGACACACTGAGAGCACATCTGACTTGTCTGTCCGGGTCCTCTCTGGTTTCCTCCCACACTCCAAAACATACTGGTAGGTTGATTAAATTGTGAGCCCCCTCGGGTATATTTGATGGTGAGCTTTCGAGAATACTAGTTCTCTTCGTCAGATATGATGTTATGCATGAAACAGAAAATTCACAGCATTTTATACACACTAAACAGTGATCATCAAAGGATATTAAAAAAAAAACCTCTAAAACAACAGATTGATAAAAACAGGGACATCTTATTTACAACAGGATGACAATAAAAACATTAAAAACCTATGAGGCGAGACACATGAGCCCTGGCTCTTATCTGCTTGCGGCCTCCAGGTCAGAGGTAGGAGGTCATGAAGCTGGCATGAATGTTAAGACCACTTTGCAAGGTATCGCCTGATTTCTTCACTCTTCTTCTGCTCTCCATGGCTAACACGGTACAAATCTACACTACTAGCCCCCTTGGGAACAGAGACCGATTTGGCAAGCTCTGTGTAGCACTGAGTAACCTGTGTGTGCTATATAAGTAAAGGAATTATTGTTATTCTATATGTAGTATAAGGCCCCTTTCACACTCGCAGATAATGTCAGAGCCTGATCAGAGAGCAATCAGGGTTTGGTTAGTAAAAAACTTACATTTTTCATCAGAGTTTAAACAGTTTTCAGTCAAAGTTTGCTCAGTGGGGGATATTTTCGCAGTGCAATACAGCGCTTCAGCCTCTTGATGTATTCGGCAGGGTGCTGTGCAGGGTTTATTCTACGCCAGGCCCTGGCGCGTAAAAACACAAGTGTGCACATCTCTATATGTGGAAGGTAGAGCTACCAAATATAGATTAACGGGGATACAATTTTGTAGAACTTTGGGGCCCCATATGGGCATATCTTGTGTACCCCCTTTCCAGCGCACATTAAAGTTTACTATCATGCACCACAACACATAAAGTTAGTCAGTGACTACAGTACTGATCAGGCACAGGGTAGAAGTGGCAATTAGCAACACATTTCACAGGTGTCCATCTGCTCCTTCAGAACTTCAGACTTTGACCTATCACTGCTGAATTTTCCCACCGGCAGTCTTTGCCTCCATGAAGCGCATACCAAATTGTGCAACTAAAATACCACAATCATCACAGTATTGTGTTCCCTGGATAAAAACACTGTGTCAAACTGATATTTATCCCACACAACACACACAACTACAATGTGCCCCCCGCATATATCATATTTACCCTCACACCTCAATTGATCTTGCTATCCCTCTGTATACATATAAATTATTATTATTATTATTATAATGATTATATAAAATATACACTCACCGGCCACTTTATTAGGTACACCTGTCCAACTGCTCGTTAACACTTAATTTCTAATCAGCCAATCACATGGCGGCAACTCAGTGCATTTAGGCATGTAGACATGGTCAAGACAATCTCCTGCAGTTCAAACCGAGCATCAGCATGGGGAAGAAAGGTGATTTGAGTGCCTTTGAACGTGCCATGGTTGTTGGTGCCAGAAGGGCTGGTCTGAGTATTTCAGAAACTGCTGATCTAATGGGATTTTCACGAACAACCATCTCTAGGGTTTACAGAGAATGGTCTGAAAAAACATCCAGTGAGCGGCAGTTCTGTGGGCGGAAATGCCTTGTTGATGCCAGAGGTCAGAGGAGAATGGGCAGACTGGTTCGAGCTGATAGAAAGGCAACAGTGACTCAAATCGCCACCCGTTACAACCAAGGTAGGCAGAAGAGCATCTCTGAACGCACAGTACGTCGAACTTTGAGGCAGATGGGCTACCGCAGCAGAAGACCACACTGGGTGCCACTCCTTTCAGCTAAGAACAGGAAACTGAGGCTTCAATTTACACAAGCTCATCGAAATTGGACAGTAGAGGATTGGAAAAACGTTGCCTGGTCTGATGAGTCTCGATTTCTGCTGCGAAATTCAGATGGTAGGGTCAGAATTTGGCGTCAACAACATGAAAGCATGGATCCATCCTGCCTTGTATCAACGGTTCAGGCTGGTGGTGGTGGTGTCATGGTGTGGGGAATATTTTCTTGGCACTCTTTGGGCCCCTTGGTACCAATTGAGCATCGTTGCAACGCCACAGCCTACCTGAGTATTGTTGCTGACCATGTCCATCCCTTTATGACCACAATGTACCCAACATCTGATGGCTACTTTCAGCAGTATAATGCGCCATGTCATAAAGCTGGAATCATCTCAGACTGGTTTCTTGAACATGAAAATGAGTTCACTGTACTCAAATGGCCTCCACAGTCACCAGATCTCAATCCAATAGAGCATCTTTGGGATGTGGTGGAACAGGAGATTCGCATTATGAATGTGCAGCCGACAAATCTGTGGCAATATGGACCAAAATCTCTGAGGAATGCTTCCAGCACCTTGTTGAATCTATGCCACGAAGAATTGAGGCAGTTCTGAAGGCAAAAGGGGGTCCAACCCGTTACTAGCATGGTGTACCTAATAAAGTGGACGGTGAGTGTATACTGAACACTAAAAATCAGTATATCTTCAGATCCCACTTTTTCACTTATACAGGTGTCCCCTACTTACAAAAGGACCTCTGGATATTGGTAATTTACTGTACTTTAGCCCTAGACTACAATGATCATCTGGGACAGTTATTAAAGGTGTTTGCAATGAAGCTTCATTGTTAATTCTGGTCATGACAACCCAACATTTTTAAAATCCAATTGTCACAGAGACCAAAACAATTCTGTCTGGAGTTACAATTATAAAATATACGGTTCCTACTTACATACAAACTACAGAACCTACAGAACCTATCTTGTACATAACCCTGAGACTGGCTGTACTCTAATCAAAAAAATAAAAGGATATCACATTCTAGATCTCAATTAATTAAATATTTAATTTGGAATTCTTTATTAATTACATAGTGATATGGGTTGAGAACAATAAAACCTAAAAATCATCAATGAAAATCAAAATTATTATTCCATGGATTTGGGACTATGATCAAAAGTGAAAAGTCATTTTTCAGGATGATCCAACTTGAGTGAAAATGCCTCAAGAAAATGAGGGTCAGTAGTTTGTGTGACCTCCTTGTGCCCATATGACCTTCCTACAATGCCTGGACATGCCCTGAGGGATCTCCTCCCAGACCTGGATTAAACTCTTTAACGACCTCACATGCTGAGCCCTCTCCATTGCCGGTTAGTCTTTGCTGAATATTGCAGCAAAGACTTACCAGTATCCCCCGCGATCTGTGCTAGAACACGGGTGTTATCCCATACATTGCCGCCATCAAAGCATGGACGCCGCCATCTTGGTGTAGATTGCCGCTCCCTGTGATGTCATCGGGGATCGACGATCCGTTGCCATGACAAGCTCAGGACTGTAGTATGGCAGTACATGGTAGGATCAATCAGACAACCTAGTGTTAAAGTACCCTAATGGGGTCTGAAAAATAGTAAAAAAAAATTATATAAAAAAAACCTAAAAAATCAAATCACCCCTCTTTGCCTAGAAGTTATATAAATATAAATAAACACTAAAAATCATAAACAATTTAGGTATTTCCACGTCTGAAAATGCCCGATCTATCAAAATATAATGAGGTTTTTTTAACTGTGTTTAACCCCGTAACAGAATATAGCGCCCAAAGTAAAAAATGGCATTTTTTGCCATCTTGAAAAATATAAAAAGTGATTAGAAAGTCGAACAGTCCTAAAAATATAAGCATTGAAAACGTCATCAAAAGCCGCAAAAAATTACACCACTCACAGCTCCATACACTAAAGTATTAAAAAGTTATTAGCACCAGAAGATGGTAAAATTAAAAAAAAAATTGTATAGGTTTTAATTTTTGTAAATGTATGAAAACATAATAAAACCTATACAAAGTTGTTATCATCGTGATTGCACCGAACCAAAGAATAAAGTAGACATGTTATTTGGGGCGCACAGTGAAAGCTGTAAAATACAAGTTTTTTTTTTAACAATTTCACCAATTGCATTTGAACTTTTTTCCCACTACACATGGAATATTAAATACCGTCACTATGAAGTGCAATTTGTTTCGCAGCAAACAAGCCGTCACAGAGCTCTTTCAAGGGCATTTATTATAGCCTTTCAAACGGAAAAAAGGGAATTTTTTTCTCCTTTCTGAGCCTCTTGTCGGTGCCATAATATTGGTGTTTTCTGACACTCATGACTTGTTCTGTTTTTATGCACAACATTTTGAATCCAACAGTTTCCTGGTGCTTATATTTTTCAGTTTTTGTTGGCACAATGGAGAGCAGCTAAAGGCTGGTCTAGAGAGTTCCAAACCTTTAAGTCCGTGCGCCAATTCATAAATCCCTTGCGCCACAAACTTACATCCCATTGAAAACTATAGCAGGGTTCCAGCACCACCCTGCGCCAAAATTAATCAAAGCCCCTCTCGGTGCTTAGTTAACTTGCAATTGCTGTTCTTCATCCTCTGCTCTTCTAGCTCTTGATGTCACATTACTTTATTGACATGTGTCTTTGGCCTCTAGCATGCTTTAAAAACTGCATCCTAACCTGGTCAAAGTTTAGGATAGAGTGTACTATTTTACTGTGAAAATGCCAAATAGATGTAATAAACTCTACAATATTAATAATAATAATAATAATAATTACATAGTAATTTACATTGATATCCAAAATGAAAAGCCTCTGCCATTCTTTAACTCTCCTCTGCTGGAATGTTATTTTTTCATTAAAAATTCCCCTACCGGCAAGCTCAATAGCTACTCGTATTTGGGCTTGGTGCTTTGATTTAAACGATGCAGGCATTGATGTGATTCCCGGGAAAGAAAGGCTAGCTACAGCTTTTGCTTTTCTATAAAGGGAGGGTTGAGTTAGAAATCCGTTGTGAACAGGGGAGGGGGCTACCTCTGATCTATCAATTTGTCTGGGATGAGGAAAAGCCACACCTACACATCCTGTAATGTATTAGGTTAATGCTTCTATAACAATTTCACCACCAGACAAATAACCATCTTGTCTAATGGTGTTTTGAAACAAAGACATTGAAAATAATAGTAGTATGTCACAAATGAAATAAATTGTCAGTCATAAGCTGAAGAATAATTTCTTGGTTCATTGCATGAGTCTCGATAGACTAGCTGGCTAAAATAAGCACTCCAGATTTGCAGCTTCACTGTTCTGGATGAGTTTAGTTGTTAGGGCAGCAGGGTGGTTGGTGTGCAGCCAGGGAACAATACAAGTTGCGTTGCCACTCGGCCACCTGCCCACCTTTGCAGTGTCTAATAGTGCAGATGTGATGCATAAAAAGAGCAGGAACGAGGGATCCAACATTGGCCACCCAAGGGGAACGGAGGGGCGAGAGAAACCTGGAACATTTTATCACAATGACAATTTTTAACTGACAACAGGAAGGTCCATAACAAAATTGGTTTGGCCTGATGAAACTAGGGCATCTGGTTGCCTCAGGCTAGAAGCACTTTTCGTTTTAGCTTTTCTGCTAGTGGAAAGTAAATAATTGTTAAATTAGTAGAGAAACTGGAAAAATGGGGGGAAAAAGCAGCTTATGTCACAAAGCAATACGTATTGTGGTGCAATAACTACACACCCTTTCATGGGCAAAAGGCAATGGCAGAATTGTTAAGGTGGAATGGTAGATGTAGCTGGAAACATTCCCTGATGAATGTGTCTGACACAGAATCATGTCAGAGTCGCTGTGTTAAACTGTCATCTGTTCTCTATTCAGATCCTGTGGTCTGTGTGCAGGAGAAACATACAGCTCACTGTTTAACGCGAACAGAGCAAATTGCATGGTGCCTTAAAGCTGGTTTGCTTCCACCTCATGGAGATTTCTGAGGTTATTTGGGGCCAGATTAATGTGTAATGAGAAAGAAATTCTACTGATTTTTTGGAGGCACGCAAAGGCTAAATGCTAGAAAATCTGCAAATGTTGAGCTTATTTTTAGTGGAATACTAAATGAGACATTTTGTGTTTTATTATTTTACAGTGTAAAGGGCTTGATTCTAGGGAGGTCTGATTTACAGTAATATTAAACGATAGCATTGTTCTTTCCACTGTCGTTGGGGAAAGTAGTTACATTGTTGATACATTGTACACATCTTAATGAAAAGACAGAGATCAACATTTCCCATGTTTGTCCTATGTAATCTCTCCCACTGAGAAAATGAGACTGGAAAGAATAACATAAGAATGAGTCCTCCTCCTCCTGTCTGGACATAAATGTTTTGCTGCTGAAAAGAATAAATGAATTTAGGATTTTATGTGTAAATCTTAAATATAATTTATAGTTATAAAGATGTAGGGATCTCAGGAGGCTCAGGTCAGGTGCACACAACACGTTAAAATAAGGTCAACCAATCTGTTAATAAGTAAAGCATGTCCTAGTCAACACTGATTTTCATGGATCACGCATAGACTATAGCTTATGAGGATCCATGAAAAACGGATTCCAAATTGAGGAAAATCGGCCATGATAAAGGATGTTGAGGTCCGTTTTTTTCTTGGCTGGTTTCAGGCAGCCTAGGCCATAAATGTCATAGCGCTATCACAGGAAGAAATCTTTGTAAAGTGTATTTGTGGGTAACAGTAGACATCTATATGATAGCAATGTGCCGTAGTGGGTGTGAAGACATATGTAGCTATCCTGGAAGCCACTTCATCCACTGTCATTTCTAAGGCCAGGTCCAATCGTCCATTTCCTAATTTTTCTTATTATCAGAAAATTTAAAATATTGGATGGCACCTGCCAAACCTAACTATGATACCAATACAGAAACAGGTGTGCCATAAAGTAAATTAAAAGCAAAATAATAAAATTTATTATAAATACGAGAGACAAATTGAGAGGAAAATTATGAAAATAATTAACAAAGTGCTAATAACATCCAGTGGGGGTAAGTCATAATGAATTGTGCACCTCCAAATAGGTAGGGATGCCTTTATAAAGTATGAATGTGAAAAAGTGCATTATCCTGCTGTTAATTTGTTATATAATTGACCTCTTACTGATTTTAATATATACATATATATATATATATATATATATATTTGTAGTTTTTGTTATTGTATTGTGCAATTAAGGGAGTTATCTAAGGGTAAACTATATTTATCATATGGACTTTCTTGGCTCTCTATATTCATATATATTCATGGTTATGCTAGCTGGTGCTACTCAGGATGCTGGCACTGGTATAACAGGCAACAAAATGAAGTGATAGTCTACACGGCGTGACGCCGCTCTGCTCCATGTAGTAGCCGCATATGGTTTTCAAGCTCCGGCGCCCTGCTGGCCACGAACTGGAAGATTAAGCAACTACTGACGTATTCACAGATGGGGTGAATATTGGTGATGTGTTGCCATTGAAAAAAACTCCTGTGCTGTTGTATAAATACGAAGTCATTTCTACATATTACCGTGTGGACTATCGCTACATTTTGTTGCCTGTGATTGCCATCGTGTGTGGAGACCCGAAGAAGCTCGTTGATTGGGGCTAGCCAAGGTGTATGTTCCTAATTGGCACTGGTATAGCGACCATACCAGTGCCGGCATCCTGAGTAGCACCAGCTGGCATAGTCATGTATATGAATATAAAAAGCTGAAAATGTCCATACGATAAAGGCGGAGAGGCAGAGAGTTTAACACTAAAGTCAAGCTCTCCCTGCATCTGGACACCTCCTCAAGCACTGGACTTCAGGACATCAGATCGATGATTTCCCTGGACGCAGGACCATAATTACAGTGAAGTGAGCATTCAAAGGCAGGGAAAGTTTGACTACAGTGTTAAACTCTCCACCTCCTTCATGAAACAAATTTACATCTCACTTCAAAGTCGATTTTCGGAATCAATCACTCCTGGCCATGAAAGAAACATCATCTAGAAGCTGCTCAACTGCTTGACAACAGGTTGACAGGTTCCCTTTCAATACTTTAAAATAGATTGTATTTTTAGTGATCCCTATTACAGACAGTAATTTATTCAACTCTTGGGACACAAACCTGCTACTTTGCAAATTGCATACTCCACATTTTTTGTTCACTAAACTATACTTACCTTCCTTATGCCTGCTTCTTCCAGCATTAAGGTCCAGTCCTCCACATGCTTTGGGTTCTGATGCCAGCAGAGAAAGTTCAATATGGGGCAGGACCAAGATGAGTATTTATATTTTCTAGTTCTTTGCTCTCAGGTATTTTTGTTCTGGGGTCTCCAGTATTATCACCTGCTCTGCTGACTCCAGAATTATTACTTTCTGCTATGGAGGACTCCAGATCTCTAGTATATGTTTCAGCTGTATATTTATTTTCTCCTCTAAGGGATTTTGTATTTTTAGTCTGCTCTGAGGGTGTACAATATAAGGGTGCATTTAAACGGCCATCTGGGGAGCTGTATATGCGGCCCCATAGATGGCAATGGCAGCCCGGCAGCAACATGTGTGGCACCGTTCAGCGCTGTACATTGGGAAAAGATAGAGCATGCTCTATCTTTTCCTGAGTGTGCGGCCATATGCCGCTGTTTCCTATGGAGGGGTCACCTCCTCCTCTCCAGCACACGGCCCTCCCGGCTGGCATACTGCCATGTGAATGTAGCCTTACAATGCATTTTCTCTGGAGGTCTCTATTACATATTGTCTGCTTTTTGGTGTTGTAAAAAATATTGGGTGAATTATTTTGAAATCTATTCATAATGTGGGCGGATTTAGCTTCCTTAAGATAGTGTTGGTTGCAATTATAATAGAATTTTTATCACCTAATAGTTATTAATTTGTCAGTATGCAGACTTTGATTTAAGACTTTAAGCTACAGATAAGCTAAAATGGAAAGGCAAGAAACAAGAGCAAATTAATTTAATTTTATTTGATGCTTTTAATGGTTAAATGCTACAGAGACCGAGAATTATTAAAATTAAATATAGTGTTATTAACTCTTGCCCACAATAGATATGTTCATTGTATGTTTATGTTTTTTTAGGTAATCTCTTACTATAATCAGTATAATCTACGAGCAACATGTTATAGAGCAGGAGAGAGCTGAACTGACTAATGTATAGTGAGAAAACATTGGGGCAAATTTACTTAACCGGACCAGTCGCGATTCCCCATTCCGACGGTCCGACGAAGATGAAGTCCGGCGCGATTCACGTAGCTTGTGCGCCCGATTAAGTTTGCCGGAGTTCACCTTTTTCTTCCTGGTGCTTGTAAGTGCATGTCTTGCCACACATTTTGTATTTTAAATCCGACGGCCACGCCCCCGATTTGCACTGCATGAAAGTCGGCGCGATTGAGCCAAAATCCAATCGCGTGCACCAAAAAACCCTTCTAAATTCGGCGCAAATCGGGAATCGTCGACGAAAATGCAGACCGCGGTAAATGAGCCCCATTGAGTGTAATGTGTATTTTATTCATGTATATATGAAGACAGGGTCTTCATGGAGAGTTTGCCAATTAAGGTTGCCTTATAGGCGTGTGTAGCCATTGATGCTACACTAGGGAATTCTGGGAAAGGTGGAAAATGCAAAACAATGCCTCCTTTTGCTACCTTGGAAGGCAGCCTACTGAACACCAAGCATGGTTTACAGCAAGTCTAATAATATAATGTGGGATTAAGCCAAACCAGTATATCTATTCTAAAGTAACAGACTCCCAACTGTAGACAGCCCTGTTTTGATCTGACCGCATCTCTTCAGTACAGTGTAGGGAACTGGTTTGGCTGAGTGATAGGCTATTGACTAGGGTCAGGAAGTAAGAGTTCTCCACATGGAGAGGTTGCCAATTAAGGCTGCCTTAAAGGGAACCTGTCACCAGGAGACCCATTTTTAGTACTCCCCCAGTCCCCACAGAGCATAGTACATACACTGCCAAAGTGTTTTTGTATTAAAAATAGGTTTTACAGAAAAAAAGATATGTTATATTGTACCTTTCATTAGCATCTGCTGTGTGACTAGGCAGTTGCCTTTTGGGAGGAGCTGGAAAGGAGCAGCCCCCCCCCCACCCTTGGGGAACAGCTTCTCCATGTGACCTTTTCAAATATATGAAAACACCCATCACTGGGCTTAGCATAGCCTCCTGCTCCTCTACAGCCAATCCCGAGTGAGGGGAGTTATTCATATATTTGAAAAGGTCACATGTTTCCCAAGGGTGGGGGGGAACTGCTCCTTTCCAGCCCCTCCTAATAGGCAACTGCCTGGTCACACAGCAGATGCTAATGAAAGGTACAATATAACATATCTTTTTTTCTGTAAACCCTATTTTTTATACAAAAACACAGCAGCAGTGTATGTACTATGCTCGGTGGGGACTGGGGGAGTGCTAAAAATGGGTCTCCTGATGACAGGTTCCCTTTAACAGCGTGTGGAGGCTTAAAGCCATTGATGGTCCACTGGGGAATTTTTGAAAATATGCAAATATATTTTCTAAGATGGAAAATGGAAAACAATGGGGGTTATTTACTAAGGGCGCGATTTGCGTTTTCCCGACGTGTTACCCGAATATTTCCGATTAGCGCCAATTTTTCCTGAATTGCCTGTTTTTTTGCGCACGCGAATGGATTGTGGCGCATGCACGCGACGGAAAACGGGGGGCGTGGCCGTAAAAAAAAACAGACGGCTTCGGTAAAACCGCCGCATTTAAAAAAAAAAAGTGTTGCTCGACACGCGCTTACCTTCACCCAGGGTAGGATGGTGAACTCCGATGCAATCTGATGGTCTTCAGCGCAGCAGCGACATCTGGTGGACGTCAGAGGAACTGCCTTAGTGAATCCCGGCCGGACCCAAATCCACCGCAGAGAACGTGCCGCTAGATCGCGAATGGACCGGGTAAGTAAATCTGCCCCAATGCCTCCTTTTGTTACCTTGAAAGGCAGCCCCCTTATATGAAGAAAGCAGCTCTGGATTGCTGTGTAACCATACCCTTATGTGTGTTGTTAATAGCAGCAGGACTAATTCGTTTATATTCCAGGATTGTAGCTTGAAGCACTGGAGGAGCCTCCTCACACTGTTGTGTTCTTTAATCTCTGCATTCAAACTGCTCATCCCCTCTGCTGTAATCTCAAACCAGAGGCCTGTTACTCTCTTAGTGGCCGTGCAGCAGTTCAGTGAAGACATGTCACACAGTAGTGAAGCAATTTCAGGTGCAATCCTGAAATATATATGCAATTTTTACAGTCCTGCTGCTACTTACAATACACATAAACAGTTCTACAGGGCAAATAACTAATACTGTCTGCAGCTTTGCAAAAATGCTAATGCTGACTTTCTTTAAGTGAAAAGAATATATAAATGCCAGAGGTTCTACAAAATCTTTCTCACAAAATGATGCATCAGTCTGCGGGTCACCTTTAACCATTCCAGGTTATTTTTTTTCAAATTACATAAAAGTCCAGTTCCATATTTGGCTCTTACACCAAGATACAGTACATGTATGTTTAGTAATGCCTCATCATTCTCCTGTAAGCCTATAGAAAGTTTTATTATTCTGTAGAAAGAAAATACAGATGGTTTAGGGGTAATAAAGGAATCAGGAACTGTCCTTGTGTGGTATGTGGATCACACCATTTCTCATAAAGACTCCCAATCAGGTAAAGGTAGCCTGCCACCAGATTTTACCGCATAAAACTATTAGTTACCAGTTGAAGTTTGCGTCTTTACATGCTGTGACACTGTCCAACAACTGCTACAGACCCTCTTTATCTAAGTTTATTTATTTTTAATTTAGAAAAGGATGGTATTTAGGGTATTTTTGGGAGCAGAATATAGGATAAAAGACCAAGAACTTAAATTCCTGTTTAAGGGCGGCTGTTTTGTACCTTTTCCAAAATGTGTCAGCTCAGGGGCGTAACTACAGTGCTATGGGGCCCACAGAGTCAGAGGGTTCTGGCATCCAACCTGACACATCAAAGAATGGAGGATGTGCACCTTTATATACATATTATGCTACAAATTGTACACAATAATATGTATGTAACAGTGCACAGCATGAATCAGCAGCTCCCATAGGAAATGTTGGGGAAAGGGGACGACAGAACTGCAGGACTAGGATCTCTCATCTCTAATTCCTGATGTCTACTTTCCTCATGTGGTCAGGGCTACTGGGACAGATCTGTGTAAGTGTATACATGTATATATCAGTGCATAAATGAGTGTGCATGAGTGTATAAATGTGTGAGTATACAAATATGTGTATTTTCTGAGGGGGTAGGTAGCCACCACCTTTATAGGCTGCTATGGGATCCTGCCTCTCCTAGTTACTCCCCTGCTTCACCTACTGTACAATGGTGACTGTAACATGAACTAAGAAAGGATGAAGTTTTAGTCATGGTGCTGGGATCTCTCTCTCATATTCATGCAGTTTCCTGCTGTGGTACCACCAGTGATAACCCTGCTGCATAATGCATTATTATTTGGAGTTCAGCTGTTTTTTTAAAAAAAATCCATGTGAACTGATTGGTTAGCTGGGACCCTCTTTTTCATTGTATTGGCTATTAAAATAATCAAACCTTGAATGTTTTTAGTATTTTACCATACAAAGAATTTGATTAAAATGAGAACAAAACAGCATTGCTACCAATAAAAACTAAAGCTCAACATGGACAGGTCCTTTCACAGGGATATAAAAACCTATGGGTATTAGAATATAGCATTCAACTTGGACTTGGGGCACTCTGGTGTACAGGTGTGTGAGGTCTCTTCACTGATCACAGCACAGACCCTCCATCTTGAAGAAATACTTTAGTAGCCAAACAGAAGCCTGCAACATCAGGGACTATAGCATGGAAGTGTCCAGTGAGAAAATCGAACAAGACAGTGCACCAAGTCCAAACTACAATACTGTACACTACTGCTTATTTGCCCTAACATTGAGTCTCCTTCTGTACAGTGTGTCCACATGTTATGCAGTTACACATATCAAGGCTTACAAGTCAAACAAAAGTTGATTTTTTTTACTGTAAATGATTCTTTATGATTGCCTCTTATTCTCAACAAGATTAACTGAAAGAAGTGACTATGTCTTTGGTAGTGCATAATGAATAAACATTCAAGGTGCATGAACCAAAAAGTAAGTGAACCTTTTAATTTAATAACTTGGAGATCTGCTTTAGTAGCACAAATATTTCTTGTGGCTGCAAATGAGATTTGCACAATGATTTGTTCGTCATAAAGTAATAATGTCCTTTTCCATACACCATACACAGCATTGCCCTCACACAGTACCAAGGACGATACATAATACGTAATGTTAGTAATATCTTTTGCACCAACACATACAATTATTCATCTTTTGTGGCAATAGAAATAAAAGTGACAATTTGTGAAAAGTTATCATTCCCAGGCACAGATCAAATGTAGTTTAAAGCTTACAAATCCAAATGGCAGGAAGCC